>NC_142011.1:164409963-165014963 GCF_049901735.1 Notechis scutatus
CTATAATTGTTTGGTTTGGTTTTGCAACCCAACAGGACAGACATAGACTTCAGAGGATAATAAGGACTGCAGAAAAAACAATTACTACCAACCTGCCTTCAATCGAGGACCTGTATACTGCACGAGTCAAAAAGAGGGCTGTGAAAATATTTACAGACCCCTCACATCCTGGACATAAACTGTTTTAACTCCTTCCCTCAAAACGATGCTATAGAGCAGGGGTCCCCAACCACCGGTCCGCGGACCGGTACCAGCCCGCGGAACAACTCCTACCGGGCAGGCTTGCTGGCGCCGCCATCTTTTTTATGAAAAGTGCTTCCGGTGAGCTTTTCCGGTAGAAAGCTCACCGGCACGTTTCATAAAAAGATGGCGGCCAGCGCTTCCGTGAGCTTTTCCGGGTAGAAAGCTCACCGGAAGCACGTTTTCATCAAAAATGGCAGCGCCAGCGCTTCGGTGAGCTTTTCCAGGTAGAAAGCCATTTCTACCCGGAAAAGCTCACGAAGCGATGCCGCTATCTTTTTGATGAAACATGCTTCCGTGAGGTCACCGGAAGCACTTTTTCATCAAAAAGATGGCAGCGCCCAGCTGATGCCGGTACGGGCCGCGGCGCCCAGCTGATGCCGGTGCCGGGCTGCGGCGTCAAAAAGGTTGAGGATCACTGCTATAGAGGACTGCACACCAGAACAACTAGACACAAGAACAATTTTCCCCCGAAAGCCGTTAAACAAATAATTCCCTCACTGTTCAACTATTTACAAAGTCTGCACTACTATTACTGTTAATCTTCTCATCACTCCTTATCACCCATCCCCTCCCACTTCTGACTGTATGATTGAAACTTTGTCACTTGTACCCTTACGATTTATATTGACTGTTCCCTAGTATGACTGGATTGCTTATTGTACCCTATGACTATCATTAAGTATTGTACCTTATGATTCTTGACTCTTGACAAATGTAACTTTTCTTTTTTGTATACTGAGAGTATTTGCACCAAGACAAATTCTTTGTGTGTCCAATCACACTTGGCCAATAAAGAATTCTACCTATTTTATCTATCTTACTCTTTATAGTTATAACTTTTTCTAATCACAGCATGAGTAAAGCATGGAGTGAGAGTCTATAGTAAATTAAATCTGCAACTCTTTGTTTCTTCCAAGAGGTGATATATCTTTCAGCTAGGGTACATTTCAGCCTGTATTTCAGTTGGTAGAGTGATACTAGCCTATATTGAGGCATAGCGTAGTTCTAGCTAGACAAATGCATTTCCAACATTCATTTGAAATACCTTTATACATTGTTGATAACTTATCTGATGTTAAATACCAATGATACATTATCTTACAAAAATTTTCTTTTAAATTGTAATTTAATGTAAAATTTAAACCTTTCATCCTTTCAAGCTTTACATTGTATCCAAAGTTCCTTGCTTCATATATACAATGTTTTACATATTAATAACAATAATAATACAATGCTTTACATATTCACTGTCTGTCTTTTCTTTTACCACTGAATGATGTAAACTAGCCACAGAATACTTATCAAGGCTGTAACCCATCTTCCATTAAAACATCCAGTCGTTCTAAATGTAAGTATAAACAGTGCCTTAATATGATCTGATTTTACTGAAAGTAACATTACTTGGCTGATGATTTACATTGGATAATTATTATTGCTTAATTCTGACTCTATAAAAGAAATTTTTAAGTGTTCAGCAGTAATACTGTTACGTGTTAATTTTGGCCACAATGTAGAGGACAATTCTTTTTTCTCTAAACAAAGTAACCCTGCTTGTTGCCAGCCACAGATTTATTAGTGTATGGATTACACATATTAAACAGCCATCAAGCTAGAGAGGTTCCATCACCATCTGCCTAGAAGCTAACATCATTAAGGGACAGACTGCATATATCTTCTTGACTGATGTGTTGATCTTTCTCACTCCATTGACTAATGAATTGACTTTGGTGGTGTTTTCCGGTATTAGTGTGTATTTGGCTAATTTATAAGAAAGCTTTAAATGTTGAATATTGATGAATTTTAAACTACCATGCTAGAGGTCTAATCTTTGATTTGCTCTGGAAGCTGTGTGAACCAAGACAGTAAAGCCAATTTTGTCTGCTAGTTCTTATCATTTCAAGAAAGAAAAATGAAGTCTGACTTCTCCTAGAATGCATTTGAATTTTTGCAAGGCAGGATAAAATGAATACAGATTTTAAACTTTTTTTTCCTTAACAATAATTCTGAAATAGTAAGATGAAAAATACTGCTAGGATGCAAGACCAAGATTCCCTTCTTTCTTTTTGCTCTCATTTCCCCCACTAGTGCTAAAGACAATGATTTCAAGTTAGAAACTTTTTTTTATTATATGTCAACCCTGTTACTTAGTGGAAGATAGGATATGAATCCAGACAAGTACTATCTCCTGTATTTCTTTGCTGTCATCTGGTGGCTTTCCTGATGTTTGCAAGCAAGACCTGATAAGACAAGAATGCTGGATCAGGGATGCCAGGAAACCATGGCTGGTTTTGGATTGAAAAACATATATCTACATCATCCAATGACTTTTGGTTGCTAGATAATCTTCAGAATATGTATAGCACTTCTTCACCACAGTAAAAAACGGAAGAGTTGATAGCACATGAGTTAAAATGAATTAAATAGCCAAGAAGCTATTTGTTTAAACTTTTGCATACCTTATCAAAATGGTAACATATATTGGTTTAATTAGGACCTAATGGGTCTGCTTAGCCTAAACTGGCATCTGAGCAGCAGACAGAATTCCTTTCCACCATCCACCAATACTAAAAGACATAGAAACATACAAGAACTCAGTTAAGGCCAAGCACTTATTGAGGTCAAACTATTTGAGGTCAACTTTGATATTTCAAAGTTCATGTATATTAAGAGTATGAAATGTATAAATTATATGTTCAATCCAGAAGTTACAAAGGAGGATCCTTCAAAACTGCTGTAGATTTTGCTCAAAGCTTTCTAATCTTGTAAAGAATATTATTTTTCATTCATAATGAATTTCCTCAACATGTTTATAAAATGTTTTTGTATCTTGATAAAATTATATGGTTTAAAGAACGTAATGTTTTATTGTGAATCATTCCCCCCCCCATTTTTGTAAGTTAAAACAGAGCATGTGCCTAAAATCACGTAACTGTTTGAAGAAATTTCTATATATGATTAAAATAATCTTGTTTGTCTGTTTTCATGCACTACAAAGTTATAGTCGTGAAAATTAACAGAGACAAAAGCAGAGCTAGAAAAGGAAACAAAGTAATTATACTGACTGGAATAAAAATGAGATCATTTTTCAGAGCTGTTGGATGTGCATATAGATCACCTCCAAACATCTTTAATTTATGTGACTGCTGCTACTTTTGTAACAAATAAGCTATTCTGATATTGACCTTCATAACATTACAGAGGTAATATATTTTATGGGGCTGAAACTGTCTTAAAGGGTTATATTTTCCAGGAATGGGAAATACGTTATTTTCCTATTTTTATAGATGATATAGTGATTTTCTTTTATTTTACAACATAAAAACAAATTTAAAACCAATATGGATACAATCCTAAAGATGGTGCCAATATTTCAGTGTGATTGTTCATAGTCAGCTTTTTAAAAAATAAAACAGAAATAAATATTCCAAACATATAGGTGACATTTGGGAAATAAGAGTTGGGAAAAAGAACAATTGGATACATCATTAACTAGAAGACTCAGGAATTGTTTGCAACATATAATTGCATAATTATCATTTCATAATTATATTTGAAAACTGGTTTCATTTGTCCTACATTGTCATGCACAAGGAAGCAAGTCCACGCCATGCGTTGTTGAAAGTTACTTCAGTATTATTACAATTCCTATTTACAAGAATCCTACCAGATTCTCTTGGGAAATGGTCAGGTAAGGAAGGCTTCAGGGTTCTTCTCAGGGAGATAAGGCCTGCACTACTTTCTGTTGCACAAGACTTCTAAGCCCAGCCCTTCTTCACACTCCCCCACTCTAGCTGGAAATGCCATCACATGCTCAAAAGATTTATATGTATTCAAGCAAAATATTTGTTCTCTACTTTACATATATGCGAGCCAGCTTTACAGCATTCATGCAGACAGCTCCCATCAAGGTAAGTAGAAGCTTATCAGAAGAGTGAATCAACTGAGAGCATTAGCATATATGTTTTTCTTCTCATTTAAATGGAGATGAAAATTATGATCATTTCTGTAGTAAATGATCAAGTAGACCATATCTTTGTAGAAAACTTATTTAAAAACTCAAGGTAGAAAGCAGTAGCTCCCAATTTAAGAACGGTGGTTTTCTTTTTTTAAAGGAAAGAAACATTAAGGCAAACTATAAACAAATCAATTTCAGGAAGACAAAATGTAAAATAACAGGCAGAATATGAATCATATAATAATAAAAGCGAAAGTCTTATCTATGGACAAATTTTATAATATACATATAAATTGATTAAATAATTAATTATAATTTAATTTTTAATAATATGAACTGTATTACCAGGTGAAAATAGCTGCTGGGTGAAAAAACTATGACAAGCAAAATTAGCAAAATCTGTTTTTATATTTTTATTGTATTCTTTTCAACCATATACTATATCATTGCAGCACAAAGAATAAATAACAATTATAATTATCTGTTAGTAGCCTTATTACAATTAACCATACTATAAATATAAGAAAATAAAATAATGAGGAAAAGGATAAAAAAAAAAAAAAAAAAAAAAAAAAAAAAAAAAAAAAAAAAAACAAAAAAACCAATTATAATGAAAAAAACAAAAAACAAAAACCAAAAACAATAAAAAAAAAAAAAAAAAAAAAAAAAAAAAAAATTTTTTTTTTCGGCTAAAATTTGAATAATGTGGGAAGGGACTAATAGAAAAAATTCAAGAGGATATTAAGGAGAAATTATAACTGCAAATCCTGAAATACTTTTAGGTGGAAAATATTATTGATAGATTTTCCAGTCCCAGGGCATATTCATGGAAAAAACCCAAGCCTTTTTTGAGCCCAGATAGTCTTGTAAGGAAGCACTAGGCAAGCACCCTGAAACAGTAGTGGAAATTAATAGGAAATGTGCTTTTAAAATTGGAATGGTTTAACAAAAGATAGTTGAAATTTTGGCTGCCAAATTCTACTCCAACTAAGGGTTCTGCATTGGCTACAAGGACAGAGCAAATGAATTATAATACATTTTACTAACCGAACTGGGAGATTACCAGAGCAAGGAGATGAAATTTATCAGTCATCTGAAGTAACAGAGTGCAACTAGGCATCTATCAGCGAGCGGGAGGGTAAGCCCTCAATGTTAGATTATCCCCAGGTGGTGAATCTGTATAACCTATCAAGCATCATTTCCTGAGACTTATGAACCATCTGTTCAAAGTGCCTTCATTAGATCACATCAGCTTATTGAACCTTCATCCAACCCATTATTGAATTCAAGGACTATCAAGCACATGCAAAATTCCATGTGATTTAAGTGACAAAGTTGACTCTCAGTAAAGAAGTTCACTCAGCTCTAAAGACATGAGGACACCAGAAGGATGCTTTTCTCTCAATTTGTTATGAGCAAGAGTGGCACACAATATCTATTCAAGCCTTTTTTTCCCTGATTACTTTTTTCATTATTTCAATAAATAACATAGTGCAAATTAAAAATGTGTCTAATCTGCAGCACTAGTTATAATGTAGTAAATAAGAGGAAAAACCACCAGTTCATGAGATATTGCTCAGCTTTTCTTGTAGGAAAGATGAAGAAAACAATACTTTCATCTTTATATGTATATTTTATACCTGGAATTATTTTATCTCTTTCCTTTTAGTTGTTGCAATAATAAGAAGTGTAGTAGTAGTAGTACTATTAAGCTTAACAATTTTACTATTTATTCAGCCCATTCTTTTATTATCCACTTTTCCTATAAGTTTTCATTTCTAAAAATTCATAATGGATTCTCTCAAAGAAATGCTTGTTGAATTTGTTACCTATGACTTGATATTTTAAAATGATAATTCCTTGGAATAGTTAATAGCTTACAGGACTGATTTGGAGACAAAATATTAATTCCCAGTTCTCTGGTACTTAGGTTTTATTTGAAGAAGGCAAACTGATCACCTAGCAAACATAATATATCCTTAATTATATTAAATTACCTTTCAGGAGCAGTTTTCCCTTTTGTCAAAGTCCAGTAACTTGCTCTTAATGATAGATGTGAATGTCACTGGGCTGTTCTGTACCACCATTTAATTCTCCAAATGAAAACCTGATCAGTTGTGAAGGTATAATTAGGTAGTGAAAAATAATTGCCTTAGTCATATCATTATAGGCTTCTTGGCTGTAATCCTCTTGTGATCTATGAACAAATTGTTTTATTAGGAAATCATTAGATCTTAATTTGTCTGCAAATACATCAATATTAATTTCTTATACTAAGGCACTGCATCCTTAACATAAATTCATATTAATGTGCAATTAGCACTACAATACAGATTTTGCTAACCTTGAAACCAGTCCAATAGTCAGCATTTTAATGCCATAATAATATCATCTTCCATAATATCAAACGATGCTTCCTTAAAAGTAATATTTGCATGCACAGCCAATTGATATCATCAGTTACTTCCAGACACATGACAAGATCTCAGTATGGTAAGAATCATTTACAGTCATTTATACAGTATTATCAAAAGCAAAGAAGCATACTTCACTAAAATATTTTATTTGCCCTCAAACAGGGAGACTTTGGTCACACTAGCTATGAATTTTAGGGATAGAACCCTAACACTTTGGAGTAAGAACAGTTTGAGAATTGGTTGGCTAGGAATTTTAGGAAAAGAGGTAAGAAAGGATAAATTGGTGAAACCCCTAATAGCTTTTTCATTGCCCATCCCTGGCATGGAAAATGAATTTCATGACTCAAAGTATGAACCATTTTTTTGGCCAATTCAGTTTAATTGGAACTTAATTCTATTATATTTCAAGAATTGCTTTTGTCTGGAAACAGCTTTATGATAAGATACAAAATCTGGATGTGTAATTAAATGGCACATTTAATTTAATTTAATTTAATTTCAAACACTTGGCTACAGGAAAGGCCTCCCTGTGGTTTGACAGCTTGTAATTTTAAACGTCTAAAATTCAGTCCAATAAAATGTATCATTTTAACCTGTTTTGTGATATTAATCCCTAGTGCAACATTTTGGGGGGGGAGAACTAGTTACCTTTTCTTCAGGAGAAAAATATTTATATTCTGTTAATATAATGAAACTTTTCAAATCAGAATTTAGATTACATATTGTTTGACCAATCTAAAGAATTATAAAATGAAATATGGCATTCTGGTTAAAATCAAAGGAATGCAATGTGACTTGAGAAGACCAGAGATATATCTTGTGAGATGCTTAAGTTGTAATGAGAACAAGTTGCAACAAGAAGTTACAGACAAGTACATTCAGAAGAAAGAAAGAAGTGTTACACCCACCAATATAATAATATAGTATAAATTGAACAAAATCCCTTGATGGAGTATAATGTTGACCCAGCATTCATGATCTAGCCTAAGAGGATAAGAATTCTGGATATCTTTTTTACATTTTGAGTTTACAACATTGAATTTGGCACATTGCACAATTCATTCATTCTAAAGGCAATTTTGACCTTCCTGCTACCAAACTCGTTCCAGTCATTAACTCCCTCTATCATGATTTTTAATGGACAGGTGTTTTTTAAAATTTTTCTTTGTATAGGACTTATACTGTAAAGAACTCTGGAAAGTCTTTGAAATGCTAAACATATCTTTTATACTTTATAAGAAATCAACAACTATATACAAGTGTATGTTTCTTATTCTGAAATTCCTAAATTTATTGGGCAACTGAAGCAAGATAAAGCACTGAGGCCAGGGTGGGTAGTATAGTTCCTGCTAAATTAATCAAGGCCAGCACCAATTATTGAATCCCAGTTCTAGCAAAAAAATTTACATGTACCAATTGAATGGCTCAAATTCCAATTCATTAAGTCTATCCTATTATTCAAAAAAGAAGTTAAAACTATTCTTTCAAATGACATATGGAGGCTGTGGAACATTATAAGTAAGTTGTATGCCAGATTTCTGAATGGGAAACTGACAGTTTGTGGCAAAATTATATTCTATCAGAGGAACTAGTCAACTTTAGGAAAGGATACTCAACATTAGAGTATAGTCTTCACATGTAGTGAAAAGTCCCATTAATATGATCGTTATTACTCTGTTGTTTTGCATGTACATACACTGAGAGCTTCTGCACCACAGACTAATGTGTCTAATCACACATGGCCAAATAAACTATTCTATTCCTATTCCTATTCCTATTCCTATTCCTATTCCTATTCCTATTCCTATTCCTATTCCTATTCCTATTTCTATTCTATTCTATTCTATTCTACTCTATTCCATTCCATTCCATTCCATTCCATTCCATATATATAAAGAACAAACTCGAGAGGACTTTTATGGATTTAAAGATCATATCTGATTCAGCCCCAAGAAAGTGACCACAGGAAAGTCTGCCATATCTATTCATTGCTATCCTCTTATGCTAAATATGCTTCTTTTATGTTTGTGCCTATAAAGTTGCACAACAGCAACACCACACAAGTCTAATGTGCCTCTTCAGAACATCTCTCTGGTGCAATATCCATTAAAAAAGTGATGTACACTTATCCTGATTTTATGTCAGCTCTTTGGTAGACTTTTTATCAAGAAAGGGACACTATTTACTCTTGTTGGTCAACAAACCGTAAAGATGAAGCTATTCTTTTATCTTTTCAAATCGGCATGAGATAATCTTGGGATCTTGAAGACACTGGATGACATTTCTCACATCTGCTCCTTGAACTGCTCATGCAAGTCATGATCAGAAAGGCTTTGTCCAGCTTCAATTGGTGCATTGATTGAAATTTTTTCTGTATTGGGCTGATATTGCTGTGTCTTATCCCCATATAATTTCATGCTTAAGCAGCTACAGGATTCCCTTTGAACACTATGTAGAAGTTGCAATGATATAATGCGGGGTTAATGATACATTGAAATTTTGTACAATATAGATCATAACATCCAAGATGTTTTAAAAGACATTCTTTACCTAGAAGATCATCTAATATTAGAAAATAAAGTTTTCTAGAAATATCACAAGCAACATAAAAAGAATCAGCAGTATTACCAAGCTATACCAGCAAATTTGGAGAATGACACAGGTATCATCAACAAAAAGAGGGACTTAACAGATAATGCAGCTATTATACAATGTCTTTAATTCCACATGCTGGCATAGCTGGATCACCCAGAGCTGATTAGAGTTCTACATAGAAAAGATGCCAGATGTTCATGCTGATTTTAGAAAAGGCTAACAAAGAAGAATCATTATTATTGATGTATGCTGGATAATACCTACTTACATACAATGATCAGACTCATGATCAGACTCATGCAGGCAGTCTTTTTTCTTCTGGGATACTCTGTAGAAGCAAATTAGACTTTGAAGAAGCAAAATAGGAGTATTGATGCTTTTGAAATTTGGAGAAGATTCCTTAAAACCATGGATAGACAAGAAAATAAACAAATGGATCATGGAACAAATCACTCCAGAGTTCTTGCTTTTAAAGACAAATTACAGGATCATATTACCAGAGTTTTCAATGACCTAGCTGTCTTGAGAATATTTATTTATTTAGCATATGGCGTATGAAGTCAGCAAAGTTACTATGCAGCCAACAGTTACTAGTCTGTTTATTGCACTGGTGCAACACAAAAGGGTGAACTAGCTTCACATTGGCTAGCTTGCAATGTTCTCAGAGGAAGTCAGCTCATCTGCTGATTTCTCTTCCATCAGATTGTGTCTGGGCAGATCCAGCACTGGCTGCAGCTCCCTGCCTAGAATGTAGCCAGACATTTTCCACCACCAAAAAGGTCTATTCGCAAACAATGCTTTTAAACTGTTAGGCAGGCAGCAGCTAGGGACAAGAGACATGTGCTCACCTCATCCTGCAGAGCTGGATTCAAACCACTGGAGTGCTGGCAACTGCTCAGTATATCCAGTATCATTAAGCCTTTGTACCATGGCACTCCCTTTTGAGTATACCATAGTGCTGGGAAAGGTGGAAGGAAAAAGGACAGCAACAAGATGGATAGACCCAGTTACAATGGAGATAGGTACATCATTGAAAGACATGAAGGGGCATAATTACCAAGAGTCCACTTCAACCTGATGGCACATAATCACTCAAATTATTATTTTCCATTTTGTAATGATTTTCAGATTGGATTTTTTCTTATTAATTTGTATTTTATTTTTGAATTACATCATTGTCACTAATAGTTTTATCTAGAAAGAAATTCATTAGCTTTGCCATTTATTGCAAAATGAGCACCTTTTTTCTAAAAACAGATAATAAAATATTTTTTCAAAAAAAGACTGCAGATATGGGATACAAAATCCAGGCAACCATTAAGCAGCAGCAAAAAGATTAACAGAAAACCAATTCTTTACTGCCTTCTAGTGATTGTCTGGCTTTTGCAGCCCATATGCATACTGGTAGTTAAGATAATAGTCTCTCCTGTACCTGACTAAGCTAGAATTGGGATCTTACTTTGATGTTGGAAACAAACCACAATTTCCCATTGAGTTTAACAGTAGCTACCTTGGGCAGGCAGAATGGTTTAAACAGTTCTTGCTTACAACTTATCTCTGTGGTTGGATCAAACTGATAAGCAGTGTCAGCCTTACCAGGTGGGTCTCAGAAATTTGCCACGGCCAACTCACTATGGCCAATTTGCTACGGCCAGCTTGCTGTGGGAAAAGAGTTACATTAATATAAAAGAAATAGTGGAATAGATTCATTAAAGAAAGGATGAAAAAGGAGAGAATGGCAAAAATTAAAACAATTTTTATTTATTTTAAATAATTTAATAAATTTGTTAAATTGTCTTGCAGCAAGTTGTCCCATGATGAGTTGGCTGTGACTATCTTTCCTGCAACAAGTTGGCCGCAGCACGTTGGCTATGGCAAGTTGTCCATTCTCTTACTAGTGGACCAGACAGGAAACACGATAAGCTAATTCTACTTTAATGTAACACTACATTAACATAACATTGCAAATCAGAAAGTTAAATTTTCCCTGTCTCCTTTACACTTAAGAAATTAGGAAGGATCTCCTTTGGGCTTTTGCTTATCCAGTTGCAGACTATGCTGTCTCTTAACTTGCCATTCGCTAGTGAGCGTCTCTGGGCCTCATCTCCCAAGGTCATTCCCACATACCAATACAAGCACTCATTACATTTGAAGCAAATATTTCCATTGTTCATGTGCAAATTACTTATCTTTTGTGTTTATTTTGGCAATAATTCATTAAAATACTGTAATAAAATCAGTTGTTATTCTTTTCCTTCCCTGTCCACTTTATAGCCGTTGGAGTGGTTGGACATATCTGAAATAATGCAGCTGATTGATAAATGGAGAAATATTTTTACTGGTCAAAAGTAGATAGACTCATTCAAGCAGCTTTACAGTTAAAGATACCCAAACACTGAGTCATTTGTTCTGCCTAATCTCATGCTCTGGTGATTAAATTCATTCAGTATAAACAAAATGTCCTATTATTGTGTCAATAAGTAAAAGCACCACTTTCAAAACAAACATTAATTTAAAAACTGAAACCAACATCCTGTTAACGTTTGCAATTCCCAAAAATTAGCAGCAGGAATTCCTTTGAGTAATTAAACTACATATAGAACTGTCCAAAGAAAGAACAATAGCTTCCACTCTTTTTCATGGATGAGATAATAAATATAATGATTTATTGCAAAATCGGCACAGTTTGATTTCACCCCTTAACCTTTGTTGTTGCTGAATAATTCCCACAGCCTTCCCCAGTGTAATGGCCTCTAGAGATGTCTGATTTTAGATCTCATGATCCTCAGAAAATTGTTTCCCTATAATATATGGAACAACCAGCAAATATTGTACTATGTGTATTCATCCAGGTGAAGAGCTTCCTTTATGATATATCACTACCATGCACAATAACTTACATGCAGATCAATAAAGGAAGGACAATGGTCATCCTGCTTTTCTAACAGGGAAATTCCTTCCATTCCATGGTTCATGTGACTGCTATCGGTGTGCTACAAAATGAAAGTTAAATTCATTTCATTTTTTCAACTGCTTAGAAGTTTTCAGCTTTATGCCTGTTAGCTGTGACTACCCCCTAGCTGAAAGACCATCTGGGATTCAGGAGTGCTAGGCAAAGGAATTCCTAATAATGAGAAACCTAGTGAGCATTTCACAGACACAATTCAGATCCTCAGATATATTTCTTTCATGTCAAAACTTTGCCCCACTTGTGGAGGCCTATTCAAATCCCTGCCACATTGAAAATCTTCAAAATAGGCCTTGAGAGTGTATTTGTAATTGATGTGTTTGTAGTATCAGCTTATGTACAAATATGGATATAGGCATAAAGAACAAGCAGCCTAATACAAGCAGCGCAACTGGTAAGCTTCAATAAGAAAGTTTAAAAGAATAACAAACAAATGTCTCCCTCAGGTTTTTAACCCATGTTCACTCTGTTCTGTTGTCTCTGGAGATTCTCAGACATCCAGATCATGGTTGTCCCAAAGGTGCTTTTTTCAAGAGGCAATTGGACTTTCTGGTTTTTCTTTGAAGATGTTTTGCTTCTTATCCAAAAAGCTTCTTCAGCTCTGACTGGGTGGTGGAGAATGGAAGGATTTATACTCCTTGTAGACAGCTGGACATTTGCATTCTGTTCTTTGCACTCTATTCTGTCCATATCCTTGCAGACAGCTGGACATTTGCACTCTATTCTGTCCATACTCAAAGACCAATTAATAACATCCAATCCTTCTCACTAGTTGAACACTAAACTACAGTATTTGTATTTATTTAAGAAAATTAATTTCTTGCTAAAATTCTCAAAGTAACTATTGGTCCCAAGTCATTGGGAAGAATAATGTCAAAAACACTAACCATCTTGTCTGTAAAGTTAAAACATGTGTTCTCATATGGGGACTTTAACTTTCTCAGAGAAGGAAAACATCGATATGAACCATTCAATTGTCCTCCCTGGAACATGTTCTTTCTTCCTACTCCAGATAAAAGATTTATATAAGATCAGAAGTCAGTTGACATATCCTAAAATACTTGTGATTATATCCAGAGAAAAATGGAACAGTGGCTATTTGTAAAAAAAAAAACCTGCTAAAGACTTACAGTACATAAGTGTCTTTCTACCTAAATCATGCAGGGAACTTTACAGTAGATGTGATATTTTTCTAGAAAATTTAGAAACCACTAAGGTTCACAATTTTTAATGTTTGACATAATTCAATTGGACAGAAGCAGAGCTCACCCTTGTTCCCTTCCCAACAAATCCTGCATGTCAAATGTTTTTATTTGATAACTCAGATGCAAACATTTGCTGCAGGCTGGAACTTGGCAAGTTGTATTTTATCTAGGGAACAATTTTAAACAAATTAAAGAAATATCAGTTTATTTTAAAATGTATGAGTGCCAATACTTCTCCCTTCTATCCATATAATGCAATTGAAGGTTGATTTATCAAAATTAATTTAGCAAATGAGTAGTTGTAACCAGAGATAATTGTTTCAGAGTGGAAATAACAGAAAGAAAGCCAGCCAATATGTAAAGGTCTAAAATATCATAGTAATAATATAACTAAGTGACTGGAATTGTCTCAGAGAAAAAAAATGGAATAATACAAATAAAATTATTGTTTTGGCTTTTATGTGCTTCAATTAGCTCTCAGAGTTATTGAAGATACTTACTTCTAAGCAAAACTAAACGCTTTACTAAAAATTAAATTGATTTCAAACTCTGCAGTGATTTCAAATTTTCAAAGGCAGTGTTATTTTTGACAAAATAATTTGAATCAAAATGTTTTCTGAAATTACATGATTATCTTTAAAAATACACTAATCTGATCTCTGTCTCTCTTTCACCCAACAATTTTAATAATCTTGTCATCAAATATTCCATCTTTTTCAGATTACTTTAGAACTTGAACGCTTGGATTATTTTTCACATCTGAAAAAAGTGGAATTTTTATTCGATAGATTTTACATCTTACATCAATTTCTGGACAGTTATATACTAAAGGAACTCTGCCACGAGGTAGGACATCATCAAATAAGAGATACCAAGTACTTCAGAAAGTAAACAAGGGAGAGGCCACCCTATTTTTCAGAGAGAGATATTTAGGGTTGTCAGATTTGGGTTGCAAAAAAAGAAAGCCTATAATAAACATAGGTTTACAGTGGTAACAATAGCTCTTTGCAGCTCAGAACAGGTAGCTTAAAAAAAGTCCATCTATTTTGTATTTTATTTTATCATGTACGTAACATTCACTGATAGGAAACGTACAGAGCTAAACGACACATGGAAGAAAATCGACACAATTAAAAGTGAGGTCAGAATGAGACACATGTGGTACCTGGAAAAGACAACTGGGTGCAGACGGTGCATTTGCAGGAACATTTTCTGGCCAAAGGAGTATTGTTGCCTCTCTACTTCTATGAAAAAAATACAAGAAGCACCTCACTGAGGTGAACCATTACTGCCTAACCAAAGTCTAAAAAAAAAAAATCCAATATGTGGACAAAGTTGACAAACTTGATAATATGATAAAGGCTTGGTTGATCTACAGATCAGGCAAAAAAAAATTGTTTAAGAATTTTCACTCCACTATTGGTGAGGGGATGATTCTGCCTCTTTCCTTGGTGAAATTATTTTTCAAATTTTCAACTTTTATTTGAAAATAGGGTAATTCTCTATCATTATTTTTCTTTTAATTATTGAGAGTGGCAGGTTAAAATGCACACACACCTACACACACTCTTGTTTGTTCATTAATGTATTCCAATAGATGGACTAATATTTTCATTACATTATCAGTCAATATACAAATAAGCCATTTCATAGGCACAGTTTGAAGCTATTCTAATGGAATCCATGATGTTTCTTTCTCATTTTTCCTTTTTTTATATAAAAGATTTTATAAAATCTCATGCAAGATGAGCAGCACATAAATTTGATAGATACTTTACTATATAGTAGTAAAATCTTATACAGTCAGAAAAAGAAATAGAATAAAAAGTGCAAAGAAAAAGAAAAGAAATATGTAAAAAGTGACATTTAATCTTCATCAAAACAAGTAAAAACAAATGTTATCCCTAATAATGTCAAAATATATATCTTCTTCCCATAATCCACCTCTTACCTATATGTAAATCCATAAATCAGGAACTAATATTGTTTATGGGTTTTTTTCTCTGTGTAGAGAAAAACATGTGTAGATAGTTAAAAAAAACTTGATTCTGTTTAATGCCTATGTTAATACATCAATATTGCAATCTGGTAGATTTTCCTTCTTTCTTTTTTAAAATTGCAAACAAATAAAGATTTATATTTGCAATGTCTTCCAGCATGGAATCATACTACTGAAAGGACTTTTAGGACATTAGGTCCAGAGGTGGTATTAAGCAGGTTCTGACCAGTTCTAGAGAACTGGTAGCGGAAATTTTGAGTAGTTCGGAGAATGGGCAAATATCACCTCTGATTGGAGATTTTACAGTATCTGCCATGCTCATAAAGCCATGCCCACAGAACTGGTAGTAAAAATTTTTAAATCCTACCACTGATTACATCCAACTATTTGCTCATTACATGAACCCATATGAGACCTGTTTGATACATGGAAGGAAAATCTACTGTACCTGGCTTCTCTTCACTGGTTATTATGTGAAACTTCTCTTACTGTTGGATATTTTACTAATATCAAACCACAATCTGCTGTCTTGTAATGAAATACTGTATCTTATTCCATGTTCTGCTCTCTGAAAAGTCAGAAGATAAATCTTGGCATTCTTCTCTATGACATCCTGACAGATAGCAAATTTTCCTCAGCCTTATCTTCTTAAGGTTAAACATTCCTAAGTCTTTCAATTAATCTTCACATATCCTTTCATGTGAGTTATTTTCTATTTTAGAGCTATCAGATAATCCTGGCTGCCATCCTGTGAATATATTCCATTTTGCCTGAATTCTTCTTAAAATATGATAGTCAATGCTGGGCATAGTACTTGGGGGTGGGAACGTGGGATTTACCTCAGCATAGGGTAGAGGTATTGCTTTCCATTAGTATTAGAAACCATACTTCTGCTGTTGAAGTCTAAACTTGCATTTGCATATTTTGCAGCCACATCATAATGCTGATTGATATATAGTTTGTAATCAACTACAGTACTGAATCAATATCTCTCTCTCAAATACTATTGGCAAAATATCCTCTATTTTATTTTTGTATCTAAGAATTACATTTGTTTATGTTAAACCTCAGTCTTTCTATAAACTATCAACACAATTTCAGATGTTATTTCTGTCCTTAGAATAATGTCATCCTACTCAGTTCTGTGTCAAAAATCTAAATATTCCACCCCTATCTTCATTAAATGAAATATTGAAGACTGCAAGATCTAATACTGAATGTTACAGAAGTAACATTCAATATCTACTCAATACCTCCCCAATTTAATGAGAACCTACTCATAAGTCAGTAGGATTTTTTAAGCTAGGCATGTATCAATTTAATTGGCATGACATGCAATATATCCTAATGATCGTATTACTGAATCAAATAATTCTTGAGATCAAAATATATTACAAGTATAGCATTTCCATAGCATTTCCATAATCTGCTTAGGAAATTATTTGATAAGAAACAAGCCAAGATGCATGCTGGTTTCCATACTCTTTATAATTTTCAATCTATTTACAGATTAATTAATATATATATTATATTACATATATATATATATATATATGTATCAGAGAGAGAAGGAAAGGGAGAGAGAGAGGGAGAGGGAGAGGGAGAGAGAGAGAGAGAGAGAGAGAGAGAGAGAGAGAGAGATCCTTTTAATACATTGAACAGGCTTATGTTTACAGTGACTCCATTCCTTTTGTGTACTCAGCTGCTGCTATTCTGACCATTGTCTGAATGGTCTGAAACTATTCTTCCTGTCTCCCAAAGTCATTCTCATATACTATTAGATAGGTTCTTCTGATGCCATTTTTGGAACAGAATGGCAAACTTTTGCTCCCAGCGGGTTTTTTTTTTTTTTTTGTACTTTTGTCACAGTTTGCTAAATTACAAGACAATGTTCAAAAAGTTAGCTATTTCTTAGCAACTACATGTTTATCTTAGGAACTACCTTCGTCCAGTAGACTCTTCTGTTCTGCTAGATCCTCATGGAAAGAATATGGCAGGACCCTAACCTGGATGGTTACGGAAAAACAACCAATGGGGAAGCTGTTTCAGTAACAACCTTGTTCCCTTTCAAATAATTTTCTCCTGAAAATCTGAATGCCCTTTCTATTGCTTAAACATTACAAAAGTCCATCTTTCTCAACAAACTTTTGGTGCTTGGATAATTGTAATATGAGATGGCTTCTTAATCTCCATTCTTTAGTTACATTTAACTATGAGATAATTTTATGACTTTAGTCCTTCAACTTTTTTTGTTTTAGATTTCATTTTATGCAAACTACTCAATCTTTTTAAAGTGGAGAGAATATAAATGTTGTAAAATCAATCAAATTACCAAACCTACTACTTCATTATTATAAATAAGAAAATAAAATTTCTATAGCCAATTTCCTGACTGTTCTGCTTGGTATGTTGTGGACGAGTAAGAAGAAACATAGGGAGGAAGTGCAATTTAACTGATACAATTTTCCTGAAATACCAAAAATAGATTGGAAGAAAACCCAGGGAACTTGTTTTCCAAGTCTATAATTCTTTTTATGGTCACAAAACACAATAAAGTGAATTAATGGCAGATTGAAAAATTATTATTGCTTTATTTTACAGTGCACAAATAGCATGAAATAACTCTTCAAGAATGCTACCAGCATATTATCCAGGAGTTTTTTTGTTATGAGAGAAAGCAGACACCAAAAGAAACAAAGCAAGAAAAATGAAAAAGAAAGGAATTTAAAAATGTTAGCAGAAGCTACCCATTTACTTTTTTATAAACCTTCATGGGTTTCCCCTAAGCAACACTAGACTATAAAGAAATAGCTTATACTCACTAAGAGTGTAGAAATTGTGATCATATGGCTCAGATAGAAAAATGGTTTCCATTATTATGAAGTATTGAATTGCACACATCGAACAGAAGGGCAGCCCTGAAAAAACTTGATTAATGTGTGACCTAATTGTGATTGCCATTATAGGGAGACAATAAAACTTCCAATTGTCATTTGTTTTCATTTAGCATAGAGATGAAATTAGAACTTAGGAACTACTGTTTAATTCACAAATACATTCATATCATGTGTATGTTAACCAATATCATTAAAACAATGTTGAGTAATATGAGATTATGTGTTATTGCAGTTATCAAGTGACTAATATACATTCAGGAGACATA
Source organism: Notechis scutatus (assembly GCF_049901735.1). Taxonomy (NCBI): domain Eukaryota; kingdom Metazoa; phylum Chordata; class Lepidosauria; order Squamata; family Elapidae; genus Notechis; species Notechis scutatus. The sequence continues at coordinate 164,428,509 of NC_142011.1, forward strand.
TTTATGTTGGCTGAGCAAAGGGAATGGATTCAAGTTTTGATTTTTAAGTTGAGTGGTGAGATTTATGAGAACTGGCTATCTGAACAGATCAACTAATCTTTGATATTGTTTTAGAAGAAGCTAGTATGCTGAAATGTAGGAAAGGCAAATCACTCATTCAATTACTAGGAATTCCTGCACCAGAGGTATCTCCAAAGTTACCTTTTGCATTATGCCAGTATGTACCTTTCACCTTCCTTTCCCTTTTCCCCTTCCCCTTCCCTTCCCTTCCTTTCTTTGGAACCTGTAACAAGGCTGAATTTTCTACTTATGTGGTTTCTGATGGCCCATTTATCTATTGAATGAACTCTGGAGTTCCCATGCTAGAGAGCGTGAGTCCCCATGAATAATTTTCCTAATCTATTAATAATCTCTAAATACAAACTCAGTGGAAACTTTTTGTTGTTATACACAGAAATGTACATCCAGTACCTCATAAAGAAAACATTCTTTATGCTATGACATTAATAATATAGACAAAACCTATATTAAAGCAGTATCAAACCCATGGGTAGTAGGAGGTTTTTTTCCTGTTTCTATTTATTTATTTATTTGGTTTGTCAATTGCTTACAAGATAATAGGTATAAGTAAAAACATAGTTATGAATACATGGATACATATAAGAAAAATAAAAAAAATAAAAGAAACAATAGGACAAGGATGGTAGGCACATTGGTGCACCAAGATTCTACAAGCAAGCTAAAAAAGGGACAAAATATTGAAAGATATCAGATTTGTGATTACTATCTAAGTCATTTCTGCAAATGCAGGCATTTATGGCATGGAAGAACTGATTGCAGATATATACATTTTAAATTTTTAACATAAATATCTTCATATTATATCTTTTCTTTTATTCTACAATTGTCCTTCCAAATTACTTTTTCAAACCATAAGTTCCACTTATTATTCCTCTTTTACACTATTTCCATACATTTATCATATTCATCTTTAACTCAGTGGTTTTATTAGATAAATATTAAAGTAATATTTTAAGTAAATCTTTGTCTTCCATTTTCTGTAAAGATTGGTGAATTACTTGGAAGGTGAAAGGAACAGACAGTACCTACAATCAGCAAGAAAACTAAAATTATGTCAACAGGGAAAGTCTGCCAACTCAATGCAAATAAGTAGAGAAGAAATTGAAGTACTAATAGGACCTTATCTCCTAGGTTCAAAAAGTTCACAGGAATAGTGCCTTTGGCTATGGAATAAAGAGATTGCTACTTGAAAGAAAGGCTATGACAGATCTAGACAAAATATTAAAATACAGACACATCATATTAACAACAAAATACATTCTGTTTCCCCAGTTGTAATATCATGGCTGTGATAGCTGGACTGTCATAAAGAGTGAATAAAGAAAAATGTACACCTTTGAATAATGGAATTAGGAAAAAAATTATAGAATACCTTGAACCACAAAAGAAGAAGCTAGTTGATATTAGACAAAGTAAAACAGTCTGCTCACTGGAAATATTATTAAAGAAACTAAAACTGAAATGTTTTGGATTCATAATATGAAGGTACTGCAAGTGTCACTGGAGAGAACCTCAAAGCTTGGAAAAATCAAAGACAATAAAAGGGCAGACTGAAAAACTAGATAGTAGGTATTATCACGATGACACAAGCATGGGCTACAAGAAAACAGTTACTGACAATCAATATTGGTGAACTCATGTCCATCAGGTCATGAAGAATCAAAAGCCTCTGAATTAATGAACTCAAGCAGCATCTTTCAACTGATATCTTCCATAACATCTGCTGGTCCTGCTGATTATGGTGCTCACATATTGCTAACTATGAGTTCCAGATTCAGTATCTATATTCATTTTCCCTGTCCTTTGGGGGTCTAAATAAATCTTTTGCAACTCTGCTACCAAAACAGCACCATGTGTTGCAACAATATGCTCTTGTCCCATTTTCTTTTTTCCTACCAGCACTCCAAAGCAAAAAAATATCCTTGTTCTCCACTCCCTCCAACATCTTCAGTCAGCGGCTCATGGTTTCATTCATCCATCTGTTGTCCAAGAAAGAATCTTTTCACAGGAATCATCTTTGTAGGCAAGCAATTTAGAACTGCTAATAAACTCTGGGGATATTTAAAATATTAATAACATCCATAAAACAAGCAATTAAAATTACAAAATAATCTGCTCTCCCTTGATGTCTATATTCCATAAACATTAAAAATATAAGCTCCACTTCTGTCCTTTCTGATGTTCTAAAATGGAGGTGCCATCTAGATCTGCAAAATCAAGCTATTCCATAAGAATTCTGACCACTTCGTCAAATCTCACACAGAGGACCCTAAACATCAAAATTCAAGATACACAAACTGGATAGATTTGTTCTATCTAAAGCAGATGATCCTGCAAGTATGTTAGTGGGATCAAATATATTCAGGTACTTTTAATAACTTATGAATATAGAAAAATGTCACACCCTTTCTCTTTCCTTCTATCCTTTCTCTATGTCTCCTCTCTTCCAAATATTTCCCTATTAATCTTCTCATCGTTCCTATCACCCATCACCTCCCACTTGTGACTGTATGACTTTAACTTTGTTGCTTGTATCCTTACAATTTATTGTTCTGACCCAAGCCTTGTTCAAATTAAACAAATACAAATTGTGTAAAAAATGTGGTGCTGGGAATTCTGCGCATTCCCAGCCAAGAGGCATTTAAAACTAATTGTCTGATATTAAAAGTAAGCCCTTTCAAGGTTGTAAAAGGCTGCCAAGAACAGAAGACTAATTACTGATTAAATATCCATCGAAAGAAGTTTCAAAAACAAACCAGAGTAAGCAGGCCTTCAACGAGAACTCTGAGTCTAAAGAACTTCTTTGCTTCCTGCAAAGAACACATCCCCGAGGGCTGGTTTTTATCCCTTATGGGAGGGACCATCACCTTCCAGCCTTACTCCCAAGTTGCCCTTGCTGCTTCAGCTGCTCTTTCCTTTGAGAAGCCCTGCGCACACACGCCCTGGCCACAGGAGTCCTCTACGTCACTGCTGCCAGACTCCACAAGTTCCAAAGGCAGCATCCCACTCTCCTATAGCCCTGGCCCCATCCCTGCATCACACGCAGGCCCCTCATCCAAGTCCATCTGCACCTGCTGCCAGCGAACTACAACATTTATATTGACTGTTTCTTAAGATGATTTTATTGCTTATTTGTACCCTATGACTATCATTAAGTGTTGTACCTTATGATTCTTGACGAATGTATCTTTTCTTTTTATGAACACTAAGAGCATATGCACTAAGAAAAATTCCTTGTGTGTCTAATCACACTTGGCCATTCATTCATTCATATATCATCTAATCTGAACTGGCAAGATAGTGATAGAAGAGCCCTCAACCTAACTCATCCCAAAATTTAGTTTCTTTCTTTGGTTAATGGGAGCTTAACAAAGAATAACAACAAGAAAGTATCATCCTCTTACCAATCTTTTTTTTACATTGGCTCTACAAAATCATGAATGTTGAGAAAACATCATGAATTTGAGGATTCTTTATGTATCTTCCACCATTCTCAAAATTCCAAAAACTGCATTGTTATAAGAGCTGGAGATGACTCTGTATAAAATAGTTTTGGGATCTACACTGAGCAAACATCACAAAGATTCTCTCTCAAATCTATAACCGACTTGAATCTTAGACATTCTCCGTCATAAGAACCATGAAATATGTTAGATGTGGAATTTTATTTACCTTTCTGTTGGGGATATTCATAAGAAATGATTTAACTGAGACACATACATGAAAACTAAAGGCATAGTTGTGCTACATTACACTTTCAGTGCCGTGTTCATGATACTTAGTAAGTTTGAAGAAAACTAGTACAGTTCCTTTTTTTAAAACAAAAACAAACCCCAACCCCATACATAATTGTTTCCCCATTTTATGTTCTTGGCTTTAAGCATTTTAACAGAAAACGCCAGCAATATGTTTATTGTTAATCAAACAAATATGAGTCACTGAAATTAGTATTAAAGGATAAGTATTTATTCAGCTAAGCTGTCAAAAGGATAATTAATTAATATATATAAAGATCAGATTCTTTGACATATCTATCTCAAGAATATTTGCAGTTCTTTATCTTAATAAAAACATCTTGAACCAAACAGGAACTAAAAAAACCTTAGTTTGTTTAAAAACTGCTACCTGCTGTTCATAGGGAAGTTATTTACAATAGTACTGGTACTTTTCAAAAGCAGAAGTTGCAATAATACTTAAATCAATGGCCTTTAAAAGGTGTTGCAGGCAAAACAAAGCACTGGCTGATTAAATAACTAAACCTCTTTTCATATTAATCACAACAAATGTGATGAATTTCACTGATGTAGAAAATTAGCCACCTTTTTGCATGTCTCTCCAATTTTGATTTCCTCCTGGAGAACATTGCCTGGTGAATTATTGCTGTAGCTTTTCTAATGCTGTTGAAATCCATTATTTCTTCTAGAATTATGAGTCTTGTTAGCGGAAATCCCAGTGACTGCCTTTCCAGCATCTGCATTGCGGTCATTTATGATTAACAACATGCTCATTAAAAAAAATGAAAGAATCGGATTTATGGCTTTCAGAAGGGCGGGAGTAGAGAATGGAGGAAACAGTTATTGAGGCTTTAGTGGAAACAAATAAGCTCACTCTGCTGCTTCCAACTGACACAGCTGTCATATAAGCATTTGCTGCTGCCGAACAGCTTAGGGATTCTAACCTACAAGGCCATGTAGCCATATGCAAACAATATAGCATTGATGACAGGTTTACAGCATAGGAGACAACAAGTGCAGCTGTTAACTACTGGTTTCTATAGTATGAGACAAATGTGTGCGGTTGCTCTTTTTGAAATTGCATGTTTGCAGATGCCTGGCATCAGGCCTTTATGGTGGCACTAAGAATAGTTGAACCATCGACAATTGTTGGTGAGGATTTTGTTTTACATCTCATTATGCTCTGTGAAAAACCATGTGCAATATGTCAGAGTGGCTGGCAATCTGAGGCAAACATAAACTCTTCATTCTTACATGAAAAGCCACATGCAGCACCCAAAGTAAATTCCTTGTGTCTTCTCTGCATAATTCAGTCTTCTTCCTAAAGACAAGCTTCTAGAAGTTTCCAGAAAAAGCTATTAGCAGTGAGAAGACAGTAAAGGAATAGAAGCTAAATCCAGAAAATGAAATAGAGGTAGAAAGCAGGATTTATGAGTGTGTATTGGGATGTGTGTGTGTGCATGTGTGTAAAAAGAGATAAATTATAATAGCAGCTGCAGACCTGCTTCTGTGATGTGTCTATAGCATATGTAAAAAAGGGATGGTGATCAGGGCTGCCATCTTGATTTTTTTTAATTTCCACCCTTTTCCCCTACAGGTATATTCCTGAAAATGTCATTGATTGAATAAAGCTTAGATAAAGGCCTTATGCCTTATCAAACAATACTCTGAACTCTTCAGTAGACACAGCAATGTATTTTTTTTAAAAAAATGTTTAAGATGACTAAAACAATAAGAAACATGGTTCATATTACCATATTTTGTCAGTTCTGACAATATGGCATTACTTGAAAAGATCTGCCAACAAAAGTGGCCATATCTTATATTTTTTCAGTTAACATTTCATAGCTTTTATTCTTTTAAAAAAGAATATTTAATAATGGTAGTTATTGTAAGGTGATAACTCTTATTGTGTCTGTAGATACTGTTGGAAGAAATATCCATCTGGTTCAGTTCCAAGCCGGGAGAAAAACTTTGGAAACATGGAAGCTAGTTGGAAAGTTGGTTTAATGATGAAGCAGAAGCCTATGAATGGTTCTGGTGCAGCTGGCCACACAGAGTTGAGAGTAGGGAGTATTTGTACGTTCTCCTGGGGTTTGCCCTTGAACTTCCTGTGCAAGAATATGTATTCTTTCTCCACCCCAAATTTTTTATTTGTTTTATTTATATAACATAAAATTTCAATTTCAATTAAACAGTGTATTGTCTGGGTGCAATTATTTTTTAGGAAATCATAATTAAAATGTTTACAATAATGTTCATCATATTTTCTAACTTCTGTTTTTATTATCTAACCATTGGTAAAATAAATCCCATGTCAACAAATATTCAATTCTTTTTTTCCCCCTTAATTGTAAATGTTAATCTGTCCATTTCTACACATTCTAATATTTTTTAAAATTATACTTTCCTCTGTCGGGATCTCTTCTCTTTTCCATTGTTGTGCAAATACCATTCTGGCTGCAGTTAGTACATGTATTCTATTGGCTATTGTCAGATTCCCATGGGGCCATGTACAAATCCTAGGCGTTTGTCTGAGCTAAGTTTGGTTGAAGTTTGCTGGGGGTGGTGCAACTGAGATGATGCAATGAAGGGGCTTGTGTTCTGCAAGGGTGTTGGGCAATTCCTATTATGGCTTATTGGCTTTGTCCTGGTTTGGATCTTTAGTGAGGGCTAATCCAACTTTTTCTGGATGGTGGGTGAGGGTATTTGCTTATGAATTTATCTCTTTATCTCTTAAGTGCTGACATCTGCTCTGGGCTATTAAGGAAGGTGGGGGCTGCTTTCCAAGAGCATGTTTGTCTAATTCTCATCCAGGAAAATATTATATTCTGCCTTTTTAATATTTCTCAAAATATTTTATTCTTCTAGGAGAGGAGTGGGTGCTAACTTTCTACAATACTTTCAGTGTCAAAGTCTAAAAGAGAATATAATATTAATAAAATCAAAATATTTTTAAGGAACTTTGGATGGAATAAAATAAATAAATGACATCATTAAGTCTAAATGGCTGTGTAGGTGGGACCCACTGAGCAAATTATTACCATTATTTTGTTCAAAGAAATCTGTGTATATCATAGTTAAGGACTTCCAAATATAGCTTTAATTTTTGTTGGAGAGCTGATCTTTGTGAATATTGGTATTTCTCTACAGAGCTGAAAAAGATGACCAGTGTGCTATTTACAAATCCTACTAACAGATACTGCTGTGTTTCTAATAACCTTATACTTGATCACAAGAACTCACAGGAATTGCAGTCAATCAGCTAAAGCAAACAGCTGCTGGAAATGAAAGTTCAGTTTCACTACCCTTTGATATTCATAAAATCATTGTGAGAATATTGAAACGTCGGTGAATGTCAAACTGCATTTTTTTGTGTAAATTATTTCTGTATAAACTATCAGCAGCCTTTATCTTCTATTTGAAAATATGAGTAGGTCACTTTATTTTAAGAAAAAAACCCCGTATTTTCCTTCAATTTCCTCCTATATCAGGGATTTACATTCCATAAGTCTATCAAAGCTTGGAGGAATTTGTTGAAAAAAATGTAATGCCAGGTAAGATGAGTCCTGCCTTTTAAGTGTTCTATTTTTTTTAAGAATTGGTTTTGGAATGGCATCTGAACTTCAAGGCTTAAAAAACCTTTATGAAGTCCAAGACATTTCTTTTTGTAAGCAATCTCAGAGCTCCTAACAGTGCTGTCTTCGTCCATCATACCCTGTAAGGTTCTTGTCATGCTTGAAATAGTTTTTATGAATGTTAACATTCATAAAGTCATGCTAAAGGAGACATTCATTATCTATAGCATTCATTTAAGTTGATAGGGTGGATGGATACTCCAAGGTACCATACACATAGGTGAACCCTTGATTTGATCCAGCAGAGCAATCCCTACAGAGGTGTCACCAAAGACCACTATTTCCTATTTCCCGATAAATACACATATCAAAATGGTTAGTGTTAATATGGATCAAATGCAATTCCTTCCAAATTTTCTTTGATTCAAAAAACATAATAGAATACATTATCAACAACCATTTTAAAAGTTCCTTGCCTTTTATCAAAGGATGGTAATCTAATGGAAACTCTCATTCATCAATGTAAAACCAAGACTGGGATGAATAATAGAATGACCACACCATCCTCTAAGATCTTGAGACCAATAAGTAAAAATGAAGAAACACAGAAAACCCTTTTCTGTCATTTAACAAGAATTTTGTGAAATTGAAATTTCAATTGAAATTGAACAGATAAGACATGTGGTCTCTGAGGTTAATTGTTTGCTTTCAGACATTTCATTACCCAGCTAGGTAACATCATCAGTATGAGTGAGTGTGGGGTTTGCTCTGTTTTTACACAGTAGTTCTCCCAGACCAGACATGCATATAGTGAAATATAGTATTTCAAAGCATTCCTCAGTGTCATGAGAATACCAAATACAGCCAATACCTCCTGTTTCCCTATCTAGTCTTCCAAGAAAAAGACTTGAAGTGAAAGAACAGTTGAAGAAATAAGTATTTTATTACAAAACTCGCTGCCAAGTCTTGGCGGCCAAATATACCTCCCTCCCACCACTGATTTACTGCAGCATACAATCTGTGTTTACTTCTGCTTGCCTGCTAAGTCAGTGAGAAATTGGCTTATGATTTAATGAAGTTATGCACTTCTCTGTTGATATAAGATTCAAGTTATGAAGATTTTATGACCAGACTAATGTTATCTAGAAAGAAGGAGGAAAAATTTCCAGACTTATCATCAGAAACAAATTACTGATGTTTAAGCACTTTAAGGGGGAAATGATTATATCTCAGTTTAAAATGTTGACTCTGGAAAGCTAAATTTCTGAAAAGTTTATGTCATTGTGGAAGTAAGAAGCAAGATCAAGTGTTAAATTTGTACTAGTGATAATAGTCAATCTAGTAGATCAAACTAATAAAAGCTGGCTCAATGCATCAGAACTGAAATGATTTGAATCAAATTATTTCAATCAATCAGTAGCATGCAACCAATCGGTAGTATGACAATATGACAGAACCCTATTAGGGTATTATTATGACTAAAATTATAACATGAGATTTTATTAGAGGTTTTATAAATTTTATAGTAGCTGCCATACTGAAAAATATAGAGATCTGATAGTGTATTAGTATAGTTCTGCAGTCCAAATAATGTAGCCCACCTTTATGTTACCTTGACTAGGGCTTCAGTAATTAGATGTCTAGAGACAACACAGAAGAGCATTTACAAAAGTATTAATTGTCTATGGAGAGGTTCAGTCATCTAAATTATGGTATTCCCAAAGGTGTTGTTCAAAAGGCAACTGGACTTCCTTGGATGTGGACATTTGAACTTCTCTGTATCTCCAAATACAAGGCAGGTTCTCTTTGAGTAAAATATTGTGCTAAGTAAAGTTAGAAAACTTGATTCCATTTTGCCTCTGTAATGCTTGAAGTGAGTTATATTCAGTATTCCTTATGACAGACTTGAGAGAAGACTAGATGACAAAAAGATTGAAACCACAAGAAGAAAGAGGTACTTACTGGGATACACTGCTTCATTCCACAACCTGCAGTTTCTCCCTTCCCTGCTTCTTCAGAGGTGATTGAGCAGTGGGATGGTAAAGATCTTCCATTCATATGCTAGCTTCAGCTGAGAGATACTCTTTCAATAGGAGAATGTGATCATGTTCCTGCCACTCAACAGTTTTACTTTCATCCTTCGCTCTTGAATCACCAGGAGGGAGGCTGAATTCCTGTGTTTGAAATAATGTAGTTTCTTTCCCTTCCATTGATTCAGAGTCTAGCTTTAGTGTTTTAGTATTATAACCTTACTTTGAAAAAAAGGTAGACTTCACTCGTTTTTTGATGGCTCTAATTATCAGCTCAGATTTCACCACAGACAAAAAGACGGAAATGGAAAATTAAATAAACAGTTGGAGACTAGAGTCTTAGATGTGATCCAGCATTGATGAAGGCATAAAATTTAATCCAACCATTTCCCATTTGGATGTTAACTCTGCCTTACTAACTGATTTTGCTTTAGTGCCAACTAGGTTTTGGGCCTTGGGGAAATTACTTTCCTCTATAAATTTACCATTGTCAGGGGTTTTTCTATGTCACATTGTTTTCCTAAGTAACAGAGATCCTAGAAAAAGAAAAAAAGTTGATTTTCCTACTTCTACGGTAAGAACCTTACTATTCCTATACTCCTCTTCTTGTCTCTAGTTCTCAATAGACTGATGAAATAACTATATGATGTATAATGAAAAACCTTCAGATTATTGATTCTTTCATTCCTTTGTCTATGATAGTGATACTTTCCTTTCAATCTAAAGGCATTCAGAAAGTAGGAGGCAGAATGCAGCCTTTCTTGTTCTAATTTTGTTCTTAATTGAGGCAACAACAACCTAAATCAACAAATGCTACAAATACCCCAGTTATGTTTTACATATGAAATCTCAGCAGATTTTTGTCCTTCAGGATTTTCTTTCTAATTTTTATTGAATTCTGAAGATATGCTAAGAACAAATACTGTTTACTGTTTAAAGTACAATACTATCCCACTGGATAATTCCTCCACTGCCATACATTTATTCCCTTCTGTTCCAGAAAGCCTTTCCTTCCTGTGTGTGTAGAACTTTTTGGAGATAGAAAGTTCAACTCTGTGTGTGTGTGTGTGTGTGTCTTTCTTCTCTTCTATATATACCATGTATGTGTGTGTGTCTGTGTGTGTGTATACACACACAGACACAGACACACAGACACACACACAGACACACACACAGTCACACAGACACACAGACACACACACAGACACACACAACTCTGTTTGTGTGGAAGAGAAAGAGATAATATTGTAAACATTTTATGCAAAACATTGCCATAAAATTTTAGAAAAATTCTGCCCTCAAAAAATGATAGTTGTCCTGTTCTGCTATGGAGCAACTGGGTAGTGCAGATAAACCTTAAATAAGGAGCTTCACTTAGTAAATTTTATATAAACTTTTGATGTCTCTAGTTATAAAGTTTTCATACTTCCATATAAAATTAATTGCATTTCCTAAAAGATGGTTGATACTGTATCGGATAAATGACATGTTATTCCAGGATCTAATAATTGTAAGGGCCAAAATAACTTTTTGCAGAGCCATGGTATAACAATACACCAGTTTTTTCACTGTTGTCTTATGTTGGTTAACTTAGTGTTTTCTAGAATATTTGAAACAGAGCTGGCCATTTTCTATTTTGATAATATTAATATTCTCACAAATGTGTCTCTTTGTTCTTTTCAAGTAACCTCTACAATGGTATCAAGGCTATATGCACAGAAAATGATTCAGAAGATGTGCTTTGACATCCATGTGAGCATGGCACCAGTTCCCTATTTATTAAAACAGCTGAATTTTTTTTTCAGGCTCTCATTGGCTGTAGGAAACAAATCAAAAGAAAATAAAACCAAATCACTATATTTTTATCTTTGTATTGAATTTCTAACTCTGATCTTGAATTGATGGAACTTAATTCTTGAGCTATTTCAGAACACTCTGAACTATGACTTCTTCATGTTGCCTCTTGTTTAGAGCTATCCATTGGACTCTCTCTTCCACTGATACTAAGATGAAAAGTATCAAAAGGTAGCCTATGCTACCTTTTGTCACTTGCGGTAGGATATTATATTGCTGTCTTTTGAATAAACTGAGGGAGATTTCACAGATACAGAAAAACCTGCATTTGTGGTTTTACTTGTAGAACTATAAATGGAGAAAGCACATGCTTTGTAAAGTACTATGGAGCGGTATATAAGTAAGTGCTATTGCTTTGGCAACAGATTTAGTAGGAGTAGATTAGGTTAACTAGCTCAGCCTAAAGGGATAAAGACTGAGGAGAGAAGAATAGGTGGTAATGTTAAGGCCCTAAAATATGGGAAATTATATCAGCCATTTCAGGAAATATTAAAGGACGAGATGCATCACAAACCTGCAATGAGACAGGGAAAGCTCTCTTTGAATAGCAGGCTTGACCTCATGCAGAAACAAAACAAAATGTAAGCCATTCAAGAGAGCTGAGATTTATGGGAAGTTTCATATTTGAAATTATAATGAAACTGGAACAATTTTTTTTTAAAAAAAGTCCATAATTTTGAGCGGCCCTTTCAGACTGTGAGGCCCTAAGCTGTAGCTGGTTTAACTTGGACCTAAATCTGCCTCTAGATTCTAGAATAAGTCAATTCTAGAACAAATCATTTAAATACAAATTGCTAGCCTTATGTAATCATATTTTGGACCCATTATTCACAGGCTTATCTCTCTTGAAACGTCTGTGCTAGGCAAGATGGAAAGGAATGGAAGAGTATCATGAACAGCAAGGGGGGTCTGACACAAGGTTGATGGGTGCACAGTTGGAAGACCAAATCACTCTGGGGATAGAAGATCCATCTATATTGTCATTAACAGATAACATCAACTTGTGGCACATAATCAGATCTGATACTAGCAGGAACTAGATTAGGAAAGCACATTATGTAAGCATTCATTAATGACAGAGAAGCCAAGATTTCATTAACTCAGAATAATAGGAGGAAAAAGCCTAGAGTTTAAACTTATAGACTTATAAACTATAAACATAGATCATAGACTTATATAAACCCTATTTCTTCATTGCACTATGAGGATCGGTGTCTCCTTCCATTTTTGTGCATGAAATAATCTTGTTGCCATGAACATATATAGCATCAAAGTTCCATTTTTTTTCCCAAGTCTTTTTTCATTAACCCAAAAGTAAAGTTTCTAGTTTTACCTTTATATTCACTTTAAGAATCTTTTGGATTAGAATATGAATTTACCCCAATATCTCTTTGCTTTATCACATGTCCACCACAAATAATAAAAAGTCTCTTCTTTACATTTGCATTTCCAATATTCATTTGAAGTTCCTTTATACATTCTTGATAACTTATCTGGTATAAATACCATCTATAAATAAGGGATTTTTAACATTTATACAGTAATAGTGCCACAACCCCACTGCATTCCCAGGAAAGTCCTCTAATTTCAATGCAAGGACTTAATATTATTTGAAAATGGATTACTGAAAAATTGTTAGTTAACAGGTGGAAGCCATGTCTGTCATGTCTGTGCAATATGAGTATAGAAAAAATGGGTACTTGGTGCTCTATGGTATCTATGCCTGATCTATTCCGGGTCCATGACTGCCAGAGATGTCTATGATTGTCTGAATATACTTTTAGTTCTATATGCAAGTGGAACTCTTGGTAAATCTAGGTTTTTACTTATGGGTAAGATTATTAAAGGAGGTTTAACTGAAATAGCTTACTAATTTTTGACCAGCTGATAGCCAAATCAGCCCAAGAGATTACTCCAAGCAGGTAAAGACTCTTGCAGTCAATTACCTATTCGTATTAAGTTTATCTCCCTATTCCTTTCAGGAGCAGAGTTCAACTCAAGCATTGAATTTACAAGAGAGGTCATCTGTTTACTGTGCTTCACTGTTCATGCAGTGGACTGATTCATAAATTACAATATAAATCCTTGAAAGGGAAAAAAAGGCTTAATCTAAAAGACATGACTGCTTATCAACATAGTGCTTTTTTGCTATTATTAAAATGATCAAACACTCTGCTATTCTTTAAAGCTTAATATTAAAGATAAATCATTACATGCCAGCTTTAAAGATTTAAGGGATGTGGACATAAACAATTGGATCTGGGATATTTTTTCAAATTAAATACATTATTCTTTAAAATGCCTTAGATATCAATTATTACATTTATGAAATAAATAATTTCATAACTGTTCTGATCTCTAACAGGTCACATAGAGAACAAACATGGCTTCAATCTTGCTCTTTATATTCGTAATATCATAAGCAACTCAAATACAACAAACATATTTCCTGAAGATATCATTGAAGTTACCAGAGATGGCCCTGAGTCCAAATACAATGATGGTTCGGTGGCCCCAAAATTTTGTAGAGTTGTTTGCAAAAATGAGTCCAGCAAACGCATATTCATTCATACAATAAATGCCATTGCAAAAAACAATCCCAACCACAAAAAACTTCACTCAAGACCAGACTTATCCATACTGCAAAGAATCCACTCCCGTGAACTCTGCAAGGAACTCAAAAGACGTCTAGACAATGGAGAGAAGGATCTCTACATTGCCTACCACGCTGATTGTATCAAAAGTAAGTCACACAACCCACAACTCCACATCCAACCCTACCTCATCGAACCCACCATTAATCAAAACTAGGCACACACGCCCCTAACTACCTCAATTCCAACTACAACTGGCCTTAAATGCAAGCTACTCAATGCAAGAAGCCTTGTGAATAAAATACCTGAATTTCTCCTCTTACTAAATATGGCTAAATTCGACATCATATTTGTCTGTGAAACATGGCTCAATGCATCTCTCCCTGACTCCATTACACAGTAAGAGACTATCATGTTTACCGATCAGATCATGAAATCCGTAGAGGAGGTGGTGTTACTATCTTCTATAAAAAGTCCTTGCATCTAAAAAACATCCAAGTTACCCAAGAGCTTGCTCTTCCTGAGACCATCGCCTGCGAAATGTCCTTAAATATCACATTTCGATTCTTACTATGTTACAGAGCCCCTGATTAAGACATCGAACATGTAAACAAGCTAAATTCACTACTAACATGGGCAACATCCTGCCCACACACTTTTATCTTTCTTGGTGACTTCAATCTACTTCACATTAACTGGACCCTAAACGAATGTAAAACTGAATCCATACATGCAACCTTCTACAATGCTGTAACAAACCTGGGAATGGAACAACTAGTAAGGAACAATACTAGACTTAACAACTGCCTCGATCTCATCTCCTGCAATAGTTTGAATTCAATTTATGGAATGCAAATTAAAGAACCCTTTTCCAACAGTGACCACAGCATGATTGACTTTAGTCTCAACATACGTCCACACAAAAATCAACACAACGATGTGATCCTTAATTATAACTTCAAAAAAGGCAACTATGATCTTATAGACAACGATCTCTCATCCCTTGATTGGCAACTTCTATTCACTGGATGCAATACTGTTGAAAACTATTACAACATATTTTTACTTGAAGTCAAAATCAAACTATATGTACCAATAACAACTCCAAAAACCAGAAAAAAAAGATTACCTATAACAATAAGCTTCAATCCAAAAAGAGATCACTTTGGCGGAAAAACAAATCTGGTCATGTTGCCAACTTCAAAAGCTGATACAAAAATTTATGCCGCCAGATAAAGACTGAATGCACCAATTATCTCATTAAACAAGAGAAAAACCTTCTATGCACCAATTCCACCTGTGCTTTCTACAATTTTGTAAACAACAAACTAAAAGACTCAAGGTCCATCCCACCCCTGAAAAAACCTAATGGTAAAGACTGCAACGAAGACACTATTAAAGCCAACCTCTTTAACACATTCTTTGGCTCAGTATTTGTAAACAGCAATGGATCATGCCCAGTATTTCCTAGTCGAACCATAGACAACTACAATGATCTAATACATATCAATTTTACAGTAGACAATATTGAAAAAGCACTACGCAATCTAAAACCATCTTTATCTATTAGACCGGACGGAATATGTGCCTACTTCTTAAAAAAGCTATCCACTGCCCTAGCCAAACCTTTAAGCATAATCTTTGAAAAATCTTTCAGGACCAGCACCTTGCCAAAACAATGGTCACAAGCCATAGGCATCCCCATTTTCAAAAAGGGAGACCCCCAGCCTAGTGGAAAATTACAGACCAATCTCTTTATGCTGTGTCACCTGTAAAGTCATGGAATCAATTATTAACCAATCCATTATCCTCCACTTAGAGACAAACAACCTACTCTCTAATAAACAATTTGGTTTCAGGAAAAAACTATCCTGCAATCTGCAACTCTTACACTGCAAAAACATATGGACTACACAACTCGATCAGGGCAAAGCAATTGATGCAATCTCCATAGACTTCTGTAAAGCCTTTGATTCAGTGGTACACATCAAACTACTCCTAAAACTAAAATCTTATGGTATTTCTGGACACCTGCATAACTGGATAGAAGCATTCCTGTCAAACAGACAACAAATGGTCAAAATTGGTAGTGTCCTATCAAATTCTGTACCTTTCAACAGTGGTGTCCCCCAAGGCAGTGTTCTAGGACCAGCTCTTTTCATACTCTACATAAATGACCTCTGTGATCATATTAAGAGCAACTGCGTTCTCTTCGCTGACAATGTAAAGCTATTCAACACCACAGACAATACTGCTACCCTTCAAAAAGACCTCGACTATGTATCAGAATGGTCAAACAAATGGAAACTTCAAATCTCAACAAACAAATGCTCTGTCTTACATATTGGCAAAAAAAATCAGAAAATAAAATACAGTCTGAATAGTCAAGACCTTGTTGATGATCCAAACTCTGTCAAGGACCTTGGAGTATTCATCTCTAATGATCTAAGTGTATAGAGCCCACTGTAACTACATAGCCAAAAAGGCATTAAGAGTTGTTAACCTAATCTTACGTAGCTTTTTCTGTGGTAATATTACACTAATAACTAGAGCATACAAAACATTTGCTAGACCAATACTTGAATACAGCTCATCAGTCTGGAACCCACATTATGTATCTGATATTAACACAGTTGAGAAAGTCCAGAAATATTTCACAAGAAGAGTTTTCCACTCCTCTACTCATAGCAGAATACCTTATGCCACCAGACTTGAAATTCTAGACCTAGAAAACCTAGAACTACGCTGCCTTTGGTCTGATCTTAGTATATAAAATCATACATTGCAATGTCCTACCTGTCAATGAATACTTCAGCTTCAACCATAACAATACAAGAGCAAACAATAGATACAAACTCAAGGTTAATTGCACCAAACTTGATTGCAGGAAATACACCTTCAGCAACAGAGTGGTCAATATCTGGAATACTCTACCTGACTCTGTGGTTTCTTCCCCAAACCCCAAAAACTTTAACCTTAGACTTTCTACTATTGACCTTTCCTATGAGGTCTGTAGGGGGTGTGTATAAGCGCACCAACATGTCTACTGTCCCTGTCCTATTGTTTCTTTTATTTTTCTTATATGTATCCATGTATTCATAACTATGTTTTTACTTATACCTATTATCTTGTAAGCAATTGACAAACCAAATAAAATAAAATAAATAAATAAAATAAATAAATAAAATTCTTAGGTGTACAAAGCAAATTTCCATATATAACAGTTTTTAAGCAAAAGTCCACTCAGATGCAATTCTTCTCTATTTCTGCTAAAGTTTTTAACATGTAATTTGGGGAATACTTGTCAGAGGATGAAACTGGGATCCTTTGACTTACTTGGTTTGGAGATTTTCTTTTCTACTACAAGTAATTTGTTTTTTCTGAAAATATTCTTAGAGTTCAAAAATGTAACAAAAAAGTCACTTTTTCTCATAGTTATTTGTTATTTATTAATAATATTTATATTTCACCGTTTCTTTCATGGCGGTTTAAATGAAAATTTCCATCCAATTTTATCGCTACAACATCAGGCTAGTAATCTACCATCAGTCAGGCTGAACAAATGAGATTGGCCTACAATCACTAGAAGCAGAGTTTGTGTGATCTAGTTAAGCTTAATCCATGAGCATGTACGGTATATTTCCAATTTCTTCTTTATTTTTCTTAATACAAAATATAAATCAATATTTAATTTTTGAAAAATATTCCAGTTGTTGGCATCATTGCAGAATCTCAATGTCATTCAATCTTTCTTTCTTGTTTCTGAAATTGTTCCCTGCTTTTTAAGTACATTTTAAAAATTATAGAGAACACCAAGGCATAGTGTCATATGTAATGTTTAAGATTTTCCAACAGCTTAAAAGGTACTACTTGTATAAATCTTGGTTTTCCATGCAGGTATATGGATCAGATTTCTGTCTTATCCCCAAGTCTTTTTAACAAAAAAGAGCAACATGCATACATACATACTGCCCCAATGTTAGCTTTCAGCTAGAATAAATTAGTTTGAAGGCTTAAGGCTATTAAAATTGGAACTTAGTTAATTATATTCACTTTATGTGTAATGCAATGCTCCTTATAGTGTAAAGTTTCTGTCACAGTACTGGGAAATTTCACCTTCTTCAGAATGCAAAGGTCTTCATTTTCTGGCAGACCTATCAAACTGCTGACAGCATAGTATATGAGTGACTGACACTGTATATAAATCATTGTTCTATTCTGGTAGTCAAATATAATTATAGTAAGTGACTGAGTAAAGTGAAAAATAGTGGGGTTTGTATATGGCATGGGTGATTGAGGGAAGGAGAGCCTTATAATCCACATGCTATCTATTATTTGAAAAGTTATAAGCCAAAACTCATAAATCTAAGAAGGCTCTGCCTGATTACAGTGAATCTAACTGATAGTTGCTGATTCTCTTCCCATAAATAGCAATATTGTTCTCGTTTTTATTTGAAAACCCGAAGCTGATGTGCCAATGCAATCATTCTTTAATATAAATATTCCTGGACATCTGGAATGTTGTGAAAACCACAGGAAAGGAGCATATTTCAAATTTAGCATCTCACAGTCCCATCCTACAGAAATCTCTTCTGTCATGTTACACAATGTCTGGTTCCTAGGTATTTTTTTTAAGGAACCTAGTAGCTGGAAATAAACGAAGTGGCAAAAGACAAAGGTAGAAGGGGAATGAAAATAAGAAGGAGAAGGAAGAAAAGAAAATGAAATGAATCAAAGAAAATTATGAATTCAAAATAAAGAAACCAGGAAAGGCTGCCCTGTGTAAGAAGGCAGAAAAATGTAATGTTAGCAAACATTAATAGGGTAGCAAGATATAACATTAGATTGTCAGAATCTAATGTTATATAGAAACTAGCTACTGTGTATTCAATGAAACATTAGGGATCAAGTTGAAGAACCATAATAAACAAAGTCAAGCCTTCCTATTGCTTCCCATTCCTTTATTGTTACTCATTATTAAACAAACAGACTCTCAACAAGATGGAGTATTGTTACAAACAGAGACAGGAAATCACTATGGATTAACAAAGCATCTTTTTTTTTAAAAAAAGCTCTCCTTATTTTCCAGAGGGCTTAAATATATGATTTGTTGTGGCAGTTATAAAAGTGGAAAATCATTACACTGGAATGAAATGTTTCCAGAAGAAAGAAAGAAAGAAAAATCTTTTTTTTTTTTTCATCAAGGTTGTCTAGAAATATCAAGTTTGTCTTGTCAACATAGAGGTTCGATGTCACTTAGTCTACTAAGGGAAAAGAAGATGAGACAGCTTTTCTGTGAACACTCTAACAGTTATGGCTTCTCAGGAGTTATTGATTTTTAAATGTTTGTAAGGTCTAGTCAATGTTCTCTAGACTGAAGGACTAGTGAAATTGGAAACGTATCAGTGATATCTAATCTGTCTTTTCTAAGAAGGGAAAAGATATGTTGGTGAGAAGGGGGGTACCTGTTTCATTCTAGATGGGAAGATTAGAAGAAATGTTACAAAGTCACAAAGAAAAAATGATGCTTACATAGACACTTATCCTTTGCTAAACCTCCTGGGATTAAAAGATTAGAGACAGTGCATATATTTGTGAGGGGTGAGGGTATGAGCAAAGCTGGCAAGCAAAATGAAGGCATTTCTAATATTTGACAACTGTTAGGCAGAACAGTATGACACAAATTTAGTCATCAATCTGCAAGCACTGCTGTCATTTTTCATATGGCTCACAAAACAAAATATTATTTTTCTTCTCATTATATGACTTGAGGGAACTCTCAGAAAAAGCCATCCAACATTATGTGACTCCAACATATTGCAATTCTACTTTTCTAAAACCTGTTAAGAGTGGTGAAGTTTTTCTCGCAATAAATAATCAGTGAGGCTATGAGATTTCTACAGATGCAAAGCAGACAAAGCACAATAATTGAGGGACAATCTCATCCCACTCACGCCAACAGAGGTCCTGTCAGACTGATTATTCTGGCTGGTGGGATCCAGGAGGAGGGCATTCTCTGCTATGGCTCCTGCCTTCTGGAACATCTTGTCCCCAATATGAGGTTGGGCCAACCCTCCTATCCTTTTGTAAGGGCCTAAAGAATTGGCTCTGCCACTTGGCCTGGGGCCCCAGTAGAGGAATAACACAGTGGAAGTGGCTGATCAACAGATTGCATCTTCCCCATTCCACCCCTGCTCTCTTCACTTATCCTTAGATTTTAATATTTGGTTTTAACTTATATATTAATTTAATATTTAATATATTTAATATATTTATGTTTTAATGTAGATATATTTTGTAACTGTAAGCCTTATGGTAAGATGGATGGCCATTCAATTTTATAAATAAATGAAATAAATAAAGGTCTTTTTATTAGCCATGGTGGTGCAGTAGTTAGAATGCAGTACTGCAGGCTACTTCCGCTGCCTGCCAGCTGCCGGCAATTTGGCAGTTTGAATCTCATCAGGCTCAAGATTGACTCAGCCTTCCATACTTCTGAGGTGGGTAAAATGAGGATCCATATTGTTGGGGCAACATGCTGACTGTAAATTGCTTAGAGAGAGCTGTAAAAGCACTATGAAGTGCTCTATCAGTCTAAGTGCTATTGCTATTGCAGTTAAGTGTGTTATATTTTGTTTGGGTGAGCATCCAAAATATCAGCTTACCTACAGTGTAGCTTAGGCAAATTAGCATGATAAAGAGGATTTAAGTAGTTATGATGGTATGTGGTTCTTATATGGGCCATTTCAATCAACTGCTTTCCATATGATCTTGAGACACATTTTATATTACTCAAGAATTTAGGTGAAATTGCAAAATGACATATACAAAATGTGACCTTATTATAAGGCAGATTAACTGTCCAGTTAACTCTATATTCTGAGGCAGAGTAATTATCCTGCATTTTTCCCTATCAGTTCTTGTTCAGTTTGATGAACTATTTCAAAGAAGAGAATTACAGGGGGAAAGACACAGTTCCTTACAATGCACCATACTGGTGCATTTTTTTTAAGTTGAAAGGCTGTGTATAGATACAGTTAGTCCTTGAGTTACGACCACAATTGAGCCAAAAATGTATGTTGCTAAGTGAAACATTTAAGCGAGTTTGCCCCATTTTACGACTTTTCTTGCCACAATTGTTTAAGTGAATCATTGCATTTGCTTTCTCACATACACTTTGTTCATATGCAGGGACTGCAATTCCCATACTTATTGACCACATAAAGGAGTTACAGTCAAAAGATCTGGGTTGTAGGGCCCAACTGTAGTAAACTACCTAAAAGAAAAACAACAGGGGTGTTGTTCATCATGGTGGCATCACGTGACATATTGTGACTTTTTCCCCCTTTGCTAAACTGGATGTGGGCAGGGCCAGTCTGTGATGCATCCAGCCCATGGGCTTGAAGTTTGACAGCCCTGTACTAGAACATAAGCTGCTTTTGATTTGAAACTTGTTTTCTTTTATTCCCCCTTTCCCCCAATCTCTGAACCTTATCAAATCAATTGCGTGTCTTTAATTTAACAAGCAGAACACCTGTCTGCATCTTAAGGCAGCCACTGCAGACATGGTTCAGCAATGCTGAATTGATTTTGCAAACCCCAGCAGTGCTAATGCTCCACAGGATCAAAGCAGGTTGGATTTAACATTCAGGCCACTCTAGCACAATGTCAGTTTTACGAAACACATCATGCCCAACAGTATTTTGCAAAGATCAACTGCATATCATAAATGTACCACTCTGAAAAGATTGAACAAAAAAACATAGATTACATTCCTATATTTCTTTTCTTTGGCCAAAAATTCCAAATGGAACTCTCTATCCACACCCAATATGCATTAATTTTATGAACTATAGCAATGTTTCAGAATTAGTCTTCGTGCTCAGAAATATTTTGTATGAGCGAGCATTGATGACATAGTTACAAGAAGCTAGCTACTGTATATACAAAATCTTTTCCTTTATTTCAGGGGTAAGAGACTCTTAGTGTATTGATTTATATTTTGCTTCTTCATTAAAATAAGTTCAAGTGACTTTGCTGGGTGGGGAATTGAGAACTTGTCTTTTTATCTTATCCATTTGGAAATAATAGAATATTTATTCAATTTTGCATATGGAAAAAGGATTTTCTATGTACTTGTTTAAGAGAAGTCCTGAAAATTAAGGGCACATTTGGTTTGTCATAGTGTGAGATAGAATCACAGGTTCTGAGGGCCCAGGAAAAACAGATTGTGAAAGCAGTAGCATGCCTTCACAATACAAACTCCACTCTTTTTGTAAAGACGTGATGAAGCTGCATGGATAGGTGAAAGTGCTGGATGATATGATGGTAGAATGCTACTTTGTCATTTTGATGAAAGACTTCAATCCTGTGGATGCCTCTATGTTAAATGTTCCTTATGGTTTGAAATACTTTATACTATATCACATTTATGTTTCTTAGATGTTTGTATTCAACTTTTAGGGGCATAGTCAAAATTTGGGGAATATGTAAATATGATGTTACAAAATGGATGTCATAGGTCTGGGTCCCTACATTTTACATATTTGTATTTTATGAACAAGATATGTAGATATTGCTAGAGAAAAATTGCTTCACTGTAGAAGAAAGTTTAAATGTTAATGAAAATTGTGGTCTGATTATGGATAGATTGGATAGATTGACTCTGGAATTAAAAAATAAGGATGAGACAGAATACTACAATATATGGAATAAATTTTATCAATGGTGGGAAAAGAAAGGAAGGACCCAGAATAAAAAATAAACAGGATTTGTAGAAGGGGTAATTACAGATAAAAACTAACTGTACAAATGTATAAATGTATATAAAATACATATTATACACAGTATTATAACATGTATGGCCAAAAGGAATGTCAGGATGATCACACCATGTCCAATTTTTTTAATAATTCAATCAATAATATGTTAAAAAAATTGTGGTATATGCAGGTTTCAGAGAAGAAAATTGAATGAATAGTACAAATGGTTATTAAAGTTCTTTTCAGACATGGTAAATATAAAAGTCCATGGGCATTTAGAATCCTATTTTTTTTTAAATTATAAATTTAAATGAGACAATTAGAGTTGTTTTAGATAATCTTGAAAACATGGTTGTATATAAACAGTGACTGGGTTATGAAAATATTTCTGTGCAGCCAAAAGGGAAAGAAGGGAAAACATGCAGTCATAATTAGGGCAACAGTAGTTTCTATGAAAATAGATCAAGACAGTGAAAAGTAGTTCAGTTTGACTTGAGATATTTATAGTACAGTCTTCTGAATATTCTACTTGTTCTCTTCAAATCTTGTACATCCCTATCAGATACCAAAATAGGTGGAAACTATGTCAAATATAGAACAAGTTTTTGGATTCAGATAGATCTTTTCTAGGATTTAAATACATAAGACAAGTGGATATTTTAAGGCAACAAAGTGAATGAAGAATTAAAAAATTCTAGTCTGTATATGAAAGTTAGGCAACAGAAGAAAGTACAATTAATGCTAGATAAGAGCAAAAAACCAACCAAGCCCTAGATTAGTTTGGCACTTAAAACAAGCAATTATGGGAAAAAATAATAATATACCAAGTAAGAGAGAACAAAGGAATACAGTACATATTCTTTGGGACAGGGAATGGAAGAATGCATAACGATAAAAGTAAAACACAGCAATTACAAATAGCAGTTATTAGGGCAGCTACAAATTACATGCAAGGATTATAAAACATAAAATGAAAACCCATTTAATTCTTACAAAGCAAAAACTGCAGGAGAATGAAATATGATTTTAATATAACTTTTAGATATAGAATTCTAGCAAACAAAACTAAGGATGATTTTACAAACTACTTAACTCTTTCTGGCATCATGTACTACTTCCAACACCAATAGATTCCAAAATACTTTGTTGCCTTTACTTTTTAAATTTTCCATTTACTTTCTGACAGATATGGGCAGGGGTGCGATTCAACTGGTGTAACAACCAGTTTAGGGAGTACGCACTTTATGTGCGCATGTATGCTTTGCGTGTGTGCACAGCGTTTTAAAAATGCTGCTTTTTCAGCTTTAAGACTTCCCTTCTGCTGCAGTCCTGGTGAAGAGCTGAAGAGCGGCAATCCACTGAGCTGAAAACCCTGGAAATAAAGAACAGAATAGGGCAGGAGCGGGTGGGCAGGGCCAAATCATCACCATAACTACTGGTTTGCACAAAACAGCCCAAACTAATAGAATCCCACCCCCGGATTTCGGGCTGTTCTGATTAATTGATCCCATTCTTCTCCTGAATATTGTCTTAGAAATGATTGACCATTGACCATATCTGAGCAGAAAGCTGTGTTTGCTGTCTTCTCATGGTCATCCAGAGTTCCAAAGACCGATGCTGGTCAGATATTTGCTATCTCTTGTTATCTCTTGTCTCTATTGTTTTCTACCTTATTTTAATTAAAAGTAGCTAATAATTGAATGTCTTGCATCTTAATGTCAGCCCATGTCAGAGGTGGTATTCAGCAGGTTCTGACCAGTTCTACAGAACCGGTAGTGGAAATTTTGAGTAGTTTGGAATACCACCTCTGACTGGCCCTGCCTCCATCTATTCTCTGTCTCTTGAGTCCCAGCTGATCTGCTGGGCCTTCTTTTGTTGCCCTGTACAGGAGAACGAAACTGGAAAGCAGGTTAGTGGGATGGGGAGAGATGGGGATTTTACAGTATTCTTCTCCTGAAGTGGGGTGGAATGGAAATTTTACAGTATCCTTCCCCTGCCACGCCCACCAAGCCATGCCCACCAAGCCACACCACACCCACCAAGCCACACCCACAGAACCAGTAGTAAAAAGTTTTGAATCACACCATTGGCCCATGCCCTAAATTTCCCAGCTGGAACTAAAACCATTCATGATACCTTGTGGTCATAGGAATGTTTGCAGCCCAGATCGTCTAGACCTGGTTATGGTTCTCGTTTCCATTTTTGTAGATGTTGTCTACAAGTTAGCCTTGGAAACTCTTAGTTTACTACGCATGCAGTTTTTATGTATTTTTGTCACCAGGATTCAAGAATGACCTGAAGGGATTGTGGGATTGCAATTCTAAAATATGTTCCATATAGGAAAAAGACTGGTAGAACCTCCCTCCCTTAAATATTGTTGACTCTTATCTAGTGAGGTCATGTGTACTTGCTTTTTCACCCCTGACATTTTAACACCATCAAGCTTTGATCAGATGGAACTTCTCCATTATTTCCTTATTTGTTACCTGTCTTGAACATTCAAAGTCAGCAGAGAGGGGGTATATTATGTATTGTAACAACAGCAAAACATTGACGTTGATTAAAAATGGGCACAGCATCTTTCATTAATAAAGGTTGCTTGATGAAGTTACTCTCTAGGAAAGACCTGGATAAGGAAGAGAATTCTTGAAGGGATATTAATGTAATTCTGGGCCACTATACTTTGAACACTATTTTTGTATGGTGTTTTATGGAAAGTATGAACATGAGTAATTCCTGAGCATGGGTGCTGCTATTCATTTCTGAAGCTCAATCTTTAGCTTTAATCGCTAAATAAAGATTCTTAATTCACCTTCACTATTACCAGGATTATGACACCAAGGTGAAGGCCCTACCTAAATGCTTCTTTGGATATAAATTTAACATAGCAACTTATCATAGAGAAGGCATTATTTCTTTAACAGATAAGCCAAACATAGAATCTAATCCTTCATCTTATCCTGCTGCTTTGGAAAGAAAGCATACAAATTTAGCTAACAGTCAATTTTTTACAAGTGTGGTCGCAAATGTAAGAAAATCTAAGCCTAAAAAAACATGTCTGTTTTATCTATATAATCTATATTTGAAAGAGTGAGAAGCAAATTATTTTATAATCATTAAAGTCTCACATCTTTAAAAGTTTAATGAATTATATTTTCTGAAATAACAAAAGCAGAAGTTAGTAAAAGGAAGAAAAAGGCATCATGAATTGTAGAAAATAACAAAAAGATATTGTCAAAGTCATTACATTCATTCTTATTAATCATCAACTTTCAGAAGTTATTCAGAATATGAATAATTAGGAGTATATTCATATGAGCTGTAGGGTAGCAATATATATTTCTATTAGTTTGTTTTTGCAAGATACTGGATACCAAATCTTCAGGGCTTCTTTTCTGATCTTATTGTTTAATAAGGCAATGCAGTTAGCAAGTTAATTTAGAATAGATTGATCTTCTTGCTGATCTCCCACTCAAAAACAAATTCGGGTCCAGATTTGCTTAACTTTTTGGAGATCAGCCAGGTGGCAACTCTAAAAGATTAGGGCAATCACTGGAATCAACACCAGACTTGCTAGGTGTTCCTACTGTTTTTAATTTTTCTTTTAGTAATGGGAAATACGGACACTGGACAAATTTGAGGAGATAAAGAAGGTCCAATTTAGAGAAATTGTTTTAGGAATGTTAGAGTGGGGATCTTTTAAATTTGTTTTATGTTTAAAATTGTTGAACAGAATTGCATGCTATGTGTCTCCATAATAGGTCCTGGCAAATGGCAGAGAGAGAATGCCGAGAGGTGGTAGGGTAGATGGAAATGAATAACACCTATAAACTTTGCAGGCAATATAAGGGTAAACATTGGTAAAAAAAAATACTTGGTTAAAAAGATACTATCCTACTTGTATAGGATTAAATTGTATTTTCTGACAATTATTTTGATTTGGAGAAAACCCTTAATACTTTCTACAAATTTATTATGGTCATTTAGAAAAAAACCATGCATCACAAGCATGGCTGTGAATAAAATATTGGTAAGGTTGTTCACAAATATTTCTATATACTTCTTTCTAATCCCTTTTATGAGTTTCAAAGTCCTTTGCAAAAGAGTGCAAAATTGTGTTCAGGAGGAAGTGTTAGGTTCTATGCCTTTTTTGTAAGATAACTGAAGCTTGTTCCAGTTACATAATTGGGTAAAATGTGAAAGGATATCTCCATACTCATCCTTCTCCAAATAGGCAAAATGTGGAGCACTACTGAACAATGAAACTGCCTGAGTGAGTGGAACAATTACTTTTTATGTAATAATAACATTTGGGCAGCAATAACTATAAGCATATATAAAAAATGTACAAAAGACGGGATTTCAAATGTACAAAAGACAGGATCCCAAAATGTAATATTTAGATTGAGTAGTTGCCATTTCTCTACTTAATAGCTCAGCTCCTCTTTTAAGTTTAAACATGTAAAGATAAAATTCTCCTTTGTCTCCTTTGTTTCTTCTCATTTGGTTTTTGACATAAAGCTAAAAATAAAACAATACTGCACCTGAGATTTAGAATGGCTGGTATTGCATTCTGTACTCTGCTTGGATAAATTGTTTGAGAACATATACTCTACACAGAATAGCTCTGAAAAGATAATTATATTGCATTTAAAAGTGCTAATGAGATAATTATACTTCATTTAAAAGAAAAATTACACTTCAGTTAAAATATTTCGGAATTGCAAGTCCTCAATAAAAGCAGTGAGGAATCTCAAGTGAGGTGTTATTGACCAGCCAAGTTTTCCATAACTACTGTCATTAGGTCAGTTCTTTGCCACACGTTTTTGCAGTGATCCAGGCTTTACATAAAGATTTAGAAGCAAATAACCAATCTCTTTGTAGATGTTCCATGTTCAACATACTTCGTTGTACTCAGAAATATAAAATGAAAGATCTATCTTTAAATAGATTGTATTTATTTCAGAATAACAAATGGAAGAATTTGCAAAAGGATGCCAGATAGGGATGATATAAGATGCCTGTCAAGCCATCATCCATATTGCATGGGCATTTTATTTTTTCCTGTTTACTTCTACTAATAACCTTTTGTTTTAATTTGGAAGCTCTCCAAAGGACATATTCAAGGTTTTTTTTTACCATTTTTCATTCTGTTCTTTATTTCAGGTTTCATTCTGTGCAAGAGAGCACCAGGTAGTTAAAAAATCTAATTAGGCAATTCTTCAAATTAATTACAGCAATTAAAACTGTTTATGTCTGTATCCTTGTCAGATATTTATTTATACTGCAGTTATTTCAAAAAAAATTCTTGTGGGAAAGAAACGCTCTGCATCATTTAGCCACCTGTGGACAACTTAGAAATGTTTACATACAAAATCACTTTATCAATGTGCTACATGACTTATGAATAAATGACAATAATAAAATTGATTCTTCAACATCATCACTTTTCCTCAAATGCTTGCCACTGGAGAATAATATTATCTCCAGTCTTTTTCACCCTGTAACTAATGTTAATTTAGTTTACTGATATATACTTAAGATTCTATTTGAAGTAGTGTCAAATTAGTATCTTACAATTTCAAGCCAGTGTAGAAGGCAGTGTTGGTTGAATCATAGGCAGCAGTATGTATCTCCATTGCCATTGTCCAAATTTTTAGTCAGATTTTGCTGCTTGGGTAGGGCCAGCAGAGATTACTGAGTCAATTCTGTCTAGATTACCTGTGATCAGTTTAAGATATATAGTCTAGAGGAATTAGGCCAAGGGTCCCCAAACCTCAGGCAGTGGCTCACCTCCAGTCCTTGAGCCATTCAGAACTGGGGCATGGAAATAGCAAGTAAGAAAGTGCACATGTGCCCACCAGTGTGAACAGCAGGTGAGCATATGCACACACTCTGTTTGTGTGAGTGGTGGGTGCCCGAGCATCTATCATTCACGTGGAGCCATCCCCTCTCTCCATCAATGCAGGATGAGGTATTATCAGAATGTTACACTCTGTATCAAACAGGGAAATGCACTCATTCTGTCTCAGGTCCTGGAAATGTTGTTACTTAACATTAAAGGTTTCCCCTGTTCAGTAGTGTCTGACTTTAGGGGTCAGTACTCACCTCTGTTTATTAGCCAAGAGAGCCAGCATTGTCCAAAGTCATTTCCATGGTCATGTGGCCAGCATGACTATACGCCTAGGCAAATGGAATGCTGTTATCTTCCCACCAAAGTAGTACATATATATCTACTTGCATTTGCATGCTTTTGAACTGCTAGGTTGGCAGGAGCTGGGTCAAATAATGGGAGCTCACTCCATCATGCAGCTTCAGGTCTCGAACCCAGGCTGCTCCATGTCTTTAACTGCTGAGCCATTGTGCCCCTTGTTATTTATTTATTTAGATTTATAGGCTGTTTCAGTTGTGGCTGACTTAATTTGCTTATATTTCCAGAAATATGATTAAAGCAATGTATACAACAAGAATATACTTACATGCCCAAAGAAGAATACACTCATAAGCATATCAATAACATAACAATAACATACTTTTGTCTACTCCTGAAGGATTTCTCTTATTTCTTAATGACCTTTGTGAACCAAAGTAGGATTAATGACAGTCTCATTTTGGGAGGCAGGTTGTTCCAAAGTGAAGGAATGGATGGTGATAAAGAGCCTCAGATTTAATTTCAGCAAGAGAGATTGATGGTGATTTCAAAAGCTGACCAGTTCCAGGGACATTCTATTTTGGCTCTAGAGAGAGTTGAACTTTCTCATGTAGAACAGGTCACAATATGAAGTCTTTCTAGACTCTAGGCCACAGGTGTCAAAACTCGATCGCATCATGTGACGTATCATGATGTATTGCAATGTTTCTTGCAATACAAAAAACATTGTGGAGCTGGAGTGGGCAGACAGAGACTATGTTCAGGAGATCCCTTGCACAGCGTTACACCTGGGCATGCATTACAGCCTTTCCTAGAACAGTAAACTTGGTGGTTACTGACAGCCTTTTCACCCCATGTCTACATTATTGTGATTCACTTTATATAGGGTTGCCATCAAAGACCACCTGGAATCTGCAGCTAATGCAAATTCAGTGACCCAGGTAGCAATGACCCTAACTCAGTTTGCCCACATGATAGCTGTACCAGTGGTGGTATTCTACCGGTTCAGCCTGGTTCTGCCAAGCCGGTTGCAGCGCTGAGCAGCGGAGCCCAAACTGGTTGTCTCCACTGCTCTGTTGTTGGGCCCACCCGGGCTCCCATACTCACCTTTATCCTCTACTTTTGAAGCACAGCTTCTTTGTGTGGCACAGCAGAATGCCATATGGCAGTTGCTGAAGCGACCGGGAGAGTGCAGGCTTGAGGTGAGCTGGAACGCCTCTGCGCAAATGCCTCTGCGCCTGCGCAAAGTCCATATTTAGCGTTCATGCATGCGTGCATGCAAAGTGTGTGCATGCGTGCAAAGCAGGACCACCAAGCCACACCCACTGAACTGGTGGTAAAACTTTTTGAATCCCACCACTGATCTGTACTGCAGGAGCTGCGTTGGTTACCAGTAGATGTCCAAATTTTAAAGTCTTATGTGTCTTAGCAATGGAATATCTTCAAAAGTACTCACATGGAATATGAATGTTCAGTTTGTTCCATGAGGAAAGACATGCCACAGGTTGCACTTCTGAGGAAGTGTCAGCATCAGGATACATGGGAATGCCTTTTTTAAAGTTTGATTCCTACACTCTAGAAAACTTTTGACAATATTAATGGGGACCTGCTCTTTTGCTTTTTGTTATCGTTTTTATAACCATTTAACTTTAAAGAAAATTAGTACATGAGGTATAGCTGTATGCTACTCAGAGCCTGTTTTGATTGGAAAAGCATAGTATGTCTGCTACTTTCTTCCCTGAGTTTTATGGTGAGATCACGTCCATTCCATATCCTTTGCAGACCAGAAATAAGGTCAGAAATATTGTAGAAAATTGCCCAACACACAGTACTTATTCAGGTGTTCCTTCTGTTTGCTATAGGTCAACATTTTGCTGGATGAAACACAAAACAAAATAGATTAGAAATCCTAAGTCAATAAATAATAGTCAAGAAAGGAACAAATAAAATCATGGCAATGACAAACCGCTATTCTAAAGCAAGGAGATAATGTATATAACTGACCCAAGCTGACTTTATTAAAAAGTAATAGTTCCAATCCCAGTTCCTGTTCCAGTTCCAACTCACTAAATTCTACTGGGTTTGAGGAATGAACTTGTTCTTTAGCAAAGTACAGATTCACAAACATGCATTATTTTTAGGTGAAGCCTTCTATGTCTCAGGAAGTAGTCCTTATGCCTACAAATATTGGAATGGGTTTTATTTTATTTTATATTATTTTATTGAATAAATATGTTTGAGCAATTGTAACATTACTATACCCAGTGCCTCCCTTCTGAGTATGAGTTGAACTCAACCCAATCATTTCATGGTGCACTGATAAACTGCTCAGAGTCATTTTGGATAGGGAGGTGGATGGGCATATAAATTTACTAAACAATCAAACAAATAATGGAATTGCTATAGAACACTGCCACTTCAATGAATCGAATGCTTCTCAAGCTGCTTTTTAAAACTTAATTCCAATATTTTCCTTAAGGCAGACTATTGAAAGTTGAATGTGGATGAAATGTGCAGAAAGAAATAATCTGCTTGACCACTGGTTATCAATATCATCTATATAATCACAGAAGACTGTTACTGATAGACAGCTTAAATCAAAATAAAACAGAAGCGATACAAAATCTGTTCAATGTATGATAGAAAACACTGAGGAATAGGAAATTTATCTTGTATTTAGAATTATTTGGTTGGATTAGCACAAGAGGATGTTATGAGAACAGTTTAGCTGTGCTTGAAAGCATTTATTTTAATAACATGACCACTGCATGAAAACAGTGCATGTCAACTGAAATGTTCCATTATAGATATGTTCTGCAAAAGAAAAGAAAACTATCTTGGCACATTAAAGTATTTAAAATATTAAAAACAATAAAACCTTTACATCTTATTTTACTTGGTTACAGAAATATTGATCTGAGGTTTATTTGAAAGGTCACTTTTGGGAGGAAGTAAGAGGAATATTTACTTATAGGCAGTAATAATACATTTCACCAATGCCCTGAAATATTCAAATAGTGATTATTTCAAATAGATTTGCTATAAAACTTCATCCAAACAGTAATATCAGAATTATTTAATTAAGTAAAAGTCACTAATTTACCATTCTATTCTTATTATCCTACTACATGACTAATAACCCTTTTAGAACCAAGAATAGCAATACTATATCTGGGCTAAAAGACTCTGCTTTGGATAACACTCAAAAACTCTTTGAATATTTTCTAACTCTTCGTTGCCACTTAGGCATCTTCTGGATATTTACTGGGTCTTAACCAAGAAAAGTCAAAGATATGGACACTGCAATTGTTATTGCTGCCTTAAAAAGATGTGTTTCTCCAGCTCAAAAGCCAGAAAATATTAGAATATGTGAGCAGAGTACCAAACTAGGACTAATAAAGCCTCATTTGAAATTATAAAAATGATCAGTATCTGTGGTACTGCAGAACCCTCACAGAAACTATGGTACTGTGCAAGATGAGCATCTTAGCGTTCTTCTTCTGGAGTTTAAATCCAGCCTAATTGGCAGGAATTGGGAAGAGCAGATGTGTGCATGTGGAGCTTTTAGTTCAGAAGGAGAATAATAAAAGTTGTAAACATGTATTTGTTTTTAACTATCCCAGGCTCTGGATTAATAAGACTAACACATTCTGAAGGGTTATGAAGACCCTCTTTATAATCATGGATTATATTTTGTTATATATCACAAAAAAGGGTTTTTATTTATTTGTTTGTTTGTTTGTTTGTTTGTCAAACATGTACAAGACAACAAGTATAAGTATGAACATAAACAAGAACAAAGGGAGTAAATACAGATAAATGGGGACAGTAAGACAGGGACGGTAGGCACGCTGGTGCGCTTATGCATGCCCCCTTTAAGGACCTTTTAGGAATGGGGTGAGGTCCATGGTAGATAGCCTGAGGTTGAAGCTGTGAAGGGTTGAGGCTGTAACAACGAAGTCGGGTAAGGCATTCCAGGCATTGACAACTCTGTTGCTAAAGTCGTATTTTCTGCAATCGAGTTTGGAGCGGTTGTTTGCCATGTATTGTGATTGAGGCTGAAGAAGTCATTGACAGTCATTGATGTTGTAACACAGGGGTCCCCAACCGCCGGTCCGCGGACCGATACCGGTCTACGGAACAACTCTTACCGGGCCGCTGGTTGCTGGGCGCTGCCATCTTTTTTTGGTAAAAAAGTGCTTCCGGTGAGCTTTTCCGGGTAGAAAGCTCACCGAAGCACTTTTTCATCAAAAAGATGGCGGCCTGCGCTCGTGAGCTTTTCGGGTAGAAAGCCATTTCTACCCGAAAAAGCTCACCGAGGCTGGCGCCGCCATCTTTTCGTCAAAAAGATGGCGGCGCCCAGTTGATGCCGGTACCGGGCCGCGGCGCCCAGCTGATGCCGGTACCGGGCCGCGGCGTCAAAAAGGTTGGGGATCCCTGTTGTAACAGACAATTTTGTGAACTATACTTAGATCGGACTGCAGGTGGCGCAGTTCCAGATTGTCCAGGCCCAAAATTTCAAGCATGGAGGCATAAGGAACTATTGTGAGTGAAGGAGTGGAGTACTTTTCCTGAGAAATACCTCTGAAGTCCGATGTAGTGCAGGTTCCCACTCTATTCTATGCTTCAAGCAACAGCTCTATCTTTCTTCTGTATTTTGAAGTGCACAGGGCAGTGTATCATTCAACATTAAAAAAAAAAATCTAAAACAGTGGAATGAAGCACACAAGTGGAGTTCCTTAGCTTCCAGCACAATTCAATACCTTAGAAAGCAGGCAGAGATCAGTAAAATTCCTTTGCACTTAGATTAACTTGTAATTTACTCAGTGATGCATTTAAGTATATGGTTTCTCTCACCAGCTTTAATGGTTTTTCTTCTATTGTTCAACATGGTTTTGCTGCTACTGCTACTCTTGCTTTCAATAAAGCCTTGAGATTAGAAACTCTTCCTAATAGATTCTATCCCAAAAAAGAAATGAGGGGGGAAAAGGCAATCTATCCTTTAACTCATTATTGTAGCTATTCTATTAAATATGCACACAACATATATACATAGTGTGTGTGTATGTGTGTGTAAAGATCAGACATAACACTACATGTTTTCTCCTTAGACATGCTAATCCTTCTCATTATATTACCGAACATTATTTATCCCCTAATAATGTAAATAATACGAACATCATATGATTAATTTCTTTGTATTCCCGATAGCATTTAAGTGGTTAATTAAGAATGATATGTAATTCATGCAAAAATAACAATTACACTGATGCACAACCCACATTTGCATAATCCACATTGAACAAATGATCTTCAGATACACCTCTTCTACTACTTTTGCAGCAGTCTTCCACTATCTTCAGATACACCTCTTATACTACTTTTGCAGCAGTCTGACATATTCCTTTTATGCAACTCAGGAATAAAAAGGATCTCCATTCCACCCCTATTCTTTCCACCACAAGTTGCTTTGTGATGAACCATGGAAATCAAACTTGTATTAATGCATCAGAACCAGTGTAAATGAAACTTTTCTTATCAGTTTCTATCACTGTGTGGCTCTTGTATAAATCCTGCCACATTTTCACATATTGTATGAATACCTCATTATTTAGTATATGAGTGCTTGCTAAAATGCTGTCTGTGTTGTTTAACCAGTCAGTGGAATGTTGCCTCCAAAAGTTGTAGGTGCTCTAACATTGGAGGTTTTAAAGAAGAGATTAGACAATCATTTCAGAGAAATGGTATCCAAGGTCCCTTGGGCCTCCAAGGTCCCTCCTAATTATGTTATTCTGTTACTACCGTGTTTCTCATATAATAAGGCCGGGTCTTATTTTTTTTTGAGCCCCAAAAATGGCTAGGTCATCTTTTTGGGGTGACTTAATTCCCCCCTTGCATCTTTGGGCAGGCGGGTGGCGACAGCTTGGATGTTGACCTCGGCGCTGGTGGGGCACTTTGTATCGGGGTCAACGCAGGCAGCACCATATCCAGGTGTGCAACAAAGTACTTCCTAACGGCAAGCCCTCCCACCATTTCCCCCATTTTGCATGTTTTAATATAGGCCTTAATTTGGGGGAGGGGCTTAATTTCATTTCATGCCTATAAAACATGCTGGGACTTCCTATTGGGGGAGGCCGTATTGTTGGAGAAACAGGGTATATGAAGACAGTAGTAGCTACAGATGTCCCAAAATTCAGTGGAGGGAGAAAGGTGCTTCTTTTCCCAAGCTTTTGAATATTAATTTTTATCTTAATTGTTTTGATTTCACTGTCATGGCCTATATATTGCTCTACATTGTCTATATTCCGAGTGCTTACAGAAGCAGAAAGCTGAATATAAATGTAATAATAAATGAAACGAAAATAAAAACCCCTTAGCCATCTCATACCTAAGTTGAAGAATATTAAACAGGTAGTCCTCAACCTACAAGAGGTAACTTGGTGACCTTTCAAACTTACAAGGACACTGAAAAGAGTGATTTATGACCATTTATGACAGTTACAAATTTGCGGCATCCTCATGGGCGTGTGATCAAAATTCAGATGCTTGGCAACTGGTTCATATGACCCTGGGTTGCTATGTCCCAGGGTCATGTGATCAACACTTGTATTCTACTGACAAGCAAAGTCAATGGGGAAGCCAGATTCATTTAAGAACCGTATTACTAACTTAACAGCGGCAGTGATTTGCTTGGCAAGAAAGATTGTAAAATGGGGCAAACTCACTTAACAAATGTCTCACTTAACAGCAGAAATGTTGGGCTCAGTTGTGGTCGTAAGTTATACCAACATTCTTATCTCCTTTAAAATATATTGCTAAAGCAAATTATTTCAGTAGATCAAAAGAAAACTGACAGGAAAACATGCAGCATAATATTTCCTGACACTATTAGCATGAAGCAGAGGCGTCTGCAGAGGGGACAGAGGTCAAAAAAGTCAAAATTATGACTACAATCAGACATAGCATGAAGAAATAACTGGTTTGGCTTTGATTTATGTTGACACATTCATCATTATGACACACACACACACACACACACACAGATGCTTTTAATGTGAATAAAGAATAAAAGAACATTAGTCTATTCTAGAAACTTATTTCCAAATATATTTAATGGTATCTTACTCAAACTCTGGAAAAAGCTGGAAATGTGGTGCTATATTATTAGGTACCAATTTTTTAGGGATTCTAAAAATTACTTTTTAACCTAGAATATTTTTTAAAAGCAACTTCTTGTTTTGTTCCATCCGAACAATATAAAATGTCACTGGAACAAACATAAATAATAAGTCAACCCATCTGTCCTGTGGATAAAGTACAAAATATCAAGTCTGCTAATTTCTAAATTAAAAAAATAAAATAAAGTCTACATATTGCTTCTCAAATTCTGATGCTGCAGAATAAACCTACTTATCTCCTTCAGGTGAGGCTGATCAAACAGGGCCATTGTATCAGCTTCTTCCAGTTTGATCCACTCAACATGGAAGCCAGACCTAGAAGAGATAGAGTGGTTCTGTATCACACCTAGCATTTCATTTGCAAGCAGCATCAATAGGATATCTGGCAAATTAAGCAGCAGTAGAACATTCCTGGCTGAAAATCCACTTCTGCCACCTAGTGGAGTTTTTCCAGTACTTAAATGAAATGCTTTGGCCACTGAGTAGCAAAAGACATGTACGAAAAGCAGGCTTTGGGAAATGTTGGAAAGCAAGCCCTCTGGAACCCAGTTCCCCCCACCCCACCTCCCAGGAAGCAGCTGGATGTTGGTTGTAAGGTAAAAGTTACATCCATCCTGAGAATACCATTCTGCAATGGCAAAGAGTTGTCAGCTAAAACTCTTGTAATTGACAAGATGTTCCTGCTTGTTTAACACAAACATTCCCGGAGAGAATGTCTTTAAACAATCAATAGTACCGAATGGAGAGCAAGTGGTGTTTTCTGCAGTGAGTGAAAACACTTCATGTTCAGTTGCTTTTTTAAGGGGTCCATTATCACCAAATGATTTCTCCCAATGCTTCAGTATGAAAAGTTGCACCATCAGAACATTAAAAGTTGAGAATTTTCACCTATAACTCTACGGCTTAAGCTATAGGAAGTGGGAACTGGAGGAACAATTAATTTTAGAAAATAGGAACTGTGCATTTTATAGGAAATGCCACATATTCCAATATTGGATTTGAAACCCTGCTTATAAAACCATAATATGTAAAGGTCTGCCTTTCATTTAAATAATCTGCTGCATCCACTTATCTTTTTATGTGAGTTATTTACTGTTCATTTTTAAATCACTTTCTGCATTTTAATTGTGACTGTGTAGTTCTGTTTTATTGCCTGACTTGTGATTTTCTTTTTATGGGTTTCCAATCAGCTTTGGCTACAAGCATTGCACAGTTCAGCATCATCAGTGAGGCAAGAAAAAAACTTATCAGAAAGAAAAAATACAGTGAGTGAGCTCAGACTGTCTTTGAATCTTTAATATGCTTTTCCTTATAATATTTCTTTGTGGAAAAACTGGATTTTTCCACCATTTTATAGATGGAGAACTGAAGATGCAAAAACAAAACAAATAGCATTGCTTTGTCCAAACAATAATTTAGCAAATATCTGAACCTTCTTCTCACTTGTCAGATTAGGGTTTCCTCCCCCACTCTTATTTTGGACAACCAGCATGTAAAAGTTATCTCAGCTCACAGAAGAAGGAGCATGAGCAACATTTCAGAAGGGATCCTCTCAAGTTTCCTGGAAGAAAAAAAAAAAGGAATGGGGGCAGGAATCCTTTCAGTCCTGCAAGAGTCTGCTAATGTGACCTTACAATGAAGATACAGCTAGCACTCATAATTGTGCATCTTGTCAAGACTAGTTTGAAGGCTAAAGTCAATATGGGCATTATCTATGTAGTACTTGGTAACTACAGGCCACTGATCTACATTGGCTGTTATACATTGTGCTGATATTTATAATTGGACTAAAAAAAGAGAACACAAATGTTTGCATTTGTGAACTCCTGCATTTCCTTCAGGTCAGAGATCTTTATTACATGACTCAGCTCCTTTTGTAATTGTATAACTCCGATCTATTGCCTAATTAGCTCCTTGGCTTTATCCAACACCAAAGTAATAGCTATCCATTGTCCTGCCTTCACATCCAGTGCTGTGTTGCACACACATCTGAGTATCATAAACAAAAGTCTCAAAAACCCAGACTTTTTCTCACAGGATATGAAACTGGAACTAGGTGCCAGCTGTGCCCTATTTAATAATTGGGCAACGGATTTTGTATTAAATATTTCAAAAGCAGCTGGAATAAAGCATCTTCTCTGGCTCCAGTGAACTCTTAAAAGAGCAGCTGCACCACAATGGGTTATACTGGAAGCATAATTTGCATGGGCCTTGGTGTTTCTCAAAAGACTAAGCCTAAGCATTTAAAACATTTAAGCTGCTCAATTTTATGATCACTGTATATCAGTTATATATGCCACTTTAAAATACCTTGATTTTTGAATACTGATAGTGTACCATTATCTCCTCCTGCTCGCAGTTATGAGCCTCAGTGCGCTTCTAAGGCCAGTGTGTGCCAAAGTCATGATTGCAGCATCCTCTGCATAAAGTGAAGCTGTTTTTCTGCTTACCCTGAGCATGCAATTCTGGGCCTTGCAAGCAGATACCAAACAATTTCTATAAATATTAAACAGGAACAGAGGCCAAAATGTAAGCTTACCTCATTCTTTCTCTGTTATATTAGAATTTGACAACAGGCCAGCCTGATTGTGCCTGGCTCTTAAGGCTGGTATTTCCCCACAGTTTGAATATCAACAGCAGAAGGTATTTGTCAATGGTAGAACTTTTAGGCTCATCCCAAAACTCATGTTCTAGAAACTGCATTAAAAGTAGCTTGGAAATCAACAAAGGGTACTTACAATTTTGAGCTTACACAAATATTTATGTCAATACCGCATAATTAGGCAATGATCTATCTTTATAAAAACTGCCCCTTTCATTCCCTAAAATAAGCTGTTGCCTTGCATAGAGTTTGCTAGTTAATATTTAAGAGGCTGGTAGGATTGAACATTGTCAACGTGCTTCTATTTTCTGTTTTTTCAAGTCTTCGACAACTGTTGCAATGCCTAGTTTTCTGGGATGTTTGCAATGTTATTAAAGTAAGTAAATATGGATGTGAGAATTGCAACCCACCAAGCCACATTGGCCTTTCCAAATTCTGCTGATATAAATACAGGCTGTTC
Organism: Notechis scutatus; assembly: GCF_049901735.1. NCBI lineage: Eukaryota > Metazoa > Chordata > Lepidosauria > Squamata > Elapidae > Notechis > Notechis scutatus. The sequence continues at coordinate 164,467,533 of NC_142011.1, forward strand.
CCTATTTAGCTGCTTTATTCAGTGCCAGCTTTATTATTCATCAAACTGCTACAGTGCCACAATCAAACAATTCTCAGTGGCTTACATAGTGTACATAAAACAAGAATGAAAATGTTCTTTAAAAATAAGGGACTATAAGTAGTTTCTCCCTAGATATTATAATAGGTCAAGTCAAAGGTTGGTTGGTGTCAGCAGCCCTGTAGATACCTAGCTTCCAAGCCATAAAGGGTTTTATCAGTCAAACCCAGCACTTTAAATCATTGTGTTGTGAATCACCTGAAGTTCCCAAATGATCTTTAAAGGAGGTAAGTACATTGCAATACTGTAACAAAATGATAATGAGATCATGACTTACTGTAGCCATGTCTTCCTGCACTAGCCAAAGTGGAGCAAAACTGTCTATAGATTCCTTTGTCCACTGCCTCCATTTGCCATTCAAATAGGATCACCTGAGAATTTAGAAGGACTTCAGAATTATAGACTTTCACAGATAGAGCCTAGCCATTGAGAAATATCACTGATGACAGTAAAAAAAACCTCTTATTTACAATTAGCAACTCTGTATTTTTTGGATTAAATGTCCAGCCTGTATTCTACACCCAGACCCCTAACCCTTCAGGAAACAGGAAAGGATGTTGAAATCCCAGAGTAGGAATGTACAATTGGGTATAATGAACATATTGATAATACTCACCCAGCTGTTTGATATAGATCTTAAAAGAATGAGGTTACTCTTGCCTTCCCTACTATCACAGACTGAAATTGTCATTAAGAAGAGAACCATTGCAAAACAATGCCAGCATGATAAATAAAGCCTGATTTCCAAAGCATCCATAGATGTGCAATGGGTTAATCTTGATTGATTGCTTTCAATAAGTCTCAACAAAATTAAGGAACTACCAATCTCTATCTCATCACTTTGATGAATACAGATGTTTCACCAGAAATTCAGTAAAAGATAATTTTATTATCTTGTAATACTTTTAATTTTAAAGTAATAATGTTAAAATAATAAAAGACAGATTCAGGATTTGCTGCATTGTACAATCCTGTTTACAAATAGTATAATGCTAATTCAAGAGGTTTTATATGGAGCCAATTTTCATATTCAAGTTATTAGGCTTATTTTCAGTACCTTTTGTGTTCTTTCACCATATGCCATCAAGCTGGCTTGCTTATTTATTTAGAAAGTTTATTTGGTAACCCATTTGGTAACCCCCACCAACAGAACTCTGAGATGGCAAGAGAAAAATAAAAACCAGTACAAAATCGATGAAAATAACAATTGAGGCAGCATAACAAACATCTTATCAACTTATCCCATAAATCCATGCTGGGCTCTATTGACATCATGGCTAAATGCAGCTTCTTGTATCTATTGAGACAAATAATGTTGGATGTTCTTTTCTTCTCATCAAATTGATTTTGTTTATCTTCAAAAATAAGGGGAAATGTATACAGCTGGAGAAATGTATAAATTATGTATACAGTGTATGTGAGAGAGTATACTTTATATCAGGGGTCCCCAACCACCGGTCCGCGGACCGGTACCGGTCCGTGGAACAAGTCCTACCGGGCCGCTGGTTTGCTGGGCGCCGCCATCGTGTTTTGATGAAAAAGTGCTTCCGGTGAGTTTTTCCGGGTAGCTGATGCCGGTACTGGGCCGCGCCATAAAAAAGGTTGGGGATACCGGGCCGTGGCATAAAAAAGGTTGGGGATCACTGCTTTATATTAAGAAAATTTTGCATGCGTTTGATGTATTAGGGAATATTGCACAAAACATGCCACAGTATACACAAAAATGTGCATAGAATTAAAGAACATGAAACCAATGTAGGAAATTAGCACACACCCCTCTCCTAGAAAAATGAAATATACTGGGAAATATTAAAAAAGGCAGAATATTTCCCCTAAAAAGAGTAAAGTAGAAACTCAGAGAAGCAGAAACTCAGCCCCCCATCTTTGCTAATGGGCCATTAAGGCCTGGGCCAGAGTATTCTACATAATAAAGGGTCTATCCATCTCACCACCTGGCCTGGGAAGATTGTATCAGCCAACACTCAGGTAAAGCCATTTGGTCCAAACAAAGCCTACAAAATTAGCTAAGACCCCCAACCCTGGGAGTCTGACAGCCAATGGGATACATTTCTTACACAGCAACAGGAAACACTAAGGTGGGGCCCAATAGAGGTTATATAAGGGTCTCTCAGCATCTTGGTAGTCCCTTCTTGATCCTCTCACCTTGAAGTATGTGATCATCCTTTCTTTTTCACTTTGGAGTTCCAAGCCATGAGGTCCTGCTGTCCACCATTAAACCATCTTTCCAAATAGCCTCCATGTTTCCAGTGTCTTTTTCCCCACTTGGAACTGAACCCAGAAGGATATTTCTTTAAACCAAGTACAGTACATTGAGTTGTTACCTGAAGGCACATGGATAATTCTCTTGGTTGAAGGAAACCTATTATTTATTCTGCTAAATCAATGCAGTCTGACAGGAGTGTACAAAAAATATCAACAAAAAGTTCTCAAGAATTAAAATCATACACAATACATATCAATAGATTAAAAATAGCCAATAACAAATCAAGTTGCAGCAATTCAAAAAGAATAGAACAGAGTGAAATTAATTTAAAAAGGCAATAACTCTTCCATGAAATGCTGTTTGAAAAAGTAACTTAGCCTGGGATATTTTGGTTTTAGTTTTTAATGAAGATTTCTTGCTCATACAAACTTTTGCCATATGGCCTTAACTTTGCAAGATTCTGACTTACAGTAGTTAAACTTTTTTTCTCACAAGACCAATAGTTAAAAGATTGCAAAACAAAAGGAAAACAAAAAGAGGTAAACAAACATTCTAGTATTTGTATTTACAGAAGTATTTTGAAAAAAAAAACCCACATTTTTTCCTATGCAAGGTAAGAGAGGCAAAAGTCCAGAACAGACCTTTACAAAAAATAAGAGGAATGGATCCCACCCCATCTTTGTTTACCTGTGATATTAGCACCTGGAGGGGAAAAAAAGATTATTCTATGCAAGAGAAGAAAATGATTGAGAAGGTAGGCCTGAGTCGCACATCACACTTTCCAACAGGAAGCTGGCATTAACTGTAACAAAAGACTCAACGAGAGGACACAGCTGTGCCATTCTCCACATAAATGTCTTTATTTTCATTCACATTTTATTGGATTCCACATCACCAGCACCTGCAGCAGCACAATTCAGATCTTTCTAGGTCTACAAGTAGCTTGCTTTGTAGAAAATAACAAGTGGGGTGGAGAAAGGTGGAAATGATGCATTTTTTCAGGTGCTGATAAGTCTCTTCTCCTGCCAAAGGAAGGACAAAAACTGCTCTTTGAACATCTCTCAAAATGAGAAAGAGATTTTTTTTTTTAATGAAAGAGGTAATCAAGGCCCAGAAGAGTCAGTGCGATTCTCTGACTTGAAGAGAAATGGGCTGTATTAGGCCATTAATTCTGAGATGCTGCAAAATGTGTTCCACAAGAATATTTTTTTTCCTTAGCACTCCATGCACAACACATGAGCCATCAGCCCTGCGCTGTACAAAGATTCTTTGAATCTGGGTCATCCTTTTTTTGTTTAATTCTTGGGAGATGGTAACAGTGATTGCTGTGTGATGTGAATCTTTGTATTTTTGTAAGTCACCTGAAGCTCTGTACAAGTAGGACGCATATACATTTGTGTGTGTGTCTGTGTCTGTGTCTGTGTATCTCTCCCTCACACACACACACACACGACCAACTTTTTACATGAACCTGACATTTGATTCAGTGGTACATGACAAACTACCTTTAAAATCTTATGGTATCTCCAGACACCTGCATAATTAGATAGCTTCATTCCTGTCAAACAGGCAACAAATGGTCAAAATAGGGAACGTGCTATCAAATTCTGTACTTGTCAACAGCGGCATCCCACAAAGCAGCGTTCTAGGACCAACTCTCTTTATATTCTACATAAATGACCTTTGTGATCATATTAAGAGCAACTCCGTTCTTTTAGCTGATGATGTAAAGCTATTCAATACCACTGACAATACTGCTACCCTTCAAAAAGACCTCAACTATGTGTCAGAATGGTCAAACAAGTGGCAACTTCAAATCTCAACAAACAAATGCTCTGTCTTACATATTGGTAAAAAAAAATCAGAAAATAAAATACAAATTGACCTTGTTGATGACCCCCACTATGCCAAGGACCCTAGAGTACTCATCTAAGTGCTAGAGTCCACTGTAATTACATAGCCAAAAAGGCATTAAGAGTTGTTAACCTAATCCTACATAGCTTTTTCTACAGTAATATCGCACTACTAACTAGAGCAGGGGTAGTTAACCTTTTTATACCTACCACCCACTTTTGTATCTCTGTTAGTAGTAAAATTTTCTCTAACCGCCCACCGGTTCCACAGTAATGGTGATTTATAAAGTAGGGGACAAAACCCCTACCTCCCACCATCAAAGCTGGAATGCCCACTAGTGGGCGGTAGGGACCAGGTTGACTACCACTGAACTAGAGCATACAAAACATTTTCTAGACCTATACTCAAATAGAGCTCATCAGTCTGGAACCCGCACTACATATCAGATATTAATACAGTTGAGAAAGTCCAGACATATTTCACGGGAAGAGTCCTCCACTCCTCTACTCGCAATAGAATATCTTGTGCCACCAGACTTGAAATTTTAGGCTTAGATAACCTAGAACTATGCCGCCCTCAGTCCGACCTAAGAATAGTACATAAAATTATCTATTGCAATGTCCTACCCATCAATGACTATTTCAACTTCAACCACAACAATACAAGAACACACAATAGATACAAGCTCAAGATAAACCACACCAAACTTGATTGCAGGAAATACCACTTCAGCAACAGAGTGGTCAATGTCTGGAATACACTACCTGACTCTGTGGTTTCTTTCCCAAACACATTAACTTTAGACTGTCTACTGTTGACCTCACCCCTTTTCTAAGAGGGGACATGCATAAATGCACCAATGTGCCTACCATCCCTGTCCTAATGTTCCTTTTTACTCATATCCAATTCATGTATTCATAGTCATGTTTATACTTATACCTGTTACCTAATACTTGCTTGACAAAATAAATAAATAAATAAAAAACATTGGGCTGAAATGCAGTGACTGGTCCAAAGTAACCAGTTGGCTTTCATGTCTAAGAAAGGATTAGAACTCCCAGTCTCCTATTTCCTAGCCTGGTTACTTAACCACTAGACCAAACTGGCTATCTTTTTCTTAAACATAGTCACTTGACTAAATTACAATTAACATGGTTCAGAACTAAGCCTAGATAGGCCTAAATAGGTCTTAAGCCTAGATAGGTCTAAACTGTTTTGCTATATGGAATCCAATAAAGTGGAAAAACAACTGTTGAGTACAATTGTTTAATTGTACTCAATAATACAATAATAATATAATTGTGCCCCACAATAATTGAGTATAAATTACATAATATGCCAAGCAAAATTATTATGTCTTAGAATGATATATGAAGTCAGCCATAGTAATACAACATGAAAACCTGAAATAAGGTCTTTCTTTTTTTAAAAAAAAGCATATTTTGTATCCTCCACTGAAGGAAAAGTTATGAATTCATTATAGTGTTGGTAAACTAGAATGGACAGAGCAACCTATTTAATATATCAGAAAAGAACTAAGTCCTTTTTCTCAGAAAGGTAACAAACCACTGGCTTTGTTATACTATTTGGATAAAAAAGAAAATCTTGATTAAAACTCTTCTCTTTAACATCAATATATGCATCATTAACATCATCCATCCATTCACTTGTAAATTTGTGCTTCTGTAGCATGTTCTAACTCTTCTACTAAATAGAGAAGAATAATCAAAGTTTATTCTAATCTAAGGGGCTACCACAAAGAAGAGGGGATCAATCTATTCTCCAAATCACCTGAAAGCAGGACAAGAAGTAATGGCTGGAAACTAATCAAGGAGAGAACCAGCCTAAAATTAAAGAGAAATTTCTAATAGAAGCCTTAATCAGTAGAATGACTTGCTATCAGAAGTTGTGGGTGCTCCAACACTGGAGGTTTTAAAGAAGATATTGGACAACCATTTGTCTGAAATGATATAGGTTTCCTGCTTGAGCAGGGGGTTGAACTAGAATATCTCCAATGTTACTTCCAATTCTGTTTTCCATTATAGTGCAGCATACCTTCAGGATACCAGTTTGAACAAAGACAATATTAGATTTTATACAAATATTAGATTTTATACAAAACTGCATATTTTATATAGAATAATATGTAATTTAAAAAGAATATATATTTTTGAAAAATCTGTGTTTTCTTGATAATTAAATTTAACATTTTACCTAGGATATCTATTTGCTTCAAAAATATTAACACGAGTTGAGGAGGCTCTTAATTCCTTAACCAGCAAGATTTTTGTTTTCCAAAAACAAAATGTAGGGTGATAGATCAGTATGGTATTTCTGAGCTTTTAAAGTAAAATTTTACAGAAGTATAAAAATAACCAGAGGGCATTATTTACCTTTAGAGAAGAAGAATAACCCAGGTTCAGCTACTCACATGGCTAACTAGGGCTAGAAAAAATCTGATTTTAAATCCTGAAGATATTGTTATACACTAGAAAGATCAATGATAATCACTCTGTATCAAATATGTTTCTGTATTCTCTAAAATAAGAGGAGCGTCATGAGAGTGTGGTAGTGAAATAATTTAATATAATCTTATAACTCTATAATTGACAATGTTGTTGTTATCTTTGTATACCTCACTAGATTCTAAGTGAGACTGAGTAGTTTATGGTTCAGCATTATATGGAAACTGGGCTATAATCTTGGCAAGTTGTATGACTTAGATAATTACCTTAAACCATGATGTGGTTTATTTGGGCCAAGTATGTTATGTGTAAATAGATATCTATATTTTGCTAACTCTGGTTTAGATTTAGGATTAGGTTTTCATGGTTCACATTATAAGAACCCAGCTAATATGGGTTCAGAAGATTATGGGAGACCATGAATAAGCATCACTATGCTAAACATTGGCTGGAACTTATGCAGACATGATTACTGTACTTCTTACTAGTCAGGAGGCAGAGTCATTTCCTTGGCAGATGCTCCTCATGATGATCATGTCAAATCTCATTTTCGTTCCACAGGTTTCTCTATATACATCAAGTGTTGAGATCATATTACTTGTAGCCAAATAATTTTTCTCTTTCTCTTTGTCTTCATGTTCCAGGACAAATAAAATAAAAAGGAGCCTGATACCACCTTTTTCAGCTAACATATTTTATCAAAAGGCACAAGCATTTCTACATTAGAATGGCCAGACTACTTTTCCTACTTTTGCCCAAAAAACCCTTAAACTGGTTGTCCACACTTCAGAATAAAAATCTCAGAAATGTTTGAGGTAGATTATCAAAACCATCAGTTTGTTAATTCAAGAGTATGTTTTGTGGGTGGCTATTATCAAGAAACTATTATTTCTGTCTGCACTTCTTTATCTAATTTCCTTTCAGTATTTTCTTTAATATTTCCTTATCTCCACTATGTCATATAAATACTCCTACCTTGGAATAATCATTTTTATTTTCAGAAATGGCTCTGTGAACCACAGAAATGTAATTCACAAGACAAGTCCTATATATTATTTGTGCTGCACTCAACTAATAGAGCTTATCCTTTAGAAATCACGTAGTGATATGAATGTTTCAACACAAGAACTGAGCACCCAATCTTTAGCATGGAACAAGATTGTAAGAATGATGAAATGGCATTTCAAAGTATATGTCAGTCAATCACTTTCAGCATTTCTATTTAGAAAAATGTGAGAAGAAAGGGAGAGTTGTAACTGTTTCTTTAAACATCCCAGTTTTATCAGAATTCTTTGCAACTGCTGTTTATCTTTCAATACCAACAAGATGCAATACTGTTAAAGTTGCAAGAATTGAAAAGAAAACAAGCATCTGTCATTCACTCACAACTTTTCCACAGTGGAGGATAATCATCAAATGCTGACAGTATAAAGAAGTTTATATTATACAGGTGATGAATGCCAAAGAAGTGCCATAAATAAAGCTGCTATGAAATTTAATGGATATTTTTGAAGTTTCCATTCTTATCTTCAAAGGTCACCTATTCTCTTAGAAAATGATTGATGAGAGCACCAGTATCTTTATGGCGTATATCCATAACAGATAGATCATTAGTGACTGTTTGTTCACCACTTTAGATTATGCTCACTTGTTGAATATTTTTGGGTAGAAACAAGATACTCCACTCTCTGCTGTAGCAGGCTATTCAAATAAGAAACTGTTAAAGTCCTGATAATTTTTTTTTTAAAAAAAACCCAAGCACTATCAATTTGGCTCATCAGATTTGTTAGAATTTGGATTCTTTTGCACTAGCAGAGCTTGAAGGAAATTGCTATTCCATGCAATAATTTTTAAAGACACTTACTGAATTTTAAACAGTATTTAATTTTTCTTCTGCTATTGAAAATACAGCAGCTTAATGACACCATGGTGTATATGAAAAGGAACTGATGTGTTCCTATTTTCTTTTCAACAGAGCAAGATTGAAAGAACAAGTAAATTTAAAGATGCTTTTCCAGACATATAAAACAAATGATGGTTTTAAAAAAGCAGTTAATACATTACTTACAAGAAGACTGAAGGAAATCTGATCAGGCTGATTCTTCAAAACCGAATAATATGTCCAAATTCTAGGACATATTGTTGTGCGCCTATAGCGAAAGGAACTCCATGTCAAGCACCGGAGAAATCAGGAGATTCAGGCACTTCAAATGAGTATAAAGATTTATTACAAAATTAAGCTTGCTACAAGAATGTGAACAACTACCGGTCAAAGGAAATTAGCAGGAGTTAAGAATAGAAAGGAATTCAATGTAGGTAGGACTTAGTTCTCTTAAGGGCACTCAGGGATTCATGACTGATGACATGTTTTATCCCTCCCTCAGGCTCATCCAGGTCATCTCCTACACTCCAGTTCCTTAAAATTTTAGGAAATGCACAGCTTTCTCTTTATTTTTTGATACATTAGTCTTACCTGGAAATACTTTATTTCTTGCCACTTCCATCCCTTCTCAATGTAATTCATTGCATTGTATTGCTAAACTGGGTCCAATCTGCATTAGACTCTAATGCAGTTTAATGCTATACATCTACTCCCAATTCAGTTTGACTGTTGTTTTTCTCTTTATTTTCTTTTTCCTGCCTCCAAAGTACCTTTATCATGGACTTTTCAATAAATATAATTTCTCTAACTCCGCAAGTTATGAGAATCCAAATCTAACATTATGTAGCAACATTCTAACTCTTACAGATAAGTGGTTATATGGCAATATAATTTGTTTTGCACATTTTTCCTCCATACTTTCTTCTTTGGCCCCAGGCAAAAATAAATTCATTTGTGGGTGGAAAATTCATAGTTGTTTTTCCCCTCCTGGCTATAACTTACAGAAACTACAGCATGCAGAGGAAATGAAAATCATGATTTTTTTGGACGCTACTGGGAAAGGAAATTCTGTGGATCGACTGGAGGTTTAACTGTCCTACAAATCAATCTATATTGCTATACAGTTATAAACTTGACTAATATTTTACCAAATTAAAAAGAGAGAGAGAAAGAAAGCCATCAGAAGCCACAAGATTACAAGTGACAATTCCTAGTCTTGTTTGTATGAACTGGATTGTTATGCTGTGTTGAAATGTATCTTAGTGCTTCTTTCACAGTCATGACTGATATAATGAAAACAGAAAGCAGAATTACCCATATTTTCTTCACTTGGTTTACCTTGCTTCCAATACTGTGAACCTTTTCAGTGAGATGTCTACAATTGGATGGGTAAACTACATGAGGACCCTTCTAGTCAGCCTTGCTATAAGCCATCTTATTTTAATTATAACTTACATTTTTAAGACCTAAGAGGTTAGAGCAGAAGGTGTTGCACTGAGCTATTTTTAATGGCATTCAGACCAGAAACTCAAAGGCACCCAGGCTGAAAACTCTGGGGCATAGAAAGGTATCCAAACAAATATGTAAGCCGTGCTCTATTATTAAAATTCAGAAGAGTTGGATGGACAGCTTCTGCTTTTACTCTGCATTTGGGAAAACTTGGATTTTAAGAGAAATCCTGTCTATGGAACCATAATAAAGGCAATATAATAAAGTAGTACATGGAAATCAATTCTTTTTATTCCCACTACAGTTGGAGAAAGAAAACTCTTGCCTTTTCTTCTGACATTTTCATAAATACCCATAGTTCAGTTGATAATAAGAACAAACCCATGGATGTTGCTGCTTTCACCAAAATGTTGAAAACATTGTTACCCCATTGCTCCACAAACTCTTTTAGATTTATTGTGTCATCACATATATACTAAAGGGTGGAGTTTATGTCATAACAGCATGATGCTACTTTTCTCATTCTGGCCCCCTTGCTCTCCCTGGTGGACATTGCTTGGATAAGGCCAAATTCTTTGCAACTGGAGTAAGTAATAACAGCAGCGATATTAACAGTGCAACCAGAACTAAGAATATTCTCACTGGATATCACAGCCCAAATCATATTACCAAAGCTAATGTCCCATCCAATATTTTTTTTAAAAGAAAGTCCTTGCTCCCTCTATGTTCCTCTTCTGTGAATGATCATAAGAACCAATTGGCATTTAATTTAGATGATAGGGTTGATTATCAACTTTTACTTTTTCCAGCAATTTAAGTAGTTGTTGGCCTGTACTCATGACACATATGAACTGTTAAACTCTTCATTCTCTCTTATTTAGAACACTATATCTTGGTTTGTGGCTTTCAAACAGTGTGTGTGTGTGTGTGTGTGTGTGTGTGTGCGCGTGTGTGTTGGAAACCATACATCCATAAAGCAGGACCAGAGATATAAAAAAGGACTTAAGATATATCTCAGTTATATGCTTTCTAGTTTACAAATGTATAACATTTATTTTTCACTCAGATTGTCATCATGCACCTTGCTGACTGCAGAATTTGTTCCTTGAGGTTTATTCTCTGACTTTAGATATGCCTTTTCGCAGTTCTCATTCTTATCTGATGACTCCTCAGACAGGGGCATTAAAAAAAAAGATACATTTGATTTTTTTCACTCCTCTTTCTCAGATCAGAACAAGATGATGGTTTTTATATACAAGTCATGAAGGACACTTTAAAGCCTTTTGTCCCATTCATGTATTGTTTTTTTATTTTTTGTTCCTGAATACAGTAAGGATTTAGATTTTGTCCTCCTAGGGTTTTTTTAACCAGTAAGGCAGATAATACAAAAATATTTCATATAAATAAAAGTATGGTACTGTGGTCATACCCCAATTATTCTTCCATTCCCCCTAAACCCACACCAACCTTTCTTACCACAACCATGAAGAAATTTGGAAAAAGCATCAACATCAGTATGTAGCAAATGCCCCACCAATTGTGTCTTTGTCCTTGTTCTTCCCTTATTGCATTTCTTTAGAGTGAAAATAGTTACTAACTTGCCCCTGTTCTACTGAAACCTGATACAAGGATACCATGATATTTTGCAGCTTAGATGCTGCTGGGAAGTGAGAAAACCAAAAGGCTGGGCATCGGGGACTGGGGAGGTGTGTGTGTGTGTGTGTGTGTGTGTGTGTTTTGATTTTTTTTAATGTCACCTTTATTACCTTAGACCAGGGGTGGGCAAACTTTTTGGCTCGGGGGCCGCATTGACTTTTAAAATTTGACAGACGGGCCGGGTCAGCACAAGATTTTTTGGGAATCGCCCCCTCCTTTCCCCCCTCTTCTCCTCCTTCCCCTCCCCTCAGAGGCCCCCTGAGTCAGGAGTTGCTACCGCCGGGCATCCGTGCCTCGGGAAGGGAAAGGCAAAAAGGAAGAGCCGCGGCGGTGCTTTGCAATGGCAGCAGCGGCACTGGAGGCTCAGGCTCAGTGGCTCCTGGTTTTGCCTTTTCCTTCCCAAGGCAACGCGGGACTGGAGCCATGCGGAGCTGCACCGGCGGTAGCAACTCCTGACAGCCCCAGCCGGACACCTGAGCGGAGCCCGGGCGGAACTGCCTGTTGCTGCTGCCGGAGCACCACCGGTCGCCTCCTCCAAGCAGCCCGCCCGCCCGCCGGGCTTCCTCTGCCGCGCGGCTCGGGCCAGGCGCAAGCGCCCACAGTTAAAAGGAAGCCGAAAGTTGCTGGGAAGTTGCTCGGGTTCCGGGCTTCCAGGCTTAAACTTTGCACAGGCAAAGTTTGCAGGCGGGAGCATCTTCCTGCCAAGGAGCGGGAAGGGTTCCGCCTGGCGGGTGGGTGGGCGGGCTGCTTGGAGGAGGCGACCCGGTGATGCTCCGGGTTACCCCTCCGCTGCACGGCTCGGGGCCGGGCGCGAGTGCCCGCGAGGAAAAAGGAAGCTGCAAGTTGCTGGGAAGTTGCTTGGGTGCTGGGAGCAGGCTTTTAAAGTGCCACCCGAGCAGGACCGCTGAGCCGGGAAATGGGGCACCAAGGCAGGGCAAGGCTCCACCAGCAGCGGCCTAGCTTTAGGTGGCTCCAAGCAGCCCGCTCCAAGCAGCCCGCCCGCCCGCCGGGCAGAACCCTTCCCGCTCCTCGGCCGGAAGATGCTCCCGCCTGCAAACTTTGCCTTTGCAAAGTTTAAGCCTGGAAGCCCCGGAAAAAAAAGGGGGACCGGCGAGGACTCACCTTCAGAGAGGTCGCACTCGAAGGTGATTTCAAACTCCCAGCCGAGGCCTTTGCAAAGTTCTTCTTTTCTTTCCTACCCCAAGAGTGCTCCACACTGTTTTGCAGCTTTGGGGGCCACACGGCGCAGGGCAATACGCCACGCCCAGTGATTTTTTTTCAGGGGCGGGCTGGATTGGACAGACCAACGGGCCGGATGTGGCCCGCGGGCCATAGTTTGCCCACCCCTGCCTTAGACTCCTTTCTCCTCACATTTTCTTCACAACAGAAACCCTGTAAAGTGACTTGGACTGAGACAGAGAGAGAGAGTGGAGCTAGCTGATTTTCATACCTAAAGCAGATCTAGAATTGATGTTCTCCTGGTTTCTAGATTACCACCTTAACCTCTACACCAAACTGGCTCTGAAGTTCCTCAGAGATGCAGATGACCAGTCTTCTAATTAGCATTGTCCTGAAAGAAATGAAGCTCTCCACAAATAATCATAAAAGCAAATTAGATCTCCCTAAATATTCTATGCTTATATATGTGTGGGCTTTGGAATGCAATCTAGTTTTTAGATAATAAATATCAGGAGTGACATAATAACACAATATATGTTGGAAATGTTTAGAATTTGATATTTATCTGAACTGAACCCTAAATATTTGAGTTTCTTCACAATAACAATTGATAAAATGGAGTTTACAAGGCAATTGTGTCCAATGGGCAAATAATTTATATTTTCTAAATACTTCTCCCAATCAATGTATAGCTAAAGCTTATGTTTTGATGCAAACAGGTACTTGTTACTGATACATTATAGTTGTTATGAAGTCCTGACATTACATCTGGTATGATTGTTTTTTCTTGTGATATATTGCCTTGCTCAATAATGTTCAGAAAGAATATCTGACTTCCATTTTGGCAGTCAACTAAGCATTCAAGTAGAAAATATATCCTTCAAGTCTGATTGCTCAGCACTTAAAGATGCTTAATTTAAATTGTCCCTAATTACATGTGGAAAGGAAATTAGAAACCTCTTATTAACATAAGCTTCCCTGACTAGATGTAAGAAATCCAGTACTTGGTATCTTTATAAACTATTACAGAGATGTCAAACTCATATCGTCACAGCAGCATCACGTGACGTAGGGGAACTTTCCCCCCCTTTGCTAAACTGGGCATGGGTGTGGCCAGTGCATGACACATCTGGTCCATGGGCCAGGACTTTGACAGCCCTGAACTATTAACAGCTGCACATACCCAGTTATAGTAGATATTTTGTATCTAGTTCTGAAAGATGTGTGCTTTATGGGCTTCATTTAATGGGAAAATTGAGATTCTCACTCTTCTTTTCATATCTGGTATCTTTATAAGGATATTGCTGAATTTGTATTGCTTCCCAGCAAAATTATATTGTAGCTGCATTCGTTCTGAAATGGCTGAGGAAAAAAGACTTTCAGAACTTCCAATTCCATCTTATAAAAATAAATAATTCAGCTTGATAATAAATGATTACAGTAAACTTGGTGCAAACCAGGAAAAGCTAAAAGCTAAACTGCATCATAACTTCTACAATAATGACTAGGGCTTGATTGTCCTTCTTGTTTTGATCATATGGCAACTAGAGTTATAGTTTAATGAGAAAGTAGATTAAATAATGAAAATGTAGAGAGATTACAATGAAAATAAAAATCAATTTTAACAATGGGGAGAATTAGTTCACAGCCATATCAAAGATTATTTCGGTGCTGTAAGGTATAGTTCATGTCAAATGTTTTATGATCACCTTTTCTGGAATCTGAAGTTAGCGCTTCTGGTGAGCTTTTTCGGGTAGAAATGGCCTTCTACCCGGAAAAGCTTCACCGGAAGGCTGGCGCCGCCATCTTTTATGATAAACAGCGTCTCCGGCAGCTCACCCGGAAAAGCTCACTCATAGAAGCGCTTTACCAAAAAAGATGGCGGTGCCCAGCAACCAGTTAAAAATTCGGTAAGGGTTGTTCCGCTGCCCGGTACTGGGTCCTGCTGACCTGGCGGCTGGGGACCCCTGCTGTAAGGTATAGTTCATGTCAAATGTATTATGATCACCTTTCTGGAATCTGAAGTTAAGTTTACTATACCTAAATTGTTAAGTCAGAAATAAACTGAATATGAACATGACATGCAAATCTGAGAATATTGTCTTTTGCAAGCTTTTTATCCTTTCACAAATTATGAATAAATTTAATTAATTAGAAATATTGCTTACATTGTGTTACTATTCTGGGAAATTATGGATATTTAATTCTGGCTGTACTATAAATACTGTTGTCCAGAAAGAGGGGGCCAGGTGAGGCTGCAACCAACCCAATAATAATGTTCATGTTTGAAGATATGAATTCAACCTTTTCCTTGTATTTATCCTTTTTTTATTCCAAAAGTAAAAGAAGATAGGATATCATTTATACCTGTATATAAAAATGAATTACAACACATATGCCTTTTGATGCAACCTTAAAGTTTGAGTTGAGTTCTTGGTGACTTCATGGTCACTGCCCTATAATTTCCTTGGTATGGAAGGGGTTTGCCATTATTTTCTTCCAGGAAGTTTTTGATTTCCCAGTCTACCTAAATAACTATTAGTTAGGCATTACTTGTTAAATCTTCTGAAGTTGTCTCTACTATGCGGTTTCTAAAGTCAGAGGAACCCTGTGAACATATATTCAGTTTCTTAAACCTTTGTCAAATTTGTGAGACCTGATGGAATTGTTTGGATTTTAGATTAGAAGAAGTAACTTGAAGTCTTGAACAGGGAGCTAGAACAGAAAGAGTACATTTGTGCATTTAATTTTTGTTTAGTGCTTCCATAGAAGCCATTTAGTCATCTAGTTTCAGAATTCCTGATAGATAATTCCTGATAGATAAGGGTTGGTTTATTATAGAGAAACAAAGCATAATTACTAATGAGGGCCTTTGCTCTTGAAAGCAGGTCCTTCATGGGTTGGAAAAAGATGTCCTAAGTGACATCCAGGCTGAGGAAAGATGTCCTAAGTGAAGAAGAAGAAAGCTTTCAACAGAAAGCTGTGTAGGATTTAGCAGAGTTGCTAAGATTTTGAACAATGGCCTCAGAAAACTAGGTGCTGATTAGGACAATATAGTACACACAGATAGCTTCAAGTTGCAAACGAGATCTATCTATCTATCTATCTATCTATCTATCTATCTATCTATCTATCTATCTATCTATCTATTTATCTATCTATCTATCTATCTATCTATCTATCTATCTATCTATCTATCTATCTATCTATCTATCATCTATCGATGGATTTTTGATAAATGAATGCCTTTGTGTATCATCATGCAAGTCTAAAAATAAATCTTTTCCATTAAAAGAAAATAGTTCATATGGATCCAATATGCTACTGAATACGCGTACCATTTGTGCAGTATAATTTAGATATATTAAGAATCTGTCAGAAGCAAATCCAGTAAAGAGAGTAGACTAGCAATTGGCAGTTAATCAAACTGATATGGATTTTTGTGAAAAAAAATGGTGAGAGAATAGGAAAAAGATCATTAGCATTTACACTAAATGATCTGAAAAATAAATTTTTCATTATAGATTCAGTGTGACTGAGTGTGTAAAGGTATTTATGTGTTTGTCAGATAAAAAAGTAATGCCAGTTAAAGATAAGTTATATTTTTCTGCTTAAAATGGTCGAATGTTTCAGTTCTCAAGGAAGGCTCTCTTTTGCCCAAGAATTGAATTATTTATTTTTTTATTTGAAAGATTTATAAACCATTGTGTAGAATAAAGCCCCCAAGAGGGCAAACAATAAAACTTAAATCAAAAACAATACAGTAAACAATGAAAAATATCACAGCATTATATTAACAATAAAACCCAGATGTCACCACAGGAATATAGTAAGACTTTTTCCTTGAAATAAAAGAAAACGTGTGACATTAATGATCCCAGCAGGTTTTGTAAGTTGCAAAACATAAATTTATTTTTTTCTTCATTCTATTTTACTCAATTATTGTTCATCTCTTTCCAGATGTTATTTTTGATTTATAACTGCTTAGCAAACAATAAACATGGGAAAACTAATATTTGTAACATGTTACATACATGTAACATACATTTGCATTCATGTTTTTCTAGTGCAAAGAATATATGTTAAATGTATATATATTAGACACTACACAGGCATATTTAATATATGTAGCTTGTATTTATTTATTAAATGCACATATATTTTTATACTTTACAACTCCAAAAATATTCTGAACAGTTGCTAAAAACATAACATAAATATTAAATTCTTACAACCCTATCCATAAAATTAATATTGATGTTACATGCCACCCAGTGTCCTTTGGGATAGAGTGGGAGGATAATAAGTGCTGGAGAATGAAATCTTAAATTCCAAATAAAAAGAATTCTGAAAAGTCAGTCTACTGGCATATATAGACTTCCTGGAATATGATTGCAAATAGCAAGTAGGTTGCGGACCAAGTGACCATCAGTTGGGGCAAGCATCAAATAAGATTAATTCCTATAGATGTCTTTCAGCCTCAGCTCTTTAAACTCATGTGGGATAGGGACTGCAGGCATCTTCTGTATGAATGAAGGGGGGGTCACAGGGGCAATCAACAATGTCAAAATGACAGTACATCTGGATAATTGAATATAGGATGTGCAGTGAGAGATGAATATAAAAACCTATATGCAGAATATAAGAGAAGCTGGATGGGAACAAGATGAGTATGGTTTTAAAACTGGAAGATATGCTGGTGGCCCTACCCCAGTAGTTGAAAATGCAAAGGTTCTGCAAGCCCTAGAACATTAAAGAGCACAGTGAAAACAAATCAGAGTAAAATGAAACACAACCCCCCCCCCAAACTAATGACAACGAAGTGGAACAACCAGCCTTAGAATTGACAATAAAGATATCAGACTAATGGATAGTTTGTGCCTTTTAGACTCATCCATCA
Source organism: Notechis scutatus (assembly GCF_049901735.1). Classification (NCBI taxonomy): domain Eukaryota; kingdom Metazoa; phylum Chordata; class Lepidosauria; order Squamata; family Elapidae; genus Notechis; species Notechis scutatus. Next base: position 164,485,220 of record NC_142011.1, read on the forward strand.
TCAGTAAAGGAACAAGACTAGTCAAGAAACAAGAAATAAAGTTACTTGCCATATACACTGGATAGAGCAACCATGAAGACTGGAAAAGATATTCAAATGCCATGAGGTACAATACCTACTTAACAGGGAACAGAATTATGCAAGCCAACATATTCTCTGTGACACATCATGGAAATAAAAGTTGAAAACAGAGTATGAAGAGTAATTGATGTCTTAGAACTTTGGTTTTGGACAAGACCCCTGCGATGGAATGTAGTTTGGATTTCCACGTGGGAGGCACTACATTCCAGAAGACAAAAAGACAGCAAAGCTTAGATAGTTTTTTTGGGAGAAAGAAAGTTAAGAAGGCTTCCCCCTAGCAAAGGGATTTTCAAACTTGACAGCTTTAAGACTTGTGGACTTCAATTCCCAGAATTCCTCCTCCAGTCATGTTAGCTCAGGAATTCTGGGAGTTGAAGTCCACAAGTCTTAAACTTGCCAAGTTTGAAGATCCTTGATCTATAACAATGCTTTAGCAATGTTTGTTTATTTTGCTTTGTTTATTTATATCCCTACTTCATTATTTTTATAAATAACTTAAATAACTTTTATAAATAACTTTATAACTGGTGGGTATATACAATACTCTTTCCTCCTCCTCCTGTATTTCACTTTTGCCCTTTTCCTTTGTACTGATAAACTATAATTGCATTCTTTATACTTCTATTTAAAAAGTTACCCAGAGACTCCATGAACAAATCACATCCATATTTTAAATATTTTGAAGTTAGCCTATTTCTGTAGCCTTACTGCTTTTCAGTATCTTCACAGCATTTATTACTTCCTTTTAATTATTTTTCCCCACCCTTGGATACTAAAATTTAGCAATGGTTTGAATCTTGCTTTTTGACATATCACTGTCAATACCGTACAAATCTTTAAAATATTCCTTCCAGCAATCTTTCACTTCAATTTCATCAGAAACAACTTCATTGCTTTTATTTTAATTCCATTCACACTGCTGGAGGTTCCTCATTTAGACCTCTTTAGCTACTTTCAAATAATTTTTTATTTGTTCTGAATCAGAACAAAAATCTGTACCGCAAAACAAACACCTGCTCTGCCAGAAGCTACCCTATTGATAAACATGACTCTTATGCAACACATACATGACTCAAATGATGACAATTTGTAATATTCTGGGCCCTAAGGATATTACATGCAAATTACTGCTCAGTAGATTACAGCTTCAGTCTCTCTCTCTCTCTCTCTCTCACACACACACACACACACACACACACACAATATTGTGTTCTTTATGGAAAACATTGACATCTTTCAATGCAATATATTTTGGGTTGTTAGAATATTTTATCTGTGTCCATAGGCAGGAATTTCTTTAAAAAGTGTCTAATTAATCACAATAATCTTTTTTTTTTTTTTGAGTTTTAAAATAGACTTTATTTACAAAAGATTAAAACAAACAAGCATACAAATATGTAAGAATAAAAAGAATATAAATAGAACAATAAATGTATTTCTTTCTATTACATTTGATATTAAGATTGATAGCTCATAGTAAACAGTAGTAAGTAATCATTGACAAGTATTCCTTATCCCTTATCAATTACCTATTAATTAATAAATAATATATTATTCTGCTATTACTATTGGATTATAATTGTATTGGTTAATCAAATGGAGCCTTCATAATATTTATATAATAGACAAGAAGCTTGAAAGCGATATTATTATACATTTAATTATAGTATGTGTCCTGGGTTCATTTATCCTGTATACCTTTTTTCTTGCACTCTACTCAGCTGTACCACTTATCCCAAACCAAATAATACTCTGACTCTTCATTCCCATTTAATTTAATCCCATTTAATCCCATTCTCCATTTCGGCACATTCGTAGCTTTTTTGAATAATAATACGTATCGGTGGTACATCGGGCCTTTTCCAATATTGCGCTAAAGAAATCCGTGCCGCTGTTAATAAGTGGATGATCAGATATCTCACTTTGGGAGGATATTCCCCTTTAATCATTCCCAGGAGGAACAGTTCCAGTTTCCACTCCAGTCCGCATTTGATAATTTCTTCTATCCATATTCTTATCCTTGTCCAATATTTTTTAATCTCCACCAAAGATGGAAATAGGTACCAAGTTTCTCTTTGCATTTCCAACAGCTTGGATTTGCTGTTGGATATATTTTAGCTAATCTAGAAGGTGCCAGATGCCATCTATATATCATTTTATATAAATTTTCCTTATATGGTATTGATTTTGTAAATGTAAGATTTTTTTTGCCAAATTTCCTCCCAATCGTTCAAATCTATATTATAACTAAAGTTTTTTTGCCCAAGCTAACATTGGTCCTTTCACAGTTTCCTCAGCTAATTCATACTCTGATAAAACATTATACAATTTGGATATCATATTTTTCTCCAGGCCCAGGAGTATTTTATCTAATTGAGCATCTTTTGTTTCAAATCTGTGTTCTTTTGCGTCCCGAATATGTCTCATTTTTATTTGAAAGTAGGACCACTTGTCAATAATTATTCCTTGGGTTTTTAGCGCCTGAATCAATTTAAGTGATCTCTCATTATCTAGTATTTGGTGGTATTTAAGCTTTTTGCTAATGTCCATCGTGTTAGGATGGAACATTGCCTCCATTGTTGAAAGCCACCTCAGGATTTTAGTATAATGGTTTCTTCTAATATCTATCCAGATTTTAATCAAGGATTTACGTAAAGTGTGTCTGGAGAAATACAAATGATTTTTATTATTTAGGTTCCACAAAAATGTGTGCTATCCTATTTGCAAATCATGGTGCTCGAGTGTTAAAATTCTTTTGTTTTCCAATTTAATCCAGTCTTTTATCCACACTAATGCTGTTGCTTTGTAGTAGGTCTCCCAGGCAAGGAGACCAAGGCCACCTCTGCTTTTATTGTCTTGTAAATAGATTTTTTTTTTAATTCTCAATTTTTCCCCTGCCCAAATGAATTTCATAACGATTTTGTCCACTTCTTTTTTAAAAAAATTATCCAATAGTACTGGAATTGTTTTAAATAAATACGAGATTTTCGGTAGGACATTCATCTTAATCGTTGCTATTCTACCTAATAGTGAAATTTGCATTTTGTTCCACTTTTCCAAATCCTTTCCAATTTGTTGTAATAATTTGGTATAATTGTCCTCCCTCAGGGATAATGTTATAGATATTAGCCAAATACTTAGATATTTAATCTTATTCACGATTTTTAATCCCATCATTTCCTCTAGTTCTTTTTGCTTACTGTTTGTTAGATTTTTAATTAACATTTTAGTCTTTTCTCTATTAATTTTTAATCCTGCCAATTTACCAAATTTGTCTATTTCATTTAATAATACTGGTCCCGAATCTATTGGTTCTTCTATGACAAATACCATGTCATCCGCAAACGCTTGTAATTTGTACTCTTGACTTTTAATTTTTGTTCCCTTAATTTCTTTGTTTGATCTAATTCTGTCCAATAATTTTTCTAGGATTGTTATGAAGAGCAGAGGTGACAACAGGAATCCCTGCCTGATGCCCTTCTTTATCTCAAATGGTTTGGTAGCTTCTCCATTTACCAGTACATTTGCCTTTTGTATGGCGTAAATTGAATTTAGCATATTTGCAAAATTACCACCAAATTTCATCAAGTTAATCTGGTGTTTCATTAAACCCCAGTTGAGGTTATCAAAGGCCTTTTGTGCATCCAGGAAGACAAGGGCTACTTGATCTCCTGGGTGCAGTTCATAAAATTCTAATATATCTAATATAATTCTTGTATTATACCTAATCGGTCTTGTGGGAAGGAATCCATTTTGGTCAAGGTGAATTTTGTCGTTGAGCACTTTCTTTGGTCTTTCTGCCATTATAGTCATGAAAATTTTATAGTCTGAGTTTAGAAGAGATATTGGTCTATAGTTCTTTATTGATTGCCATCTGTACCCTCTTTGGGGATTAGTGTTATATACGCTTCCTTCCATGAATCTAGAATTTTAGCTTTCAGTAATACCTCATTGCAGATCTCTAGCAACACATTATTGCCAGTTAATCAACTATGCACTCAAATGTTCAAAATCTTATCAATCGTTATTAAACTAACTTCTCAGTTAGGCATAAATTAAGGAGTTAATAAATCTTAATAACTGTATTCTAATGTCAGATCTCAGATAATCCAGTGATTAGTCTCATTAATCAACTAAATAGATATCCCACAGTGTTATAAACCAATATAAACATTTGACTTCGTTATAATTCTTTGTCTATTGCTTTTCTAAATAAAGTATAAAATTCAAAATTTAAATTAACACTTCTTAACTCTTAATAGACCACAACATCCAACCAAGAGAGGGAAAAAGAAAGTGAAAGAAAGAAAGAGCAATTGTTTATGTTGTCATTGTACTAATCAATGTACTAAATTCATTAATCTACAATAAATCAGCTATATATAAGAAAGGGAAAGGGAAGGGGGGGAAATATCTGAAACAGAGAAATTACAAAGAAATTAAATTATAAGGTTAATAAATATCACTTTCCAGGGCAAATTCTATGTGGAGTAGCCAATCAGTATTAGTCTCTTATAATATACATACATACATACATACATACATACATACATGTATATGTATATGTATATGTATATGTGTATATATATATATATATATATATATATATATATATAAACTATCCAAGCCCAGTAAATTCAAAGAGGGAATAAATACTTCAAGAGGCGGGGTATAGAATCTCTAATTATCTTATTGTCACCTTAATATCTTATTATTAAATAATAATGGATACCTAAATACCTAAATAACTAACTCTATTCAAATTTTAAATACAATAGTAGAGACAGCCAAAATAGAAAATATTTATCCAGCTTATTTTGTGTCAATTTCGTTCCCTTCTTAGTTCTATTAATCACTCCAGTTACGTTGATACAATTTACCGAGGTCTGCTACTTTCAATGGCCACCTCCAAAGTCTGCACCGTCACTCCTCAAAGCTTTCTTAAAGTTCTGTCCAAGTCCCAAGTTCCTTTCTCAAGTGGAATAGATTCAATAGTCTCGCTTCAAGCAGTTGATGACAGAGGGCTCCTTCCAGTAATATCCCCTTGTCTCTCCTTCTCGATTTTCTTTTTTAAAGTTGTATTTCCACTATTTCCCAGCGTTGGGGGTAGAAAGCTAGATCGCTGCCGCCACTTTTCACCTTCACCCCTTTCACTCTGTGTTTCAGTAATACAAGCAGTTCTTCTTCCCACGATACTCCAGTTATAATCCAAAAGATGTTTCTCGTACCGATAGCTTGCCCGATCTCAGCTTGCTATCTCCTCGCTGCTTCCTTTCTTTGCTGGTTCATCACATCTTTGGGTCTGCCACGCCGGGCTGACTTCTTTCACCTCGGACTTCAGGCTCTTTTCCTCACTGCCTCAGGATCCCGATTGGGCTCCAAGAGTCTCTCCTCACTTCAGTGATCCCCCCAGGATCCAACTGCACCACGAACAGGTATCCAAAGGCAAAAAAAAAAAAAAAAGCCCAATGCAGGGGAGTAGGACAGAGTTCCCCTGCACCGCCACGACGCGACATCACCAGAAGTCCAATAATCTTATTTAATCTATACTAAGCCACAATATTGGATTTAGTCTCATCAATTAAAAACTAATATAATTAATGGCTTAATAATATAAGGTATAACCTAATCAGAGATTTATGTTGGCTAGAGAACCAAGTTTCTCTGAACTTTGCATAGGAGTAGCTTTCTGTTAGAAGATAATAAATATTATTGTGCAATAGATTTTCTGCTTCAAAGTATTTAGATTCTAGATCCAAAGGGGTTCAGGTTTGGAAAAGTGAAGTTCTGCAGAAAGGGACAATTCCCAGATAAAACAAATGGCACTTTCAAAGACGTTTGAGCCAATCTTAGCCCACCAATACATTTACTGGCCGAATGGTAGCATTCCTTATTCAGCTGAGACTATCAGGATTTATGCTGAATGGAGCATTATGCATTTCATAAACAATCTGATGATATTTTGGACTTCAACTCTCATAATTCCCCAGCCAGCATCCTGGGAGCTAAAGTCCAGACACTTTCAAGGCGTTAAAGTTTAGAAATACTGGGGTTATTTTGTGTGTGTTCTTTCTTCATGGAATTTTATCTAACATGCAAATAAGAGGTGTCATATATACAATACATGCATTTGAATCTCTTGCACAATGTCCTTCTTGGCTCAGGCTATATGCTAGCTTAATATCTGTGAGATCTCTGATACATAAACACACACAAATGCACATATAGGAGCTTGGTGTAATGATCAAGTCCAGAAACTGAGAGACTATGAGTTCTAGTATTGCTTTGGACTTAAAGCCAGATGGGTGATTTGGGTCAGTCACACTTTCTCAGTCTTAGGAAAGAGGCAATGGTAAACCAGTGCCAAAAACCTTCACATAAAATCTGCAGGCATTTGTTCAGGCAGTTGCTTAAAGTAAAAAATTAATCAAAGCATATGAAAAAGGCTTTAGTGTACATCGATGTATTCAGAAACCACAGGTTTGGACAATTAAACAAAACCAGTATATTGAAATTAAATCTCCTCTTTTCCCACCCCTCCTTCCTATTTGGATAGCTGCCATTTTAAAATGGGTATTTTCTAAAGTAATAATTAGCAGTCACCCCTGCCCTCCAGTATGACTCAATAATATAGTCAAAATTTCACAGCAGCTATTAAAATCCAGTATAATATGCACACGCCTCCTTATAACCATGCAAATGCTTAGTCCCTGCAGACAACACTATTAAAGAATTACATTCATTAGAGTTTATTGTTGAATCTTGATCATATGCCAAATAATAAGGAATTGGAGCTTTGTACGTGCCTGTAAAACCCACACTAAATGAAACCATCAAGCAGTTGAACCAAATCTTTTTTTAAATCAGTGATATAAGTTGAGACAATAGCAGAGCTAGTCAGTTGTTTTGATTTTTCTTTCTGTTGCTCAGCTAGAAAGCTGTGTGTTATCCAGACCATTGCACCTGATAGCTCCCCTGGATGCAACATTCTACGCTGTACACTGAAAAAAAAAAATAGAAATAATTAATGATCCTTTGCTGTGTGCCAGTTTTGAAGAAGTTATTTACCTGGTCCTTTCAAGCAATCCAAAATCATTATCTACCACTGCTGCCTGCTCTTAGGAGCTTGTGTGTTTTCCTAAACCTGCTCAAGATGGGGCAAACACAACCTTTGTTCACTAGAACAACCTGTCAAGACAGCTCTTCCACTCAATTTACTGAATTCACAGATGTTCCTTAGCTTTCAGCATTTGGTGGGCTACTTCCATATGCTCTTAATCGCTTATTCACAGAATAAAATCCTGGCTCAGCTTTGCTGGCTGACTGCAGGCATGCTAACTGACAAGCAGCCAAATAGTATTCTGTTTTGCAAAGGTAGTTTTTAATGACTATGGAAAAACAAATCACTGGGGGGTGTGAATAGCTTACATTGACTGCTGTCATAGTTTTATCTCTTGATCAGAATTAATGTTCTTTTGCTCCAGAAAGCAACTGAAGAAGAATGATTGCATAAGGGTGGCACGACATACATTACTTAAGCAAATCTGAACAATCCTGGCAGTTAGTTTCAAATATGAACCCTCTCAAAATGATTAGTTTTCTTCTTCCATGATGCTGTCTGCCACCATCATCACTAAAAGAGGGAAAACACTGCCTTTTCTTCCAGGATATATTTGCTTTTTCATAAAGTAAGCTTTATAAAATCGGACATCTTAGATATCTTTGGCAAATTTGTCAAGTTTATTTAATCTGGCATTAGTCTTACTCTCTCCCTTTTATTTCCTAATTTATCTAGTGGGTGTTTCCACTTCTACTAAAATAGCAATAGCACTTAAACTTATATACTACTTCAAAGTGCTTTACAGCCCTCTCTATGTGGTTTACACAGTCAGCATATTGCCCCCAAATAATCTAGATCCTCATTTTACTGACCTTGAAAGGATGGAAGGCTGAGCCAACCTTGAGCCACTGAGAATCAAACCCCTGGCAGCCAGCACTATTAGCCTGCATTATTGCATTCTAACCACTGTGCCACCATGGCACCTAAAATCCTCTCAAGAAAGTCACTGATGTGAGATTTCATCATATTACTCAACTGATACAAGCTACTTGTTTCGCCTCTTTTCATAATAGCACTTTGCAAGAATATTCAAAAATGTTGTTGTACCATTATGGACATCTTGGAGTGTAATCTACATATCTCTCAGCATGCAAATGCTGAAATATATATTGATATATTGAAATATATATTGATGATGATGCAAGAATATTATGAAACAAAATCCATCCTTACATACTTGAATCGTAATGTCTCAGTGTGAGTACATAGTGACTATGTTTGCATTGTAACCTCATAATGCATATTACATCATGATGGTTAGGAATGTATTTCTTGTTTATTCTGCTATTGTAAACTAATCTTTATTGTTTCATATCTAGTAAGTTATTGAAGTTTACATGGGTTGTACTCTGAAACTACAAATTATCATAATTTAAAAATAATTTGCAAAGTATGTGTTACTATAACATTGTATTCTAAAAACACACACATAATATTATTATATTTTTTCCTATAATACTGAAATGCTCTTTTACTTTGGCATTATTGTTCTTTTTTTGAATTTTTTTTATTTTTACAACAAAAACAACAAATAAAAACCATCTTTCATATATCTTTTGCATATAATAATATTTGTATATATTTCGCATAGGGTTTACATTCATATTATATTCTACTCAACATTATATATCATATATTAACATTATATATCATATTTTATCATTATTACAGTATCATAAGGTTTTTTATTTCAATTACCATCTATTTTTAATAGCAAATCCCAGCTCTTACTAAATTATATTCATATCATGACTTATTCAAAATAATCAATTACAATATATCATTATTATTATATCTTTTAATTTCTTACTCTACTTTCTAACCATCTATAAAATAAGTCCCAAATCTTATAATACTCCTTCTCTTCTTGCTATCTAATTGCCAGTGTTAACCTACTCATCTTTGCACATTCCATTATTTTCTTAATCACTTCCTCCTCCATCATCATTCAGCTTTGAGCAAATACAATTCTAGTTGCTGTTGGTACATGAATAATTAAATATGTTATTTCTTTACTATAGTTTTCAGGTAAAATCCCCATAAAAATATCTTTAAATCTTTAAATCTATATGTTATTTTATCATTTTTTCCAATCATGTGTATATTTTAGTCCAATATCTTTTAGCTTTTGCACAAGTCCACCACATATGGTAATATGATCCAAGTATCTGGTAACACTTCCAACATTTCACTGATTTGTCTTTAAACATCTTTGCCAGTCTTGCTGGGGAAAGGTGCCACCTGTAAAACATCTTATACAGATTCTCTTTATAGGCTGTTGAAATTTTTAGTTTATAATTTCTATTCCATAATTTCTGCCATTTGTCCACATCTACCCCATATCCAAAACTCCCCTCCCAAGCAATCATTTCTTTAACTTGTTCTTCTTCTAATTTCACTCCTAATAAATAGCCATACAATTTTTTAATCATTTTCTTTTCAATACCTGTTAAAATTTTATCTAATTCTGTCAATTCTTCATAAAACCTATCTTAACATCTTTCTCATATCTAGAATGTATTTGCATATAGGAATACCAATCCATATTCCCTTGTTCATCTAATTCTTGTTTTGTTTTGAGTTCACCCTTTTCATTCAAAACATCATTATATCTAATAATGTGTTCCATGTTAAAAACATTTGGATACACAAATGCCTCTGTTGTTGAGAAACAGACCGGTATTTTCAAATAATGTTGTTCCCTTATTTTCTCCCATGTTGACAATAATGTATCTCGTATATAATGTCATCAGAAGTAACTATGTGCCTTACTTTCCTTATACCATAAAAAAGCATGCCACTCCAATTGCAGATCATGCCCTCCCAATATTAGCAGCCTAATATTTCTATAAACATTCCATTCTTTCATCCACATCAGTACTACAGCCTGATAATATAATTCCCAATTGGGTAGTCCAGCTTCCTCTCATTCTAGTATATTGTAGCAATTTTAAATTAATCCTTGTATTTTCCCCCTTCCATATATATTTCAACATCATTTTATTCAAATCCTGAAAATATTCTTTCACCAACTTTATTGGGATTGTCTGAAATAAATATAATATTCTTGGTAATATGTTCAATCGATTCGTGTAGACATATTGTAGTGGGCCAGATAATATTGAGAGCAACCTGATCAGTTGCTGGAGGATTAATGTATGGAAAACTGCAGACAATCTCAGGAATGACTAGACTGTGGGGACTGAAGGAAGATTTGAATGTGCCAGAGTTTCACTGGAATTTCTCAGAATTTGCATATCCCTACTTAATAGTTAAATGTAATAGGAATTTTACTCATTTTGTTCTATATTGCAATATGTTTATCTAGTAGGTTTGATACAGTATTTAACAGAGATGTTGATTATCTGAGGGAGATAATTAAAAATACATATATAGGAAGATACATCTAGAAATAAAGGTTTGAATAGGCACTGAGAGAAAGGGTCTATGAAAGGACTACAAAAAAAAACCAATAATCAACCACATACAAAATGATACCTTCAGTTGGCTTTTTGGAAGAAAGAAATGCTATAAAGAAAATGTAGCAAAGAAAAGAAATCACAAGGACATTTCAGGTAAATTGCTGGTGAAATTTGATGATACCTAGGAGACAGAAAGGACTTTGACAGAAAGAAAGAACAGAGCATTTTAAGAGCAAAAGTGTTTAAATCACTGATTATGTCAAAAAGTGAGAAGCTGTAAAGTTTGAAAACAAGCTGAAGCCCACAAAGTTGAACAGGGCCAAGAACATTACATGAAGACTACATTACTTTAATATTATTAATGTATGAGTCATTCAGTTCAAATCGTCCCTGCCCAGGAATAAACATAGCTGACATAATGAAATAAGTTACATTTTTGTACCAACAGAGGGTACCTGGAACTCTAGGAATAATGATGAATCCAGGGGTAGCCCCTTCATGGGGATGGAACAACATGCAGTGCCTATAATCCTCTAATTTCTGAGGCAAGGAACAAGTCACATACAAAGTTTATCTTACTGGTGTTCAGCTTCAGTTTATTTTTTCTTTCAGACATCATAAAGAAACAAAGTTGGAGAATGTATTTCACCACAAATTACCTACAAATTATCTTACCATTGGCTTCAAATAGATATTAAATTAGATCACTGGCAACCAATGCTTGGAAGGTGGAAAGATTACTAGACAACAATGCCTCAATATCCAGCCAAATAACGTTGATTTCAGAATCAATTCTACTGAAAATGCTGAAGCTCAAGTAAGGGTAATACAGTTGTCCTCATCCCAACCTTATTGTGGTTACATTAATGCATCAGGGGACTAAATCTGATTCTTTCCTTCAACTAAATAATTAGTAGTCTCCAAGCATGTTTGAAGCTGGATCGTTGCCATCTTTTTACTATTTGGCCCCCAAAGGATTCTTTACATTGGTAATAGTTATAATTTCTGGGTTCAGGGAAGACGCATTTAAGATCAATTACACAGTTTATTTTCCTGAATATTTGATCATAATTGCTTAGAGAAGATATTTGATCTGTTTTTCTGAGATAGGTTTTTGGTGGAAGAAAATATTGAGTTTTTCTACCAAGCTTTTTCTCTCTTTCAATTGGTAAGGAGAGAGGTTTGTTGCCTGGATAACTATCTACCCCAGGGGTTTCCAAAGTGCTTATTTATTTGTAAGTGAAAGGCTTACATTTGCAGTTTGAAACAGAGAGAACATACAGAGCAAATACACAATCAAAGAAACACATTTACTATAATTCCCATTAGTAATATTATATCTAATTCTGGAATCCCTCAAAGGACAGTGAATATGTACATGGCAGTTAAGAGGCTTAAAATCCACTCTTTTTCCTGTCTCAGAGAGGGCAAACGGTATTTAGAAATGGCAAGTCTCAACTATCAGTGAGGTTGGGCTCTCTTTCTGCTACTTTCCCAATGTTATCAACAGATAATGTACTTTTTATACAAAGATAAATTTGTTACACTTATTAATGATTTGCATGTCTCACCTAGCAAGAGTCTTATCAGTTGGTGTGGACAAGTTCAGCTGATAGTGACAGGAGGTAGAGATTGAACCAAATGCTCCTGATCTATGGAGTGTTTCTAACCTTAATACTTTTTATCTTACTGTTAAATACCTATAGAAGGCCTCTCCTGAGGGATGTCACCCCATCCATTTGGGTTTAGGTACCTAGTATCTAGTTATGCATCTTGACCCAATTTGACCAGGTGACACAGATTGTCAGTTTAGTATAGCGATTAAGGTATTGGGGTAGAAATCAGGAGATTGTGAGTTGCAGTTCTGCCTTGGACACAAAGTCAGTTGTGGCCTTGAACCAGTTACTTTAGCCTTAGGAAGGAGACAATGACAAACCACTTCTGAAAAAAAGAAAAGAAAAAAAAGAAAGAAAAGAGAAGGGACTTGTTCAGTCAGTCTCCAAGAATCAGTTGTCAGTTTCAGAATCACACACATAATAATAAATATTGTGATATTTTATAGCATTAAATTAAAAAAAATGTTCAGTTATAGGGAGACCTGAAAGACAGAATTTAAGAAATAATTCCACCAGAAACACAGGTTCAAAGTAAATAGATCTGTCCCCTTCTCCTTCTTGCTCTCTCCCCCGCCCCCTCACACACACAGAAACATCTTTTATCAGAAGAATGAAAAAATGAAAAGTCATAATATTTTGTTGTGTGAAAAATGTATAATTCTCTCTTCCTTGCTAGATTAAATATACTATAAAAAGTGAAGATGCTGCCAGAAGAATAATGGGCATACATGGGACACATGCAATCATGTAACCTGATGAGATGCTCAACAGTCTTCTACATTGGGATTGCAGGAAGTGATTTTGTGTCATCCTACAGACCCTGCTCAGTACCTTCTCACCATAGAAGGCAAATAATTTTGAAGCAAAAACAAAGCTTATTATTTCCTCTTTCCAGAGATCTTACTCAAAATTGTTGAAGGATAGGTATGCATGATATGCATGCACTTGTACCTATCTATTTACCCAATCCAGGAATCATTGCCACTTCAAGAACAAAATATTTCACTATTTTTGGTTAAAAAAGCATATAATTGGATTAGCATTGTATGTTCTATTGATGAATGCAAGGAAAGACAATACGAGCTCCAATTTTGGCACCACCAAGAAGAATGTACAGAATAAAAGAATCAGAAGCAACTTTAGAGCACCTGCCCAAGCAGGAGATTTTATACCATTTCGTTAAAATAGTTGTCCAATAGTTGTCCAATCTCTTCTTAAAAACCTCCTGTACCATGTTATTTTAGGTTTTTTTAAAAAGATCTTTTAATGGAAAAACAATAATTTCCCATCAAAAAGAATGAGATTTTCCAAGAAATATCTTTTTAGTGTAGACCTAGTTCTTAATAATTATGAGTGTTAGGATTTATTATCCTGTGGAACTAGGAATTAAGTATTAGCTATAAAAGAATTTTTGTTTCTGTATGTGGAATGTGAATTACTTGCTCTAAGGTGCTGCTTGCTTACCTGGTAGACTTTAATTAAAATCATAAAATCAACACAGAATATTTAAGGAAATCTGGTCACTTTGTTTGCAATGATCAAATAATGTGCCTTTGTCAATGGTATGTTGATTGAGGTACCAGTTCTAGTATAAGTGAAGTGTTTTGTATTTCATGTATCCTGGTGGCCTACTGAGGAAGATTCAGTTTTACCTTTTCCATGTTTATGCACATACCCTGAATACAAGTATGCTGCTGACACCATTAATTTTTACATAGTTTTACAATCTCACAGTAATAAAAGAAAATACAGACCTCGAGAAGATTTATCTAATTTATTTATAGTTGTATTAATACAAGCTTATGAAAGACTGCTTTAAGTGTCTTTTGAGTAGTCCTGCAAAATGATGTCTATCAAGTCATGCAAAGAAGCAACTGAATGTCTAAATGCTTGGATTAAATTATTTCAGTAGGGTGAAAAGTCAAAAAGCTTCCTTTCCTAGAAATGATCTGTTTTGTTGCACATATCTTTCCTAAGCCTTACAGAATACAAATTTTGAGTCATTTTGAGTACAGTTGGCTTAACTGGACAGTGAATTAAGGAGATTTAATAGACCATTTAACTGACTGCAGCTGGCAAAGAAGAGCTTAACCTAAGATCTCTTAATTCATTCAGTGAAATCTGCAACTCTTACACTGCAAAAACATATGGACTACACAACTCGATCAGGGCAAAGCAATAGATGCAATCTACATAGACTTCTGTAAAGCCTTTGATTTGTTTGCTCAGTGGTACACGACAAACTACTCCTAAAACTAAAATCTTATGGTATCTCTTGACAACTGCATAACTGTAAAGAAGCATTCCTGTCACACAGACAACAAATGGTCAAAATTGGGAGTGTCCTATCAAATTCTGTACCTGTCAATAGTGGTGTCCCCCAAGGCAGTGTTCTAGGACCAACTCTCTTCATACTCTACATAAATGACCTCTGTGATCATATTAAGAGCAACTGCGTTCTTTTCACTGATGATGTAAAGCTGTTCAATACCACAGACAATACTGCTACCCTTCAAAAAGATCTTGACTATGTATCAGAATGGTCAAACAAATGGCAACTTCAAATCTCAACAAATAAATGCTCTGTCTTACATATTGGCAAAAAAAATCAGAAAATAAAATACAAGCTGAATAGTCAAGACCTTGTTGATGATCCAAGCTCTATAAAGGACCTTGGAATACTCATCTCTAATGATCTAAGTGCTAGAGCCCACTGTAACTACATAGCCAAAAAGGCATTAAGAGTTGTTAACCTAATCCTACGTAGCTTTTTCTCTGGTAATATCACACTACTAACTAGAGCATACAAAACATTTGCTAGACCAATACTCGAATACAGCTCATCAGTCTGGAACCCACATTACGTATCTGATATTAGCACAGTTGAGAAAATCCAGAAATATTTCACAAGAAGAGTTCTCCACTCCTCTACTCGTTGTAGAATACCTTATGCCACCAGACTTGTAATTCTAGACCTAGAAAACCTTGAATTACGCCGTCTCCGGTCTGATCTAAGTATGGTATATAAAATCATACATTGCAATGTCCTACCTGTCAATGAATACTTCAGCTTCAACCATAACAACACAAGAGCACACAATAGATACAAACTCAAGGTTAACTGCACCAAACTTGATTGCAGGAAATACGACTTCAGCAACAGAGTAGTCAATGTCTGGAATACTCTACCTGACTCTGTGGTTTCTTCCCCAAACACGTTAACTTTAGACTGTCTACTGTTGACCTCCCCCCTTTTCTAAGAGGGGGCATGCATAAGCGCACCAACGTGCCTACCATCCCTGTCCTATTGTTTCTTTTATTTTTCTTATATGTACCCATTTCATGTATTCTTAACTATGTATATACTTATACCTATTATCTCATAAGCAATTGACAAATCAAATAAATAAATAAATAAATAATAAATAAAATATTTGTTTCTTATGCCAAATGTTTAGACTATTGTAAATGGGAATTCCCCACTGAATTCAAAATTCATCTCATCACATTGAAATGTCCTAAATAGTGTCTATCACATTGCAAACTAACAATTATGCTTTTATATATAAAATACATTTTATTATTATTAATTGGGAACAGAATTATATTTTCTCATGATCATTTGTACATTATAACCCTATGTAATAAACTGCATTTTAGTATGCCAGTTATCCAATATTAATAAATTGCATGTGATGGAACTCCAATATTATATATTTAATATAATATTTTATGATCCATTCACCATTTTCTTGGTTTTCCCTCTACTCCTCACTTATTCATTCTGCCTTCATATAGTTCACTTAAATATAGATAATTTAATATCACTTTTTATGACCCTGTAATTGCTTAATTCAGGGTAGTGTTAAGGTGACCGGCTGTAGCTAACCATACACTGGCCAAATGCCCTTCCTGATGCCACATGGAGTTCACAGCAGATATTTCTTCTTTCTCACTCCAGGAGAGAAATATCTGCCACTCCCTAGGATTGAACTCTCAACCTTTCGATTGGGAGGTGAGCATCTTCGCTACTAGGCCATCACGCTACTCAGTTTAGATCCTGATTCACTTTATATAAAGTAACTCAAAGTGCTTATTTTGCAGTGACCTCTCTTTACTGTATTAAGTCCACAAAAATTCCACAAACATTCATCCTTGACCCTATCTTTTTCTCTTTTATCAGACTTCTTTGTATTCCATTCCTACTGTAGCCAACCTACTATAATGTTTTTTCTGATATATCTAATTCTCACTTTCATATAAAAAGTATACTCTTATACACAACAATTTCTACTTCTTTTGAGAAACATTTGTTCCTCACAACAGACCACATATTGTACCGTATCTTTTTACCAGCATTTATTTTTCTCAATTTCCTTTTTTTCTCAGGGAACCCATATTTATCTATTTCCTCATTTTTTTTATTTGTCATTTGTGTATAATTTACCATTGTTCACAACATTTTCTTTGTCAAACACAATAACCTTGTTTCTGATTTATTAATTTCATTGAACAACAAATATTTTGCTTCCTGAATACTTTCGGTTGTATTTTATAGACTTTTGAGTGCTAATCACTGAAATAATCTGTAATTTAACCTACCACACACCATCTTATATAAATCTTCTGTTTTTACATAAAGACAATGTACACCCTTCAGTATTTCTTGACTATGCTTTCACACCTTAAAGAAACATATGAAAACATGCTTTTGATAGTTATTGCACCTGGCACCAGTGAAATTCATCATATTAATCTGTTTGCAGTACTATATTGTGGGGTTTTTTGGGGGGGCTGTCAGACTCCTAAACATAATATAGCATCACAAACAGATTAATATGATGAATTTTACTGGTGCCAGTATAGTGTGTAATATGTATATACCATGATATAAGATCATACACTAGAGTAATATACATGTTGCACAGAATATGACATACATATGGAAACGTATGACTAGTTTTCCCCCTTCTAACTACTTTTATAAGGCTTATGCTTTATAATATTCATGTTGTCTTGTATTCTTGTATGGACTGCACCAGTACAGGCTAAACCAATTTTGCTGTATACATGGTGTACAATGACAATAAAGGCTTTGAACTTTGAACCTCCCAGAACCAATTAATATTGATTACTAAGGTACCACTGAAACTACATTCAGCTGGTTGACAAAATCCTACAGCATACAAGACCACAAAGTGCAACATGTCAATGAAGATTCTTTTTTTGGACTTTCTTCCTGAAAATCTAGATGCATGGTGAAATGTTTCACCTGAACATTAACACAATAGAAAAACAATATCAGGGCAACTGAAATCCATCAATGCTGGCTTACTATTATTGGATACTGCAGCAAGATTCATTGGACAAATAAAAATCACCAGCAAAACACTTTTAGCCCTGTTGAACTTATGCAACATGTTGGAAACATTATGTGATTAAACACATTATAGTAATTAAAAGTTAATTCATATTTCTTAAGATTCCTGTGAGATATAGTCATTCTGAAATTATACTTGTGTTCAGTTTGAAGGGGTCTATCATAATCACCAAAGGCTTTTCAAGAAGCA
Organism: Notechis scutatus; assembly: GCF_049901735.1. Taxonomy (NCBI): domain Eukaryota; kingdom Metazoa; phylum Chordata; class Lepidosauria; order Squamata; family Elapidae; genus Notechis; species Notechis scutatus. Next base: position 164,503,029 of record NC_142011.1, read on the forward strand.
AAACTTAAAAAAAATGTCCAGTATGGATTCATACTACCCATTGCATCATAAATCTAACACTCATTTGAAATTGTTAGTAAGAAATAAGAAGTTATATGGTAAGATCTCTTCCAACTAACAAATTTTACTTAAAGGCAGAAGCTTTTGTAAACAGCAGCTTACTTCATCAGTTGCACAGAATGACTAAATTGATGTAGGATTTAAAAGGGGTAAAGTGGAGATGATAAAAAAAGAGGGGAAGACAGGCAAATTAAGACTACATGTGAGACAGTTTTTAATTATCTTGTCAATTAGCAATTGTAATATATTAAAATTTTCATTACAACAAGCACTATATTTGTTCAGGGCATTTGCGGCCAGTCACTTACAGTTTTTTAATAGTGTGTTTTGAGAGATTATGGTAGACATCTAGAAGGGAGACTGCCTTGGGCATAAAATCAACTGGGTGACCTTGCACCAGTCACTTTCTCTCACCGTAGGAAGGACTCAATGGCAAACCATTTCTGAAAAATCTTGTCAGGAAGACTGAAGAGACTTGTTCAGGCAGCTTCCAAAAACCAGACATGATTGAACGGAAGAACAATAGGTACATGTAATCTGTCTCACTTGTCAGTGACATTTTTAGTATTTATTTTAATTCCTTTTTGTGCCATATAAATTGCTAACATGTGTTTTGCAGCAGCTGTCTAGTTATTGCTGGATAACTCCCCCCCCCCCCCAAAAAAAAATCCCAATTGTCAATAGAAGTTGAGAAGATTGTCCAGAATTAGGTATTTTTAGAAACCACCTAGCTAAAAGTGTTACATTCAGTACCGTATAAAAAATACAAAACATTATTACTTTTATACCTTGGGAATTTATAAATTTACAAAGTTTACAAAATATAGATGTTGGAAACTTAACCATATAATATTCAAAGACTAAACCTCTCCTCTATAAATTGAGATTTCAGAATTATGTCCAAGTAAATACTTCTGCAAAACCAGAAAATGGGAAATAAATCTGACCCATAAATGAGAAACCATTATATCTGTTTTTCTTTTAAATTATCATTATAGTAGAACTTTATTTTAGATAAGTATGCTGCACATAGTCCAACAGTAGCATTTAAGTTCTAGGTTAAAAAAAATGTAAATGAAATAATGATTTAAAATATGTGATGGGGGGGGGGGAATAACTATGGAAAGTAGGTGCTCCCATAAAAGTATGTGATTTAATTGAAAAGTAATGTGCTAAGTGTTTAAGATATAAATGAATATTAATATTAATGAACAGATTTGTATTGGTATTGATAATATTGTATAATTTTAGAATGTACCAAACAGAATCCTAATGTAAGCTATGTATTCTATATTAAGTATTATAAATGTAGGGGAAAGAGATAAAGGCGTCATACTCCAATTAGAGTACAGGAGAAGTTTTCTTTAAAGAAGAAAGATAAATGGATAGCTGGAAATAGAACAGACAAAGAATAATAAATATTATGATTCGAATTGAGATGAGACAAATAAAATAAAATTAAGAAAATTTAAAAGAGAGGAGAAGCTATATAGAAAATTGAAAATGCTAATAAGATATGGAATGGTATATAAAATGAATATGAATTTGAATTTGTGTCTGTACGAAGAGTTTTAACCCGGGACTAAGCAACTTTCAGAAAAGAGGTTTTTTATGTTACTATGTTTTGTGTTATGTTTTGTATGTCTTTAAAAATTAATAAAATTTGTTCAAAAAAAATGTAAACGTGTATAAAACAGATGAGGAGATCAACCACAACAGAAGCTCTACCATGATCTCTATTTTAATTTCAATATACAGAGTTTTACCCTACCTATTTATATTCATTTCCACATAGAGGCATATATCCATCCAACAAGCATCCAGAGTTACATGGTTTACAATGAAAGAGTTACATGGTTTAGAATTTAAAATGGCAATGCCAATTTTCTTCATATATAGTATATTCATTATAGCTGTAGAAAACACAAGAAGAAGCCTTTTGCAAACTGACTAAAATCTATTTTAGTCTGAATCCTCATCTTGTCTCATTCAGAAACTATGGCTTTGAGGACCTGCCATGTTACCTGAGCATAACTACTGTATATGCACAGAAGAGATGTCTGACAGGTGAAGTGGAAGTAGGTTTGTATATGTATTTGGCTTCAGAAAGTGCTCCTCTGAATATTGTATGTAGCGGTAATATTTTTACATCCACTTAGAATGACTGAAAAGGATCATAGACAGAATTTATGTCCAATACTTACAGTGCTCTGCAGAAAGAGAGATCCATCATTCATAACTAAAATTCTCATGGTGCCAATTTGATACATCAGCGTTCAGCAGGAATCTGCCACTGAGGTATTCTCAATGAGCTCTTGTTTTGGGGTGGATATTTTAAAGATGAGCCACAAACAATAACATGTTGCAGTTATTTTTGGACACATTAACATATGTATGGGGGAAAATAGGAGGTAGAATTCTGCAATGGAGTTTGCAGGCATGTGGACAGATGAATCTCTATAATTGCATGGCTAGCAAAGAGCATCATTTTGCTTTCAGTACTCTGAAATTGCTTCAGCTAAAACCATTTTGGCACTGCTTAATTATCTTTGCAAATTTCCTGCCACTTTCTAATTACATATTCAAGAAAATAAAGAATGTACTGACTAAAACTGTTATACTCACCATCTTAGCTCTGTGCAAAATTGCTAGAAAATTAATGGAAGCAGAATTACCTTGTTTCTAAATGTATCTCATTTAGTTAGCTTTTAAACTTCATTAGCTATGACCATAGTGACTGTCCATGACCCTTTTGAGCATTTGCTGAAAGTTGGCTTAACATAATAAATTTTGTGTATTATCATTTTAGGTGACTGTTATAAAACTTCAATCTCATTATAGAAGAATCTTCTTATTTTACTATTATATTTTTTTAAAAAAGAGAGAAATTGTAGGCAGTTGTCCAAAACCATTTGGTGGCACTGACTATTATTATGACCCACTCTGCATCCACCAAAATGACATCTAACTTTTCATATTTCTATGTTTGAAGTTGAATAAGAATTGTGGAAAATGTAACTTCTTTTGTAACAAACCAAAGGTAGACACACCAATTCCATTCCTTTCTGAATGGAACAAAGTTTGTTCTTTTAAAACCAGAGGCAGAAGTCTGGAAAAACAGAAAGAAATTTCTGTACAGATAAAGGAGAATAAAGTTTTGGTAATGAAATGTCTGCAAGAAAACAACCAGGCTCAGAGAGGACCAATGAGACATCAGAAGTTTCTGTGCTTTAGCTAGGAAAAAGGTATGATATATCATCTCTCCAAAGTTTAAACAAATTACTGGAGTTGTAGCTAAAAGCTAGAAAAAGTAAAAGGGAAAAAAACGGCAGATTTTGCTTCAGGATGCAGGTTGTATCTAAGAAACAGGTGTATATTTTAGGTAAAAGCTGTATCCAGAAAAGTATTTTGGCAAAATCAGGATATGAGGAAAATTGTTAACTCATCAGTGGGGGTTTTTTAAATAAGTTTTTTGGTTTTACCAACTAATTGGAAAGTTTTACATTCTAGCTTTTGCAATACTGCATATTCATGTTTTTAATGTTTTAAACTTAAAGGTGATTTATTATATTTCTCTTTTTAATTAAGTGGGATTTTTCTTTATCTCTTGTGACATGAAGATATTTCTGATCACATGTCTAAACACTGTATGGCCAGAGGATGGCACAAATGCACTTATTTCATTATATCATTTTTATCTCTTTATTCACTATATAAATGCATCAAGGTATAGAAAAGCCATCTCTTTTACTATGATAGAATGTCTATCAGAACATGGGAATATAGATGAGAGAGCATGATTGCAGAAAGAAGTAGAACAAACAAACAAACAAATAATCCTTGAGTCCAGGATAAGGGGAATATGAGAAAGATTAAGTCCATCTTAATTACAGTAGATACAAATTGAGCTGGAGAATTGCTTTGGCTGGCTTTCACGTTTCTCTTATATTGTTTTCCTGGTTATCAAGATCTTTCAAGAAATCCAAGTAGTTCTAGCTTCCTAAATTTGTATGCCTTAAAGACCTGATGTTTGCCACAGGCTTTTGGGAATCATGGCCCTTTGGAAGAAAGACAGCATCAAGTTGTTAACTCAGAGCAGAAGGCAGGATTATGAGGTAAAGTCAGAGTTTCTGAGAAAGTATGGTGAACATGCATAGCCCTAACCTTGCAATTCTGGGGTTAGGTATCATTCTGAGCTGCTTCCAAATATTTTCCCACGTCATTGTAGTTGTGCTTTTAAAGTTGTAGCAACGTTTCGGCAGAATCTCATCTGCCATCATCAGGCTTCTGTATAGTGTTCATCTGTGAATCAGACTTTTACAGTGGTTTCAGATTTGAATTTGGGGCAGCCTATTGCTGTGCCAGAATGTTTTTTTCTTCATCCTGATTGGTTGGGAGTCTTGGCCTGTGTTTATTGGTCTTGGAGTTTGCTGTGTTCTGCTTGATTGGTGTTTCTAATATTTTCTGTCTGTTTTTTGGCTCTTTTTGTATCTTGATTGGCTGGCAACATTGTATTACTTTATTGGAGGCCTTTAGTGCAGCTTGGCTTCGGGTAAATGGACGGCTATCATTAGTTAGGAAGCTAGGTTTCATCTGGGTGCCTGGTTGGGGTGTGTTTGAGCTGGAGGTATCAGTGGGGATCTGTTTGTGCCCAGGTGTTTGCCTGGCTTGTGGTGTGGAGATTTTTTTGTTTGTGAGTGCAGGTTTCCAAATGATTGACAGTCTGGTGGAATCATCTCTTCTATTCATGCTTTCTGGTCTTTTTTCAATCTCTATGGCTTCTCTGATGATTCTGTGGCTGGGGGTTTCCATGGTGGCTAGGGTTTTGGTGCCATTGAAGTTGATGCTATGACCTGTGGCTTCCATGTGTTGGACTAGTGAGGAAGTGTGTTCCAGCTTTTTGACTGCATTTTTGTGTTCATCCAGGCGGGTACTTATTCTTCTATTGGTCTGTCCAATGTATGTGGCCGGGCATGATGCACAGGGGACTTCGTATATGCCTTGGTTTTCCAGGTCAATTTTATCTTTGGGGTTTCTAAGGATGGCTGCTATTTTTCTGTCTGTTTTGAAGGCAGTCTTGATGTGATGCCTGTGTAGTATCTTACATGATTTTGTCTGTAGTACCTCTTATGTAGGGCAGGACAACTGTTCCATAGGTCTGTTCATCTTCTAGGTCTCCATTATGTCTCAGTGTGTTTTTGTGGATCAAGCCGGTGATTTTGCTTTTGTGGAAGCCGTTGGCTGTCAGTACTTTAGTCAGGGTGCATAGTTCAGTCTTTATGTGTGTCTTGTCTGCAAGACATTTGGTTCTAGCAATTAGTGTTTTGGCCACGGAGTTTATCTGTGCTGGGTGGTGGTGGGATTGGGTGTTGAGGTAGCCGTTGGTGTGTGTTTTCTTCTGGTATATGGTGTGTCCTAGTGTGCCATCTGATTTTTTTGTAGATTAGTACATCTAGGAATGGTAGTTGTTTGTTTGCTTCCATTTCCATGGTGAACTTGATTTTGGGGTGTGTGCTCTTTAGGTGTGTTAGGAAATTGTTTAGGTTTTCTTTTCCATGGGGCCAAATCACAAACGTGTCATCGATGTATCTTAACCATAGTTTGGGTTTGTGGGTGGCATTAGCCAGGGCTCTGGATTCGAATTCTTCCATGAACAGGTTTGCAATGACGGGTAACAGTGGTGATCCCATAGGGGCTCCTTCAATTTGCTTGTATCTTTGTCCTTTGTATATGAAATATGTGTTGGTTAAGCAGTGTTCTGTTAGTTCCATGAGGTGTTTAGCTGGTTGGTATTTATTTTTGATGATTTCAAGAGTTTCTTTTATTGGGACTTGAGTGAATAGTGAAACCACGTCAAAACTTACAAGCAGATCTTCTTGTTCCACGTGTAGATCTTTGATCATTTCCAAGAAGTGGTATGAGTTTTGTACATGTGAAGCTGCTGTTTCAGCATGGGGCTGTAGCTGTTTTGCTAAGTGTTTAGCTAGGTTTTGTAGTGGTGCTCCTCTGGAGCTGACTATGGGTCTGAGAGGTATGCCTTCTTTGTGTATTTTTGGGAGGCCGTATAGTTTGGGGCATCTGGAAGATTTTTCTCTTGGAATGATCATCTGTTGGATCTCTTTGCTCATGTGGCTGGTTATAATTTTCTTCTTGGTTAATTTTTCCAGATATGTAGTTGGGTCCATGTTTATGGGTTTTTCTGCAATTAAAAATATTTAGAAAATAGGGTAATATAGATACTGATAACTCTTATTAAAAATCAAGCGAGGAAAATATGCTGCGGAATCCAAATGAAAAGATGTAATGATTATTATTGTAACTTCTTAAAAATAATGGTTTATTGGGAATCAAGATGAGGGAATAAAGGTATATTTTAATCATTGAGGTGTCACACTCAAAACAGTAAAAGGGGGGGAAACCTATACTTGTTTTTTTTTTTAGTGTTAAAATTTGTATTAATCTAGAATTTATAAAAAGAATGTGTAATGGAAAGGGAATATGACAGACTAAAGAACCAACTAAATTAATAAGTTAATATAGACTATTAAAAGCAAGGAGAGATATTGGTAACTTTTATTTTTATTATTATTATTATTATTATTATTATTATTATTATTATTATTATTATTATTTTGCAAACACATATTGTTTATCTTTATTTTTAAAATAAATATTAAAGGATTATATTTGAAATAATTGAAATGAAATAAAAAGATATTTCAATTGAGATTAATGAAAGAGGCTAGAATTAATGTGTTTGTTTCTCTCCTTACTGAAAATTTGGAATGGAAAAGGTAATAATAGAATTAAGTATGCATATATGAATGTATACTTGCTGTCATATTTGTATGTAAAGGTGATGACCCAGAAATATGTTGTCCACTAAAAAGAGATTTTTGTTTTTAATGTGAAAAACTGAATAAAATTTGGTTTAAAAAAGCATAAAAATTACTTTAATAAATGAAAATGTGAGATGTAGATGAATGCAAAGGCCATTATAGTCAACAACAAACTTTCCATTTCTCAGAGTGAATCTTGTAACTTACTCTATTCTTTTGGTTTCTCTGCTAATTGGTAGCAAAACATTTTGACAACTACATTTCAGCCAAGAAGTTTGTTTGTTTTAACCTTTCCCAGGGCGTTTTGCTTCACTGTCTCTTCAATAATATTGTACCTCATGATGGGCTTTCCAATTTCTGTTTGGTAGATAGGATTGTAAGTATCTCAGTAGCTAGAAGCTTTAACTGACCTTCACTCCACTATTCAAATTTCTTTTACTTTTACCTTTATATTTTTTATTTAACTTAATTAGTAATATAGTGTAATATATTTAGCCTGTATTATGATATCAAATTAATTAATTGTAGTATTTATAGATCTAACAAATGAAAATATGAATTAGGTTAGAATAATAGGTAACATTGAAATTAATATTCATAATTATAACTCATAAAAATAACTCTTTTGGGAAACCTATGTATGTCAGAGGTTCACTATACTTGTCATCCTGATAGATTCAAATGACTCATACAACAATCAGTGTGGTACAAAATCATAATAGTCTTGTTGGCTTTTATGGTCAAGCCATAGGATAATCACCAATCAAAAGAGTTACTGCTCCAACTCCTGATTTTTATCTTCAGCAACAAAGCAGTTACAACCAATACTTATTAAGCATTCTTGGAGGTGTTGAATGTATATGGAATTGGTTTTTTAAAAATTGATCTTGTTTTAAGAACATGGGAAATTAATTTCAAACTATTTAAGGCCACGCTGCATTGGTTTCCCTGAACCTGACATTTATTTTTCCAGGGTCTGTGCAAATTATTGATGTAAATTTCATTAATTTTTTTCAAAATGTGCAAATTATTATACTTATACCTGTTCTTTCCTTTATAAGTTTAAAGTAAGGCACATGGGTTTTTCTCCATATTTATTTTCACAAAACTACCCTGTGAGCCATGATCAGCTAAAAGACAATAGCCATTTCAAAATTATGTAGAGAGCTCCAAAGTAAAACTGGACTTCAACCTAGTTAAATGTCAGCTGTAAACCTTGAACTTTCTCAGTTAACAGTAATCTCCTTGTGCATATTTCACTCAGGAAGGCTGGAATTATGGTCATAAGTCATGCTAGTCATTAAGAAAGTCATGAAACTATTGTCATGTTTGTAGTTAAAATGTAAAATAACCTGGAACCACACTGTTCACACAATGATGTGTTTGTAGAAATAAAAAATGTGTTGGGAACTTCCGGTTGCAAGGCTTCGGCGGCAGCAGGAATCCGCTTCTCTGCGGGTCCCTGCTGCGCTCGCTACTGAGGTACCCCCGATCCAACTGGATTTGGGGGTTGTCGCTGCCCCGAAGGGGCAGTGGAAGACAGAGGAGATCCGGGCAGGGGTCTGGGGATATCGCACCCCCTTTCCCCAGCCGGCTAGACTCCTTTTTCCTGAGGCGGTGGAGCGGCTGTCAGAAATGGCAGCCACAAAGGAATCTTCAACCGGATAAGACTGCGCAGGAGGAAGAACCAGAAGAAGTTTTCTTGGCTGAACCGGGACATTAAGTTACTTTTAAAACACCCTGGAAACCTGACTTTCGGATTGATACATTTGTTTCCAAAAGATTGTTACAGCGGCGAAAGTGCTGAAGGAAAGTTCACTCCCCTTCCTTACGGAGAAAGCAAATGAGTACAGAAAAACCTGCTTCTTTAAGGTAAAAATAAGCTCTTTGTTATAAGTGGGAAGGAGAGGACTAAAAAAAAATCTTTAAAAATTTGTTGGAGGAGACACCTTGAAGATTATAAGACCAGCAACTAACTGTAACACGGCTTTAAAATATATTTGGGATTTTGCCCCAGGAGGAAAAGTTGCAAAGAGAAGAAGAGGAAATAATTTCTGCCTGTTTGGATTGTTTGATAACCTTGACATTTTCAAATTACTTTAAGATTAAAAACATCTGGGTTGTTTTTAAAAATTTACAATGGCGCCATCCGTGGATGAACTAAAAATGGAATATGAAAAATTAAAAGAAAGAGAACAAAATGGCAAGGATTCATTGGGAGCTGTCTTCCACTTTTTAGAAATGGCGCTTTCTACGTACCAGCAAATACTCGAGGAAGAAGGAGAAGGAGAAGAAGAAGAAGAAAAGGAAGAAGCCATTTTTAATGGACAAAAAAGTTTGATTAAGAAAGAAAATAGGAAGAGAGGAAGGAAAAATGAGAATTTAAGATTCAATAAAACAACCAAGAAAAAGAAAAATAAGGTGAAAAAAAGGTACAATGTTAGAAAGCAATTGAAAAGAGAATTACAACAGAGAGGGGAAGCTAAAAAGGTGGAGGTTAGGAGGGGGGGGGGCAAAAAGATCAGACTGGAGAAGAAAGGGAGGGAAAAAGGGGAAAAAAGCCACGGTCTGAAACAAGATATTTTTTTTAGAGATAAAGGATAAAGGATAGTGTATAATTAAAGAAAGATTCTGCAAGAGTACATAAGTTAGTATTGTAGTATTTGCATTTGAAATAGTCTATTGGAATATTATAAGACTTAACAAAATATTAAAATATTAAAATGTTTAATAATGATAGATTTCAATATTTAATAAAATATTAAAGAGAATGTGTAAAATGATTAATGCTTAGTTATACTATTAATTAGAATTAGAACTAGAATGGAAATTATATACTTAACTATATTATAAGTTTATTATTCTTTTATTTTAAAATGCAACATGTAGAATGTACTAAGCAGAATCAGGATGGAAATTATGTATTATTTTAAGTGTTACTTTAGGGAAAGGCGTCACACCTTAAAAGTGATTACAGGGGAAATTCTTTGCTAAAGAGAAGAGATAAATAGATGATTGGAAAAGAACGGACAAAAGATACAAACATAATGATTTTGAAATAAGATGAAATAAACAAAATATAATCAAGAGAGTGAAAAGAAGGGAGAAGTTATATAGAAAATATAGAATTGTTAATAAGATATGAATGGTATATAAGGTGAGCATGAATTTGATTTAGTTCTGTAAAAAAAGATGTAACCAGGGGCTAAGCCACTTTTCAAAAGAAGTCTTATGTTTTATGTTTTGTGTCTTGGTGAGCTATGTTTTGATTGTGAATTAATAAAACCTTGGAGGAATAAAATTAAAGGGAGAGAAATTTGGAAAAGACATGTATAAATGATAATTAAGGAGGTTTTATCTTTTTATGTCTTGTTTTATGTTTTGTATTTTGTGTGTTTATGCTTGATTGAGAATTAATAAAACCTTGATAGAAAGAAATATAATTGAATAAAAGTGAAGGGAGAAACAATGAGAAATTTGGAAAAGATATATATGTGTTTAAATGGAAATGTGATAATGTGGAATTATGCCTTAAAAAATAATGTCTTATTTGCCTTGTTAAAACTTATAAGTAATTTTTAGAAAGGAAGTTTTATACTCTGATGTCTTATGTTTTGTTTGTCTTTAAAAAATCAATAAAACTTGTTTATAAAAAAATGTGTTTAAAGAAAAAAAAGAAAGTCATAACATGACCTTGCCCAAATATTATGACCTTTTTTGCAGTGATTTTTAAGTAAGTGCTGAGGTCATTAACTGAATGCAATGGTTGTTAAGTAAACCCATTGCACCCACTGTACTCATTTTTTGCCAGAAAGTGGAAGTAAATGCCAGTTTCTGCAAAAAAAAAATAAATGTGATAAATTGTGGTCACATGACCATGGAACAATGCAAACAGCCATAAATGTGGGCTGATTGCCAAGTCCTCAAAATATGATGACATGTCTGCAAAGTAGCAGCCACTAGAACTTTGAAGTTATGACAGACCTCCCCAGAGCTACCTATGACCTACAATTTCAAACAAGCAACTTGTCATATGTCAAACTCTACCTGTAATGCCAAACTCTTATCTTGTTTGAAAAAAAGCACTGAACAATCAGCTACTTCCTAGTGCTTCAGATTTAGGTGAGAGTCAGATAATGTTAGAATCCAAAACAAGCCAGAAGTTAATAGAGACAGGTCTATTCATAAGGGAGATGCAGAAACTAGCACACAATGCACATATCAGGATAGGATCCAGGAAGCTACTGTTTTCTGTTTGGAATGAGATCCTTGCAGACATTCATGTAACTCCCTGTGTAATGATGTTCTGAAAGTCTTTAAAACATAGTTGTCCTTTCAGACCTTGGGATAGGGTGTTTGTGGAACCTGTTGGTTATGTTTTCCATCATGTTTTTCATTTGAGGATGGTTTTATCTGTATGCATGGGACTTATTTTTAAATTGTTTCCTTTCTATTGTGTCCTAATATTAGAGCAACCCACCCAGAGTTATTATAGAGTTGGGCTGCATCTAAATAAAATAAATATATAACTACACACTTATATGTTTCTCCAATCCAGCAGGATTCTGAGCAACATGGGATATATGTTTGGATACAAGTAATGTATGGACTGGATACTGGATGGCCCATACTGGATTGCACATCAGCTATTTGCATCAGCTTCATGGAGCAATTCTCTATTATACACAGGTTGGACCATAGAATTATACAGTCAGAAGATATTGAAACATTTTAAGGCTAATTCTCCTTCAAAGAACCCTTCACTAGAAAAGGCATGAAAGTCTATGGAGAGTCTCAGTCATGCAGGTCATGGTTGTCCCACAGGTGCTTCAAAGGGTGAGTCCAATTGCCCTGTGAAAAAGCACCTTTGGGAAAAGGCATGAAAGTAATTTCAACAAATATAATAATGATGGCTAATAGTTTATTGTATGTTTCCAACAGGCATATCTTAACTTCCTTATCATATTTGCTGGATTTCCATATCTTCAAATCTTATATTTTGTTGTTACTTTTACTTCGCTATGAATTTTAAAGATGAGAAAGAAAAGGGCCTCGGTGGCGCAGTGGTTAGAGTACAGTATTGCAAGGTACTTCTGCTGGCAGCCAGATTGCCTGCAATTTGGCAAATTGAATCCCACCAGGCGCAAGGTTGACACAGCCTTCCATCCTTCTGAGGTGGGTAAAATGAGGACCCAGATTGTTGAGGGCAATATGCTGACTCTGTAAAACTTCTTAGAGAAGGCTGTAAAGCACTATAAAGTGGTATATGGCTAAGTGCTGTTGCAATTACTATTATTCCTTAAATTTGTTTAATATTCCATAAAAAAAGCTTTATGCTTAAATGCATCATGAATAGTTCAACATTTAACCAATTAATTCATTCACATTTAAATAAGTCATAGAATAGTGGCACTCTTCTAACATAACTAAATATATATGTGAATATTGCTGATGGACTCAAAGCACAAATATAAATGTGGTGAAAATTTAAAAGCTGTCTTCTAAGGATACCTACAAATTAGAGATGAGGACTATTTTTCTACAAATAGTAGAATCATTTAATACAATTTCTTTAAAGTGCATTGAATGTCAGGTAACAGGTATGTGGACCATAAGCTTTCTAACAAGCATTGTTATAATTGGCCCAGCTGTAAAAGAAAAATGCATGCCCAGTACAAATTGCTGGTTATATTTTAGAAGAGTTCACGTTGTGAACAGCAGTAAAAAAAAGTGATGTAACAGACAAGTCATCTCTCTTGACAATATAGACTACACACTATAGCCTGAAGACATTATATTTCAGGCTGAGATATCCTCAGATCTCAAGTTAAAAAAGGTGAGGGTGGCTTAATCCTTGCATGAGAAAATTTTAACAAAAACCTGTTAGTCCTGAGATTGCTAAAATGCTTTGAGGAAACACCTCCTTTCTTCTGAAGAAGGGTTAGGGTTAACCCATGTATTTTAGTAGGCCCGATGTCACATAGTTACCCTAGCACATTTTTTTTCTCTCTTTTTCAGTGATCTTTTGGGCCTCTTCTCCTTCTTAAAACTAGTTTTGCTATGCTACACATCAAATTTTAAGGCATAGCCATTGCCTATTGAAGCTTATGTCACTATAACGAATAACCTGAAAGTATTCTATAGAACATTCTGGAAAAAGCAGAGCATATGTACACAAGTGTTATTCTGAACACATAAGAAAATAGAAAAAAACAGGACTCTTTGTTCTGATCTAGGCTTCCCAAGATCATGAAGCAGATTCCTCATCCTGATAAAACCCTTTTTATTTAGGTTAAAGGGAATTCCTCTCCAGCAAAGTCAAAGACAATCAGTCTTTCATGAGATTTCACAACTACAGACCTTTATCAGGCTTGGAAAGTTGCCAGGCTGATATCTTCCAAAAGCGATGCTCTAGCAGCAATTACTTGGCAAGAAGTCAGGAACAGATCTTCACCCTAATTAATTGAACTAATTGTCTCCTGCAAACACCACTCCCCTTTCGCTCCTCTTTATTCCCTATGGGAGGGACCATTCACCGCCCACATAAGCCTTTACTCCTGAGTCTACTCTTGTTCCATAACTGTTCCCTTCTGCTGGCAGCTCTGCGCATATGCACACTGGGAATAGGCTTCTAGCTGTTCTTCTGCCCCACTGATTTCCGACTCCAAAGGCAGCTGATAACTGTCAGAAGGCCCTGGCCCCATCTCTGCCTCTGATGCAGAGCATTCGTCAGAGCCTTTCCAGACTCTAGGACTGGCCCATGTTCCTCCCCAACCTCCTCACTGTCCAAGTCTGCCACCAGCTTCACTGGCTGCTGGTGGGCCACAACACTCTTAATTTCTTATATCTTATCCACTCCACTCCTCTAACTTCCATATATCAGTTAGGTTTTAATGGGAAAAATACATATTAAGGCCATAGGAGTATATGTAGATGATAGAAATCATTAGTTCATTTTTTTAAATTAAAAAAAACCCCAACAAATTAAATTTAACCCACATGGAAGTCCAATCTTGCCTGATGAAGAGCAAATTCAAAGGCTGAGAACTGATAAATTACATTCAGCCAATTTTTGGAATTTGGTACATGTAAACTTTTTCAAGAACACAAAATCACTTTTTTGCAACAGTGCAAACTGTTGCACTAATGTATACAAGGTTCATTGTAAATGTACTTGTTCAATATTTTGGAATGTAATTTAAAAGTACACCTATCTGTAATTTAAAAGTACACCTATCTCAAATCTAGCTTCTTCTCAAAAAGCTGTCACTTTATAGGCTGCAGTTTGATCCACTATCTGTTATAATTGGAGAAAACACATTACCAGGGCCTTAACTGTAGTCATACTTAAATAACTCAATGTTTTCTATTGTTACGTTAGTTCCTAAATGAACTCTATCTTCATTTTTTATCCCAGCACCAACCTCTGGATTTCTTTTCTACAAGCGTTATATTCCTAATTTGAGTGTTTTTTTTCTCCATGCATTCTTTTCACTTTGCAAAGCTATCTGCTATCTAGCATTTCTTTCTTGCGTTGCAAGGAACTTATAATACAGCAATCTCTTATAGCTTCAGAGCCTCCTCCAATTATGATTTGGAAAAACCAATAGTTTCTCCAATTTGAAATGAAATGTGAATGAAGAATGAATGCATAAAGCCTAAATATAAGACAGAAAATCTCTTGGCCAGGTGTTTTGTTGATCTCTTATACTTGCAGACTTTAGTGTCTCCAAATATTTTTTGTAGTCCAAGTTATGAATTTCTCTAGTGCATTACAGTCAATGGTCCCTAAAGAGAGTTTTGTTTAGAATAGGGAAAACCAGTCACAGTACTTCATCATTAAGCATTAGAAAATGAAAGTCTATGAAATAGACTCCCTGCATTATAAATCACTGTGATATAAAAAGAGGAAAAGAGATTATCTGTTGCACACTAAACTTATAGTGCATTTTTAGACAAAACACTTTGATATATTGCATAGTTTTAGAACAACAAACATCTGCAGGAATCATCAGATGTGCCTAAATATTGTTCAGTCTTTTGCCATATTTTAAACATTCAAGGAGCATGCAGTCAGTAACTTCCATTGCTGACCTCATATGAGTACTGTGTAAGATCTAATTCCCTTATAGTACATGTTGAGTTATACCATAAAAATATAGCACAGACAAATGTTGTCAGGGTAGTGATTTATGTGCTGACCAGCTGGTTCAATGATGCAATGATGGAATGAGTCAGCAAGGTTTTTGGCTGTTATCCCTTTAAGAGCCTGTATAGTAATAAGAAGCACTATTAGGGTGTCTCTCTTTTGCTGTGTGTCCTTCCATTGCTGCTTATAGTACGTGTATGTATAGTATATATTCTTTTGTAGATAAAACCACTATTTATTACAAACTTCTGTTTGCTATTATTGCTCCTGGGTTGTCTCATGTCGTAAAGCTGTGCACACTCTGACAAATGTGCTGTCCAAATGTTTCTGTGGTTCTGTATCTACACATTTTTCAGGGCTTTATGTCAGTTCAGTGTAGTGGGCTAGAAAAAGTGGGAGAATTCTAGGGCTACCTTAAGTATATATAGCTATCTGGAGGGCTTTGGATAATCTCTCTCAGCTATAAGAAGAAGATAATGGCTAACCACTTCCTAAATATTGCCACCACCTTGTCAAGCCTGAGTCAAACTCACAAAAATAAACATGTTGTGGCAAATGTTCTGAGCCAAAACCTGGAAGCCAATTAATCAGATGGATACTTCTTAATTATGGCACTAAAATTAATAAATAAAGATCAGTTAAATCCTAAGAATCATTCCCATGACAAGGATAAAAAAATTAAGATGGCAGGTGCAAATATGAGATTAACTTCCAACCCTTTTAAACATGTGTTGTGTTAACACTGAATGTAAAAAAAGGAGACTTCAATCACACACTGCCACCTTGACATTTTTATTGCTTCTTGCCACACCCTCACCCTCCCTAATTGCAATGTAAATGTTTCTTTGGGTTTTTGACTCCAACAGCTAAAACCAATGGATAAAAAAAATCACAGCAAGGAAGATTACATGAGGGGAAAATTGTAGGGTTCTCAATATAAGGGTTTATATAAGTTTATACTGTCTGCAAAACATTAAAAAAAAAGAATGGCTAACAAGAATTATTAATTAATTATTAATTAATCAATTATTAACCATAATTAATAATCAAGAATTATTAATTAATTATTAATTAATCAATTATTAACCAATCCATCATCCTCCACTTAGAGTCAAACAACCTACTCTCCAATAAACAATTTGGTTTCAGAAAAAAACTATCCTGTAATCTGCAACTCTTACACTGCAAAAACATATGGACGACACAACTCGACCAGGGCAAAGCAATTGACGCAATCTACATAGACTTCTGTAAAGCCTTTGATTCAGTGGTACACGACAAACTACTCCTAAAAATAAAATCCTATGGTATCTCTGGACAACTGAATAACTGGATAGAAGCATTCCTGTCAAACAGACAACAAATGGTCAAAATCGGGAGCGTTCTATCAAATCCAGTACCTGTCAATAGTGGTGTCCCCCAGGGCAGTGTTCTAGGACCAACTCTCTTCATACTCTACATAAACGACCTCTGTGATCATATTAAGAGCAATTGCGTTCTCTTCGCTGATGATGTAAAGCTGTTCAATACCACAGACAATACTGCTACCCTACAAAAAGATCTTGACTATGTATCAGAATGGTCAAACAAATGGCAACTTCAAATCTCAACAAATAAATGCTCTGTCTTACATATTGGCAAAAAAAATCAGAAAATAAAATACAAGCTGAATAGTCAAGATCTTGTTGATGACCCAAGCTCTGTAAAGGACCTTGGAATACTCACCTCTAATGATCTAAGTGCTAGAGCCCACTGCAACTACATAGCCAAAAAGGCATTAAGAGTTGTTAACCTAATCCTACGAAGTTTTTTCTCTGGTAACATCACACTACTAACCAGAGCATACAAAACATTTGCTAGACCAATACTCGAATACAGTTCATCAGTCTGGAACCCTCATTACGTATCTGATATTAGCACAATTGAGAAAGTCCAGAAATATTTCACAAGAAGAGTTCTCCACTCTTCTACTCGTTGTAGAATACCTTATGCCACCAGACTTGTAATTCTAGACCTAGAAAACCTTGAATTACGCCGTCTTCGGTCTGACTTAAGCATGGTATATAAAATCATACATTGCAATGTCCTACCTGTCAATGAATACTTCAGCTTCAACCATAACAACACAAGAGCACACAATAGATACAAACTCAAAGTAAACCGCACCAAATTTGATTGCAGGAAATACGACTTCAGCAATAGAGTGGTCAATGTCTGGAATACTCTACCCGACTCTATAGTCTCTTCCCCAAACCCCAAAAACTTTAACCTTAGACTGTCTACTATTGACCTCACCCCTTTCCTAAGAGGTCTTTAGGGGGCGTGCATAAGCGCACCATCGTGCCTACCGTCCCTGTCCTATTGTTTCTCTTATTCTTTTATTTTTCTTATATGTACCCATTTCATGTATTCACAACTATGTATACACTTATACTTATTAACTTGTAAACAATTGGCAAATCAAATAAATAAAAATAAATAAATAAGAAGTTGATCCTTCAAGACAATTTTCCTGGTTAAAATTTTCCTCATCAAATTTTCCTCCCTATAGACAAATACAAGTAGGTTGGTGGAAGGGAACATCCTCTCTTTTCCTGCCAAAGGCAGGATTAAAAGAACAAAAAAAAATGTCAAGTGCAAAGGCACTGGGAAAAAGTCACCAGAGAGAAGGGTATTGAGATCTACGGAATCTTTACTATCTGGAAATCAAAAAAAATATCCTTTGAAAATGCTCAGGTCACCCTCATTAGATAGTTGCTCATATCCAGGATCTAGTTGCCACCAACAAGAACTCAAAGGATTATAACAGCCCAGAGTAAAAGCCCCAAGTTGGGAAAATAAAACAACTCTTTTCCCAAGGGCTGCTTTCTTGACTATGAACTGTGTTTAATAGAGACAGCCTGTAATTTCGCCATTGGAATTGGCAAGCTGACCTTAGTGCGACACTTATCTTGGGGATGCTTTCATTATTTACGCCAAGCAACCAACAGCTGAAAGGTATTGTTTATGCTACTTTTTAAAGTGCGAATTAGTCTTTTGTTACAAGGCTGAATGAGACAGAACTGCCAAAAGGACACCAGTTTACCCAAGATGCTATCTCTATAAGAGCATCACTGAACTTTAATTTCTTTGTTCCATCACTCCTGGGCACAACTAATCTAAGACAATATGCTTTCCAAACTAGGCCTAAGCGAGTATTTAATTACTTAATTTTTTGATAATTGAACATTATCAGTAGCACAGATTTTTAGATAGTCAAATGTTAAAATTATAGAAAGAGCAACATACAGATGTTATCAGTGGGATAAACTAAATCATGAATTATCTACCACAGGAACAAATATATGTGATAGAGATATTTCCTTTTCATTTTGTTGTAACTATAGCATTGCTAGCAACAAATATACATAGGCATACAAAATATATTTACTTGGAAATAGTGCGTGACACTGGATTGTAAATCTAAATAATGAAGCAGGAGTTTCCGCAGAGGTGTCAAAATATCAAAATTACACAACAGTGTAATCAAAAATTGTCATTGTAAACCGCCAACACAACTTTTTTTGACTATACTGTGTGGACAACCCTTTGTAATTAAAGAATGTCAGTGTTTAGTTTAAAACCTTTCGTCCTATCCCTAACTAGTTATGAAAGACAAAAACACAAATGGGAAATGATCCTACAAATTATATTCTCAGTGGGAAATGTTGGGACTTTAAGGGCAATTGGACTAAACACACTGCATTCTCGTTTGTCTTTCTTATGACCAAAGATTTTGGTTTATTAACATGTGAACAACTGTTTCCCTTATGGATTTGTCAGACATCCATTGATGATTGTAAATCATACTACTTTTAGAAAATTTCATTGTACAACAGTGATATTAGGGAGCGTCCTAAATAAATATGTTAGTTTTTAATTACTATGTGGCCCCTAAGTACTTAACAATTGTTTTAGTATTCTGTGCCATCACAGAAAGCAATCAGACATATCAAATGTCTAGAGTAGGGGTCCCCAAACTTGGCAACTTTAAGACTTGTGGACTTCAACTCCCAGAATTCTCCAGCCAGCTGGCTGGAGAATTCTGGGAGTTGAAGTCCACAAGTCTTAAAGTTGCCAAGTTTGGAGACCTCTGGTCTAGAGGATTGATAGCAAAGGCCTGCTGACAGTGTAAAAAAAAAAAATCTGACTATGGTCAGGATCTGAATCCCAAGGGTGCTGATCTTGGTTGCACAACTGCATTCCGATGCATTGGCTTATATAACAAGGAGCCATATAGCCAAGTTAATAGGCAAATGGCCACTTTGTCAGTTGAATGAAAATTCTAGAAGTGGATTAATGGATTCCCATATATCCTCTTTTCTAGCAATTCTCCTTGATGTATTTCAGCTACTTTTGAAACTCTATTTTTGTCAAAGCTTTCTATTGGCAAAATTAAGCTGTCCTGATGTCACATAAGGAATATTAGAGAGGTAAAGAATTGTCAACACCAAGGCAATATATTATATCATTCTAAACCTTTATATACTTACAAATCATCCTTGCATCCACGATGTCCATACACCAATTTATTATTTCAGTAATCCAGTGTCTTCCAGTACTTTATCTTTTTAACAAGTCTGGAGAATGTATGTAACTTTTCAAGAGGACAGTGTCTCTTTTCAAGAGTCTCTACTTCCTTATTGGATCAAGATTTTTAAATGCTAGTTCACAATGCCTTTATATTCCTATTTTATATTCTATTTTATATCCTCTTTCCCATTGGTCCCTTTCACCTAGTAGTTCTTCCTGTGAATATACATTCATTCAATGAATATTTGTTATATCAGCTATATACAGCTATACAGCTGTTTTTCTTTCTTTCGACAAGCATTCCTTCCTTCCTATGCAGTAAGCAGATCACTTACAGTAAGCCGATAGTAAATTTGCTCTTAAACATTCTCAATTCATTTATCCATCTATTCTAACAAGGTACACAAATTCATCTTCTTATTCTATTTTTCCCATTTATGTTTAATGTGCAATTGTCCACTCTGTTTCTTTGGTCAAATACAACTGTCTTGGTGTTTAATATATGCAACAGGGAATTTGAAAAGAAACTAAAAATCATGAAATATCAATTTGTACAAATGTAGTTGAATTTACTACTAAGAATAATTGTTGCTGGAAGTATCTTTTTCATCAATAGAAATAAATTTCCTACCAGAAGATATTAGAGTGAGCACAGGAAGGAAATACATTGTGTTCAGCATGATTCTATTACTCTAACCTTATAATATTAGTATTAGAATACTTAACTTTGGTTTCTTAATCTGGTCTAAGGGCTGACAAAACCAATCTTTCTGGCAATAAGTACAAATAGGTGCAATAGGTGTCATTTCATGGCTTTTTCCTTATTTTATCTTGAAAGATGTTTAGCAGAAAACTTTCAGTTTACATTTAATAAAACTAAAGTTTCATTGTAATTCACAGCATTGTTATGGCACTTTGTGCAATATAACAGTATAAATTAATATATAAGTAGCTTTGCAAAAATTATCCCTGCACTCATTTTTTGTAGTTTTTCTTTCTCCATGCTTATATTAGAATTAGAATTAGAAGAACTTTATTGTCATTGTACAAGTACAACGAAACTGTAGATGTACCCCAGCAACTGTTCGCAATACAATAAAACCAAAGCACTTAAAAATGAAGATGAGAAAAATAGAGTACCCATGTCTCCATTTGCAATTTGAGAGTACAATATCTACGAATATTCACAACATATACATCCAACACTGACTGTAACACTTTGCCGAGTATAATACACAAGAGATGGATTGTACTGTAATATGTTATTATACATCTGAATGGGGTATTGAGATTTCACATCTTTTCACATCTTAATAAGGTAGTGACTTCGTGTTTATTTGCAGTTCGGATGGCCCAGGGAAAGAAACTATATGTTAGTCTAGTGGTGTGGGATTTTACTGAACTAAAGCGCCGTCCAGACGGCAGCAGGTCAAAAAGATAATTGCCAGGGTGTGAGGGGTCTTCTATAATGGCCTTGATTCTGCTTTGGCAGCGGGACCTGGCTAAGTCTTCCAGGGAGGGCAGAGGGCAACCAATGATCTTTTGAGCTGTGTTTATCACCCTCTGTACAGTTTTCCTGTCCTCAACTGTGGAGCCTGCATACCACACACCCAGAGAACATGTCAGAGTGCTCTCCACAGAGGCTTTATAGAAAGCCAGCAACAGATAGATTATAATATATGTTTTACATAATAAGCTCTGTCAGCAAATTGTGTACAATCTTGTTCTTCCATTTAAGTTGCACAATACCTATCATATTAGTTTATTCTGCATTTTTATTACAATTTATTAACATCTTTCTAGGATCTAAAGGCAAAGTGCTATTAGCATTAATAATTTACCATGAGCAAAAAAAAAAGCAATAACAAAAGATACCCCAAACCTTTAGTTATACTGCAAGGGATTTTCATTAGAAAAATGAAAAACTGGGACAGAGGGTATTGTCAGAATCTAGATTAATTGAGTAATCACTTTTTAAATTAGGTTTGTCCCATGGTGTAGTATTAGTGCTAGAAGATGAGCTTTCATATGGAGGCTTGTAAAAAGGATTTTTATAACACCTCTTGTGCTACTTGTTAGTTATCCAGAGATTCAAGTCATGTAGAAACTAAGGTGGATTTACCAAAAACCACCAATTTAAATGGTGATTTAAACTGCATGCTAAGCTAACTCATCAGTAATTGCCACAAAATAAGCAGTACAAGATTTACCTTGTTTAAAACAGGTAATCTTAACTGCACATTCAAAGGAAAGGTAGTTCAGAGAAAAAATAATACCAACAATGCTTTTTATCCTTAAAATCATTTCTGAATATCATTAGTGTCATGCTCCTGGTGGAGTCTGGCTCTGAGGAAGAGGAGGAACAGCCAACAGGGAGTGGGAGGTGGTGGAGGAGGCTGGGGAAGGGCAGAGGCCAGCTGAGCAGTCAGAGGAGGATCCAGGCCCATCTCCTATCCATCCTAGGTCACGCAGGGAGGAGAGGATCAGGGAAAAGCGAGGTCTACTCAAGAGGAGATTACCATGATCCTCCTCGTGGCTTGCAGGTGGGAGCAATGTATATAAGTTTGCAACTATGCAGTTAGAATTTGCAGGAGTCAATTTTAGTGTTCACCTTGAAAGAGGTTTATCTGTGCTGGCGTTCTTCCCATGGACTCTCCTCAATTATTTTCCTGGAGTTTATGATTAGTTATCTTGGCTTGCTTCAGAACTCTCATCAATGTAGTTTGTTTTGGTTTTCTGTTTGCCTCATTAGTTACTTTTGTGACTTTAAACTGTGCCAAATAAAACAGTGAAGTTAAGTTGAAGGCCTTACCGGACTTTAATATATGTTTTGGGTTTTGGGTTCTTTTGAGAGACTACAGGTCATCACAATTAGACACAACTACTTCCCTATGACCAAAGATCCAAGCATAAATAGAACTCATTTCTTTTCTTTTTTAATAAAGTTTTAGTGAATTTTAACAAAACAAATAAAACATCTTATTTGAGTACAGCATGGTTCCAGGTTATCACATTTCCATACAGACACAATTTCATATGCATATTTATCTTATGTATTCAACTTCATATCTTATTACTCTTTTTCCAACCTCATTATTTCTCCCTTTACTTCTCTTAATTTTCTTTTATGGTTATCTCATTTTCTTCTTATTCAATTGTATTTCTTTTACCTAAATTTCTATATCTTATTGTTCATTGTACTTATACTTTTGTCTGTCTTGTTTACAATTTCATATGTTCTCTTCCAACATTCTTAAGAAGCAAAATTCACTCTATGATTGTCAATCGAAGTGCAACACTTTTAAATCTTATTGTTATTACCATATGAAATCTCATTAAACATTGAATTTGTGCATTCTAAAATTATAACATTCAAATTTCTAATATCTATTTTATATCATGTAAATGTCATCATTTAGACTCTGCTTGGTACTTCTTGAAAATGTAAAAATAAAAATTCTAAAAACATAGCAAAAAACATACACACACACACACACACACATACACACACATATATAAACATTAGTAAACAAAATAGTTATTCAAAATCATTCTAGTACTGGTATGAACCTTGTAAATCTTTCACGTTTCTTTTCAATATCTATCAATCTTTGAGAACAATTGAAATGTTTCCCTCCCTTCTTCATTATTACTTAACTGTTAATAAGCATACCATTGGATAGTCATACAGTTTTATCTTATAAATTATTTACTATTAATAAGCAAAATAATTATTCAAATTCATTCTAATAACTGGTATAAATTTCTTTATAAATCTTTCACATTTATTTTCAATATTTTATCAATCTTTAGAAACAATTGCAATGTTTCCCTCTTTTCTTTATTATTGCATTAATTATAAATAAATATACCATTACATAACAATAGTTTTATCTCATAGATTATTTACTTATTTCATTTCTAACTCATTACAGTATTCTACTGTCACAAGACTATCTTTTGTACCTTTGCAGAATCCTCACTTTTAACTTAATTTAACCATTGTCTCTGTGTTTTGTAGCTGAGCAAATATCTTTAATCCTAGTACATTTCCCCTTTTTCTTTATTTCTGTTTTTGTCCCTCATAAGTTCTTTCCCTTTCTATCTTTCCCCCTTTTTCTCATCCCTTTTTTTATACCCTTCTCTCTCTAATTTTCCCTTCTGTAGTTTCCTTTTCTGCTTCTCCTTCTTTTTCAGACTATTTTTCTTTTTGGCTGTTCCCTTTGATCAAAAACGTTTAACTCCTTTCTCCCTTTTTCCCCTTATTGCCACACTTTGCATTATTTTTTCATTGAAAATGGCTTCTTCTTTGTCCTGCCCTTCTTCTTGTTCTTGAAGCTTTTCCTTTTCCTTTTCATAGTTCAGGATCTCCATTTCAAAAAATTCAAATACGAAGTCAAAGGATCTTCCTCCCCTTTCTGCATCTTCTTTCTGTTTTTTAAGACTCATCTTCAATTCCTCCAGGAGTGATGGCATTTTAAACACTTTTGAACAACCACCTAATTGACTTTAAGTAAAAACAGAAAAAGAAAGAAAAAAACCAATGCCAAAAACTCTTTTTTAAAATCACCAAATGATCCCAGACTGTTCCTTCTTGTTTCTTTCCTTTACTTTTCCTTTCTGTGGGTTACTGTATCTTTTAATAAGATTTCAGTTACAATGTATCCTTGGGAGTCTTTTCAAAGTTTCACTGTTAATCCTCTTTATTTTTCCAGGTGGCACTCCATTTTTCCATTATTTCAAGTCCCACCCTTTTGCCTCCACTCTTCTCCTTTTTAGGGCTTTAAAATGACAAAGAAAAAAATCTTTGTTATACTTTTGACACTTAGATTTCAGCTTAAGATTGCCTATTAGTGTCCCAAATAGATTAATATAAATTTCTTTCCATACCATTTGTAATTGTCAATATAAAGGTAAAAAAAGGGTTTTTAACCTCCTTTTCTCTCTCCTTCTCCGCTTAAAGATCTTCTTTCAGAAGTATCCCTCTAGGTACTTTTAGATTCAGGGTACCTTGCTTAGATGTTCTCTGTTGTTTAGCCTGGTCTGTCCTGATTTCCTCTTTGTCTTCCTCCTGCACAATCTTATCCAATCGGGTTCTTCTTTGAGGTGGCCATTTCTGACCACCGCAGCAACCGCCTTCAGGGAAGGGAGTTTAGACCAGCCAAGGAGGAGAGATGCGGCTCCCCTCCACTCGGCTAGCAATCTCCCCCCTCTTCACCACCTCTACGGGGTGGCTTCAGCCCCGAATCCAAAGGATCAGGGTGCTCCAGTGGCGAGCACAGATCAAAACCACGCATGATCGCGGATTTCAGTCTGTCGCTGAAGAGTCCCAAACCGGAAGTCAAATAGAACTCATTTCTTCTCTTCCTACTTTGGATGATGATTATATTCAACATCAGGCCTAAATTATTATGGATCATAATAATTATATATACAGAAAACATGTTAGTTAAGATTTAGTCCTCTATTCTAGATTGTCAGTTATTTTTTCCACAACTTTGTTGTAGTTACCATCTTTTATGCACCAAACCAATCTCTTACTGTGGGCTGTTTAGAAATTAGAGCAATAGTTCCTACTATGCCATTGGATTCATAGTAAGACAAACTAGTTAATAAATGATTCAGAGAAAAGTTTGAATCTAGTGAGCAGAGTATATTAATCATGAGTAAACACTAGCAATGGTGGTGGCAGCAATGTTAGCAATAGATGTAGGAGAAGACTAAGCTGAAACTGAGGGATGAGTCAAATGCATCATAAGTCACAAGTCCCTGTGTGCCTGCAAGAGATCTAAGTCCAGCCCACCTTGAATGCCTGTCTTATATTCTCCTCATTTCCCTTGATCGTTAGTAGGTCAGATTCTTGTAGAGAGCTTAAACTTGCAATAATTTGTGATACTCATTTGAAACTGCCTGAATCTCCTGATTTCACTGGTGCTTGACAATAGATTTACTAAAAGTTGATTGTGCCTTGCTGTCTCAACAATTCCTAAGTTTTAGATAAAAACTGTAATTAAATATCTATTTCTGTATTATACTAATAGTGTGCTACAGAACTAGAAATATCTTTTTTTTTTAAAAAAAAAAAATCCTTTGTCTACCACAAAGTAATTCCCATGAAGTATTCTGATCACTCTCATATTTACTTGAAATCTATGCAGCTTTTTCTTTGTGGGCATTTTTTTAATTCCAGAAATGTGAGAATTGCAGGAACAATAAATGAGAACATAATATAAGTCAGATGTTCTGCATCAACCCACTGCTGTTTTATGCTCCAAGCAAATACACCATGTACTGAATATTTCAAAGAGTTTATTTTTCTATAAGCTTTCAGATAATTGAATAGATCTGAAGATATTCTTAGGCCATTGCATAGTATCTCTTCTGAAAATAACATCAAATCCCACCCTAGTCCAGCAGCTATTGGTAAGATAAAAAAAATTTCTGCTCTCATAAAAATCTAACCCTTCATGGGGATCAGTAAATAAAACTTTAATACATGTCAAACAACACCTCCCCTTTGAAAAGCAATCCAATTTCTCTAGCAATTCATTTGTCTTGATAACAAAGAATCAACAACAGTTCTTCCCACTTTCCTTTTGGAGCTGTATCACTAAAACTTTATTTGGTTAGTAATAGCTTTCAGAAGTGGCGTGAAATGCCAATATGTTTGCTGCTCAGTGAAAAAGAATAAGCTCTTAGAAATACTTGACATGGTACTGTGGGCATTTCTCCTTCTAAACTATCCTGCGGCTATCTTGCAAATGATAGTATCATTGCTTTGACTTTCTTTTTCTCATATGCTAGAATAATTCACACCTTTTAGTTGGTCAGATTCTATCTGTCTGCTAAAACCTCTTAACATTTTTTTTCACTTCACTCTCCAGTGTATATCATTTTTGGATACATGTTTCCATCAGTATAATAATTTTAGCTGTGATAAACCAGCCTTCTGAAATATCTGTTCTGCTCACTGAAGGATATTTCTCCATAATTTAGTTTCACTTTATAGATCTTTCATTTTATTGTTGAAACACAGCTGAAACAAAACAGCAAATTTTGAAGTGAAAACAATTGAGAAATAATCCCTGTTAGTTTGGTGTTGCCCCCAAATAATATATGTTCACCTTGAATGTTCCATGCTGCATTGAAGCAGAAAAATAATGAGGAAAAAAATAAAGCCTGAAATTAAATATATAAGCAAAATAACACAATGAAAGTTAAATAGACAAATAACACATTCCTGTGGAAAAACAAAACAAATATATAAGTATAGGATGAAGAATATATGTAAGTGATATTAATGACTACAAAAACTGAAGATACAGTTCAAGACTGCATCTGTAGAATTGTAGTTTCCTAAGCACCAGGGGGAAAAAAGTCACAATGCATTTTGCACTGTTCAGAACTCAGCTTATTTTTGTGTCAAGTTCTGATTGCCACACATTTGATGAACTAGAACAGTTCAAAAGAAAGGGAATAATGTTGGGAAGAGGTTTGAAAATGAAAGCTAGAAGGAGAGATTTCGGTCATTTGAATATCTGGAGAAAATTCAGATTTTTGGAATGAGAAAGGGATTGGACCCAATGGTCTAAATAACCCATTGAAATAATCATAAGTCTAGATAATTCTATTCTCTAGAGTATAGTTAAGGCCCCCGCCCCTAACCGGCCGCACAGGTTGGGGATACTGGTTAACCCATTAATCATAAGTTATTCTCGTAAATTATTTTAAAATAAAATAACATTTTGCTTTATAAAATTATTATTGTTATTGGCTATATTAATATTTGCAACCTTCCTCCTCTGCAGTATGTCTTTACTGTTCTTAGTAATCAAGAGTACCACTGAATTGCTAAGGAAATTGTCCCTATATTTATAGCAATCCCATTTCCCCAGTATTTTATGCTATCCGGTATTAAATACAGTGTGACACTTAATTTACAGAACAGATTATCCATCATTTCAAAACATTGTTATACAACTTCGGAGTGAGCTATCTAACAGTTTGGAGGCTAGTTCTTCAGGAAAAACTCTAAACTGCAATATGGCCACTTTAAAACAATAAATTAAAATGTAGTTCAGGTTTTTCCAGATGCTCCAAGCTTTTTTAAAAATCAATTCCAGTGGCTTTACAATTACCTTCCTCTCACTCTACTTCAAATGCTCTTCTTTTTCCCATTTTGGTAAAAGTAAAGCAAATAATGAACCCTGTGCTACTCTGTGTCAGAGAAATAGTTCATCAAATGTCCAAATGTAAAACTGAACAAGGTTAGTTGAGTAAACATGTAGAAAAAGTGAAAGCAACCTCTAGCCCAATCTAGTTATTTTTCTGATGCAAAGTGACAGTTGGTAGGACGCCATTGCTTTTGTATTGGAACAGTTAAAGAATTCTGCCCAGACTGGAAAAAATCAATGTTAGTGTTGAATTGTTGAGGAGTGACTCTTCCCTCATTTCCCCATAGGTGTTACTGGGTGTTACAAATAAGCTTATTTGTTGCTGTTATATGGATATCCGCAGTGAGACATCATTTATCCTCTTCAAGAGACGAAATCCAATTCACTTTGAAAAAAATCAAGGTGACAGGCTACTGGCTAAACCTGTCCCTTTGAAGAAGATTCATTTTCACATTATCATAACTAATCATGGTGAAAAATTCCTGTGCTAAGCCATATTACTTTTTCCTCATCTTTGTAAAACAGTGAAAGAAGAGAAGCTGCTTGTGTAGACTTCTCTTCTGAAAACATGATTGTTTTCTCCTGACCAAAACGTCATCAATTCCACCATTATGTCATCAAAAATAACAGATTGATGATATTAAATTTATATACATTTTTATATACATTAAAAAAGCCCCCCCTCCCCGAAATAAACTTGGGCCTGGTTAGAATTGATGGGCCCCGAATGATCCAAATACATGTCAACATAGTTGCAAATATCTTTTTAAAAGTGGAAGTGAAGGTTACATGCTTTCTAACATGGATTGCTAAACAGTACTTAAATCTCTTTAGAAGAGAGCAATTGTTAATTTCATCTAAATGAAGCATTTATGTAAACATTTTCACCATGCTGTAATAAAATATTTATCATTAGTTATTAAAAGAAAAGTGTAATATTTCTAAAGGGAAAGATACAATTAATTCTTTAAATAAGATTCCATAAATAAACATTTGCTAAAGTTGCAGAAAAAAAACTTGTTCCTTTTCATATGAGTAAATTGCTAGAATGGAACGGATTTAAGCATTAAGCATGACTATTCAGGAAAGAAAAATAATAAAGACAGGAGAAAGCAGAGGGCAATAAACAAAATCAATGACACCTTTTCTGCCACTGATATATACCTTTTATGATAGGCAAAGTCACCAAGTCTAATATTTTAAGAGGATTTCAGCTAAAGCCTTGGGAACTTTGAAATGGCCCAAATCTTTGAGCTTTCCAGCATAAATGAATGCACTGCATACCCAATAAAGCTTTAAGAGTCATTTGAAATTCAACTGAGAAAAATAATATTTTTGACTAGATGTTTTTTCAGGTCAGGGTGCTTCAAATGCCAATAAATTTCAATAAAAAGACATTAAGCAAAATTTTCCTATTGAAAATATAAACCATATGAGATTTCATATGCATGCAAAGTCCTGCTGAAGCTTTGGTTATGTCCTACAACCAAAAGGTGTTCAAGGCTTTGGATAGGATCGTGCCTATTCTATTAATGATTTATTACTTATATCTTTATGTAGACTGAGAAGACAAATTCCTTCTTTGTCTAATTACATTTGGCCAATAAAGAATTCTATTCTATTCTATTCTATTCTATTCTATTCTATTCCATTCCATTCCATTCTATTCCATTCCATTCCATTCCATTCCATTCCATTCCATTCCACTCCAATCCACTCCACTCCACTCCACTCCACTCCACTCCACTCCATTCCATTCTATTCTATTCTATTCTATTCTATTCTATTCTATTCTATTCTATTCTATTCTATTCTATTCTGTTCTATTCTATTCCTGTGTAACCACTCTTGACCCATTGATCCTGACACTCCCCGTCCTTCATTGAAGAAGCTGAGGGTTTGGAATATTTCTGGAATGCTCATTTAGCTTGATAAAAGCCTGTATTTATTCTGGCTAACTAAATTTATAAGGCTATGAAATTGAAGTTTGATCAAATGAAAAATCAGCTGATAAAGGAATGCATGTTCACCACTACCCACATGGAAGGCTGCATTCTCAAATAAGCTTTGCAGACATAATTCCATGTGGGTGGCTAAGAACAAGGGGAGGTGGAGGTTCTCCAGATGAACCCTTCATTGAACTACTTTTCCAGGCAAGAGCCTGTGCATTTCATTTGGATGAACAAGGTAACAAAGGCCACAAACCCAACTGAATTATCTGCCAAAGTAAATTGGTAGATTTCTTCAGATACATTCATTATACTGCAGGACTGCCTCTTTTCCACCCCCAAGAGTTCAAAACAGGACAAGAAAGACAGTACGTTGCTCAGGCTGAACAAGTGACAAAAGGAATATCTTGATTTAAATTTAAACAATTGTGACATGAATTCCAGAGGAGAGGAATAAGAGCGTTAGCTGCACAATCGTTCTAAGCTAATTCAGAATATATCATTGTGGCAGAATGACTGCTTCCAAGCAAAAACTGTACTACAATGTCTGTAGCCAGAAATGAGTACCTACTGAACCAACTAATTATTCAAGCTTCGCTTTTCAAAGAAGTCGAAACACTGAAAAACTTTTGAAAAAATTTATGTTAAAAAAAAAAGTCTCAGAAAGCAATAACAAGAATTAGTGTCTGTCTCAGTGGTGGGATTCAAATTTTTTTACTACAGGTTCTGTGAGCATGGCTTAGTGGGTGTGACAAGGGAAGGATCCCATTCCCTGCCCACTCCTGGGGGAAGGATACTGCAAAATCCCACTTTCTCCCTACCCCACTAACAAAAGAAGATCCAGCAGATCAGCTGGGACTTAGGAGGCAGAGAATAGATGGGGGCGGGGCCAGTCAGAGGTGGTATTCTGAACTGCTCAAAATTTCTGCTACTGGTTCTCCAGAACTGGTCAGAACCTGCTGAATACCACCTCTGGTCTGTCTGTCTGTCTGAGAGAGAGATGTTTTGCATTTTAGAAATCACTCATTAGGTTCTTCTTTGTTTAGCCATACTTGAAACTCTAATGAAGAAATAGCTAAATTTCCTATTCCTTGTCTAATACATTATCATTAACCTACCCTGGTTCTCACTATAGCAAAGTACATTTTCTCCTTCCACTATCACTTCATAAAAGTGTGTGTGTGTGCGTACATTAATTGATTGTGTGCCATAAAGTTACTACCCACTCCTAGTGACCAAATGGATAGACTTTCTCCAGGTTGCTCTGTCTCTCTTTTGGACCTCTGACTTTCCTAACAATGTACATATCATAGCTGTAATTGAATCCATCCATCTTGTTTCTGGTCTCTTTCTTCTTCTGTTTCCTTCCACCTATCTCAGCACTATGAATGTCTCAAGACAGTCTTTGCAAAATGTGCCTGAAGTATGGGTATTTGAACTTAGAGTGAGAACAATCCATTTGGTTGGGGGCAGGTGTTGGTTATTCACAGTATTTTCAAGAATCTCCAGCATCAGTTCTAAAACAGCAATACCTTTTCTATCCTGTTTCTTCAATGTTCAACTTTCACTTCCATAGAGTATCAGACAGAAATACCTTACTTGCCTGAATCATTAATACACCAGAATATCTCAATACATTTTTACCCCAAGGCCTTCATTGCTATCCTACCTGTAGCGAATACCTTCACTTCTGTTTCCTTTATGTTGATAATTATTCTTTAAAGGAAGAAACTGTCTTTCTGTGTCTTAATTAACAGTTCTAAGGTTGGCATTACCTGCTGGCATTAGTCTACTCTTCTTTACATTAATCAATATATTATCATATTCTTCATATGATAGTCCATTTTTCAATGTGTTTCTGGATTTTTATTATCAGAGCTTCTTATGTATTCATATTTTAATTATCAGTATAGTGTCATAAGCATACTGCTGATTATTGATATTTTTCCTCCACTTTTAAGACTATGTCCATCTTCTTCTTCTTCCAGCCTCCCACAGTATATATTCCATATATATTTGAATACATAAGGATTATTTATACAGCTTTGTCTCATTCCTTTGCTAATCTCAAGCTAGTCTATTTTATCAGTTTCGTTTAGGTTTCTTGTCCTGTGTACAGATTTTATATGAAAAGTGTAAGATATTTTGAGATTCCCTTTTCTGAAAGATATTCTATAGCTTTATATGGTCAGAATAATTAAAGCTCTTTCTTTAATCATCTTCAAAGGAATTCAATTCACCAAGGAAGAAGAAAACAAGTCATGACCCTACCTGATTATCTTTATCAGAGACTATGATGGCAAATTAGAAACACAAATGTACCAAAAATGCCTACCCGCACCAATTAAGTGCTCTACTGCCAAAGTAATAACTTAATATTCCACAAGGGAAGCTATGGAAGAACTCTATTTTGACAAGAACAACCACACTGTAGCAACCCTGAACAGCAGAAAAAAGAAAACAGATCATCTAAACACATCTTCCAACAAAATGGATATCCATGCAACTTCATCATTCAACCCAATATAGCACAACCAACATAAACCATAAAAAGGATAATACTGCCATATATCAAAAACACCTCAGAAATCACTAACATATTAATATCACATAGGACACAAACCAACTAAAGCCCTCTAAAACAGATCCAGAAGGGGAAAAAAACAGGTGTTATATACAATACACAGTGTAAAGACTGAAACAGTCACTGCTTAAGACAAACAGGCAGAAGACTAGCAGAATACATCTATGTACATTGTGAACATAATATATGGACAGACTTAACCATAGTTTCAATTGGGAAACTGTGATTATCCTAGACCAAGTCAAATCCAAAACTGCTAGAAAATTCCTTTAAGCCTAGCACTTTGACAAATTGGCCATCAATAGACACATAGACAATAACAACCTGTACATCAATGGTGTCAAACTCAAGGCCCGGGGGATCCGGCCATGGGGTGCTTACATCTGGTCCAAGGGCCATCCTGGAAACAGCAAAGGACTAGCCCAGGGTGCCTCTGGCAGTGAAAATGGAGCTCCCCCACAACTCTCCTGAGCTTCATTTTTTCTGGTAGAGGGTTGCAGGAGGCTGTCACAGCTGAAAACAGTGCTTGTGAGGATCATGGGCAGCCCTCCGGAGCTCATTTTTACTGGCAGAGGGTTGCAGGAGGCCATCACAGATAAAACAGAGCTTGGGAGCCCATTTTTGCTGGCAGAGTGCTCAGGCTACCATAGGCTCCCCAACACAAGTGACATTGAAGTGGCCGCGCCCACCCTGGCCCCCTGAAATCAAATACAACCCTCATGTGGCTCTCAATGAAATTGATTTTGACACCCCTGCTCTACATAGTGTTCAAAAGAGACAATCAGCAAGTTAAAAAGGGAGATCAAAAAGACCAAAACATCTTTCCACCAGCAATCAATATCCAGATGAGCATCAAGATTAACAGACCAACAATCAAGAGCTAAAAAATACATTACGGAACTACCAAACAAGTTAACCTTAAACAGCTCAACCAAACAACCACCAAGACCATTCCCAACAACAGGGAAAACCACTAGAATATAAATTGAGAGCAAACCCCACTCCCTACTAGCGCTGATGAAGTTACCTAGTTTGGGTAATGAAATTCCTTCAAAAACAATCAGGGGCTTCCGGTTTGTCGAGCCATGCGAGCGGCAGGGATTTCCATGAACTGCGCGATCCTGCTGCGCTAGCCGTTTTTGGGGCTCCGACCCAGCCGGGTACGGAGCTGGGCCAGCCTGCAGGGGCAGCTGAAGGTAGGGGGATCCGGAGAAGGGTTTGGGGGTGCTGCAGACTCCTCCCTGGCCGGCAGAACTCCCTTTTTCCCAGGACGGTTGCAGCGGCGGTCTGTAATGGCCGCCACAAAGAAGCTGGCAGCCGGGTAAGAATGCGCAGGAGGAAGTGGAGAAAGTGATTGAGAGGAGAAAGTTTTTCTTGGCTCCTAGACTCTAAGACATATCTAATAAAATTCCTGAAAAGTATGACTTTCTGAATAATACCTGCCAGAAGAGGAAAAAAGCGGCTGTTTGAAGGTGCTGAAAGGATAGCTTTCCTCTTTTCCTACGGAATAAATAACTGGATATTAAGAAACCTATTTCTTTTAGGTGAAAATTGGTTTTAAGCGATGAGTGGGAAGAGAGAGGATTAAAAGAAAACATTTGTATGCTAAGACTTTGTTGGAGCAGATGCCTTAAGGATTTGAAGACTAGAATATATTGCAATAAGATTTTAAACAGATTTGGACTTTCTTTCTCTTGGATTGATATTACCCCAGAAGGAGAAAGTGAGAACTCTGCCTTGGTTTGGACTGACTGATAACTTTGGGACTGTTTTATTTTTTTTATTTTCTTTTGAATATTCTGGTTGTTGTAAGAAGAAAGAAGGGGAAAAGAAAAGAAAAGATTTATAATGGCTCTTTCTGTTGAGGAACTAAGAAAAGAATATGAACAAGCAAAAAAAATGGTAAAGATGGTGTGGAAGAAGCTTTCCTTTTCTTAGAAATGGCGCTTATTAATTATCAACAAACATTACAACAGATGAAGACAGCAGAGGAACAAGAAAGAAAGAAAGGAGCCATTTTTAATGAATCTCAGAACTTGATCCAGAAAGAAGGAAGAGAGAAAGAAAAGAAAAGAAGAGAAAAGAAGAAAATTAAAGGACTTAAGGATTTAAGATCTAAAAAACATTTAAGAAAGGGAAAAATAAGGTGCAAAACCAATATGATGATAGTAAACAAAAGGGAAAAGGAATACGACAGAGAAGGGAAGCTGGCAAGGCTGAGGCTAGAAGAAGGGGGGTAGAAAGGTTTGTTGGGAGAAGAAAGAAAGGGAAAAGGTGGAGAAAAGCTACAATGTTTTGAAATTAAATGAAAAAAGAAATTTTTTTGGATAATGGATAAAGTATAATTTTTTTTTAAAAAAGATTTTGCAAGGTACATAAGATGAGATGGTAGTATTGTAATGATTTAAGAGTTGATAAGAGATTAAAATGTTAAAATGTTTAAAAATGATTGGCTTTAAAACTTAATAATAGGGAGGTTTAGAATATTGTTTTAATTAAAGAGTTTAATAAGACTATGGTATTGATGTTATTATAAAATTTTTATTATAGTATCTTTTTAATATTTGGATTTATTGTCTAAGTATGTACTTAATTATGTTCGATGTATTAGTTAGATAGAATGTACCAAGCAAAATCGGATTGGGTATTAGATATTATATTAAAGATTAATTTGATTAACTTAGGGGGAGATAGAAAGGCATCATACTCTGATTAATGATTTCAGGAGAAACTTATTTTCTTTTTTTTTTATAAGGAATGAGACAAAGGGATGATAAAAAATGGACAAAAGATATAAATATAATGATTCAAATTAAGATGATTAATTAAGATAGAAGTAAGAAGTGTGAAATATGTGGGGAAGTTAATATAGAAGGCTTAGAATGGTAAATAAAATAAGTAATGATATGTAAGATGAGCATGAATATAATTGAAGTCCATGAAGAGAGAGACACCTGGGTCCAAGTTACTTTCAAAAAGATTTTTATGTTTTGTGTGTTGTGTGTGTATATGTCTTTTGGGGGAGAATTAGTTAAAAATTGTAGAAATATAGATTGAGAATAATGGTAACTAAGTCAGAAAGAAACAGATGAGATAATAATAATGATATTGAATAAGAGTAAAGAGAAGTAAAGAGAAATTGAATAAGAGGTTTTGGTATGTTGTATGGAAATGGTTTAAAACAGAATTATAATTTATCTGACTTGTTAAATTGACAATGAAAAAAGGTTTAAACATGTAATGAATAATGACAATTTGTGTGTTTTAAAAATTAATAAAACTTGTTTTAATAATAATTAAAAAAAAAAAACAATCAGAGCTCAGTGTGCACAAAGGGCTTTCATTTCAACCCTAAACTACAAATATTCCCCTTTATTGTTTCCAGTTTGAGTCTGATACCTTCTTCTGAACATGCCAATATTTTGGAGAATTCTTCTGTTTTGTTGTCTGTTTCCATCCTCAATGTTTTTATAACGTCCTTGTAATATTGCTAATCTCTTGTAACACCTATACAATTCTTTGTTAAGCTGATATGTTTGTCTTTTTTGACTTTGGCCTTTTTTCTCTTCCTAAGAATATCCACTCTTTGTTGTGACAGCAGTTTGATTTCTTCTGTTTTCTGGTTTTCCAGCAGTCTCATTCATTCTGAAAAATGTACTTGATTTTATTCCATAGTTCTTCTGGTTCCCTATCAATGAGATTCAGGACTTTACAGCAGTTTCTAATGACTTCCGTGAATGTTCAAAATTACAGTAGGAGACTGGTTAGCTTTGTTCAATTTTAGTTTGATTTGGAACTTGCACTTGGATTATTCTACAGTCAGTTTTTGTTCATATTTTTGATGTCGTAAGTAATGTCTTCCACCTTTTTGTATGAATCAAATCAACTTAATTTCTGGATATTTTTCTGGTGATGTCCAGGTACACAGCATAGGCATTATTTGAAGAATATTCTAGGAGTGAATAAATAATTGGATTCTAAGAAATCATTAAATTTGTATGCTTTGTTTTTTTCCTAGGTCTATAGGTGTGATAAAAAACAATGTTTCTTTAATTAACACTCAAATAAATGTTGAAAATAAATACACATAAAGCTTGGAAAACCTGACCTTTTCCTCAGATGCTAAGATAAGATTAGTTGACTATACCAAGTTTGACTTGTTGCCTGGATTTTGTATTGTTTTTAAAATGTCTTTAATATGTTTAGTTTTCTAGTTTTAACAAGGGATTTGCTGTTGTTGTTGTTGGCTATTTTAAGTTTTGTTTGGGAGCTGTCCAGAGTTGATTATAAGATGGGCAGCTATGTCAATATTTTAAATAAATAAATGAATATTACTGAGCAGGCAGATCATGTCTCTTTTAACTGATGTATGTCTTTTATTTTCAAGTTTTTGTTAAGTTGCCTGAAGCAGTGATAATTGGTATGATAGAATTTGAGACATTCAGGAGAGAATGTTAAAACAAGTACACAAGAAAAAAGGCTTCACCTAAGCTCCTGAGTGATGACTTGTTGCTTGAACTGGAAGGTAATTCAGTGATATATTTCAAGTAGTTTATTCAGTTGTACAAGTATATACTGTCCTCTGCTCCTTTCTTTTCCTACACATGTAAAAACGGTAGGTATCTGTTTCAAATATGTTCCCTTGTACATTTTAGAAAAAACACTTGCATCTGCTGGAAATGGAGACTCAGAAACTTGGGTAAACCTAATTATTTGTGAAAGTGCTTCCAAGCAGATCTTTGCTATCCAGTCAGTTAGAAAAACATCAAATGAACATCTACTATTCATATACACTAGCCTCCACTTCTTCTATTCTTACTCTATTTCATGAAAGTAAAACAGATGTTGCCAAGTGTAAGTGGAATAAAAAGGTGATAAGGTGATGCAGGTTTCAGGAAGAGACTGGCACAAAGTTGTATGTTGCAATAACTCCAAAGGCTTAGGGGTTGAAATCATTGATTCATCATTGCTCCAGTTTCACATCTATTTTTCTATCAAATAAAAACCTTCAAATCATGTTCAGGTTTGGAAGCTTGATCCATATTCTTTTTGTTCTATTTTCTGACCATTTCTTTCCATAAGAATTTATAGTGCAATAATTCACCTATAATTCACATGAGATGTATTAGCATTTTGTAAATTCAGTACATGCATACATAAATAGTCACAAGGAAAGTAGAATAGTGTTGGTACTATGAAAACTAGAAGGATAAATCTAAGACTTTTCGCATCATATTTTGTCAATAACGAAATTGCTAGAAACACCGAAAATCTCTCAGTCTGTTGTATGTGTGAATGTGCTGTATGTATTTATTTTTGCCATCTTCATTATGTAAAAGTGCTATAACAGCTTAATAAATAACATTTGGTGAGGAAGTGCTACAAAATTATGTGTTTTATATATAGAAAAACATTTAAATCTTCCTGTTGTTCAACAACAGGGCTGTCTCATAAACACTTTCCTTTCTTTCTTGTGTGAAATTGCTTCTGCATACAAGATGTCTCTCTATTCAAATGAAAGATAAGCGGGGAAAAGGCTAGGAGGTTTAACAAAAAAGAAAAAAAAAAAACAAATACTTCTAAGCATCGCTGTGCTGCCCTCTAATGATCACTTTCTTTTCTTGATTCAAGGATGTAGAGATAAAAATTACTGTTAGCAATGACATATAGCATCAGTTACAACCAGTAAATAACCAGCCACAAAAAATTGGAAAATTTAGTCCTCCTTGTAACCTTCCTCTGAGCAAAAGCAAAGTGTGTTTTACCTCTTATCTTTGGGGCCTAAGTCACAGTAACCCAATAAAGAAACACTGGTGATCTCTAAGCAGAGAACAATTGAAACTAAGATGGTTTCAGTATATTTAACATTATTCATGGCATACAGAATTATTTCAACTACAGCTGCAGAGGACCATTAAGCATGATCTTCTTTGTTAGGAACTACTTCTCACTGAATTTATTATCCTCATCTGTTCTCTTTTCAGTTTCAGTATCTTAAACCTAGCATACTCATTCAGGTACAACTTTCAAGGTGCTGAAGTTCAAGACAGTGATATCCATATTTCAATAGAAAGCAACAGCCCAGCAAAAATAGGACTATGATATTCCCATCACAGGTAGAACTAGCAATGTTACTTGGCTTCTATCTGATATCTCTTCAAAACTGTTAGGAACATTTTTTAAAAAAATTATGGAACAACCTCTCCTCAAAAATTGTCCTATTCTCCTGGTTTTGATGAAGATGGTGATGACTTGATCTTCTCCCAGGTGCGGATGCAATCCTGACATGATTTGTGTGGTCTATGTGTATTCAGATTTGTATCAGGGTCTTGATTTGTCCTTTTGCTTTCTTCTTGTAATCTTGATAATTGCATTGTGTTTTTATTTTTGTTCCTAATCATATAGATTAGGATCATATACATTTGTGAAGCAATTTTACTTCATCTTTAAGGATCTTTGCCTATTTAAAAGGGAAACTTTGCTCTCTTCTGTGAAAAGCAGGTCCCACATACTCGCTGAACAAGAAGACTTTTACGTAGGTGTTTGGAAAACAAAACCTCCATCCTAATGGCTTTCAAACATAATGGTCTTCAGCTCCCATAATTCCTCTCCACATTCATTGGGGCTGTTAGAAATGTGAATCAGCTTTTTGGAGGGCTTCACATGGGAAGGTTTCTGTCATCAAGAAATTAAAAAGGAATTTAAGAGAGGAGGGAGAAGGATAAAGGGTTGGGTAAGAGATAAAAAGCAGAAAAAGTTTGGGGTTTAATATGAAGATTTCAGTTTTGTCATATTCTAGACCCAGGGTGTCAAACTCAAGGCCCATGGGCTGGATCCTTAAATCTGGCCTCTGGAGCCAGCCTAGAAATATCAAAGGATCAGCCTGCAGTGCCTTTACCAGCCAAAATGGGCCCTAGGCCCCGCACAGCCCGTTTTTGGCTTCCCCAGCCTCCAGCAACACCCTGCTGGCCAAAATGGCCCACGCGGAAGCCTTGTGGGACCTTTGCGTGGTCCATTTTTGGCTGCCAGAGTGCTTCTGGCAGCTTGGAAAGCTGAAAAGTGGCTGAGCAGGGGAGCTCATGGGGCCTCCATGCAGTCCATTTTCATCAGGAAACCATGGATGCTGAAAATGAGGGGCAGAGGGGACCACACATGCCCCCCACATCCCATTTTGGCCAGCTAAGTGCTGCAGGAGGCCCTCTAGGCCGAAAATGGGATGTGGGGGGACATGGTGCAGGAGCCTTCCATCCTGTGCCCATCCCTCTCCCTGCCCCGCTGGCCCTCAGAGGAGAACTACAGTGCTGATCTGGCCCTCAAAGACAAA
Organism: Notechis scutatus; assembly: GCF_049901735.1. NCBI lineage: Eukaryota > Metazoa > Chordata > Lepidosauria > Squamata > Elapidae > Notechis > Notechis scutatus. The sequence goes on from NC_142011.1 coordinate 164,542,680, forward strand.
CTGTGATACATATACATATACATATTCATAATATAATAGTGGCATAGTGGGGGAATTATTTGCAGTGGGTACATAATTCATTAGCCTAGTTTTGCATGCTCCCCTTTTGTGAGAAGTGTTTTCAGCATCACTTATTTGCTTATACTTGAAAGTTTTCAGGAATTCAGAATTTAAAACTTCAGTGTTCACACTGCAGGTTTGAGGTTTAAATGTCACCTTTCTGAAATCTGTATAAATAAGTCCTATACATTTCAGAAATAGCAGAAATAGCTTGTAGCTTCTTTTCCATAGCAAGAGGAGGGGCGAAGCAACAGCGGCAACATTGGCAGCAGAGACTTTTAAAAGCAATTATATATTTAGTTACATATCATCTTCAGACCACTAATTGCTCCTAAGCCATCACATAAGGAGTCATTACATTCAATTTTTAACCCATCTCTGAAACCGTAATTTAATGTTGAAACCAAACTGCATTGCTGCTTTTCTCCGTTGAAAGGTATTTCAATTATCTTTTTACAAAAGGCAAATCTATTTCTCTCCTTGTCCCCAGTATCTCTATATATGAAGACACTATTATGTGCGGTAAAAATGGTTTCATTTTCTATAATAGCTATTACTGATAAATGCTAACACTGTGAATTTTGATGAGTTTAATCAATAAGTTAATCAAACATTAGCTCCATTTATAATAGGGAACATATTTTAGATGAGAGCAAATTTTAATGTTTGATATTTAAAGACAAATCACAGATTTTTCATGATGCATAAAAACTCAAATTTGTGGACCTTAACTATGATGAAGCCTTCTTTTCCTTTAAAAAATGTCTTTTAAAAAATCATTGCTGATTTTGATGCCTTGTTTTGCCATCTTGTTCAGATCTTTGTTGTTGGGTTCTACTGCCTCCTCTGTCAAAATATCCTCCTTGTCTTTTTCTTCATATTGTTAAAGCCTTTACCATATATTTACTATGCTATGCACATTATATTTTTTCATGACACTTTCAGATGTTGAACATTTTTACACAGTGCAGTCAAATGTTTTCCCAACAATTGATACTGGCCTGCATGATGCTTTTCCCAGGCTATGTCAACATGATAACATTGTATATAGTGAGTGACTAACTTCCAGTAGTTCATCGTCATGCTTTTCTTATCCTCTCAAATCTTGCTATTAGTGTCCCTCAGATTCTGTGCCTTGAAAGCTTTTATTATGTCCTAATTAAAGGGTTGAATCTGGTGGTGATGTGCTTGGTGCATGAAAAGAACTTCCATGTTTTGGGTGAGCATTTCCAAGTACTTCATGCAATGGATTGAGGCATTATTCAAAATTAATAAAATCGTGAAGGCAAGGTTTTTGTTCTGGAAAGAGAATTCAACTTTTGGGTTGCAACTGCTGTGGAAATAATCCCAGAATATTTCAGATACCATTCATGCTTTTCTGTTCCATCTCCAATGGACTGGCATATGGTTCAGGTTTTCTTTTTAAGTGCCTGTGATTTTTAAATGCTTGTGGATACCATTAAAGGCTTGCTCTTAAAGATGCCCTTAGCATTGGCACACATTAGCAAAGTTGCACGGCCCTAAATGATTAGCTAGGGCTTTGGAGGCCATTTGCATTATATATATTTGTTTGCCAATGCCCTTGTAAAACTACCCATTCTCATCACAGTTAAAACCCCTCTTCCACATTACCATTTTCTATGTAGCACTTAGTAATCATATTTTAATTTCTTGCCCAGACTCCTAGCTGCAGAACCTTGTTTTGCTTGCATGTAGTCTATTGAAGCATGTGAGCCAGTTAGCACTAGATTAGAACGATTTAATATTTTTTTGACCCTGGGTTACATAGCCGCACTTTTTTTTTTTTTTTTTGGCTTTTAGCCTCAAACAATGGTGTTTGCTATTTTTTTTTTAAATCACTTTTATCACTTTTTATCCGTTTATGAATCCACAAATTTAGCCACTTTTTAAATGTTTTCAGTTTCATCCTGCACTATAAATGTAAATTTGGTGCTTTTGGAGGGACCTTATGTACAAATTGGCAAATTTCCTTCTCCTTTTTCTGGATGTATCTTATTGTCAAGTCATTAACACTGAACTCACAGCCAACAGCACTGTAACTCATGCCTGAACAAGGCTTATTTAGCACACGTATTTTCATCACAGTCTTTGTAGGGAAAATATTAGCATAGCCAGGAAGTGGAGTCAAAATAGGAATTGGCCTAGAGTCTGTATATTGCCACAAACAAGTCTTAGTCCAAACCATCTTGAACTCAGTTAACCTTCATCTAGAACCAAAATAGGGCTAACTATTAGTTGAGTAGATTCCTGTGTGTAGGCATAAGCAATAAATCAGTTTAATTGGAACTTATTGCGTGGCCCTGGACTTTCACGCCTGACAGCCTTTTTGCATGGGTATAGATTCCCACATATATACAGTATAAAAAAAACTTAATGTGGTTATAAAGTGGCATGAGAAGCAACAAAGTAATGTTTTTTTAAACTAGGAGTGGTTTTTTTAACTCACTCAGATTTTGTTAAAAAACAAAAACAAAACTATGTTCTATATAAAACCTAGAAAGCAATTGTTGTGATATCTGAGAAAAAATTGGTGTGGTTCCAGTGACAATGTATTGCATTTTAAATTTTCAAAGCTGATCTTTCCATAATGAACCTTTTCCTTCAGGAAAGACACCTAGATCTTCTGTACAAAAGTTGATTAATTTATAAAAGTTGATTATAAAGGCATTGTAGGCTATCTGCTTTCTCTTCTAAAAGATCATTAAATCCCATAATGGCCAAGCTTCCTCACTAGTAGGCATATCTAGCATGATAGAGAAAAGAAATTAAAAATTGCTCCTGTGAATTTGGACATGATTCTCTGCTAAGGCTCCCCTAACTTTGTGAACAAATGAAATACATATATAAAAATTTGCAAAGCTTCTGATGGAAATGCAATGCTATATTACACTTCAAAATTAGATAAAAGGAATATGACAGCAATTGTCTGCTTCAAGGTTCCAAATAAGAATTGTCAGAAGGCAGAAGTCCTTTTGCAATCCAGAATTAAGTAATATTTCTCATTTAAAAAAAGACAAAAATAAGCAATGATTCATTGTGGAAAGAGAGTGATGGCATGGCATATGCTAACAATATTGTATTGTCATTGAATGTGCCTCAGATTTCAAAAGAATTTCAAAGATAATATGCCTTCTTGTCTTGCCTTCTATTTCGATTAAGTGATTCCTAATATAGGGATAAACAAAGTATTTCAAAGTGGTATTTACCAGTTATACTGTGGAAGTGTTTTGTTTTTTTTTCTGTTTATATTTAGGATTCATGCATTTGCATGTTTGGTTATTTCAAGTTTAGCATGAACTTAGCTATATAAAGTGCTGTTTACATGGTAGGCCAAGCTATTTTCACCAAACAGTGCTTTCCCCACATATCGAAAGGGTGGGCAGCATTACACCAGGGCAATGCCCCTCACAGAAGAAATCTAGTATCAGTGTTAAACAAGTAATATTTCTCCAGTGAATGTTTATCACAAACAGCAAGATCAAGAATTTATTCTCCTTATCCAAACTTTATGCAGTGATGCTTTAAAAGTTAAAGAAGAAAAGCTAAAGTATAGAAAAATATCAAAGGATTGGTTTTAACCATGGCAAGTGGGTGAAAATCAACATTGATCTTAAGATTTTAAATATACGTTAGGTGTCATATGTGTTGCTCTTTCTGCACAATTTTACCACATCCTCAGATATAAGGAAAGTGCCATAATTGGAAAATCAGATAAATAAACTTTGCTGCAAGCACATTCTTTTCTTCTCCCCTTATTCCATTTAAATAAACCATTATATCCAAATCAGGCAAGCAGGAGAAGAAGTCAATTCCCATGTTTCACAAAAATATGCTACCATATTTGGTCTTATCTTTTCTTCCTTTAAAAGACAACATTGGTCTGAAGAAGGAAAAAAGCAAAGCATACACAGATATTAGTCCAAGAAACTATCAAAATAATCAACATGTTCTGCAATAAATGTTTTACAAATCCTATTTTAATGCAAATTAAAAATATAAACACTCTTAAAATATTATTTGTCAAAAAACACAGCCTAGATGATTTCTCTCCCTCCCTCCACCTCTATTAGTGACTGATAATTCATCCTTGTCTATAAAAGAATAATTAAAATTCCATTTCCATCAGCATTTCCCTTTTAAACTGCGTCATAAAAATTTACTCAGAACTGCAGCATATCATACAAGGTTTCATCACACCAGGTATTTTTATATATCCTTTTTATAATTAAAAAAGTTCAGTTGGCCATTTTATAGTAAGGAAAAATAAAATCAGTCACATTCTTCCAGATGCTCCTCTCTACTTCAGCTTAAACAGACCCTAGATCTCAGAAAACGGGAGAACAGCATAAATTTTGTGATAAAATTTTGTGATTATATTACTGCTTTGACTTAGGAGAAAAGACATCTTTACCCACCGAACTCTGACAATACAGATATTACAGTTACTCTTTCTTAAAGCAAAACCTTAAATTATATGTTATGTATGTAATTCTGTTTTCCTAGAATACTGGATTATGAATGCCTATGGAGATTCTCAGTCATCCAAGTCATGGCTGTCTCAAAGGTGCTTTTTCAAGAGGCAACTGGACTTTCTTGTTTTTCTTGTTTTTCCAAAAATGCTCCAAATCCATTTGCATCACTCATGTGACCCTAAGGACACAGAAAAACCTCCAAGTGGCCTCAATGACCCTCTAAAAGAATGCAAATGACCAACTTTCTGCAAGGAATATAAATCCTTCCATTCCCCACCATCCAGTCAGAGCTGAAGAAGCTTCTTGGTTGAGAGGCGAAAGGTCTTGTAAGAAAAATTAGAAAGTCCATTTGCCTCTTGAAAAAGCACCTTTTTCTTCAATTATATAATATAATTCTATACTGATCATTTACAGTATACCTTAAACTATTCTGTGTTATGCATTCAATAATTATTAACTTTTGTCACATTAAAATGTGTAACTTTGCATACAACCATTTCTATCAATGAGGTTGACAAAACAAGCAAACAAGAAATTCCTAGGAATTTCCTTCAGAGCCCCTGTTATTATTATAAACCTATCTTCAGTTCTCTGGATTGACCTTAGATTCCTAAAATCAAGAAAAAGGCTAATCAACCCAGCACTGAAAAACTGTCAATCCCTATTTCAGAAGAACAGTCATATTCCTAATATGAGATTAAAAGCCTGATATTATCAATTTGTGCGTTAAAACTCTATCACCCATGTTGATTTTTGATGTTCCTTTTTTTGTTGCAAACATTAAATTACCAAGAGAATACACTTGGGACCTGTTTGGGTTGTTCCCTAGGTCATGGATATTTGCAATGAGTCAAAATGTACAGAACAAACCCACAATTTCACTGTGGTCTCAAAAAAAAAAAAAAAAAAAAAAAAGCAAACCATAAATACTGTCACAGAATCTGAATGAAGATGGGTTCATGGCATCTTTGGGTTATATGTCATACAGGCTGCTCTACTACAAGAACAGATATAAACTAAAAGATGTGCTCAGGGGACTCCAAACCGTCTGTTCTTCATAGTGCTATCTTGAGTAGAAATAGAGACTTCCCTTCCTCTACTGAACTGTTTATGACTACTGATAAGAAAACAAAAAGCCTCTGCTGTTTTTCAATTTCTCTTCTAGAGCTTCTCTCACCATACACCATATCGGCAGGGGTGGGATTGTACCTGGTCGGACCGGTTGTATAGAACCGGTTATTCTGACTCTGTCCAGTTCGGAGAACTGGCAAATCGTGCCCCTGGCTGGCCCCTCCCCTGGCTGGCCCACTCACTCTTTACCTGGCATTGCGCCATCCAACTTGTCTGCGTTTAGTAAGTTGCTATTTTTCTTTTTTTTCTCCAACCATCAGCTGTTCTGCTGTGCCAGGAGATTTAGATTAGCTAGAAAGCAGGAAATTGTTGGATTTCTTGCTTTCTAGCTAATCTAAAAGCAGAGTTGAACTTTCCTTAGGCCTGAAGCTTCTATTTTTCAGTGCAGACTCAGGTAGCAGATTGCAGAAAGGTAGATCTCTGAGTGAATCTGTGATTCTGCGAGTACTCAATCTGTCTGCCTGCTTTGCCTGATGTTGGGTAAAAGTTGCTCTTTTTTAAAATAAAAATTCAATATTTACATAAGTATTTATAATATTTACATACAAGCCATGCCCAGCCAGTCACATGACCACCAAGTTATGCTCAGTCAGCAAGCCGCACCCACCCAGTCAAATGACCACCAAGCCAAATCCACAAATTAGGCCATGCCCACAGAACTGGTTAAGAAATTTGAATCCCACCCCGGCATATCAGACCTGATTTTAAAAGCATATGCACTATGCACACAATGTATTTAAAGGCTGATCAGTTCTTTCTAAATGAGCAAAATGTACACACATTTGTAACCTCTGCTGAACTTAATCCCATTGAAACCTTCATGATGACTGCTTCTATGAGTTAATTTATATTTTGACAACCTTATTAAGAATCTGCAAACATTCCTAGGCAGCTAAGGAAGCATTTTGAGGATGTGTTTAATTATGCAGCCTTAGGAATTGTGATGGCGATCTATTTGGAGCTTGCCAAATATTGACTACAGTTATTGTATTTTTTCACTTGTAAAAAGGAAATCAGATTTATTTTTTTCAGTTCTGAAATTCTGGAAATTGCATTATTATATATTATTCTTTGGACCAGTATTCAATCCAACTGACAATTTTGTTTAAAGCTCCCATATTGGATTACTCTTAAAAAAAAGAGCTAAAATTCATTTGGACTAATTAGAACATTTTCCATTATGTTCATTAAATGGAGTAATGTTGTTTATTCAGGATTAGGATACTTTTAGGATACAGGTAGTCCTTGACTTACAGAAGTTCATTTAGTCACCTTTTGAAGTTACAACGGCACTGAAAAAAGTGACTTATGAGCATTTTTCATACTTATGACTGTTGCAGCATCATGGTCACATGATCAAAATTCAGATGCTTGGCAACTGATTCATATTTATGATGGTTGCAGTGCCTTAGGATCATCTGATCCCCTTTTGCGATCTTCTGACAAGCAAAGTCAATGGGGAAGCCATTAACAACTGTGGCAAGAAAGGTCATAAAATGGGACAAAAAAAACCTCATTTAACAAATGTTTCACATAGCGACAAAAATTTGGGCTCAGTTGTGTCATCCATTGGGGACTATCAGTCTTTCCCTTTTTCTTGGATATAAAACATCATTATTTAGTTGTTTAGAACATGTACCATTTATATTTCTAATAACAATATAGAAGTTGGGGAACAAAATCCATTTTAAACAATGTCAATATGAAAACTTCAAAGCGCTAATAAAGCAATAAAATTAGAAGCTAGAAAAACATTAGAAGTTTATATTTACTGCTGCATATAAAAATATATGACTGGGCCTGTAGATAGAAATGAGAACTGCAATCCTGGAACCAAGGAGATCCAGGGGAATCAGAAAAGTCAAGATGGCATCTGCAATCAGATAATTGAAATCCCACTCCATTTTTTACTTTCGTGTGTGATCATGGAAATATGAACCCCAGGCTCCCTACTTCCATGTCTATTCACTAGATCAGCTAATAAATAATAGTTATTTAAATAAATAAAGTTATTTAAATATCTTTATTATTAAAATAATAAATCCCTATGCTGATGTTCCACACTAAAATGAAATATAACTTAACAATGTAGCACAATACCAAATACTGATGTATTCAATAACAATAAGAAATAAGTCCTTATAACAATAAGGAATAAGTCCTTAAGTAATAAAAGATAACTCAACAATGTAATAACAAAACTATCCTATCTAAAATGTAGGAGTCTCATAACATTTTGATCTATGGAAAGGTAGTCAATTTAAGCTTTCTATTACCTTTCAACTGATTATTGCAGATGAGGCTAGAATTAAACATGCTTGGAGATGGTCAGATGCTACAACATTTGGCTTGTAGCAGGAAGAGAGGAAACACTTAGATGAGCATCAAGATAATTCCTTCTGGTTTCTTGCACAGAAATAATATAATACAATACAATACAATACAATACTATACTATACTATACTATACTATACTATACTATACTATAATATACTATAATATACTATAATATACTATAATAATATACTATAATATACTATAATATAATATAATATAATATACTATAATATAATATAATATAATATACTATAATATACTATAATATAATATAATATAATATAATATAATATAATATAATATAATATAATATAATATAATATAATATAATATAATATAATATAATATAATATAATATAATATAATATAATATAATATAATATAATATAATACAATATAATATAATATAATACAATACAATACAATACAATACAATACAATATAATATAATATAATATAATATAATAATATAATAATGAATAGAATGGAATGGAATGGAATGGAATTCTTTATTGGCCACGTGTGATTGGACACACAAGGAATTTGTCTTTGATGTATAAGCTCTCATTGTACATAAAAGCTATAAGTGATAAATCATGATCATAGTCATCATAAAAATATATTCATCATAAATCATGATACAACACTTAGTGATAGTCATAGGATACTAAATAAGCAATCAATATAAATCATACTAGGAAACTAAATAAAACAATATAAATCGTAAAGATACAAGCAACAAAGCTATAGTCATAAGTAGGGAATATCAAGATAGTGGATATATAATAAATAATTCAAACTTCTGGCATTTTTGTTGGTGAAGAAAAAATCCAAGAGATAATTTGTGGTAAAGAATAACCAATGGATTTCTACAGAGGATAACCTTTTAATAGAAGATAACACTAAATATCAGCCACATTCTCTGGAGTTTTCAAATAACTCTTTAGTCAGAGTGACTATCTGTTTGTTATAAGTCATTTTGTCAAATATTCTTAGGGCTTGTTTTGTAACATGCAAAGCAAAGTTATAATGTCCTAATTAGATGAAATGTATTTGAATTTCTTGACAAGATCATTCTGAAATGTCACATAGCAACAACAATTTCATTTCTGCTTAGTGGCAGACTATTTATAAAAGTATGGAATTGAAGTGCAATAGTTAGTGGTCAACATCACAGCAAAATCTGTGTCATTTACACTTTTCTTTTGCAGATATCTACACCTTGCTTTTGATGGTGGAGGAATAATTGGATAAAAGTATTGATTAGCCCACAAACAGATTCTCACCCAGCATGACAGTCATTCACAGTCTTAATTATAATAGAGAAATACAGATTTCTCTTTCTAAATACAACGATGACAGACCGTCTGTGAGAGACCATCTGTCAATGTGATTGTACATAGCCACTAGCAGAAATACATAGGACAAATAGGAATTCGTCTTATACAAAGCAGAGCATATGTCTTTACTGTATAACTCAGCATTCTCTACACTGACTGGCAGCATCTTTTCAGTTTATTACACTACATTATTTTCCCCCAGTTCTGTATAGAAATACTTGCTCTGGGTTCTAGAACATTAATTTTAATTAGATGTACAAGATCTGAGCTGCAAAATCCAGATGACCATTTGGTAATTGGAAGAAGTTATATGTATATATAAACCAGGAGATTTAACAAAAGCTTCCACCCAAAATTTCAGGAGAGTTTTAGGAAGAGGTCATATTTTCATTTTTACCCTCTGAGATGCTTGGTGTTCCTGTACCTGTATGTCTTCCTTCAGATGTTTCATTGCCAGGCCTTTCTCCTTGAAAATACTCTGCAATGCATAACAAATGCAAGCTCATAGTCATCATTACAGAAAAAGTCAAAGGCTTTGAGCAGTGAGCAGCCACATTATAGGTGATGAGAAATGACCAGAAAAAGAAAGGGTGTACTGGATAGAATTGGTTGCTGAAAGCAAAAAAGAGAAACAGACTGACTTAGGGGGAGGTGAATGGATAGAGAAACAACTAGAAGCAAAAGATGTAAAGTTTAATCACTATTTTATTCAGCAACTATCCAATAGGGTTCAGGTTGTTGCAGGTGAAGCAGGCTCTGCACATTCAAAAGAAAAAAAAAGAGATCATACAGAATGGGAGAGAGGATGATAGATTCTTAACAAGCAGAGAATGTAACTGTGTTCTAAAAGAAGACAAAAAGAAAGTTCCAATAGTTGGTGATTCACTGCTATGAGAAACTGAAACAAGTGTATGCTGGCCAGAGCTATTAACTCATGAAGTATGCTGTCAGAAAGAAGCTTCAATGGTATGACTCACAGTCTAATACAGAAAATTCTGAAAACAGAGATAGAAATGAAAACAGAACTTTTCTTTTGGGGATTAATGGAAAAAGAACTGGCAGGAAAAAAATGGAACTTTGCTACTACAGTATACATGTTGACAGCAGCAATACTATTGTATGCACAAAAATGGAAAGGCACTTCAATACTTACTGGATGCAGAAGTTTTTATTTATTTATTTATCAACACGTACAAGATAACAAGTATAGATGCAAACATAAACATGAACAAAGAAGAAGAAGAAGAAGAAGAAGAAGAAGAAGAAGAAGAAGAAGAAGAAGAAGAAGAAGAAGAAGAAGAAGAAGAAGAAGAAGAAGAAGAAGAAGAAGAAGAAGAAGAAGAAGAAGAAGAAGAAGAAGAAGAAGAAGGGAACACATTATCATATGTGGTGGTCCTGCCCAGAGGCTCAAAAATATTGGCTCAAAATCAAAAAGTGGCTACAAGAAATCACCAGTGAACAATTAGACTAGAACCAGAACTCTTCCTTTTGGGGATCTTCAAAAAAATGTAAAGAGCACAAAATACTTATTATTACACATATTGACTGCTGCCAGGATCACCTTTGCCCAATGTTGGAAACAGCCATATACACCAGTAGAGGAACTGGTTATACAAAAAGTTATGAATTATGCTGAAATGGATAAATTAATGCTGAGTTTAAAAGATAAGGAAGCTTCAATATTTTATAAAGTATGGGAACAATGGTATAGCTGGATAGATTGGAGACAGATTAAGGATAGGTAATTAGTAAATTTTGAATATAGATAGAATAAGAACATAATTATGCACAAATTAATATCTGTAAATATTGCACAAATGATTGTTATACAATAAGCACCACAAATAGCTGTTATTGAGTGATATATTTTTATGTTTTTAATGTAATAAAAATTCAATAAAGTTTATTTAAAAAAAAACATGAACAAAGGAAGTAAATACAGATAAATGGGGACAATAAGACACTGGTGCACTTATGCATGCCCCCTTTAAGGACCTCTTAAGAATGGGGTGAGGTCCACGGTAGACAGTTTGAGGTTGAAGCTCTGAAGGGTTGAGGCTGTAACAACGGAGTCGGGTAGGGTGTTCCAGGCATTGACCACTCTGTTGCTGAAGTCGTATTTTCTGCAATCGAGTTAGGAGCTGTTTACCTTAAGTTGATGAAGTTGGCTGAAATGGCAAAACTGGCTAGTCTGATTAAAGAAAAAAACATAAGTATTTTCATTTCCACATGGAAACTGCTTCTGAATTTCATATTTATTATGGAAAAGAATGTAATTTTAACTTTGGGTTTTACAGATTAGATTGATAGATCTTTATAGAAATGACTTGTTCTTATTATTATGGAAAAATAAAAAGCTGTGATTTGATATTAATGCCCCATTCTACTGCAACAGTCACAAAATCAATGCTTCTTCTTCTTTTCTTTTCCCTACCCTTCCTCATTTTTCTCTCCCCCTTTCCCTCCCCTTTCATTGCTCTTTTATTCACTTTTTTATTTTGTATTTTATAACCTAATAAAAAGTGTTTGGGAAAAAAGGAAGAAGTTTCAATTTTTAATCTTTCAAGTTTTAATCTTTCAAGATTTAATGACAATTATGCCTTTCTGCTAACGTTTGAAGGAACAAAGGATATTAAAAAGAAGACCCATAACCATATCTTCTTAAACTTTGTAAATCTAGGAAGGAAACTCTTAGAAGTTCAGTTGGTGTCCTCATCCAACTTTCTAGTCCATGATAAAGGACAAAAAAAAACCCCTCCAAGTCAAAGAATTGCTGTTAGGATGGGAACAATTTGGCTTCTGGGATCCTGGTTTGAGACATCTAAGCAATATATTGCTAAGAGATAGATTGGACTTCATGAAGCATGGGTAGGTTGATTAGAAAAGCTTTAAATTGAATCCTAGATGCTGACAGTGGTGGAAACAAAAGTAAGGACTCTGGATAAAGTAGTCTTCATTGCAGAAAGTGAAGGTGTGCCTGAAATAAAGCCATAGATGATGTAAAGAGCATTTTAATTTATAGATTTAATTTTTTTTTACAAATTACAGTTTAGCAGAGTTGGAAGGGACCTTGTAGGTCATCTAGCCCAACCCCCCCTCACCCAAGCAGACCCTACACCATTTTTGACAGATGGCAGTCCAGTCTCTTCTTGAAAGTTTCCAGTGAAAATTTAAAAAGGAAGCTAAAAACTTCCTTTTTAAATACAAACTAACTAGTTTAAATACAAACTAATATAAAGTAAGAAAAAAATAAAAAGAAATCAAAGAGAAAGCTAAAGATGCAAAAAATAAAAAAGGAAAAGTAGAAAAAGATACAAAATAATTGTTGTGATCTTCACACCAATTATAAGTACGATTATACATTTACCTCTTACTCTATGACATAATTCTCTTCTTTCTATAATCTATCATGTCTAATCATCAAAACAATAAATCATATATTCATTTTTCCTGTTTTATGCAAAAATGCCTATTGGAGATGTCTAGTCAATAATAAACATATGTCTTTTTTCTAATCAAAGCAGTCAATTTAACCATCTCAGTAAGTTCCATCAGCTTCACCAACCATTCCTTCATTGTAGATAAAGGTAAACGTTTCTCTGTCCAGTCGTGCCTGACTCTAGGGGTTATACCCATCTCAGTTTCTTGGCCAAGGGAGCCAGGATTGTCCGAAGACATTTTTCATGGCCATGTGGCCTGTTATGGTCTCACTGAAGTGGTACCTATTAATCTGCTTGGATTTGCATGCTTTCAAATACTAGTTGAGCAGAATCTAGCACAGGAACGGGAGCTTATCCTTTTGCGTTGTGCTTGGGTCTTGAGCCAACTGTAGGTAGTGCCAAATTTGTCTATCTTTGTGCATACCACAATTTCACTGCAGTTAACATATGCCACAACAAAGCTTCATGACCTTGTTCCTATTCTTTGTTCATCAATCCTAAAAGAAAAACCACTAGTCTCAATTGTATGTCAATCTTTGTAATCCTCTGAATCAGTGTGTGTACTTGAATCCAAAATTTTCTAGCATTTTTACACAACCAACAAACATGTTAAAATGTCCCTTTTTGTTGTTCACATTTCTAGCATAAATTAAAAATGCCTTATATACTCTACACAATTTCTCTGGTGACATATACCAATGGTACATCACTTTATAAAAATTCTTTTTAAGATTATAACATTGTGTAAATTTTAGTCCTTTCAATCACATTTTTTTCTCATTTTTTTCCATCAGATTATCAAGTTATTATTAAAATTGTACATAATATAATGTTGGGCATGATAGCTAAGTTCATAGCAGAGAGAAATAAAAGATAGTATTGATAGATTGGATAAATTTTCTCAAATAACAGAATGAAATTTAATAGTGACACATGCAGAATTCTTCAGATATAGAGTTAGGATACTTGCAAAAACATCTTGACATAGTAGCTGATTGCTAGCAGTGTGATACTGCTGCAAAAAAAGAAAAATGGATGAAGTATAATTTTTAATGGCTCTACTGTATTCTGCTTTTGCTATATCCATGTATTGTCTAAAATTTCATATGTCTGGGATACTTTAACAACATTGAACAGGAGTGTCACCTTTTCTGACTATGATTCTATGATCCTTAGGGGCACATGCCTAGAGATGGAGCCCATTGATCCGCATCATCAGTCAAGTCATACATGGCCACCAGTGACTTCTGACAGTTTTTGAATGGAATTATATGAATCCCAGTGATTTGAAAGGGTTCATGCATTATTGAAGCATACCTATCACAATAAAGTAACATTCCTAACTTTATGGGATGCTGCCTCTGAAGCTTCTAGAATTTATGAAATCCACAAAATGAAAATTCCAAGCCAATGAAAAATACAATTGCAGGCTCTATTATAGGGTTTAAAATAGCAAGGATGCTTTCATTACAGTGTGGTGCCTGGGGCTTAGACTGAAAAGCACAGAGATGTCTTTTCAGCTTGAAGCTCTTACTGTAGGAATAAGAAGGAGAAAGGTGGAGGAGAGAGATTTAGCAACAACTGGAATTCCAGCAGTGGCTTTATGAATGATGCATGAGCTGAAATTTTTTTCCTGATTGTGCACAGAGGGAACATCAGACGGTGTTAGGAGATCACTGCTGTGCAGGCATGTTTGACATAATATTCTGTGCCAAAAGTCTCAGGGAAACCCACCAAGCCCAGAATCCCACAATAAATATATAAAAAAGAACTGGAGATATTTTTTAAGAAAAAAATGTAGCACTTTAAAGATGCCTGTTCCTCAGCCTATATTCTCCTACTGCTGACCAATATTACCATTACAAGCAAAATAATCATCTCTCAAGCATGCACTCTTCTTGTAGCCTCCTACTGAAACCTTCTCATTCAAGTAAATACAGATATATGGATAGTACGCAGTTTCTTGGGGTTCTGGAAGGCCTATAAGATCTAGCTTTTCTTTAAAACCTTTCGTTAATGTATTTAACCCTACCCCCCGAAGGTGCCTATCAGTTGCAGTGGATGCAGTGGCCTAGCAGTTAAGACACTAGGCTTGTTGACCAGAAGGTTAGCAGTTCAAGACCTAAGCACCATGCAATGGAATTAGCTCACATTCTTGGCCCAGGTCCTGCCAATGTAGCAGTTAAAAAGCATGCCGATGTAAGTAGAGAAATAGTTAACACTTTGGCGGGAAAGTAACAATGTTCCATGCACCTTGGCTATGGTCATGCTGGCCAAATGATGATGGAAGAATCTTCAGACAATACTGGTTCCTTTGGTAAGGAAAGGGAGATGAGCTCCCTAGAGTTAGACATGTCAGGACAGGGGAAACTGGTTTTTTTTTTTATTGTGTTTTTAATGTTGTTGTTATTTTCAATCTGAATGGTCATATCCTGCTTCATGTTTTTAACTCTATTGGATTTTGGATTTTGTAAACCACCCAGAGACTACTGGTTCTGTACAACCATAATCATTATAAATAAATTTGTACCTGGATTGCTGTTTGCATTGTTCTTTAGGTAGCTGAGAGCTGAATGAATGTATGCAAGGAAAATTGAGTTGGGCACAAATGGCTTTTAAAAAATTGTCCCCAAATTAGTGGGCACAGAAATAGATTATTTGTGTTTAATAAGATATAATATAGTGGTCTTTGTACTTTATTACTAATATCAGTTTCAGCTATTGTGTATAGTGTGTATAATGTTGAAATCTATCTGTAGTCTGGTTTAGAAATTTATGAACCTTCCATCTTTCTAACATTGCAACCAGATCAGTCATTCTAACATGGTAAATGGCTTTTAAGATGAAATTTTTATTGATTGATTGATTGAAGTAATCATATGTAGTTGGTACATACAGTAGAGACAATGGAACTAAAGTTGCTTTTTCTGCTGAGCAGAGAGCAGTTGTAAAGTAATAGCAAATAATCTGAGATAAACTTCCAGCAGAGGGCATTAGTGATCAGAGGTGAAAAGAAAAGGTGACGCTGAACATCAAGATGGACTAAATGGAAAAGACAGCAAGTCCAATCAGTCTCTGATTGGAAATATACAGTAATGTACAGAGGCAATCAACATGAACTATACTAGCCACAGTATGACCTCATTAGTTAATTTGTATAAATTTTGCATAACTCACTTTGCATGCTTTGCATTCTGTTCTGAATACACACTCTCCATCTTACAGTATTTTAATTCTAGACTCTATACCCTTTTAAACAAAGAAAGAAAGATTCTACATTTCCTTGAAAGCCTAACCATTCAAAAGTCTGGAGAGGGTGGATATAACCAAGGTTTTCCCTTTTGTGATCCAGGAATTTCATCTCAGAGGAAGAGTATAGGAGTGCTTCAAATGTGTGGATTGGTGCTAGGATCTCCACAGGGACTGCTTACTAGGGCAGCTGCTCTGCTATCTGCTGGCATCTCCAGAAAGAAGTAGTTGGGTAGGCCAGGTAAGAATATTGTTTGATGTCTCTGGAATCAGTCTTAATTCCTTCTTTAGAGTAAAACAAGTGCTCTTGTGATCTAGTTGTGATCTGGTTTTGAGGAAGGATATTTCAGACTGAATCGTTCAATAAGGAGATAGCAAAAGGAAGTTTTTTTCATCTCAAGTACAAGGACATCTTAGATCATTACTAACTAGTCAATCAAAACAGCAAATGATATTTATAATATATGATACATATTGAAAGAGTTTCTGTATCTCAATTAATAATAGGAAACCACTTGGTGTTATGTTTATAACTCAAGTTCCAGCATTTAGAACTGTTTATACACTATTATTACCTTTATTGTCAGAGTACAACACATGTACAATGAGATTGACTTGGTTTGTTAGAAGGTTGCAAAAGGAGATCACATGATCTTGGGATGCCTCATATTCTATTATTGACACTACAACAGTCTTAAATATTAATCAGTTGCCAAACATCTGAATTTTGATCATGTGGAGCATGGAGATGCTGCAACAGACATAAGTGCGAAAAACTGATATAAGTCAGTTATAACTTCGAATGGTTACTGATTAATGGTTACTAGTTAATGGTTCGAATGTTGTAAGTTGAGGACTACCTATATGCAGTCTATGATAGCACGTATGTTTCTAACTTAATGGTGTGTTTCTAGAACAGTTTTTCAGTCTCTTGCTGATATTTTATGACTCTTCGTTGTTCTGTGAGAACCACCATACTTGTGTGAAAATTTGATTATTGCTATTATTGAAAGGAAGCAAAGTAGCCCCAATAAGTAGATGCTGCTTACCATTCTTTAGTCATTTTCAGAAAGCTGAAAAATAAATATTGCTCCAATTTTGTCTCTGTTGCTGATCAATGTGGCATAATTCAGAAATCTATGATTGGCTTTGTCTGGTTTACTTGATTCAACCTACTGCGAATTTAACACACATAACTGAATTCTGCATTGATTTTTCAACTATATCTGAAAACTAATGTTTTTATTATTACTGCAATAAATCACCCCCAATCACTCAAATCCTAGGCCAGTGGTGGCTAACCTTTTTGGGCTCCTATGGCAAAAATTGTGCACATGCTTGCACGCTTGTGCTTGCGTGCCAGCACCCAGAAGGCAATTGCCACCCCCCCCCCGCCCCTTACGCATACGTGCACAATTCCCCCCGCTGCTGCCGCCACCTTACCTGCACTGCACCTCAAAGTTGATTTTTGGCTGGTTTGAGGCCTTTTTCGGCCTTCTAGAGGCTTGAGGAAGGCTTCTGCAGGCCGAAAACTAGCCCCATTTCGTCGCTTCCAGTATTTTTGGAAAAACAAGAAGTGCTGAAACGGCTAGTTTCTGGCCTGCAAAGCCTGCAGAAGCCTTCCTCAAGCCTTTGGGAGGCCAAAAAAGACCTCAAACCAGCCAAAAATCATCTGTGAGGCACGCACATGCGCAGTGAGGTAAGTTTGCCTGTAGCTCGCATGCCGGCACAAATGGCTCTGCATGCCATCTGTGGCATGCATGCCATAGGTTCGCCATCATGGTCCTACGCAGTATGTAGCAATGCATCAAAACAAAGCAAAACTATCTCACAACTCAATTTTATATAATTTTAGACAGTATAGCACAGTAAAAGACAGGCTAGGTCAAAGGCAGGCTGGTTATCACAATCTTAAGAAATGCAAGGTGGTTGGAACCAAGCACACCTCCAGAGAAAATGGGACTATTTACTATTGAAAAAGCCTGACATCTAGATCACAGTCCATGTGCTTTCTATGGCCGTGATGGTGAACCTATGCCACGTGTGCCAGAAGTGGCATGCAGAACCATCTCTTTGGGCATGCCAGCAATCGCCTGTCGCTGTTCCAGGTTCGGGCACGTGCAGGAGTGCCAGAAACCAGAAGAGCAGCTCCCCAGTGCGCATGCACACACCGGCCAGCTGGTCTTCGTGTGTGCATGAGCGGTAGAAATTGGAAGATCAGGTGGCCAGCACGCCTGCGTGCTCCAGGAAGCTAAGCTTCCAGTTTCTGGCACTCCCTTGTGTGTGCGTCAGGGAGCTGTTCTTCCAATTTCTGGTGTGCACTCAGTGCCGAAAAGGTTAGCCACCACTGTCCTATGGGAATGGGACTTTGAACAGACTTTCTTCAGATGTTTAAATCAAATAGATTACTGTTATAGTCCAGTGCTAGGCTGCATATGGCTTTATAAGCCATGGTGGAGCAGTGGTTAGAATACAATATTGGCTCGGGAATTCTGTCACTTGAAATCCACAAGTCATAAAAGGGCCATCATTCCCCATCCCTGACTTAAGGAATGTTTCAATCTTTACTTATGCAATGATGCTTATCTTTTTCCTTCTAGGTCATCTTCATGGCCTTCTTCAATAATAGAATATGAGGCATTCTGTTCTTTTTTATACCAGGGTTCAGGACACAAAATAATAGTCTTAAGTTACAGGAAGAAAGATTCTGTAGAGTAAACTTCCTGCAGAGTTGCTTGAGAGCCAAATCAATTACTCAGAGAAGTCTTTAGGTCCATTAAATAGTTAATTTTAAGCTCTCTTTAATTTGAACTGTATTTGGCAAGGAATTGGATCTAATGGTCCCAATCTAACTTTATGATTCTAAAAAAATCTTGGAAGTATTCTAAATTTGTCCTGGAAAATATCTGGAAAATTCCTTCTCTGATTATGTCAACATCTATAATAAACCTCAGAGTAAACTGCTTCAACTTAATGCAATGTCATGAATGCTCTTAGAGACATTTCTCCTACATTAACTAAAGTATGTTCCTTCCTGACCTTTATATATGGTTTGGGATTTAGTCATACTGCCATGATTTAACAGAATAACAGAGTTGGAACAGTTCAACCCTCTGCTCAAGCATATAGACAAATGGTTGTCCAGCATATTGTACAAAATCTCTAGGGTTGGAACTTCTGAAGGCAAGTCGTTCCACTGATTAATTGTTCTAACTGTCAGAAAAGTTCGCCTTAGTTCTAGATTGGTTCTCTCCTTGATTATTTTCCATCTATTGCTTCTTTTCCCAATTTCAGGTGCTTTGGAAATAGGCTGCTTAATAGGCTGCTGTGCACAGGCTATATTAAACTAAAAAGCTGTTGTGAATTACATATTCTACTTTCTTCTACCAACAGCCATTATAATAAAAACAATATTGGGTGAGACTAAGCTGAAAATGAAGCAGACTACAGCTGACTGAAACCAGTAAATTAAGGACTTTATTAGTGCATGAATGCACTTCATCCGCCCAAGCGGTTAAGATGTGAAGCAAATACATGGAAAGCTACTGAAGATATATTTTAATACATATTTATGCAAAAGGATTTCTTTAAAATAAAAACCGTGCTTCAGCCTTGGAAAGTTGCAAAGTAGGAACACATACTGTGTAGGAGAACAGGATTACCATAATTTACTTACATCTGAAGAGAGAAGAGTACACCAAATTAATGTGTTCATTGGTAAAGCAGAGTACCATTGCATTTCTAAGGAAAAAACCCACAGTGCATGTGGTCTTAAGCATCTGTAGAATTTTTGATCATTGTGAGACAGATTATCAAAGGTCCTTTAAACCTCTGCAGCAATATCAAGCAGAATTACAGACTCGCAGCAGAATCTTGGATAAATTTAAAATGATAGTAGGAAAAGAAAATATAGCAGTATTCTATAGTAACAGAACAGGTTTTTTATTTTATTTATTTAGCATATGACATCTACAGAGGTCATGGAATCACTGATGTACAAATATAGTTTAAATAAAGGTTTATATAGTTTAAATAAAGCTTCAGCATATATATATATATATATATATATATATATATATATATATATATATATATATATATATATATATATATATATATATATATCTGTGTGTGTGTGTGTGTGTGTGTGTGTGTGTGTATGTATGTTTTCTTAAGTTTTCGCGGGTACTTACATGTATAGCATTCGGCTTTGTTCGGGTATTTTCCCACGTCATTGTAGTTGTGCTTTTAAAGTTGTAGCAATGTTTCAGCAGAATCTCATCTGCCATCATCAGGCTTCTGATTGTGTCTGTCTGTGAGTCAGGCCCCCACAGTTGTTTCAGATTTAAATTTGGGGCAGCCTATTGCTGTGCCAGAATGTTTTTTTCTTCTTGAAAAAAAGTTGGGGGTTTGGCTGTGTTCTGATTGGTTGGGGGGGGTTGGCTGTGTTCTGATTGGCTGGGGGTGTGTTCTGTTCAGGTGGGGGCTTGGTTGTGCTCAGGTTAGCCAAACCCCCAACCAATGAGAACACACCCCCAACTTTGATTTTGGTCTCCATTAACTACCCAGCAAATAGGTTGTATTTAAATTCTGCATGTATGTGTCGTTTCCTATTCTAGTAACTTTTTTGCTGTCAAAACAGATTAAAATGTTTCTATGATCTACACCAAGTTGTATCACCCGAAAAACCAGGCTTATCATTTACCATCAGAAACCATTGGTGTTATCTTTAAGTATCTCCAAAAAGTTACTAGCGGTTTCTTTAAGTGACAGAAAGATCAATTTTACAGAAATCCCATAATTCTAGACAGCAGTAAAATACATTCTTATTCGTCTGTATATACTTCTATCTTCCTGTCACACTTTGCACTTTAAAACTAGCTCTTAGGCAAAGTTTTCTATTCTATTAAATATTATCCCCATAGGAACAACAGTATAAAAGAACCAATTTGATGTAGTGGTGAAGAAGAAAGGAGTTATCTGCCTTGAACTGTATATGAAAAGAAAGAAATATGTTCTCTGCCTTGAACTGTATATGAAAAAGGTGGCTTAATTGAATTTAAAGGATCATTTGCAACTTTACCCCTTTTTCCAAATGGTACCCTCTTCCATTTCAGATATCTTCCATCATCTTAGGAACAAAACAAATATTCAGTAGTTCAACATGGGCCAATTCATTTTAGATTTACCAGCCATCATTGCTTTTTACTAAAACCAACAACAGATCCAACACCACCTGGATCCATCTTACTTTTCCAGCCATGAAATATGTATCCATTCAAATGTTCCTCCCACTTTTTCATCCCAGAGTTTCTGATAATTTAAGATGCCACTTCTAATGTCAGCCCAAAACCTAAACAGCCTCTCCTTCTCCTCTGATAACATCTTACTAATCTAAGCTTCTTCTATTTATTAGCTAGCATAAAGCATTTATTTGGATCAGTGGTGGTATGCTACTGTTTCGGACTGTTTTGGCTGATCCGGTAGTAAAAAAAGCCTCTGACAATCAGTTGAGAGGAGGAAAAAAATCCTCCCACAATCAGCTGCAAGGAGAAAGAAGAGAAAAGCGTGGGATCGGCCCTCCCAACTACCCCTGTGCTTTTTTCTTCTTTATCCTCTCAGCTGATTGGCTCTGCAGGTCTCAGCTGGTGTGGGGAAAGCTGCGTGCCAGCTTTAGGCAAAGCACACCCACCAAGCCACACCCACTGAACCGGTGGTAAAACAATTGGAATCCCACAACTGGTTTGGATGTCTGCATGGTTATATTAATAGTCAAATAGGAAGCCATGACTGAATGTCAGATGCCACCAACACTGGAAGTTCGACCACAGAGCTGCAGCACTCTTAAGTTTGTGCTTTGTTTTTTAGTTTTGATATCAATGCAATTAAATTGCAATTGTTCTTGCACTTGCTCTTTTCATATCAATGCAATTGGGCATACAGTGTTTGCTTTTGTAAATTTGAATATTGTAAGAACCACATCAGTTCTCCAAGGACAAGAGCCTTGCTTTGCTTTGGGGCCTTTTCTTGTTCTCCCATCAGCAGTAAAAGGGTTGCAGGTAAAGATAAAAGAAGAACTTTGTGTCTCTAAGGTTATGGAATGACGTCCACAGAGAGATAAATGCCATTCTTTTACCAATCGCTTTGAAGCAAGTATTCCAGAACAGTGATGATTATTCTATATTTTTGCTGTTTCTGGCTGGGTTTCAATATTAACTTTACTAGATTTTAAGCCCATTTTTTCATATGCTAACTATCATAGAAAGCATGGGAGAAAGAAGAACTGGACTTAAAATACATTGGATAGAAAGAGGGAATTGTAACCTCTTACTGTCAGAGAATAGTCAACTATTTTCATTGAAAAGTAGGCTGTAATAATTGCTTTAAGAAATTATTTGTATATATTGCGGGTGTTGTTTATTTATTTGAATCCCACTTTTATTATTTTGCTATTATCTTCTATATACGTTCCATAGAGGACACATTACTCTTCTTCAAACTAGGATGAGAGCTTCATCAGACTTGTCTAGGTATTGTCAAAATGAATTAACTTTTGCATGCTCTATGAGAAGATGACAGATGCTAAATAAAAATCCAGTGATCTTTCAGCTATCAGCTGCATTTTGCATTTTTGTTTGATGACAATCATCACCAGTCATCACACGTAGATGGTAAGGATGGAGAAAGGAATGCCCCCTTTCAGATTCTTGTGTTACTTTCTAATCCAGGGCAGGCAACCTGGTGCCCTCCAGAGCTTTTTGTACCTACATCCTCACTCAATCTAGCATGATCAATGGCAAAGAATTTTAGAAACTGAACTGTTCAATTCATTTTCTAGCAATTTAGAAAGCATTCACTCCTCATTTAACCAGTAGCCTTTCTCCCCACTTTGATTGAGGTTTTGAAATATAAGTTAATAGTGGTTTTTCCATTTTCAGTCAAATGTCACTCAGTTTATATGGGTAGACAATTATCAGCGACCTTTGTTATTAACTGGAACTGTTTTGCTTCCAGCTGCTAGACAAAAAAAAATAATAATTCATACTTCCATTGCCACACTTGCCAACATTCAGCTGTGAAGAAAACTCAGTTGATGGTACTGTAATTTTTAGGATCAAAGTGCATGAATCTGCTGCTACTTTCACAGGAACCTAAAATAGTAGCAAGAAAGGAAGCGTGCTGAAACTGTGAAATATTTAGCTAAAAAAAAAAAATTCTGAAGAGGGAAGAGTAAGTGCATGAACTATATATAGGAATACTTTAAAACTGTCAATCATGTTGTAAAAGCAAAATGGATAGCCATTTTATAGCATCAAATAAACAACCAAGTTTTTTTTAAAATCCCTTTTAGATTTCATTCTAATTGCTAAAACGAAATGAAATTTCATTTTAATGTATGCTGATTAGTATACAGTCAAAGTGACAATAAAAGTATTATTCTATTCTATTCTGTTCTACTCTATTCTATTCTAGTCTAGTCTATTCAACTTTGTTCATGGTGGTGGTCTCAGGTTCTGCCTAGATCAGGGGTCGCCAACCTTTTGAACCTCAGGGATCACCAAACTTGTAATTTTAAATCCTGCGGACCACTAATATGATTTTTGACTGACGGTGGCTTGCTGACGTTGGTGGGAAAGTCGGTCCCATATTCCAGAGCTGAAGTAGTCACAGAACTGTCCCTTTGGTCATCCTGGAGCATCTGCTTCTTCACCCAGATGCACCGGCCTGCTATGGACTGGAGGAGCAGTTCCAGGATGACCAAAGGGCCAGTCTTGTGACTACTGCAGCTCTGGAATATGGGACTGACTTTCCCACCAATGTCAGCAAGCCACCCCAGGGTGGATTTCCCTCCCCCGCCATTGGTCTTACCTTCCAGTTCAAGCTTGCATGGCTCTACTTAAGGTAAGGTTTGTGCTCAGCCGAATGGTGGGGGACAGCGGGTGGGCGGGCCATTTGGGGGGGCGCATTCTTGTGTTCCCACACAGCCTGGATTAATTTCTTTGGGGGGAGTGCTTTTGGGAGGACATTTCTCTGCGGACCACCAAAATTTTCTCATGGACCACCAGTGGTCCCTGGCCCACCAGTTGGCAAAAACTGGCCTAGATTACCTGGTGGATGCCCCTTTTTATTTATCCCTCTTTGACCAATAAAGAAAGAAAGAAAACAATTTTACCATATTCCTTGTCATTTATAGTCAGTGAAAGGGAAAGTAGTACCACAGGAAATATTCCTGCCACATCACAGTGCAAACATTTGAGATAGAGGGATTTGCCTATAATTAAACAAAATACAGAAATCAAACCAAACATCAGTGCATGAATCAGAAAACATCAGACTATTCATATGCAAAAGAAAAAGATGGATGGAAATTGTCTTCCTGTTTCTGAATGATGTAAAGGATGTGTGTTCCTGCACCTGAGAAATGGTCAGTGGTCTATAGTTTAGTTGGAGCAATCTGGTCTTATGGATTAGTCCTCAGGCTAATCCACATGAAATGAATTGAATACTGCTTTTTCAATTTACAGAAAAAGACTAGTTTTCCAGAGTCCTTTAATTCCATGTAACCAGGTTAATGTGTTTGCCAAGCAATCCACTAGGTGAACAAAATCAAACTCAAACTAGAGAAAAAGACAAATCACCACTCCATATCCAATTTACAAGATAAATATTTATTCAAAAACAAAGTAAAGCTGATCAAATGGCAATTCAAATTGGCTAAAATGTATTAGGAATTAACTCACGAGTTCTGGTGGCGCAGTGGTTAGAATGCTGAACTGCAGCCTACTTCTGCTGACTACCAGCTGCCAGCAGTTCGGCAGTTTGAGTCTCTCCATCTCAAGGTTGACTTAGTCCTCCTACTTCTGAGGCCAGTTTGAATGAAGACCCAGTTTGTTGGGGGCAATATGCTGACTCTGTAAACCTCCTAGAGAGGCATGTAAAGCATTGTGAAATGGTATATAATTCTAAGTGCTGTTGCTAAGTGCAAAGTAAATAATTCATTGGAGCAATAATAAATAGAAAATTGGAGGCTGAGGAGTGTGTATGTGTGTGAGTGAGTGAATGAGTGAACTCAAAAATTAGTTTTTGAGAATGACAATATCAAAAGGAAGCAGCTTCCTTTTTAATTAATTTTTATTAAAGAATATTTTAGAGTAAAAACACTTAAAATAAAAAGACAAATCGAGGAAAATCAAAGAAAAGTAGTGATAAAAAATAAAGAAACAAAAGAGAAAAGAGATAAATAGAAAAAGACACAAAAAAAGACAAGGAGTGACTTCTGAAATAGAAAAAAGACAAAAAACAAAGTGATTTCCCATCTTCTTTACAACGGTTATAAATACATTAGATTTTTAGTCTCTCTAAGGTTGCATCATAGCTCTCTTCTTTCCATAATGTACTCTTTGTAATCATCAAACCCCATCAAACCCCAAAGTACTTTTTCCCCAATTTTCATCAAAGGCTTTCGAATCATTAACAAATATAGTTACTCTAGCTAAACAGGTCAATTTTGCATCTCTGCAAATTTTGTCATTTTCATCAACTTCTTCCCCTGCAGCATTTCGTGCACTTTCCATCTTTGTAGATTAATGATGTAGTTTTTATAACTGTAACAAAAATAATATTTTTCCTATATTATACGTCTAGGCAATACTTAGTATCTAGCTAATGCCATCTAACCAGAAGTATCAGAGAACACTGTCCATGTGAGTCTAGGAGCAAAAGGCAGAAGGAAGTCACTTGAGATTAGCAATTCTTATAAAGAATAGGCAGATTGCCAGACAGAAAGGGAATAAGAGTAAATCCTTTACTCTTTATCACCACTGCTCACTTGTGGTCAGTAGATCATGAGATGCTACTATAAGACTGTGTCACCAACTGCTCACCTTGCAAAAGGTATAGATAATGTTTGAGATTTCTCATAACATATTTCTTTACTAGCTGCTTAAGTACAAGAAAAGGTTTTGCATAAACAAGAGGATATTTGTTGAGATAAGTAACTCTCAGAGATAGTTTAAAATGCTCATACCTGGGCATATTTACTTACTTAGAAATTTATTGAACAGGTCTAGATTTTCATTAGCTCTTCCATCCTTCATAGAAATGTCAGAATTCAGATGTTAATACATGTGAAGATGGCTTTACCATTCCATTATAAATGAAGCAGGACAGCAAGAGAAGCAATTAAATGCTATCATTTTTTAAAAAAACAAGTTTTATTAATTTTCAAAACACACAAGTCATCATTATCCATTACATATTTAAACCTTTTTCCATTATAAATTTAACAAGTCAGATGAACTATAATTCTGTTTTAAACCATTTCCATATAAACATACAAAAACCTCTTATCCAATTTTTCTTTATTTCTCTTTACTCTTATTCAATTTTATTATTATTATTTCATCTATTTCTTTCTGACTTAATTACCATTATTCTCATTCTATATTTCTGCAAGGTTTTATTAATTCTCCCCCCCCTCAAAAAAAACATATATACACAACACACAAAACATTAAAAAAATCTTTTGGAAAGTAACTTGGACCCAGGTATCTCTCTTCATGGACTTCAACTGTATTCATGCTCATCTTACATATCATTACTTATTTTATTTACCATTCTAAGTCTTCTATATTAACTTCTCCACATATTTCACTCTTCTTAATTCTATCTTAATTAATCATCTTAATTTGAGTCATTATATTTGTATATTTTGTCCATTCTTTATTGTACCTTTGTCTCATTCCTTATATAAACAAAGAAATTTCTCCTGAAATCACTAATCAGAGTATGATGCCTTTCTATCTCCCCACTAAATTAATCAAGTTAATCTTTAAAATACCACCCAATACCCAATCCGATTTTGCTTGGTACATTCTATCTGAATAATACATCCAGAATAATTAAATACATAGTTAAACAATAGATCTAAATATTAAAAACAAATACTATAATAAAAATTTTATAATAACATCAATACCATAACCTTATTAAACTCTTTAATTAAAACTCAATATTCTAAACCTCCCCTCATATTATTAAATTTTAAAACCAATCATTATTAACATTTCAACATTTTAATCTCTTATCAACTCTTAAGCCATTTAAGTTTTCTATTTCTAATACAATACTACAATATCATCTTATGTACCTTGCAAAATCTCTTTGAAGAAATTATACTTTATCCTTTATCCCTAAAAAGATTCCTTTTTCCCATTTAATTTCAAAACTTTGTAGCTTTTCTCCACCTTTTCCCTTTCTTTCTTCTCCCAACAAACCTTTCTACCCCCTTCTTCTAGCCTCTGCCTTACTGGCTTCCCTTCTCTGTCGTATTCCTTTTCCCTTTTGTTTACTATCCTTATATTGATTTTGCACCTTATTTTTCCCTTTCTTAAATGTTTTTTTAATTCTTAAGTCCTTTATTTCTCTTCCTTTCCCTCTTCCTTCTTTCTTGGTCGAGTTCTGAGATTTATTAAAGATGGCTTCCTCTCCTTCTTCTTCTTCTGCTGTCTTCATCTGTTGTAATGTTTGTTGATAGTTAATAAGCGCCATTTCTAAAAAAGGAAGGCTTCTTTCAAACCAGCTTTACCATTTTTTTTGCTTGTTCATAATCTTTTCTCAGTTCCTCAATAGAAAGAGCCATTATAAATCTTTTCTTTTCTTTTCCCTTCTTTCTTCTTACAACAACCAGAATATTCCAAAGAAAAGATAAAACAGTCCCAAAGTTATCAATCAGTCCAAACCAAGGCAGAGTTCTCACTTTCTCCTCCTAGGGTAGTATCAATCAGAGAAAAAGAAAGTCCAAATCTGTTTCTTAAAATCTTATTGCAATATATTTTGGTCTTTCAATCCTTAAGGCATCTCCTCCAACAAAGTCTTAGCATACAAATATTTTTTTTTTTTAGTCCTCTCTTTTCCCACTCATCGCTCAAAGCCAGTTTTCACCTAAAAAAATAGGTTTCTTAATATTCACTTTTTATTCCGGTAGGAAAAGGGTAAGCTTTCCTTCAGCACCATCAAACTGCCGCTTTTTTCCTCTTCTCGAAGGTTTCATTCAGAAAGTCATACTTTTCAGGAATTTTGTTAAATATGTCTTAGAGTCCTAGGAACCAAGAAAAACTTTCTCCTATCGAACACTTTCTCCACTTCCTCCTGCGCATTCTTACCCGGCTGCCAGCTTCTTTGTGGCGGCCATTACGGACCACCGCTGCACCGTCCTGGGAAAAGGGGGTTCTGCCGGCCGGGAGGGGGTCTGCAACACCCCCAAACCCCTCTCCGGATCCCCCCTACCTTCAGCTGCCCCTGCAGGGCAGCCTAGCTCCGTACCCGTCCGGATCGGAGCCCCAAAAACGGCTAGCGCGGCAGGGATCGCGCAGCTTCGCGAATCCCTACCGCCGCGGCCGACAAACCGGAAGTCCAAATGCTATCAATTTTAAAGAGGTGTTTCTCTTTTGCATTATTTTTCTGATTAAGTTAACATGTAAACGGTCAGCTTGGAAGATAACAATTAGGCCATGAAGATGTATCTGGAGGTGTCAGTATATATTGGGTTGAGTTTTCAAATCTTTTGGATTCATTGTTGTAGCCCATCTGCTGCAAACCTAACAAAACATAATTACTGAATTTTACACCTTTTGGAAACTTGTAGAAGCTTAGTTTTCTTCCTAACATTGTTAAAATCACAACATGTGGGCAAAACCTAAATCTACTCATTTTATCCAAGCCCCAGGACTTACATTATGCCTGCTGACTGCCTAAATTACACCCAAGCAATTATTATATGCAGTGATCAGTGACAAACTTATACTCTAAGCTGGAATTTGTGCTTTCGGTATTATGGAAAGTGTTTGTGTCTTTAAAAAAAAAGAATTTGTGATCATTCAGGTTTATGTTGTTTAATGCCAAATCTCATAACATCCATGGAAGTTGAAGAATGTGCAAAGGCGATAATGACATGCTATAATGAAAATTCCTGAAGGTGTTGCCACTCTGGGAAGGACAGAAGTAATTAAGAGATAATTGTCAGTAGAACAGAACTGTCTGACAGGAAGAAGTTCTCCTGCTGCTACAAGAATGCCTAGATAAAGTTTGGGCATTAAATAGAAACTAAATGTCATGACAAGGCCAAGGTTTACTATCAAAAAAGTTAAATACTATACTAATACCAGTGGCAGGTTGATCATTTTGCATAAATGCAAAGTATGTCCATGTGAGGAATGGAAAGAAATAAAAACTTATCAAACTTTCTCTTGATCTGAGCCCAATTCAAGAGAGGTTGAATAGGAATCAGCTTATAAGATCATTATTTTCTCCAGAGAATTTATTGCTCAAGATAGGGCTGAACTCCCTGTTCAGAATCAAGATTTATGCTGCATTTTTGGAGAATGAATTGGAATGGAAGTTGCAAAGTTTCCCCTGAACATATATCATACTAGTAGCTTGGAAAGTATATTTTCTAGAATTCAATAACACAAAAGGTCCCTCATTTTAATTCAGTGTACCCTTGGATTCATATCCGTATATATTATATCATCATTGATACTAATGATACAGCCTTAACAAAGCCAACAAGGCATTAGTGATTTCATAAATAATATCAGTACTTATATCAAAATAATACACGTGCTGAACATATGTTGTGATTAGTATACAAACATGACAATAATTATACTGGATTTGTAAGACATTTCAACAAAATGGTCATAGTAATTTTACTAGTAATTTTATTATCTAACATACAACAAATATTATTTTAAAAATAATGGTAATAAAAGGAATCAATAAGTGGACAAAAATGCCAAATCCAGTCTAAACATCTGGCTAACTGTACACCAACCATAATAATTTAAATTTAGACAGACAGGCACCTGCCACATAACACCCTGGACTTAACAGTTGTCGATAAGAAAGGCAAAAAAGTCTGGATAGTGGATGTGGCAGTGCCTGGATACAGCAGAAGAGAAGAGAAAGAACTGGAGAAGATAACAAAATACATTTGTTTTCAAATAGGATCAGATAAATATTCCTGAATATTCAAAGTATTTCTAGAAATTGTAATGGGATACACACTGGAATTTTTGAGTTGTTGTCATATTGGTTAGTATTGTACTCTTTACACATTTAATTGTATAAATAATTTCCAACCAATGCTAAGAGATAATGTAGCTTTAGGGATCAGCTTCGTAAATGTCAATTTGTAATAAGGTTTGCACAAGAAACTCTGATTAATAGAAGACAACTGCCACTGATGACAGATACACATGTATACACATGCACACATCTCTATCTTCACTCACACAAAGCTCAACCAACAAATGCTGTATAGGTAATTGGAAGTGTCTACAAAAAATAACAGCATGACTATGATCAAGCTTCTGATATAATTGACACCCCTTATATTTAAGTTATGTAGTCAAGAAGTGATGGCCTTTCATCAGCATTACCCTACATTCAGAATATTTTAACACTTGGCTTTAAATAAATTATTTTCATGTCTGTTCATGTCTTGATTTTCAGCAAGGGTTTAAGACACTGTTATGTATGATGACTGGTAGAAATTACTACTGTGCTTTTATCTTTTAACTTGTGTCTTAACTTGCAATAAAAAAGTTAAAATCTTCTGGGATTAGTGTAGTGTCAAATATCTTAGATAGCCCCCTCTGTGGGCTATTGGATCAGCTGTTCAGAGATATTTCCTTACCTAGAAAAATAAAATGATCAAACACAAGCCAAAACAAAGCTAAACAAAAAAAATTGGAAATCCTCCTCCTCCTCCCACTTTGCTGGAAGGAAGAGGAAAGAAAGGAGCCACAAACTACAAAGAAAACTCCACCCACACTCCACCTTCTAGCATGTTCCCAAGGGTCCCCTCCCTCCAGGAAGAGGTCTTACCTTCTGTCAACCAACTGCATCCTTCAGAAAGTCCTGACTCACCAGCAGGCATCCACATCGTTACATCATCATTCCCTTCCCATCTTCCATTAAGAAATTTCAAATTTCAGCTTCAGTTCGAAAGCAGTCAATCATTGCTTGCCTACCGGTATTAGGCCTTGTTCTTGTCTGATTGGATGCAGGGCCAGAGGGTGACAGGAAAGAGAGTTTCAGCCCATCGTCCCTTGTATCATACAAGGGTTGCTGGGAAATGTAGTTGGAAGGTGCAGTGGTTTCCAAGTAACCACAACTTCCTCAGTATTCATTCCTATGGAATGATGGATCCAGGCATTCTGTAATTATCCCATTTGAGTTATCTTGGTTCAATAATCTCATGTTTTGAGGAAGATGATGATGGTGGTGGTTATGGTGATGATGATGATTAAATTTATTTCCTGCCCATCTTGCAGTTCGAGCAACTCTGAGCAGCTTAAATTGGTGGTGTTTCCAGCTTGGTTCTACTTTGCAAGGTTATTATGAGAATAAAATTTCAATAGGATTCTAGGTAAACTCCTTAGGGTTAGGGGGGGAAATCCACACTATAAAATGGAATTAATAAATTGGCCTATGAAATTTCTTCTCAATTCTTCCCAAAGATTGAAATTACTCACAGGGTTGTTGTTGTGGATAAAATAGGAGGAGAATGTGTGTTAGCTATGTTTGCTGCCTTGTGTTATTTGTAAAAATAATAAAGCCAGGATACAAATAAATTAAAAGAATAAAAAAAATAAATTAGCCAGACCTTGAGTAAGATGAAATTTCTGTTTACTGGTATGCCCGGCATATGAAATAAGGTTTATTTTCCCTTCCCCTTACTTGTATTTCACTTAGAATATTTTGTTTACTAAATATTTCTTCAGAATTATATTGAAAGTCTCCTTTAAATTGAACTGAATTCTTAGCAACTTTATGCAGGCTTTCATGTAGTTTCTTGGAACCTATGCAAATGTACTGGTTATTATTTTTTTCTGTTTTATTTCCTCCAACTTCCCAATTTAGCCTATACAGTTCAAATATACTGGTATCTATCATGTAAGAACTAACTAGTGTCAGTCATGCTTTTCAAGGATAGCACAATGTTGTCACAAAATAATATTTTTTCTAATACCACATATCAATCCAATTCATCCTCCTCTATGACTATATCTCATCAAGGAGACAGATCCACTTCTGTATAGATAATACGGAGGCAGAAAGCTCTACTTTAGATCTAACAGAATCTATCTTTAACCTCCGAATTATGGTTTTCTATGATCTGTGGCCAACTCAAGTATAGAAGTGTCTGTAGAAGCATCAAGACCTTTGTCCATCCACGTTAGGTTGGCTGACAGCTTCTCATCCCATTATTTGTATTTATTACAATTGTTTGGCCATCTGAGATTGTCATGCCAGGGACGGTGACCCACAACTCGGGGAATTTTATCATTCTACAAAGGTTGGAAATGTAACTGCAGTAAATCATTTTATAGCCAAAGAACAGTCAAAGCCCTCATGAAACTACTTCTCCATTATCAAGCTATTTGATATTCTAGTCTTGGAACAGCATTAGTTGCCAGTTTCAACACAGCATTTTACTACTGAGACAAATTGATAACTGAAACAATTCAAGCAGAATCCAGAGAAGACTGAAATGATGATGATCAGCAAATATTTCTGATATAAAGTGTACATGAGGAAAATGGGCCACTTCTCATCAAATATTCTGTGTCCTGTAGATGCTGAGGCCCTCAGCTATGGAGGAAGTTGGATTCATCCTGCTGAAATGTGTGAACTTGTATTTGTCTCTTAAGGGTTAACTACTGGATAAAGATAAATAGGTCTCAATTTGAACCATTTATATAAGCAAGCCTTTGGACATCTTTACCTTATTAAATAAATGTGACAACTTGCTAAAATGTTATCATGTCAACAGATAATTTGTGAATTCATCCTGACACAGAAATGATAGGGTAGGGTGATTTGGAAAATGAAGATCATGTCAAAGAGGCCATTCATGTGTTCAATTGTTCTCCAAAGATAATTATCCTTCAAAGTGCTACGTCCAGCCGTATGAGACCAATCGCCTTGCATCAACTATGTGGCATTAAGGCAGCAGTTAGTTAACCATCTTAGCTGGATCAAAAATAATGTGTGAAAAGAGGAAAAACATATTGTATCCTGTTGTGAATTTGCCCACAGATTGCTTGTAGAACCTTTTTTCAAACATAGTGGTTCATGGGACTATGAAAAAATCTCCTCAGCTATTTTCTTCTTGCCAGATGATCAATACAAGCAACTAACAGATAGGAACAGATTTATGATTTCTCACTAGTAAATGATTTTGGAAATCAGCCAATCTTGAACACGATCTGTGGAAGGGAATTATGACAACAGAAATCCATGCTGTTCCTCTGTAAAACAAATCAGGTATAATTATTTCTTTCATAGACTAATTAGGAGCTATGGAAGAATGATTGGGAAGGTTTAAATCTTCTTATTTACATTTGGTGATAGGTGCCAAATGAATCAAGACTCAGATCCAATTCTATTTATTTACTAAATATAAATGGCTATCCACCAGTGGTGGGATTCAAAAAATTTTACTACTGGTTTTCTGAGCATGGCAGGGAAAGGATACTGTAAAATTTCCAGTCAGAGGTGATATTTGCTGGTTCTCTGAACTACTCAAAATTTCCGCTACTGGTTCTCCAGAACTGGCCAGAACCTGCTGAATACCACCTCTGCTACCCACCTCATATACAAGACACTGTGTGGGTAACTATTAAAATAGAATAAAACCAACAAGAAAAATGACCAAAATTAGAAACAATGTAACCAACATAAAATAGCAGTTGAGACCAGATCACATGACACCTTCAATAAAGCCATGACCAAGAAATGGACTCACCCATACACTTTGGGTCCCAAGCTTGATAGCAAAACAGAGGCCCGCAGAGTCAGGACAAATCTAATCTCTGTGAGAATATTTAGTTTAAAGAACCGAAAGCAGAATGAAGGGATGAATGAATGCTTTGGAAAGGAGGTTTGCAGGAATAAAAGATAGGGAGATATATACTGTAGTAGATATTGTTGCTTTAAACTTGATTTAGTTTGGTGAACTTCCCTTTTCCCTGATCTCCTACTTTTTATTTCTTTTGCTTACTATTTCTCACTTTCCTTCCTTTTGTGTAACATTGTTCACCCCAAAAGGGAATAGGATAATGGGATTATGTGTGCTAACATATATTAAAGGAAATAGAGATACTTGAGATAAGGGAATATTTCTTCACATAAAATTTAAAAAAATCATATAACACAAATATATATAAATTTGAGGGACTACAGATGCCTATGCTAAAACTGACATGATCAACTGTTTTTTGCTTTTATATAGTATGTTATTCATACATGATATTAGGAAGCTTTAAACTGATAGATACTTTAATCAGATGATGCTTCTACTCTGGCAACTGATAACTTGTGCAAAAAAAAAAAAAGTTTGAAGCTGCATCTAATATACAGTATGTCATTTGTATTCCAGAATGATAGGTCAACGTTTGTTCAGCCCACAAGAGCATCTTGGGACGTATTGCGAGCCAGATGGCCTTCACTAATTAAGTTAGTTTAAGATACTGCACATTAACACAGTTTGTACATAAGTTGCACGGATAGAAGCTTGTGGTTGGTGGACATGCTGCAGAGCTGCACTGATTCACCCAGTGGCTTACAACATATCATATTTTCAGAGGAGAGGAATCCTTGGCATTTTCTGGAAAATCTCTTCACTAAACTCTGTGATATATTAGAGCCTGACACTGCTAACTATGTAGTCAAAAAGCTGGAAATAGCTCCTTCTTCATGAGGTCAGTAATAAAGACGCATTTGACTAAGTCAATGTCAGTGGAACAATTCACTCTTCACTTTCTCCCACACTGTCCATCAGAAATCTTTTATATTTGGCAGGATTAAACCCACCTAAAACTCTGAGTGGTTGTGTAACATGCAAACAAACAAGCAGCACTGTCGCAGTTCAGATCTGTAGAAAATCTAAAGTACATGCATTGAGAAAGGACAGAGAAAACCATGGATAATGCCAGTCATTATGTGCCAAGGACAAAAGACTCATAATCTTTAGGTTGCAGTCTTAAAGCCATCTATAGCCCAGATGAGAACTCATTTAAGAACTCTACATGGTAGCACAAATGTACAGTAATTCTGCTACTGAAATGGAGGCAGAAAATCACTTTTTTCATACATTAATTGACAGAGTATCTTGGGAGAGTTTTCTTTCAACTAATCCATAATCCTTAAAGTGGTTGTAAAGACAGGATGACTGCAAAAATTCCTGACCTTTGTGATGGGATGGAAGACTTCAACATGGATAATCCCAATACAAGTTCAATACTATGTTCTACATTCCACTGATTCTTATATCCAGTATATAGGCCAGATATGAAGTTGGTGAATAATTACAACTGATATTTTGACAGTGATACTGAGTTCTGGCTATGTCAGAGGAATGCAAGAACATAGTAGGTTGACCCAAGAGTCAAAACATTCTAAACTTATTTATTCCCGCATCCCACAAAATGGAAAAGAAATCCTTCATGTACATCAGCCCTAGATCTGGTGCATTAGGAATGCATGTTTTTTAAAAAATGTAGTTAGAAGTACAAAAGGCTGAAAAAAATAGAAGTGGCAAAAATAGTAAGAGAAGAACAGTTCCAAAGCTCCAATACTGGATGCTGAGCTTTCAAGCTGCCGAGCTTTCAATGTGCAGATGTTCCTCGCTGTGCAATAAAAATACCTGATACCTAGATAATTACATTTCAATTGCAGTTTTTAAAAATAAGGATCTCTCTTTAGTTTATCTTGAACCATAATATAGCACAGTGATAATGATGGTGAAGATGAATTATAGTAATGGTTAATATAATGATTGTCATAGGGTATAACAACAATAAACAATTGCAACCAAATTCAAATTCCATTCTCCCATTAGTCAGCTGCGGCTTTGCTCCGCATATGGAAGGCTTCTCACTGGGTGGTTGAATGCATCAAGAAAGACACCAACGCAAGTTCTATCTTGGGTGAGCTGCCCCAATCAGAGTTGGGGGAACTCTTTTTATTAAGAACATACAAAAGAGGTGAGCTTCATCCAATCATTATGTTACATGCGTAGGGATGTTAATGGATGTATGGCATCTCCCAATCACAATGCCATGGTAAATTTAAACTAGCAAACCAACCTGCATTTCAGTTAACTGCCCTTGTGACGTGTTTTATGGCCTGGTATCTGCTTTCAGCCTACGTGAGATCTGGCATGTACTGGAACTATTGAGGTTGCTCATGTGAGGCTTGGCACACAATGGAATTGGCCCATTACAGCATCTCCTCTGTTTTAGTTTTATATGGAGGAAATTCTTCTGGATCTTCGTCACTACCCATGCAAAAACTTGTGCGAACGCACACATCAGGGTCTTCTGAGGGTATGACTTTGTACAGAGGTTCTTTTTCCCAGAGGGCATTAACCTGTGCAATGGCACGCTTTTCAGCTAATAAAGACAGACTATTGGAGATGGTACGAACAAATATTGGTAACACACATGGAAGAATAACGCATCCTGCAGCAATCATACCTATGAGAGCTACTATGGCTTGTAATCCTGGTAGTTTAGGGAACCAAGAACTAAAAATATTCTTAAAATCATTACCTTGCCATACTTGATTAGGATTGTAGGTTAATTGTCGCATCTCAGTTGTTAATTGTGCTACTACTTTGCCAACTTTGTCAATTTGAAGACAACAGTTCGTAAGATTGAACCTACCACATACCCCTCCTTCTTTGGCTAGTATGTAGTCTAAAGCTAAACGATTTTGGTAGACAGCTGTGTGTAATTTGTCCGTAGCAGTCGCTAGAGTGTTCAGAGCCTTGTCTATACGTTGACCTGCTAAATCTAAAACAGCTTGTAAACGAATAATTCTATTAATCATGTATATGGGGGTTCTGTACCCCCAGGACCCGTCTTGGGCCCAACTAGCAATGTTGTAGGTGCAGACTATTCTTTCTGAGCTCCAGGTGTCCCCTTCATATTCTGATTGACAGGGGAAACCTGCAAAACGCATTATCGGTGTTTCTTTTCCTGCGGGGATAATGTATCATACACAGGGATGCCCAGTTCTTGCTTAATGGAGATCGGTAGGAGGAAAAAGGAAGGTCTTATCCACCCCAATACACATGACCCTTGCCAATCTGCTGGAAGGGACGGATAGGCTAGGTTACCACAAATCCAATACATGTTATTTGGAGCTGTCCAAATTTGGGAGGATGTTGTGTCATAGAGATAAGGTAGGAGGAGGTGTTGAATATGGCAGGTGTGGTGGTAGCATTGTCAGGTGCTGTCCAAGTCTGGTAGGAGTTATCCCATGTACCTAAGCAAAGGAGGTGTCCTACTGGAGTGGACCCATTTCGGAAAAACAGTTTCTACCAATTAAGTTAGTGGTAATTGTCCAGATAAGTGGATCGGAAGCTATTCTAGCTGTTATGTTTCCTACAGAAGACATGTTATTAAACAGAGATGGCGAGGCTTCTAAGGCTTGCCACGGCCATTGTTCTCCTGTGGTGGTTCCCCACAGACAAAACAATTGGTTACTGCAAGTTGTTTTGCAATTTTTTCTGCCATATCCATGAACAAGTTTTTTGCAATAATGCTGGTATCAGGGGCTTTTTCTAATTTCCTTAAATTATTATATACTGACCAGCCTAATGATGTTTCCTTGCCTTCATAAATTATTTCAGTTTTTATGGTAATGTAAGTATTTGGGTCTATTCCTGTGCCATCAATCCCTATACCATAAGTTTCCAAGGCAGGGTGTTGCCTGGAGATAGTGATTTCTACCTTATTGTCTGTGGTAGACCCTGATATTCGTTTGAAATGTGACAGATGATTGCAACCTGAGTACCCTCCCGGTATAATCACAGACACAAGACCAACCCGAGCACTCAACGGAACCTCCACAAGGGGTCCAGTGGTTGGGGTTCCCCATGGCCCAGTTAATGGGAGTATGACACAAGTATTTATGATTGTGGGCGTACATTGATTTCCAGTCATCCGACCCGCATGAATGTCCCCCTGGTTTAGAACAAGCAACACAAACATCAAAGATTAAAACAATTGGGTTAGTACCGTCCTTGAGCACGGTGGTGTGGTTTAGGTAATAAAGTTTTCCTTCCCCTCAGGATCGGATCTGCCAGAGGTTCTTGGAAGTCCCGCCCATAAGGTGACGTTGAGACGCACAGCTGCCTTGGGATCGTAGCAAATGGTTTTTGAGTTCATCTTGCATAAATGGTACATGGTCCCATTGTTTTGGCAAGTTTTTCCGTAGAAAGGCACTTCTGCGGTTGTTGGGTATGGTAGATGAGAGTTAGTTGAGTGGAGCCTGCCTGCGTGGTTTTGGTCAGGCAGGGGTGCAACCATCTGATGCGCTGGCAGAGTTCTGCGATCTCTTAATCCGATGTAGAAAAGGGGTGGCCTGAGCATAAATGTCAGGCTGACTTGCGAATTGTCTGTGATAATGACGAGGTGAATGGGGTCTAAGGACTGTCCAGGATTCATAAATGTTGCTTATGGAATCATAGAGGTGTCGACCGGAGCAATAATAGGTGGTGGTAGTGGGCGAAGTATGAGGAGTGTAGTTCGAGGGGATGTTCAAAAGTGTTGATCTGGAAGGAAGCATTGCTGGAGATGTGGGGCCATGGCTTAGGAGCGTTGACCATCTGAGGTAGGGGGAAAGATGTCCCCAGATGCAGTGCAGGTCAGCAGGAGGGGAGTACCTGGCGTGAAGTATGTCACTCGAGATGGAATGGAGACCTTGGAGGCATGTACAGCAAGAAGGAGGAAGAGGGTCGGCAAGGCAACGGGACGAATCATGTTGATATGTCTGCAGGTGATGACTTTTCTACCTTGGGGTGGTATGGTCTGATGTGCCGTCCAGGAACCCACAGGACACGATCTGGAAGCTGGATGGCTGCATAGCCACGACCCCAGGTGAGGAGAGCAGCAGGACCCTTCCAAGTAGGGTCTGGCAGTTGGCGGTAGTATACCTGTGGTTTGGGAGAATCAGGGGAGGGGAGGAAAATGTCGCTCCGCTGCTGTCATAGCAGGGTGCCAGAGAGGTTGAGGAAGTTGAGTGTATAAAGACAGAGATTAAGAGTGTCTTGCATCGCCGGGAGGCTAGGGTTCTTTTCCCTTTGATCAAATGTCGTCTTGTAACGCTGTTTTTAGCGTTAAGTTAGCTCTCTCTACCAGGGCTTGTCCCTGGCTGTTATAAGGAATCCCAAATTTGTGGGTAATTTGCCACTTAGCGCAAAATTCTGACATAGCTGTGCTAGTGTATGCAGGACCATTATCTGTTTTTATTTCATTTGGGCGTCCCAACAATGCAAAAGTGCGAATGCAATGATTGATGACATGTTTGAGGCTTCTCCTCTTTGCGGAGTCGCCATTATAAACCCTGAATAAGTATCAATTGTAACATGCAGATACTTCCAGGGGGCAAATGAAAGAAACTGAGTAACGTCCATCTGCCATATTTCACAGGCTTTCAACCCGGGGGATTTACCCCTAAGGGAATGGAATGGGCTTGTTGACTACAGGTGGGGCACTGCTGTCTAATGACTGAGGCTTCGCCATAGTGAGGTTGAAATGTTTCATGAGAGCTTTGGTGTTTTGATGGAAATAAGAATGGCTCTCCCAAGGAGTCAATGTGTGTGATGTCATGATGCCTGCAGCCGCTTGATCAGCCACATCATTGCCTTCCTGGAGGATTCCTGGGAAGGGTTGGTGGCTGCGGATGTGTGCTACAAAGAAAGGGTGTTGACGCTGTGCAACAAGGTGTTGTAATGTAACAAAAAGAGAGAGGAGGTTTTTATCAATAGCAGGAGAGAGGTAAGAGTCATGAATAGTAGAGACTATTTGAGTAACATATAGGCTGTCTAAAATCAAGTTGATGGGTTCGTTAAAATTCTGAAAGACTAATATGGTTGCAGCAAGCTCAGCTCTTTGTGGTGATGTCTGCACAGGGGTGGTTTTAGTGTGCCACACCCCATTCTTTTGCCAAGCGCATGCTCCTCTTTTCCCTACTGCCATCAGCAAAAATAGTCAAGGCGTTGACCAGAGGCCTTTTGCTGATGGGAGAGGAGAAAGAAATGGGTATTGTCCGAATGATTTGAAAACGTGGATCAGCGGGCGGGTGGCAGGAAACTAGTCCAGGCCAGTCAGCTAAGGCAAACTGGATTTCTTGGGAGTTCTGGAATAGAGGTTCCCATATTTGCAGTGAAAAAGGGATGAAAAGTGTGGAGACATCTATTCCCATAAGTAATTTTGCACGACTCCTACCTTTTATGATCAATTGAGCCAATTGAGCTGATTTGGAAGTGATGGAGCATCGTGGCGTATGGGAAAGATGGATCCACTCTATGATGTGGAGTTTTTGGTCCTTTTGAGTTACTGCCGCGGTCATAAGCCTCGGGTGGCCAAAATGACCATATCTAAAGGAGTATTGGCAGCAGCTCTGTCTACCCATATTTTTCGGATATTCTCTTCTATGAGAGTTATTGCTTGAAGCTGAGTTTGCTGCAAGGATATTATGTCAGCAGGCTTTTTCCCCCAGGTAAGGGCTTCAAACAATGGAGAAAGAATATCAGTGGTTAAAGACAGGAAAGGTCGGGCCCAGTTTATGGTACCCAGATATTGCTGAAGT
This sequence comes from Notechis scutatus, assembly GCF_049901735.1. Lineage (NCBI taxonomy): Eukaryota > Metazoa > Chordata > Lepidosauria > Squamata > Elapidae > Notechis > Notechis scutatus. The sequence goes on from NC_142011.1 coordinate 164,583,399, forward strand.
TGAACCAGAGTGGGTTGAGAAGGTAGAGACAAAGAGGGAAGTGAAGGATAGGCAGTAGCAGAAAGCATTCTATAGCCCAGATATGCGTACGGAGTTAATACTTCGGTGAAATCAATCTGTGTTCTCTGGAAAGGCCAGCCCACTACCCTCCCATTTCTTTTTTCCTTGCTGCTTTCTTGTTTACTTTCAAACATATAGTCCGAGAGGGAAGCCCCCTCAGGCAGATAGAGGCTGCAGAATCCTCTTGCAATCCTCATTTGCATTTTCAACAGCCAGTTTTAACAGAAGCTTCTTCATTTGAGATTTGCCTATGAATGGCTTTCTGAAGCTCCTCTATGAACTGCATCAACGGGACAGAGAGAGAGCTCCTCTAGAGTAAGAGAGCCTTCTCTGCGTCCCTGCACCATGGCTTGTGCGATTGCTCCCATGGGTGTTTGATCCTCCGCTGAATTTGAGTTAGGAGGATTTATGGGTTTAGGAGCAGTGGGGGGAGTTTTTAATGGGAAAGCGTCCTTTGTTTTGGTTTCAGCTGTATAGGAGGAGGAGGATCCCCAGGGGGCTTTGGTCAGCGCTGAGCCATGGATTGTTAAGCATTCCATGACTGTCCTCCACGTGGTCAGAATTTTTGGTGGAGCCCTGGGGTTATCATGAAAATAATCACCCAAACGTTGCCATGTGGAGACTTTCAAGGACCCTTTCTCCGGATAAGCCGGATATTGTGTGTAAATGTAAGTCAAAAGGGTGATAAGGTCCTTTTTAGTTGGAACCGGGAGCTTTTGCCCTGATTCCTAAGAATACAAATTGAGCTCTTCGTTAATTCTCCTAATTCCTGCAAATGTGCTATCTGCTCTTTGGAGAATTTTCCGCCCATACTCACCTGAAGGGAGGATGTCTTCTTTGCTGAAGATTCCTGGGGAGGGATCCGTGACACGGAGAGACGGCGTCCCTGAGTTGCAACTGGCTCATCCGGCCGGGTGAGATAAGCAGTTGAAAACGCACCCATTTCTTTTAATGGATCACGTCGGGGTCACCAATTGCGGCTTTGCTCCGCATATGGAAGGCTTCTCACTGGGTGGTCGAATGCATCAAGAAAGACACCAACGCAAGTTCTATCTTGGGTGAGCTGCCCCGATCAGAGTTGGGGGAACTCTTTTTATTAAGAGGTGAGCTTCATCCAATCATTATGTTACATGCGTAGGGATGTTAATGGATGTATGGCATCTCCCAATCACAATGCCATGGTAAATTTAAACTAGCAAACCAACCTGCATTTCAGTTAACTGCCCTTGTGACGTGTTTTATGGCCTTGTTCCTGGTATCTGCTTTCAGCCTACGTGAGACCTGGCATGTACTGGAACTATTGAGGTTGCTCATGTGAGGCTTGGCACACAATGGAATTGGCCCATTACAGCAGTCAGCAAGGCGCAAGAGCTCTGTCTAAGTTTCTATGCATGGGTGTTCCAGTATGGCTAGACCAAACACAGTGCTATGTGGTTTTACCATGGCAAAGTGCTTCTAGAACTGAGAGGAAGGGTAGTTGGTATTTTTTTTAACTTTTTCCAAGAGCAGTGCATTGTGAAGCATGGGAAGGAACAAGTAACTTGAGGAAATATATCAGTGGATGCAATAAAATCAGTTGAGAAGTGACTATATATAATTAAATATTGAACAGTAGGAATTAATAGAACATTTTACCTTGTGCCTTCAAATGCTGGGAATGTGATTTCAAGAATTTTCAGCTTTTAATATTGTCTTAATTGGGAAAGGCAATAGAAGATAAAATTTAAAACAGAAGAAATTTTGGAGTTTTGTTTAAAGAGAAAAGGGGGAACAGTGGATTAAACTAAACTATACTATTATCAGATCTCAGAGGTGATCTTTCATAATCAGATGCCCTTTGGTGCTCTTGAAAGGTCAAAAAGAAAGGGTATTGAAAGCCAGATGGGGATCATTTAAAGTAGCGATTTAAGATAGTAGGGGTCTTTTTGGAGGTAGAATCCTGACAGTGTTCCATTGTATTTTTTTAAATCAGTCTTAATTTGTTTAATGCTAGTATTTGGAATGTCTCTGCTTGGAAGCTGCAATTGTGAAATGTTCTGCATTTTATATTTCCTTTTCCTTTTTGAGTTTACAAATGTACCATTTTTATATCAGTGTTGCCAGTGAAGGGAAAAGTTCTATAGGTAAAGTTTCTCTCTAAATATCTTTATAGACTGGTGTGTCAATTTCTATGGATTAGGGTTTAGAAAGGGAAAGAAAACATTTAAGTTGCAACATAATAGATGTATTGTAATCAAATAGAATCACATGTTTTAATCCATAGTTTCAGTATTCTATCTGTTGGCTGGGGAGGGCGGTAAAGAGGGGCAAATGATAAAACAATATCATTACACAAATTAGTCTCTTTTGTATTTGTGCTGCAATTATGCACCCAAGTACATTAAGAATGGAGCTTTCTTTGAAAGATCATGGTATCATTTTGATGAAATATTGGCTTCCTGTGAATACTTTTGGTTCAATCTATTCAATTTAGAGTCTCATTTTAATAACACATAATGAAGGAATAGTTTTATTTAACTACTGGATTATTTCACAGACTAAAATTGTGATTGATAAGGCTTTTGAATGGCAGAATCAATTACAGAATTCTGGTTTATGAAAGACAGCTAAAAGAATTGACAGGCTTAATCATTTTTGAGGACAAATCTATCATATTATGGGTCACTGCAATATTTTGTTATTACCTAACCACCATTCTATTCTTGCTTTTTTTCCTTGTATATAGTAAGTGACAGAAAGCACCTTCTGCCTGTACCTAATCTTATACAATTGTATTTTTCGCCACAAAGCATGAAGACAAAAAGACTCATTAAAATTTTGATTGAATGACAGAGTGTAGTTTGGATGGAAGTACTAGGAAAGCACATGCTCAGTTTTCTTTGTAATTGCTAATTAATTTTATTGCTGGACTTAATATTGTGTTTATGGTTAAGTTGACTTTCTTAAGGTTACTGTACTTGATACCGTAAGGATTTAGTAGCAAAGTCCATCCTGTTCTATGTCTTTCAATTTGCAATATTCCTTCATAAAAAAATTAGCAAGCAAAACCCTTCTGAGATATGAACAAATGCTTTTCAGAAGTCTCTTTTCTTCTTTGGTTCGGCAAGAACAGATCTGTATCTCTTTTCTTTCTTAGATCTAAATAAAGTTGACTTTTGTACCCAATCTTGGAGTGGGGGGGGGCACATCAGATTGCCTGGTCAAGTTCAGAGTGGTTTTTTTTGCTCCATATCAAGGACTGAGTCATTGTTGAAGAAATATGCCTAGATAATTTTTCTCTCTGGTGATTGAACAGCTTCCTTGTTGAGTAAATGAAAAAGCTTTTCTCAGACAGTTAATACTATACCCAATCTAGCATCCTATTCCCCAGCCCAAGCCTAATGAACCATAATCCAAGATTGTATTCACTTAAAGAGTTAGCTGTTTCCTTACATGGCTGACCATGTAATGTTTGTTTTTATGGATCTTTTGCTTGATTTGCTCTTAACTTTAGAGTTAGTTTTCTAGAATTTTCTCAACAAATTACTTGTTTGAAAATTTAGATGCTGGAAATCTGGAATAAACTGATTCCATACAAAACTACTTAAAATATGTGTGATTTGCTGATAGACCTATCAAAATCCACTGTTGCCCAAAATTTTCATAACATGTACTGTTTAAATTGGAATGTGATCTGAGTCCACCACCATGCTTGAAAACATATATTGTAAAAAGAGTGAGCCATATCTTCATGGCTAACAGACTTCTGCAACCAAACAAGACAGACACAGACTTCAATCATCTGAACTGCAGAAAAAAAACAATTGCTACCAACATGCCTTCCATTGAGGACCTGTATAATGCATGAATCAAAAATAGGGTTGTGAAAATATCTACAGACCCCTCACATCCTGGACATAAATTGTTTCAACTTCTACACTCAAAATGATGCTATCAGGCACTGCACATCAGAACAACTAGACACAAGGACAGTTTCCCCCCATGCCATCACTTTGCAACAACTAATTCCCACAACACTGTCAAACTATTTAGTAAAGCTGTATTACTAATATTATTCTCATTTTTTCTATTATCTATCTCTTTTCCTACTTAAGACTATAACTTTGTTGCTTGTATCTTTACGATTTATATTGTTTTATTTAGTTTCCTAGTATGATATATGTTGATTGCTTATTTAGTATCCTATGACTTTCACCATGTTGTATCTTATTATTTATAATGAATGTGTTTTTATGATGACTATGGTCATGATTTATCACTTACAGCTTTTATGTACACTGAGAGCTTATACACTGAAGACAAATTCCTTCTGTGGCTAATAAAGAAGTCTATTCTATTCTGCTAACAAAATAATGAAAGTCAAAACTACAAGTTCCCAAATCACCAAGTTTCTGTCTCACTTGATCAACCCCTTTAAAAATCCAATGAAAATGAAACAAACATCAGGGTGGACTTGAAGTGTTGGAAAGAAGCATAGAAAAGATTTTATCAGATAAATAGGTACTTATTTAATGGCACTTTTCCTTCATTGTGAGTTTATAATGACAAGCACCCCCTAGATCTAAGGACAATACAGGAAGGGACAGAATGGCAGTTGTCCCATGCCATCAAAATAAAATGAATATTTGGTCTTAATATTGATCTTTGGGGTCTATTGTGGATCCACCATTAAATATGAATAGGACATTCTTCACCTACTGTTAACACCACAGATTTTAGAAAAGTCTGAAGTGATGAATAGGAGGCATTAATCATCCTTTGATTAGCTAAGAGCAGATAAAAGTAGCTCAGTTAATGTTAAAAGCTGAGATTAGAAGCTTGACTACCCTCAAAGTTACAATTGATGGGTAGTTATTGTTGAACATAAAAATTTAGTTCCTGGGGGTAGACACAGAGAGGGCAATATATTCATTTGTTCTATTCAAAATGTCCCCTGCCTTTCACAGAATAATGTTTTCTGGGTGCCATTATTAGATGGGAAATAAATTTTATTCTAGAAAATAAATTTCTTCCTTTCTCTCCCCCCTCCCCCAGGACTTTTTCTCCCTTTCCCTAGAATTAGGTGGGTTGTTTTTTTTTTAAACATCTCTGGCCTAGAATTCGGAATCAACTGAAGATTATGTTCTTCATAGTTTAAAAGACATACTTCTCAGGACTCTATGTAAAAAATCAGGCTAAAGACAGAAGGGTTCCATCTTACTTCTGAAGAAACTGTTAAGTATGTTTTCAAAACATTGCTGCATTAAGGTGATTAGCAGCAGATATTAAAATTAAATTCAGTTTCATATACATAATACTGTACATATTCAATATTCTTTATTCTGACCTTTCCCATTTAAAAATAATGTTCCTCTTGTTTCAGATTGAATTTTATCAGCTCTTTTTGAAAGCACATGAAATTAAATGAAAAGATGAAATGAAAGATCCACCTTTAGCATTTTGACTGAATCAAAGGTATCCTTTCTGAAAAAGAATCAGAATGCACAAATAAGGAATAGATGAACTATGAATTAGCGTAATATCATGACTGAACTATCTATAAACCAGACAGAAAGGCTGATATGTTTTTTAAGGCTTGAGAGTTACCCTGTGTTAAGATGAGTGGCCATTAAATTTTCCAAATAAATAAGGCTATTATATCTGGCCTGCAAAACATAGGATGACTATTAGGTGGCCGCACAATGTTAGCATTCTCTCCCATGAGCTGTTCAGAGCATCCAGAATTGGGAGGTGCTTCAATCTCTTCTGGAAAGGCTGGGCTTAAAACTCCGGGACGCTCCTCCTCCTCCATGGGACACCTCCCCAGCGTCCCCCAGTTTTAGCTCAGCCTTCGTGGTAAGAGGTTGTGCACTCCCTGACTGGAATGGTTTTCTGATTCAGCTAGTCAAAATTCAGGTTTGCTCTTGGGTTAATTCAGCTTGTAAATTTTTCCCCAATTAATTTGGCGATTTCAAGGCTTGTGGCTCTATTAGGTCATCCCCCCGATCAGTTTGAGAGCAGTTCTTTGTGGCTGGCGGAGCCTGCCACTCCGCAGGCAGCCTGAGACGGCCACTTCAGGCAATTAGCTTATCTAATCTCCCGATCGTCTCATCTCTGCGATCTTGGTGGAGCGCTCGCAGCCGCGGCTCACTTCTCCTTGCCGTTTCAACTGACAGGATCATTTATCTGACAATTTAGAGAGTCAGCAGTAGCGGCTCGTTAAACTGCTCAGGCAATTAACATCGGAGATTCTGCCTTCCCGCCATTTTCAATGGCTGGCTTCCAGTTCACGCCTAAATATCACAGGCGCCATTCCCCGCTGGTTTCCCTTCTTGGGGACCAGGGCAAGTACCTTCCCACTCCACTTCCCTGGCATTATTTCTCTTTTATCTTGCTGGCGTTGGATAAGCAGGCTAGTCCTTAAACAGGAATTTTTTTCTTTTTGCAATTGCTTTTGGATCATTACATTGGAGTGAAGCCACAAGTGCCATTTCAAACAGTGGGATGTTTTTGACAAGAAAGGATCCATCCAGGCCCTGTATAGCTGGTTTCCCTTGTTGGGGACCAGGGATCCAGAATAATTCTTGCTTGGAGCGCTTGGGGACCCTTAGATACTGTTTCCCATATACACAGTTTTACATGTAGATATAGGCACATGTGTGTGTGTGTGTGTGTGTGTGTGTGTGTGTATATATGTATGTGTATATATAAATATTTGTTTTCTTAAGTTTTCGCGGGTACTTACATGTGTAGCATTCAGCTTTGTTCGGGTATTTTCCCACGTCATAGTAGTTGTGCTTTTAAAGTTGTAGCGACAGAGAACTCACCAAAACAGAAACAGATGTCCTAACCAAAGGATTCAATTATGCTATAGCACCCCAAAAAATCCCCACAGAATCCATCATATGTGCAGTAGAATCCAGCCTAACTAAATTAAATACAGATGAAGCTGATAAAATAAGACACCAAGTTACCAACATCCTATGCACAAGCAAACCACCCAAAAGCAACTTGCAGAAAAATGAAATCAAAGCGCTACAAACCCTGAAAAGAGATAGCAGCATAATCATCCTCCCAGCAGATAAAGGGAATGCCACTGTAGTAATGGACAGAAAAGACTATGAAACAAAATTGATAGACCTACTCCAAGACTCCACATACAAACCCATAAACACAGACCCAACCACATATCTGGAAAAATTAACCAAGAAGAAAATTATAACCAGCCACATAAGCAAAGAGATCCAACACACGATCATACCCAGAGAGAAATCTTCCAGATGCCCCAAACTATACGGCCTCCCAAAAATACACAAAGAAGGCATACCTCTCAGACTCATAGTCAGCTCCAGAGGAGCACCACTACAAAACCTAGCTAAACACTTAGCAAAACAGCTACAGCCCCATGCTGAAACAGCAGCTTCACATATACAAAACTCATACCACTTCTTGGAATTGATCAAAGATCTACATGTGGAGCAGGAAGATCTGCTTGTAAGCTTCGACGTGGTTTCACTATTCACTCAGCTTGCATTTATGCTTGGTATCCGCCTGCCAATGTCTGAGCCATAGCAGCCTCCATGCTGATACGTGAGATGCTATGGCTCTAGACGAGAATTTGACTGCATTAAATGTGGCATTGGAGGAGAATTCTGCCACTGCAATAATCTTAGCAATGACCTGGTGGGCTCTGACATTTGACGCCGGCAATATATCCCTCAAGTGGAAGAGCCATCATAGGGAGGACCGTGTAAAAAAGGACGCAGCTGTAGCTGCCCTAATGGCCCAGGCGTCAGAAACATGCGCCCTGCTTATTGAGAATAGAAACAAGAAAAAAGTGCTTCCCCCTCTTTTTTGGAGGTTTGAAAACAGAACGCTTCAAAGGGGTTCCTTTCGGCCCTACTATCAAGGCCCATACATTCCCAGATCACAGAGAACATCAGGCTACAGGCCCAGTTTTAGACAGGATAGGTCAGAATCTTCCGATAGAGGTCAGCGGGGAGGCCAAAACAGAAGAAACCTCAGAGGTACCGGAGGCCGATTTTTTTTGTCACCCCAAGTGAGTCCTTGACAGCAGCTTCCATTGGAGGGTGGCTACAATTGTTTGCTGATCAATGGGACAGCTCCACCTCTGATGCGTGGGTCAGGGACTCTGTTAGGTTTGGTTTGGCACTAGAGTTTCAATCCTCTCCCCAAACTTTTTCATTAGGAGCCCTAGGTCCATAGACCCCATTAAGAGAGCGTTGATGCAGGAGGCTATCAATCATCTTCTGCATATTCGGGCCATTAGAGAGGTCCCATCTGAACAATGGGGTCAAGGCTGTTACTCTCTCTTGTTTGTGGTCCCAAAGAGTTCGGGGGGCTGGAGGGCAATTCTGGACCTCAAACGTCTGAACAGATCATTGGTTTATCGAAAATTCAAGATGACTACTCTCCAATCCATTCTGCTCAGCATCAGACCTCTATAGATCTGACAGAGGCTTATCTACATATACCAATTAGACCTGCTCACTACAAATATCTTAGATTTTGCTATTGTGATCAGCACTACGAATATATCGCCCTACCATTTGGTCTGGCTTCAGCCCCTCGGACTTTTACTAAGGTCCTAGCGGCTTTGGCTGCCTCCCTCAGGATCAAATCTATTTGTTTACAATGTTATCTGGATGATATTTTAATTTTGTCATCTTCCACACATCAAGCAAATTTGGATACCAAGATTACTCTGGAGACCCTTCAAGGTCATGGCTTTTCCATAAATTGAGATAAAAGCCATTTGATCCTTTCAACTAGGTTAGCTCATTTAGGGGCAGTGATAGATACCGTGGAGGGCAAGGTTTTTCTCTCTCAGGACAAGTTGAATAGTATCCAGTCTTTGGCCAGAGAGATCAGAGCCTGAAAGAGGGTTTCCCTGGCAGTTCTGTCTCAACTGTTAGGGAAACTGATTTGTTGTATTTCCATTGTGCCTTGGGCTTGATTCCATTCTAGAGATCTGCAATGGTTCCTGCTACCTTTCCAGCGATCCGGAAGAGCCACTTCCAACGTCCGGATAAAGGTACCGCACAATGTTCTCTGATCGCTCCGCTGGTGATCGGAAATCACGATAAACAAGGGGTGTCCTTTCAAGGAACCTTGCAGGGCAACGATCACAACCGATGCCAGCCTGGTAGGATGGGGAGCTCACTTCCAATCCCACACTGCACAGGGAAGTTGGACTATTTCTGAACAATCACAAAGCATCAACCTGTTGGAGCTGCGAGCAGTTCATCTGGTGTTACGTAGTTTTCTACCCCTTTTCCAATCATGCCATGTTCTGGTCTTGACAGACAATATCACAACCAAGACCCATGTAAACAGACAGGGGAGTACCCACTCCAAACTTCTGATGCTGGAGACGGCAAGATTGTTCAAGTGGGCTGAGGCCAATCTGTTTTCGCTCAAGGCAGAGCAGGGGCCTTAAACACACAAGCAGACTGGCTCAGCAGGGCCACGATAGATCAGACAGAGTGGCACCTACACCTGTCTTTCTTCCAGGAAGCAGTGCGGAGGTTTAGGCAACCGGTGATCGATCTATTTGCCTCTCCCCTCAACGCCCAATTGCCCCAGTATATTTCAAGGTACGTGACTCAGGGGGCAGAGGCCGTCAATGCCCTGCGATATCACTGGCCTCCCAGACTTCTATATGCGTTTCCTCCACTCCCTGTAATACCCAGGTTGATCCAGAAGGAGGATCAAGCAGAATTGATATTGGTTGCCCCTTATTGGCCCAGGCGAATGTGGTTCGCGGACTTACAGGACCTGTTGAGAGAACAACCTTGGAAAATTCCACCGTCGAGGGTTTCCCTCTCACAAGGGACCCACAATGGCTCAGCCTAGCCGTATGGAGGTTGAGCGGAGCCTTTTAAGGACCCAACAGAGGATGCCATTGCCACCATATAAGCATCCAGATGGTCCTCAACAAATCGTATATACGAGGCCACGTGGTCCGCTTTCTGTCGCTGGTGCCGGGGGTCTAAGATCGACCCAACCACCCCATCAATAGGACAATTATTGGACTTTTTACAGGAGGGGTTGACCAAGGGCCTATCTCCAAATATTTTATGCAGACAGGTGGCGGCCTTAGCCTTGGTGATATCCTGGGGTGACCTTCATTCCATAGTGCACCATCCACATGTCCACAGCTTTCTTAAGGGTGATGCAAACTTACGACCTCCTGTAATTCACCGATATCCCACTTGGGAGCTCAACAAGGTGTTAACCACACTTACAACAGCTTGTCTCAAATTCCTGACATATAAGGTGGTCTTCTTAATTGCGATCACATCAGCAAGGAGGATTTCTGAATTGGCAGCATTGTCAATGAGAAGGACCTGTGCGTGTTTCATGCGGACAGAGTGGTTCTCAGATTGGATCCATCGTTCACCCCTAAAGTAAATTCAGTCTTCCACAGAGCGCAGGAGTTGGTGCTTCCAAATTTTTGTCCGAAACCATCTCATAGACTGGAGCATCAATGGCATCAACTTGATGTTCGAAGGGCGTTAAGCATCTATCTAGACCGCACAGCAGCATTTTGAAAATCTGAGGCTCTATTCCTATCCTCCAACCCATCCACTTTAGGACACATTGGTAGATGGTTGAGAGCCACCATAGCTAAAAGTTATGAATGCCAGTCCATCTCAGTTCCTAAGGGCATTACAGCCCACTCAACAAGGAGTGTGGCAACATCAGCAGCATGGGCCACACGGGCTTCCATAGACAAAATTTGCAGAGCAGCAACTTGGGCTTCACCATCGCCCTTTGTAAGAAATTATAAAATTGATGTCTATGCCTCAGCGGACGCTTCATTTGGCAGAAGAGTCCTGCAGAGGGTCCACAAAGTTTAGGAGTGGATTTCGATCCAGACAGAGTCCCTCCCTAAGGACAGGCCAAGCTTTGGTATGTCCCACTTCTGGATGCTCTGAACAGCTCATGGGAGAAAGGGTGTTGGTACTTACCTGATACGCCCGTTCTCTGTGAGCTGTGAAGAGCATCCAGCCCCACCCATTTCTTTCCATCTGGTGGGGTTCTGTTCCGGTCAGGGATCTAGATTAGGTGATGAGTTCCGGACTTTGGCACTCAGTCTTCGCAAAACTGGGGGACGCTGGGGAGGTGTCCCGTGGAGGAGGAGGAGCATCCTGGAGTTTTAAGCCCAGCCTTTCCAGAAGAGACTGAAGCACCTCCCACTTCTGGATGCTCTTCACAGCTCACAGAGAATGGGCGTATCAGGTAAGTACCAACGCCCTTTCTATATATATTTATTTCCATCTTGTGACTGTCTGAAATTTTGCAGCCAAGATACAATATAGCTGAACCAGTTTTTCTATCCCTGTGCAATCCACAAGGAATTTCTTAAACATAATTCAATTTTTATTTATATAAATATTGACTTGCTGAAAATGCTTTTAAAAAACTCTACTCAGTTGTTGGCTAGCTTCAAAAACAGAAGATTGCCATGACATTGCTGCTTACAATATCAATTTTCTTATTTCCTAGTGCCACAGCTTTCTTGAGCATATAAGATTCACAATATGCTTAAAAGTTGTTGTATATGTAATCTTAATTTCACTGGAGCATTCTTTCTGTGTTACACAATTTGTAAGCCAGAAATACATTTATTTTCACGGAGAAGCAAGTTGAAACCCGTGCAAGGAGTTTCTTGGTGGTTGTGAGGCCTCTTGCTGTCTATCAATTGTCTTTACATTGCTATTTCTATGAGGGTAACCATGGGTATACTGGCTGAGTTTATAGGCCAAAGGTAAAATACATGCATCATGGAGTGTTACACTCTAGGTGGATATTTCAGAAAGAGAAGTTGGTGGGTAAACAGAGGTTGCAAAGGGTTGCAGATGGCCAATGTTCATACCTCTGAAATCCCATCATGTTTGAGAATAAATTAAATGATTTATTTAGGGTTAGGTTTCATGTTTTTATATTTATATTGGAAGCAGACACAGATTTGCAGACTATATTGATCCAAATCCTGGGCCACTTAGTTTTAGAGGTATTAATATTTTTACTGATAATTATTTAAACAAACTTATGCAACAACTTTTGTCATTTTTCTATGAAATATAACAGAAATGCTAACCACTTTAGTCATTTTTCTCCTACTTTCAGTTTATGGTGACTAATGCACAAAGGCATATTATATTCTACCCAAGCATCATTTATTTATTATACATTTGATTCTGGCTATTTTTTTAAACATTACTAATGGTGAATTGCAAAATTATATGACCAAAGAAAAAGACAAAAGAATAAATGTAAAAAAATCCTTTTTATTTTAAAACATATTTTGCTTTCTTATTCTCCTGTTTGCCTACACTTGAATGATGTTTTGCATAATGCTCAGGCTGTAGAAATTGTTTCATTTCTAAATATGGATTCAATTTGTGTTGCTTCTGAAAGGCAGTAGCACCAGGGGAAAAAACAGCAAGAGAACAAGAAAGGAAGTGCAAATGAGGAAAGGTAGAAAATTAGCCTTTATTTTAAAAATTGAGGAATGTAACTAGAAGTGGGCACTTGCTGGTATGCATTATTTTCCTCCATATAAATCTCAGGATATTCAATTAAAGAAAAATTTCAACTTACAAACAATCTTTTCCTAACGTGCTGGAAATAAGGTGCGATTTCATCAGTCAATGTAACTTTATTGCAAGAACATAAAACTGTGACAAAACCTCTAATTAGCTGATTATACTACAAGAACGACTTACTTTACCATATTGAATTTTGCATATAGTAGATACAACCTGGTATATTAGTTAGCCTATATGCCTTCTTGTATAAATGGGAAATAGTTGGCAGACTGGAATGATGTTCAGTTTTGATATTTTTCCCCAAATAATATTGACCCTTCTCTTACATACTTCTAAATGCAAATGCACCCTAAGAGTATAAGGGTTTTGTAGAATGGGATGGATAGACACTGAGGCCAGAAGCCTACCTAGAATACAAGCTTTGAAGTCTTAGCATATTTTGTTTTGCTTCCAGATTAGTGAAGGGACAGCAGGGAAGAAATTCATCAGTGGGCAATAGTATATGGAATGTATCTGAAGATTAATGAACCCTCACATGAAAAGAGAATAGTGCCAAAGAAAAGCTGACCTAGCTAAGATAAAGTCTGATTGCATAACTCTGGCTCAGTGTAGCTTAGAGTAACCAGGAATGGAATGAGGGATTATTTTGTACTTCAGTGATTGTGGGATATCCTTTTCAAACATCAAAGCAAATGGATGATACAGTTGATAGCTCAAATGACAGAATTAGTGTTCCAGTCCTTACATGTAAAATCCAGTTTTCCCCAACTATTAAAAGTCTTGATAAATCTCAGTGGAGAGACCCAATCTATTATTTTCTATTCTTTTCTGAAATAAAAGCGATTTTTATATATTTTTTCCTACGGGTAGCCTCACCTTTACTGGTCTATCTTTCTCTGGTCTGTATGAACATGTCTGTTCATATTAACCTTGATTGTTGAATAAATTGTACTTGCCTGTCTCCTTCACATATAATACACCAAGTTGTAAATCAAGGTTAACAGATCATAGTAGCCAGGTTTATAAACCAAAATCAGATAAACTACTGTATGGCTTAGTATGATGTAGTGCTAGCTATATATAGATAACTTATTTTTTTCTTTAACTGATCACATTTGTAATAAAACTAATACTATGCCATCCCAAGTAATATTTAAGAAAATATGATCATTTATTTTTACTCATAGCCTTATAAGGTGACAAAGGTGGAGCAGAAAGCTCCAGGCAAATATATTCCTGGCAAAAATACAAGGCATGACTTAATCAGTCATGCCTTATCCATAATGGGCTTTCATCTGCAACATTTTTGCATTGGTAGGTTCCTATCAAGAATGTTTTCTTTTGTTTCTGTCCAAACTGGATGCAATTTACCAAATACATAGACTTCTAGACACTATTGGATTATAAATTCAAGCAGCCACAAGCTGTATGGCTCATGGTAAAGGATGCTGGGATTTGTAATTTAATCTAGAAGGATCCAGGTTCATAACCCTGCTCTGGAAGCATAGTGCATCAGTTTTCTTTGTACAATCGCATAGAAAAAGAAATATAAATATACAGAGTCTCTCTCTGTAAGAAATGAGGTTTCTCTGTCAGTTTCAAAGAAATGAAGAGGACTGTCAGAATATAGCTCAGCTATAAGGCCTCACGATCTAGGCCCTCTGTGCTCGTATGCTCATTTTTTCTTTTCAAATTAATATACCAAGTAGATATGCTGATTTTTAAAAATTTGTTCAGGAATTGGAAGCCTATATATAATGTTATGATTGAAATGCTTCAAGGGTAACCTTACAATTCAGATTTTCCTTTTATGCATGAGCACAATTTTGCTCCTGAATACCTTATGCAGAATACCTTATGCCACCAGACTTGAAATTCTAGACCTAGAAAACCTAGAACTACGCCGCCTTCGGTCCGATCTAAGTGTAGTACATAAAATTATATATTGCAATGTCCTACCTGTCAATGAATACTTCAGCTTCAACCATAACAATACAAGAGCACACAATAGATACAAACTCAAGGTAAACTGCACCAAACTTGATTGCAGGAAATGCGACTTCAGCAACGGAGTGGTCAACGTCTGGAATACTCTACCTGACTCTGTTGTTTCTTCCCCAAACCCCAAAAACTTTAACCTTAGACTGTCTACTATTGACCTCATCCCTTTCCTAAGAGGTCTGTAGGGGGCATGCATAAGCTCACCAACGTGCCTACCATCCCTGTCCTATTGTTTCTTTTTATTTTTCTTATATGTATCCATTTCATTTATTCATAACCATGTTTATACTTATACCTGTTATCTTATAATTGCTTGACAAAATAAATAAATAAATAAATAAAATAAAATGAATATAAATACATAATGACATTGAGGCATTTATTAAAAGTGGAAAACACATTCATAGAAACAATCCTATGTTTTTCCTTTACTTACAAAAGCTGGAACAAAGACCATTCAGTAATGATTCAGTTAGTCCATTAGGCACTGTTTATGCAAAAGGCAATAATAGGAAACTACTCTCTTTTCCCCCCCACAAACTATAGTGATGGAAAAAATAAAGGCTATGTCAATTAGTCATTTCAGTAAGAATAATCTCCAATAAGGTCCCTCTACAATTTTTTTAAATCTCACATTCTGAAGGGAAGACTCAATGAAAATTTTCTTGCTGTCCCCAAGTTATCATGGATCTGGCCCTGCAGGAACCATCTCTTCCAGAAGGAAGAAGCAATTGAGTGTCAATAATGTATCAACCTCCAATTAGGGGAACAGCCGTTGATTGTGTTGAATTGCGTATCATATTAGTTTAAAATGTTGACCATTAGGGAACAGGATGACATTACCAATATCATTTTGCCAAGGGCCTCAGGCCTGCCTTCTTCATGAACAGACCTCAATGAATCTTTTGCTTGTAAACCATCTGGTTGTAAAACAGTCAGTGACATACTGTCAATGTCATGTACGGGTATCTGGCAGATTGCATAGTTAAAAAGAGGAAAGCTGTTTTCCCACCAGATAAAGTTAGGGCTTAATATGTAATTTCTAAATCTTTTGTATCTTTAGAGAAATAATATATGTCAAATATATTTACTGACAATATTGTCAAGATATAACATAATTCACATTTTTACCGGATCATTAGAGGAGTTATCTCTAAGATTACAGCTGGAGACAAAGACTTCTAGAATATTAGGATATTAACTCAAGTTTTCCTTACTTCAGTATACTGAAGCAATGATTTATAGCAGGGAAGGTCAACATCTGGCCTCTTCATTGTTGTTTGGTCTATAGTTTCCATTTCTTGTTCCTTGATTATACAATTCAGATAATAAAAAATGTCATTCTATTGCACTGAAAGATAAACATTCTAGACCCCTCTTCCTGTCATCTTCCATGTGTAAAAGGCTCCCAGAAAACCAATATACAATCATGCCTTCACAGACTGGAGACACTTATGCTCTACATGTATACTATTTGCTTGTTCCCATTCCACCTGAATGCAATGCCTCACAACTTTCCAAAATGCCTTAGGATGGTTAATGAACATGTTTCCTATATAACAAACTTTGCATAACAAGGTCTTTTTGGCATATTAACCTGTGTGGGATTGATTTGCCAACATTGAAATATTTCAAGTTTTGCTCAAATAAGATTTGGGTTAGGCTCTCCAAATCTTAATCTCAAACAATTTAACATCTCTGGAGATTCTCAGTCATCCAGTCAGAGCTGAAGAAGCTTCTTGGATGAAAAGCGAAACATTCCCAAAGAAAAACCAGAAAGTCCACTTGCGTCTTGAAAAAGCAACCTTGGGATAAACAATGTAATGTTTTTTTAAAAAAAATATATAGATATCACCATATTTAGACAATATTGTTTTGATAGCATATGGTACTTATAAATGTACAATATTTTGAGTTAATATCTGGAAACAGGGTATGTTATTATTCATAATTTATTTTTATTTATTAGCTAGAGATTCAGTTATACAAATATTTCTAATCAAGCCTCATACTATGGATCTGACTTACATTATCCATTCTTATTCCTAAGAGGTCTTTAACCCCCCTCCTTCTCTCTTTTCCTTCCTCCCACAATTCAATCATGAATTTGAAAAATAGTGTATTGATTCTGGCCTCAAATTACTCTGATTCTCATGCTGGAACCAAAAAACAAACAAAACAAAACTCTTATGCGACAATGTAGGATGTACAGAACTTCTTGTTCAGCTGTGCCTTTTTAACTTTTCTTAGATAAAGAAAGATCTCTTTTTCTAAGAGTCCTCCACAATATGTTTTTCTCCCCCAGTATTTATTCCATCCTCCAACATCTCAAGTAATTAATGCTGTTGAGCCAGAATTTTTTTTTGCTGTTATCTGACCATTACTTTTGATTTATAGAGCAGGGAGGTAGCTGGATTTTTATAAGCTCACCCTACAGAACTGAAGATAACAAATGTAATATAATAATCTAACTTTTCTAAGACATTGCACTGAAGAAAAATACTCCAGCAGATTTCTTTATCTATAGTCACACACAGCACATTAAGGACATTTATCTTCCAATGCAGGCTGTACTGCAAGAATAATTTTCAAAATTGTCTTTTTCATTCCTCAGATTCAGAAAGCACAAGGGAGAGGGTGGTGTGTGTGTGTGTGTGTGTGTGTGTGTGTGTGTGTGTATACACACACACACATATACATACATACATATATATAATGCTCTCTAGTCATGAATTAAATACTAGTTAATGACTTCAAGCTAATTTAATTCAATCATACTATATTACACAAATACGAGTATTTTATGACATAATTTCATAAAAATAGAGTTTTGGTACAAATATTAGATTTCAAGAAATCAAATCAAAAGAAAGTGAGTGGCAGAATAGAAAAAAAGTAGCTATATTGAACATAAAATGCTTTTTCTGAAAGAGTAAGTCTATAAATCAGTTGTATTAAAACATGGACACTTCCACATTTATAAAAGATCATGGAGCTCTGTACATCAAATTTTTATAAATATATTAACAAAATGGAGACAACAAAAATACAGCAAGCTTGGTAAGAAAAGATAAGAGCAACATAAAAATCACAGTGTGGAAAAGACAATTTTTGCTTTTGGAAGTGTTTTTGGAAAATTGATTTGGATTTGAAAATAGGTTTGCTGCCTTTTCTGTCAACCCAGGCACACACACAAAAAAATCACATGGACTTATATATACATACACTAGCTTAAGATCCATTGTTCCTTGATATGGGTGGAACATAAAGTTTTCCATCCCATAGTTACCAAATCTTCAATAAGTATCCAAAAGAAAAATCCTGCCAACAATTTAATTTAACAATTGGCTGTTTTGAAAGTTACTCAGAGCAAGAAGCTATGTGAGGAAACAACTTTACTTTCCCTAATGATGGGAATGGCTATGTGACACAAGGATTGTGCTCAGCATCAGAAGAACTTTGCCTCATGTCTTACTATGTCATAGTTTGGTAAATGTAAAACTATTTTGACTATTTATTCATTTATTTTAATTTACATATGTTTCTGGAATGCCTTAAGACAGCTAGAGTAAAGCCCAGCAGCCTTTCCATGCAGGGGTGGGATTCAATTTTTTTACTACCTGTTTTGTGGGTGGGCTTGGTGGGCATAGCAAGGGAAGGATACTGTAAAATCTCCAGTCAGAGGTGGTATTTGCCGGTTTTCTGAACTACTCAAAATTTCCACTACTGGTTCTCCAGAACTGGTCAGAACCTGCTGAATGCCAACTCTGTTTCCATGTCAGTACAACAGTGACAATAAAATCTACCAAGATTTTAACAGTTTTAAAAGACAATGAAATCTTTGTGGACTTTGCTCATCGTTTTTAATTGCTCTGGAATCTCTATGGCATGCTTTGAATGTCAGCTATTAAGGAAGAATTGTAAATGAACATTCTTTAGTCTGTTAGCTTCAGGATGCATTAGATTAACCATTGTATCATTGAGAATGTTTGGAGCGCAAGGGTAACTGTTTTACTGTGATTTGGTGGTTTTTTTTAAAATAAGCTTTTTAATTTTATCGTTTATACTATCCTAAGATTTGCTGATAAAGTATGGTTATGAATATGTTAAATACAAAAGTAATATGATGATGATGATGATGAATAATGCACAGGAAGTATTAGCCAAAGTTTGATAGGTCAATACAAGTTTCATTTGCAAATTTTATACATTGATAATAAAATACAACAAAATAGCAAAACTGGAAATTATAATTCAGCAGTGAGGTCTGCCATTACTTATATTTCTATAATACCTGATAATAGTTGATTTGATGCAGAAATTAGATGCTTTGCTAACTTTAGTTTTATGGGCTTATGGGGATTTAAGAATTAAACATGAACATTCTATTTTGCCAAACACTTATTTTTATTCTCAAGCAAATTTGCATAGAATAGGCATTCCTTATCCTTCTACTGTGTACTTTGAATACAGGTAGATATCAATTTATGACCCATTAGCCCAATATTTCAATTACTAAGCAAAGGGAATTGCTGGTAAATACTAATTCAGGCTTGGAAACCTAAATAAAATGTCCTAATACCCGTGGTGTGTGTGTGGGAGTGAGGCAGCATACTGGCTTTTCCATTGACTTTGCTTGTCAGAAAGTCACAAAAGGTGATTACATGACCCTGGGATACTGAAAACATTATAAATAAATGCCAATTATCAAGAATCTGAATTTTGATCATGTGACCATGAGGATGCTGCAATAGTAATAAGTGTGAAAAACAGCCCTAAATCACTTTTTTCAATGTTGTACTTCAAAAGGTCATTAAACAAATGGTTCTAAGGACTACCAAAATCAGCTTACTGCATTGTCATATATCATGGCATTGCTTGTCAGTAGACTTGAAAAGAGCATTTGTTAGCTTTTCAACAAGTCATGAACATTGTTTTCCACTCTGATAATAGCTGATGAGAATGCTATTGAATTCTACTAACTGTTTACAGGTTGTTTTTTTTTTCTGGGACAAATGGAAAGGATGATTGCTGGATGTGGGCAGTCAAGCTGAACTTCTTCTATGACTTGTACCAGAGAGTAGGTTTGAATGGGAACCTTTTTGGAAGATCTACAGAAAGCTCAATTGATTGAAGAATAATGCATCCTGTTAGCATATGAGAATGTTGTGCACGAGATACCTGTTATGTGTATTCTTCTGTACTGCTCCTGGTAAACTTTATAAAGCATATTATTATTTTAACTAGATTGTGTCTTGAGAGCTTCTTTTGCTTTTGGGGTTGTCACACACACTTTTTTTGCAATGTGCCAAAGGCACTATTTAAAAGACAACTGGACAACTGAAGTTCTTGGATGAGAGGCATAATATTTTCACATCCAGTTGCCTTTTGAACAGCATCTTTGGGACAACCATGATCTGGGTGACTGATAATTTCCATAATCATTTTTGTTTATTTAGATAATAATATTAAAAGTGATCCAATGATTATAGATTAGTAAGTAAACATTTTCTCTGCAGTTCACAAAATAGAAAATTATCAATTCCTGCAGAGTTGAAAACACAAATAGCCTTTGCACAGATTCTTATTGCATTTAATGAGCAATAAGTATTATTAATAATACCTATACCTGTACCATGAGTGGTCAGGGAAATCTATTCAATGATACAGATCTGCATAAATATATTGGGAAGTGCTTGTAAAACTTCCTGCTACGCACTTTCTCAGACACACAAAAGGCACCTGTGCATGTTTGTGCGCACGCACACATACTTGGGAATAAGTAAAATACTTTTGGGCTGGAATAAGAGTTATGGGATTTGTCAGGACCTTTTGGCTATTTTTTGCATCCCTTATTTAATTTATAAACACAAGAGTGAGAAAGAGTTGCAGTATACCCCTTTCTTGAATGTTCATCAGTTACTTTCTCACCTGCCTGTTTGGTAATCAGTAAAGCAACTCTGGCAAGACAATCTTTAAAAAGAGCAAGAAAAGCCTTTGAACTTTCCTACTTGTGAATAGTTTAGGTTTCAGATATCATTAATTAAAATGCCACTTACAGCATCTGGACCAAAACACCAAACAATAACCTAAAGCAAATGTTTAAAATTCTCTTATTTATAATGAGAGCAGCTTATCTACTTTCCAAAGTACAGTACTATATTTTCAACTTTAATGAAAGCATATTCTCATTTAACATTTTAGAGGAAACCATAAGCCTTTCATAAAATATCAATATAAAGCAAGACCAAAGAATTGAGCTTGTACATTATGGAGTAGCTCAAGATGAAACACTTCTAATATATCTTTGACTTTAAACTTCAGCCAAAAACTAACATTAATTAATCATCACTGAATGTTTTCCCACCTTCCTCCTTTTCAATGTTCATCAACTTTACTGTTCCATAATAAATTTTCATCCAAACTGTTGTTAGCATGGAAGTGGGATGATTCCTTTTCATCCAAGTTTGAAAACAGAATGCCAGCTGCCAATTGCAAAGGACTTCGAAACCTGGGGAAAACTTCAATGCAGGAAAACTGACAATTGCGCTGAAGATAGTTCCTTTCTATTTGTGGGGAAATTAAAACTGGCATTTTCTACAAAATAGAAAATACTTGTTTCCAGAACCCTCAAATGTGACAGTACTAAACCAGGACCTACGTTACCAAGAAAAATATTTGGCTTGTCCCTGAACTCAGCAGAAGCCAAGGTGAACTAAAGGTGATCCTTGTTTATTTAACACAGTTGCTATAAAACACTGATAGAGATGTACTTATCTGCCCCAATTCATTGGATACAAGATGGGTGGCAAATAAATTTCATGACAGATAATATAGACAAATACATATGCTTCTAGAACTCCAGCTGATCTTAATGCAATAGACTATGTATCATAATGCAATCCAGTATCTTCATGGGGCATATGACAGGAAAATGTCAAGGTTACATCAGTTGGATTCCTGTCATATGGCCAATCTAAAACATACTGGCAATTCAGTAGGTAGCCATGTGTATCTGTAAGTCAGGGGTCGCCAACCTTTTGGACCTCAGGGACCACCAAACTCATAATTTTAAATCCCAGGGACCACTAACTGGTTCTGTGGGTGTGGCCTAATTTGTGGGTGTGGCTTAGTGGTCAAGTGACTGGCTGGGCATGGCTTGTATGTTAATATTATAAATATTTATATAACTATTGAATTTTTTTATTTAAAAAAAGAGCAACTTTTACCCAAAATCAGGCAAAGCAAGCAGGCAGATTGAGTTGCTCACAGAATCACAGATTCATTCAGAGATCTATCTATCTGCCATTGGCTAGCTCAGTCTGTCACATAAAATTTGCTTGCAATCAAACTCATAAAATATGCTAGCAAGCAAACTCACAAAATTAACTCGCAACACACCATGTATGTAAATATTGAATTTATTGAAAAAAGAGCAACTTTTACCCAAAATCAGGCAAAGTAGGCAGGCAGATTGAGTTGCTAACAGAATCATTCAGTGATCTATCTATCTGCCATTGGCTAGCTCAGTCTCTCAAATTTGCTTCCCGTGAGTCTGCACTGAATAATAGAACCTTCAGTCCTGAGGGAAGTTCAGCTGTGCTTAAAAGCAGAGCCGAAGATCTAAAGACTAGCTAGAAAGTAAGAAATCCATTTCCTGCTTCATAACTAATCTAAATCTCCCAGCATAGCAGAACACCTGATGGTTGGAAAAATAGCAATTTAACAGGCAAGTTTGCCGGAGTGGGCGGGGAGGGTTCACGTGGGCCATGTGGGAGGCGTAGCCTTGTGTTTCTACGCAGCCTGGATTAATTGCTTTGGGGGAGTGCTCTGGGGGTGAGATTTCTCTGCGGCCCACCAAAAATTTCCCATGGCCCACCAGTGGGCCACGGCCACGGCCCACTGGTTGGCGACCGCTGCTGTTAAGTGATGTACAAGTTTTGGTTATGCATGTCCTTCCACCATAATGTGTGCCATTTAGTGATTTAGAGAAGTCAAAATAAAAGAAGTCGTTACTGTACTAATGGTTTATGCAGTTATGCTGGAAAAACACCATTCAATTGCACTATTTACTCAAAGATATCATTTTGCCTTATAACTTACATTTATAAATCTGATTTTGGTTACTAGTTTGGTTTTCCTCTTTTGCCTATACTTTTGATCTCATTTTAAATTGCTCTTACCATATTTCACTCTATTATAAACAGTATTAACAGCTATTTTGATTAACTTTGCAACAGTATGCATCTGCACATGGTGGAAAAAAATTACCCAAACTAAGTTTTACATTACTATTTTAAAACTGGAGATATTTGAGTCTAATAAAAATTATGGAACTTTTAAAAATTACAGAACTTCAGAAAACAGTATTCCAAAAATTCATTCTAATGGTTTCAAAAATAATATAATTGTAATTATACAAGGTCTTGTTGATCCTTCACCCGATTCTCCCTTCAGATGTCCTTTCAATCCCATGATCTCATTTCTGAATTGTAAGAGATTCAAATATTAACATGTTAAGGAAAGCATTCCTTGCGATTCTGATTAAAAACTGGTGAAATTAGATTAAATTCACACTTTATAAAACATGTATAAGACAGAAGAAAAAAAATGGTCAAGTAAAATTAAGTTATGACATTTCTAAATTTTCCACCTAAACCTTCCCATTTAATTCCCATTTTTGAAGGCAACCTATTCATTGACAGCATCTGTTAAATTATTCACAGAACTATGTAGTAAAATAAATGGGATTTTCTCAAGTTTTCACTTTCCTTTTTTCAGTGGAGTCTGGTCCAGATGTCATTTTTCATAATACAACACATACACTTTTGCACAGCCCCCATGCATTCCTTTATTGGTTTTATGTCTGATGTAGTAGTATTCATATACATTTAACTAAAACCTAGTACCCATATGTTGTATAAATACATGTATGTTTATTAGAGTTTTAATCCAACATTTCCACTTAATTGAAATTTCTTAATTTTTTCCCTAACAACCAGATGTTTTTTGTTGAACTGATATAGATTGGAAACTCACTTGATGGATGGCCCAAAGTCATTATAGGGGCTTCCATGGTTGGGGATATAGTTGAACCAGATCCTGATTCAACATCTTGATTACTATGCAACTTTTGTTCTCTATAGTCGGTTTCCCCTTTTTTCTCAATGAGACAAATATCTATATGCTTCAGGAAACTGTATGTATTGATTGTAATACAGAATGTTCTATTCTGACTATGGCATCCTTTTATAACAAATTGTCATTCCTATAGCAAATTAGAATTCATTAGATTTTTGGGACAAGTATAAATGAAGAATTAATTATTTTTATTAGCAGTTTCTATTAAGTGATGGTTGTTGTTACAGTTATAATTTAAATATAGATTATTCAAATAGGAAAAAAAAATACAATTCAGTCACAAGATCCAAAATTAGCATTTTATTCAGAACATTGGGGTCAGGGGTGTATCATTTATATTCTGGTACATAATACAGAGGCAAAGCTGTTGTCAAACATCTTTCTGGTTGTTTAAGATACTGTGTAGTTACTCGAGCCGTTAAGGATAAGGCTACCCCTTGACTTTTCAGTCTTTCTGTCTCTCTCACTTTCTCTCCCCTTTCTTTCTCTCGCTCTCACACAGTTTTGTTTATTTGTTTTTGGTACAAATTATGTAAAACATTTGTGCTAAGAACTTTTTGCCCACCCCAAACAAATAAAACAAACAAAAATTAATTTAAAAAACTCAAACCTTGAGTACTCTAACTACAGCTCAACAATTGAATCAATGTCACTTGTTTGCAACCTGTTTGTAAATACTTTACCCATAACAAAAGATATAAACATGCAAAAACCTGAATCCATAGTCCAAATAATACATACACATGTTTGGAAGTTTCAGCGCTTCCCAAAGACTATGCTAATAAAACATTATGTACACATATCATTTTTACAGTGAAGTGGGAAAAAAAGTACTGGAAAATGCTTTAAAAAAATGTGTATATGGATTAAGACCAAAATGTGTCAAACATTCTATCATACGAAAAGAAAATCAGTTCTGCTACAAACTGGTGATATGAAAACTCCCTTATTTGCAACCAGCTGCATAAGATTTAGAATTTTAGTGAAAAACCCTAGCATCTAAAACTAGAAGTATTGTACATTTTTTTCATGGCCTTCTTCCCCCACATGTCCCCAATAACAAAATGTTCCCATGAGGTTTTTTTCAATTTTGTTGTTTTAATAAAAGCAATGCAATGTAACAAAAGCATGTTGAAGCATATTGGTGACTGCACTTTCTCCCCATCCCCAATGTGATTTTTCTTCATTTTTCATAAATCAGTACCATTTAAAGCCTTAAACATAAAATTAATTCCAATCTGAAAAAGGTACAAAAAGGCACATAAAATCCCAGTGCTTCTGTACTGTAAAATTCAAGTGTAACTGAGCTCAATTGGTTGTTTTCCTTTTTTTTTCCAAACGGCATTGGATGACTGATATTCCCAGTGAGCCCAAATAGGTTTGCAGCCTATGCCAAAGCCTTCACCAAGCACTTGTGCGAGTAGACTACAAAGTTAAAGCCTAGCTTCTGTACGCTTGTTGGGAATACCAGTGAAAAGGTTTGTACTTGTCCAAATGCAATGCTGGCCACTATGGCATTCAGTCATCACCTCCCCCGTACATATCAGCAAGTTTCTTGAAACGTGGACCCCAGTCATTTAGATAATCATAGTCCTGCTCGCCACCACTACTTGAAGAGTTGAGGGAGCTCAAAGATCCAGCAGTGGAACCACTTCCCTCATAGTCAAAGACTAGAAGAGAGTCATATGGAGGAGCTGTAGGGTCGTTGTCTGCAGCTTTAAGTCCCTGTAAACAATTAGGAGGAGAAAACTATAAGAAAGAAATTAAGAACACTACCCCAATCATTTCTCACATGAATTATGTAGATCCAAACTTGAGTGATTACTCCATGAGAAAATGCCTGGATTAACAGCAAGCCCAGGAATAAATGAAGTGTAAGGAGAGCTATAATTACTTGCTTATCCTTCCTGCCTCTTGTTCTATATAATTTCTAACTATTAAAAAGATTGGAACCCTTTATGTCTACGCAACAAGAATAAATAAGTACTGTCAATGAATGCCATGTGAATATGAATGTCCACCAGTTTAAAATATTCTTTCAATCTTGTTCAACAGTTTTAGCTATTTAACACATTGTAAATTATTAATAGCTGGCATGAAATATTCATTGTGAGTTAAATGGCAGTCTTGTTGTGTGTCTCTTGAATTTTTAAATTGAAAACTAAACAAGAACTAGGAAGAATTAAGTTTACAAATTAGATGCAAATAAGAAGTAGGCTTCATCTGTCCACATGTCAATTCCCTTCATACTTTAAAAAAAAGTACAATTTTGGAACAGAATTGAGGAGATTTTTAAAAATCTGTTTACTCTCAAGATATTGACTACAAAGAAATCAGAAATATTCTCAGAAATATTCCAAAGATATATTGCAAAAAAACAAAACAAAACCCCTAAGTGCAATTTGTCATTTAAATTCTGTACTTTTTAGTAATTGATAAGGCTTGCTTGGGATCTACAGTAAGTCTAAAGCAGAGGTATCAAACTCACATCGTCATGGCGGTGTCACGTGACGTATCAGGACTTTTTCTCCCTTTACTAAACCAGACATGGGCAGTGCATGATGCATCCGGCTCACAGGCCATGTGTTTGAAGCCTTTGCAAATAAACTGCAGTTTTTTTTAAAAACAGCAAAGTGCTATTGTATTAAAAGCAGCTACAGTGAAAATATTTTTTAGCTTTTGTCAAACTGGAAAACTAGGGTCCCTTAGTTCAGTATCCACTGCTGGCTGGCCTTGGAGGATGTACAATTTCTTATGCTATTTGAGTTTATAGGATAAAACTATAAAAAATTCAATATTCTAGAATTTGCACTTCCATGTGCAAAACTGTTAGGGGAAAAAAATCTTGAAAGCTAGTTTTACAAAGGCTAAAGACTCAAAATCTGCATTATGGGAAAGTTAAAATTTGTGCATTTCATGTTCTAAACAGCTGATATATATATATATATATATATATATATATATATATATATATATATATATATATATATATATATATATATATATATATATATATATATATGGTGTTCGGCTTGGTTCGGGTATTTTCACGTCATTGTAGTTCTTTTAGTTGTAGCACGTTTCAGCAGAATCTCATCTGCCATCATCAGGCTTCTGTATTGTGTCCATCTGTGGGTACACAGAAGCCTGATGATGGCAGATGAGATTCTGCTGAAACGTTGCTACAACTTTAAAAGAACTACAATGACTGAAAAAAGAACAGATTAATATTTCACAGATTTCAGTTAATTTTGAAAAAGCAGCACTCCCCTGGTTGTTAAAAAAAACCAGTATGACATAATTTATTGATGCAATTTCCCATTTGTTGATTGACAAATAGAGATCATTGATCCCAAACCCAACCTATTGAAAATTCAGCAGGTACTGAACTGTACTAAAATGTAGTGCATTGATAAAACCATGTGTTATGAAAATGATGGGCATTTGTGATGATTCAGGTACACTCTTGCATTACGAAGCCTTATTTAAGTTCTCAAGTTGCAGTATCTTTATGATATCAAATATGTGTCATTTTCCTCCTTTATTTCCCCTGCTTCAGAGATGCTTATTCTTTGGGGTCCTTGGTGCTCTCTAAGCTTCACTATTTTCTTGGAGATGTAACCAGGTAAAACTTGGTCACTAATAAGGTTACCTGGTTTGGTAATGAAATGTCTGCAAGGAAATAACTAAGTTCTGAGAGCATCAAGGACTCCATAGTTCACCTTTAGCTACATATATTTTCATAGTATGACTAATACCAATTCAGAAAAGTTAATTGATTCATTTGTTTTCCATTTAAATAAATTAAATACCTTTGAACTTAAAAGCCATATTTATATCTGCAACATTGTAACTATCAAGAATTCCTTAAAAACCATTATTCTTTAAATATTAACGATGTTCAAAATCAGTACAGATTGGGCCTAGTAGGTCCTAAAGGGATATGCTTTCCCTCCTTCTCCAGCTTTCAATTTACCTCATTAATGAAGTCTCCAATGTCCCCAGGATGAGGAGCTGCTGATCTAACTGGATATTGAGGTTCTGCATGAATAGGTCTTTCATCAAGTCGCCTTATTCCAACAGGTTTGATGGCATCTGGTTCTAAAGTGTCAGGTTGCTGGAGCTGACTTAAATCATAGTCCTGTAAATGATACACAAATATTTTAATATTTTTTATTTTTATATTTTTATAAGTCGTTCTCAAACATTTTAGTCTCAAGATCCTTTTATATTCTTAAAGAAGATTGAGGGATTCAAAGAACTTTGGTCTATATGTTTGCTGGTTTCTATCAATATTAAGAAATTAAAATTCAAGAAATTTTAAAATTTTATTTTATTTGCAGAACTCTGAAAAGTGTTGGGATCCTCACATCCCATTTTGAGACTACCTTTTAGACTCATAGAGGCTAATTTCTATCTTTTATAATGCAGGCATTCCAAACAACGTCAGCTGCCATTCCCCACCCTCCAAACAGTGTTGCTTTCAGTAAGAGGGGCTTCACACAAGTTTGATAAATAAACAAATAAAACTCATAATACTTTAAACAAGTATTTTAATCATGATTGTATCAGCTAGCAAGTGTAAGGAAAACTACAGAGAGGCAGATGGCGGTGGGGAGAACCGGTGGGGAGGGAGAATCAAATTTCTTGGTTGTTCTAACTCCAGCTTTAAGAAGATACCTTATCAGTGCTTTACTTGCATTAACATGCTTTTTGAAGTTTTGCTTTCTAATGTTTTGCACAGCTTTAATAACTAGGTCTGCTGTACCCTTGGAGCGATGGGTAGAATGTCCTGTGTATGAAGAGCTGAAGCACACATTAAGTAATTTCCATTTTTCTCTCGAACATAGAGGTCATTTCAGACTCCAGGATGTGTAAGTCTTCATGGAATAACAACCTATTTTCTAATTTGTCTCCTAAAAGCTGAATCCTCTATAAGAAACTGTTATGGTTATACCACTTGAAAAATGGGTAAACTACTTTTGGAAAAAAATGGTGCAGCTTTGTAGAAAACAACTGTATCAAACAGAGTATGAAATCAGAACCATTTTACTAGAACATTTGCCAAACAAAATGACTTTCTACAAAAACCAAAACAAAATCATCAGGTTTTAAGGTAAAACTCTTAATTGGACATATCCTCACTGGTTTAAGCAGTACTTCATTAACAAACTTGGATTCCTAGTCAGGAAATATATTACTGGAAAGTTCAAGAATATCTCTATCAGAAATCTATTGTGCATGAGGACTATTTGATTTTGACCCACTCTTGATTATCATCATCATACTAGTCAGTATTTTCACTCCCTTTTTAATGTGCAATGCTTTTTAAAGGATTGCTCTGTGTCCTGTAACATGCCTGCAGCCTTGGTTCCCCCAAAGCAAAATTTGTTAGGAAAAACTCTCTTGGGTGGAATTAAAATAAGTAAAAAATTATGAAAATAACAGAATTTGAAAATTCTGATAATAATTCCAGCCTCTTTACTGTCAGCTAAAATAACTAGAAGATGACATAGAGGAACTTATGCAGGAATTCCTTGGATGCAACGAATGTTCATATCATCTCGACTTTAGAAATTTACCTGTTTGACAAGGCAGAACTTTTAGGAATGATACGTGTTTTCAGATTTCTTATGACAGAGAACTCATAAAATCCGAGGTGAAAAAGCCTAGAGTAGAATGTTTTCTTTTTAGTTGTTTTACAGAGTTTATCCTCACAGCTATAACATCTTTGATATTAATCAATGATGAAAGTGAAGTGGTATAACAGTAATGGAGGGTTTCTTTGCATTTTGTACATAAAATTAAAACTTGATAAGCGTGACTACTGAATAGCAGATAAGACAATCTGATGTTTCTCACTTCAGATTGCAAGAGCACCTTCCTAATTTATAAATGTTTTGCATCATGATATAGGATGCTGAAGCTTCTTGTGAAAGACTAAAATAATTAATCTCCATTCATTTGCTGTTTTTGTGTTTTCTGATATACTTTAGTCTTCTACTGTTAGACACATGCCCAGGTGATTCTATTCCTCATGTTGAATTCCGATTTGAGAATTATTCAAAGGGAAGTGATTAGTGAATAGCCAACTGATCATCTATTTGCGTAATGTAAATATCTGAAGGGCAACAAAATTTGATTATGTGTTTTTTAAAAAAAGTTTAGCTTTATATACGGTAAGTTGTTAAAATAGAGGAATTTTTACTGCTTTGAAAACATAATCTTAGTCTACCATGAAAATAGTAATTTGGCTTGATTTTTTTGTTTATGTGCTTTTCAAAAAATAGTATTTGATGCTAATAATTTGTTTCCTCAATTTAAAGAAGTGAAATCATTGTAGTCAGAAATATTTCCATTTGATATGCAATCTACAAATACATAATTTATGGCTACAAGAACAAAAATACAATTTTAAAACCTTTTCTAGTGTTATAAAGTCTAAATATATTTATGTGGATTATTGTTATTTAGAAACAGACTGTATTAAGAACTTGTGATTTGTAATTCTAAGTCTACATTTGATATTTTATTTTTCCCCCAAAAACAAATATTCAGTTTATTGTCTAATTGAATACAAAAAGAAATTTGATTTGGCCCTGAGATCAATGGGCATGGATTTTATGTTATATTTTTCATTCATGCACAGAAAAACACATGGCAAGAATTCTTCAGTCTATAGCATTACAGCTGAAAATTTACCATAAAAAGGTCACTGGCCTAACAGCATGTATTTAAAAACCTATCCCTGTTGCTTTTTAGCAATTATTTTATGAAAGCCACAGCATGCTCTCTCTGCTATATCTGATGGTATGGAAATATGCAATTGAAGAGAAGCAGATAACCCAAACACCCATACCCTGTAGCATTTTAAAACCAGCATCTGGAATTGGACTGGAAACAAACTGGTAACCAATGCAGCTCGTGGAGAAGAGTGTGGAATATACAAAACATCCTGTGCTGCTATATTTTGCATCTGTTGAAGGTTCTGAATGATCAAGGGAAAGCCCATGTAGATCACGTCAGAATATTACAAATGGGAAGATCTATGAATGGGTGCTATTGGTACACAATATAAATTGTGCAAAGGCCTTCCTAATCATGATTGCCATTTGTTCCTTGAGTAGGAATTGTAAATCCATGAGGATGCCCAGCTCTTTGGGCAGTGTAAACCCATCTAGCACCAAAGAAGGCACTAAAGGATCTCAATTTCCAAAAGCCACTCAGTATTGCCAAAATTCAGCTGAAACCTATTTTTCCCCATTCAGATCTTCACAGCCTTAAGACAACATGCACAGCATTGTTTAATTCTCCAGGAACAGATATGTACAACTAGATATCATGGTACTGGATTAGCTTACCCAGTCATACAAGTTTAACTGGAAAGGTGAAAACACTGACTCTTAGGGGCTGAAGTGGAACTTCTCCTCCCCAATTATTGTTAATTGGAATTAACCCTGGAGAAAGAAGGTCAAGCAGCACAACACTATGCTATCCAGTCCTCAGAGTTAATCCAGGATATAATGATTGATATAAAGATAGAGAACATTACTATCAAGAGATCAAGCAAAGTAAGGATGGATGTACTCTCCCATTCCATCCAAAAGCATGACCAATGCCATTTCTGCCTCATACCCATGTTTAAACAATGACTGAGAAGGATCTAGATAATCTCCTTTATCCAAGGAAAAGAAATAATCCAATAAAAGCATTATCATTTAAGTTGCTCATAGAAAGAGAAAAAAATTATCTCTTCTCTACTAATTTTTAAATTCTTAACCCTAGATAATGTCAAGTACTGCCATAAGCATCAATTTTAAGGCAATGACTCAATGACTGGCATCCCATGTGCTTTGATGGCTCTGCATCATCCTTACAAACATACACCTTTGTCTTTGATTACACTAGTAAAAAGGTAAAAAATACAGTGGAATTATTATTCCTGTTTAGTACTCCCAGGTGTTTTGCAGCCAACTTTGTTATTTGATGACTATGTCTGCCTGCAAAAGTATCAAATTATGTTGACAAGGAGGTTGGAAAAAGCTATTCAAAGTAATCACAAGCCCTGTATTTTTTTCGCTCCAGAGAAAGGAATCAGTTTCTTTTGAAGAACATAGTGACAGCTTTCAAACATAAGCAGTTGTGGCAATTTACAGGCATGGTTTCCACAAATGTGAAAAGCAACCCTGATTATACAGTAATAGTAACATCACAGATTTTTGGGAAGGACTTGCTGGGTGGATAAAATTGCCAAATCCAGTCTAAACATCTAGTTGACTGCGACAAACCATAAAAAATATCAGTTCCTAATTAACAAAATGTTTTTGGAAAACTGCAGGAGAAGGAAGACCAAACTGAGTGTAGTTTGTAATGATTACTAGAATGCATTTGACCCCCTGCCAATGATTGGATAATCAAATGCGTGGAAATATTATAAGTCAGTAGTTTGTGCAAAGATCAATGGAAGAATGGAAGACAACAGTTGTTGGTCGATAATTATAGACTGGGAGAGGTTAATATGAAGAGAGGATTTTTTTCAAGGACACTCACCATCATCATTACTCTGGCATTGCACTGAGTCAGTAATTCTGAACAAGTCAAGCCATGACTATCAAACATCAAAAATATCTACCAGGCTATTCCACCTCCTTTTCTTTAATGATCTGAAACTGTATTGGAAAAGGCCAACTGAAATAGAATTGCTACTCAACACTCTCTATTCACAAGTTATTGCAATGGAGTTTGGACTGAACAAATGTATCACCCTTATCATCCACAGGAGACAATATTGAAAACTGAAGAAATCAAAATGATCTATGGAAATAACATCATGACCCTGGATGTGGATGAATAGAAGTTAAAATGTGTAGCTCAGGATTGAATTGTGGGATCCTTGGTGCTCTCTGAACTTCACTGCCAGCACTGATGATGTTATCTATTTCTGTAATGAAACATCTGCAAGAAAATAACCAAGCTCAGGAAGCAGCAAAGACCTCATTGTGTGGACAAACACTACAAACACCTTCATCCTTGCAAGGATGTTGACAGACTCTACTTACCAAGGAAAATAGGTGGGCATGAAATGTTGCAAGTACATCAGATGGTTGAAAAAGAAAAAAAATGACATTGGATTAATATCTGAAGGACAGTGAAGAAGTTGCACTGAAGCTAGTATACTAGGAAGGCTTACTGAGTACTGTAGAAACCAAACTGGCCGAAAAGAAAGACAAAATAAAGAAAAGAAAAGAGACATGGAAAGGCAAAGTATTACATGAACAGTACATTAAAAAAATAGCAGGCAAAGCAGAAAACAGCAAGATCTGGCAATGGCTAGTTGAAAGTTGAAGAAAGAGACAGAGGGGCTAATTCTGACTGCACAAGACCAAGCCTTAAGAACAATGTGTACAAAGCCAGAATTGAGAAGACAGCAACATACAGCAAATGCCGCCTCGGCAAAGAAGAAACCTGGTTACCTGCTATAAAAATGTTATAAAGACTGACTACAAACAACAGCACGATAAATTAACGACAATGGTGCAATAGAAGATCTGCAAGGAATGCCATTTGCCTGCAAGCAAGAACTGCTTGAATCATAAAATACAGTATAGAAAATGAAGAAACAAAAGTCATCTGGGTCTTTAGATTTCAAACTGACACCTGTCACATAACATCCCATACTTAACTGTCCATAAAAATAAAAAAAAATCTAGAGAATGGACACGGCAGTACCTGAAAATATCAGAATAGAAAAGAAAAGAACTGCAGAAGATAACAAAATAAAAGACCTGTAAACCGAAATAGAATGACTGTGGCAAAATAAAGCAACGATAGTACCAACAGCAATAGGTGGCTTGGGTTTCTAACAGACAGGAAGCAACAGGTGAAGCTAGGCAGAATCACATCAGATACCTGTACAATTAGCACAAACCCCACCCCAAGAGAGCTGTGTGCTCTCTCCACTCCTCTTCCATATATCAATGACTGCATCTCAAACGATCCATCTGTTAAACTACTGAAGCTTGCAGATGATACAACAGTGATTGGTCTCATTCGAGACAAGGGATCCACATACAAATGGGAGGTTGAACAACTAGCCTCGTGGTGCGATCAGAACAATCTGGAACTGAACATCCTCAAAAAACTGTAGAAATGGTGCTGGACTTTATGAGAAATCCTCCCATACCACTACCTCTTACAATACTAGACAACACAGTATCAACAGTAGAGATCTTGAAATTTCTAGGTTTTACCATATGTCAAGACCTAAAATGGACACCTAACATCAAAAACATCACAACAAAGAATGTTCTTTCTGCACCAACTCAGAAAACTCAAACTGCCCAAGGAGCTGCTGATACAGTTCTACAGAGGAATTATTGAATCTATCATCTGCACCTCTATAACTGTCTGGTTTGGTTCTGCAACCCTACAGGAAAGACACAGACTTGAGAAGATAATTAGGACTGCAGAAAAAAGAATTACTACCAACCTTCCTTCCATTGATATATATACTGACATATACTGCACAAGTCAAAAAGAGGGCTGTGAAAATACTTACACCCCCCTCACATCCTGGACATAAACTGTTTCAACTCCTACTCTCAAAACGGCGCTATAGAGCACTGCACACCAGAACAACCAGACACAAAAACAGTTTTTTCCCGAATGCCACCACTCTGCTAAACAAATAATTCCCTCAACATTGTCCAACTATTTACTAAGTCTGCATTACTATTACTATTAATCCTCTCATTGTTCCTATCACCCATTCCCTCCCACTTGTGACTGTATGACTGTAACTTTGTTGTTTGTATCCTTACAATTTATATTGACTGTTCCTATTATGATTTGATTGGTTATTTGTACTCTATGACTATCATTTTGATTCTTGATGAATGTATCATTTCTTTTTATGTACACTGAGAGCATATGCACCAAGACAAATTCCTTGTGTGTCTAATCACACTTGGCCAATAAAGAATTCATTCATTCATTCAATCCCAAAACAACTGCAACACCACTGTGCACAACTTGCATTGCCATCAGTCAATTACAAAAGGTAACTTTACTTGGAACAACTTACTTCCCGCAATGATACGTTTAACACTATCAAACATAAACATCTGCCTATCCCAAGTCCTTGGGAAGTACTCAAGAGATGGATAAAGATGTCAAATCCAATCTAAATATCTGGCTGATTGTGTAACAAATCATAATACCATTTCAAGAGCAAGCTATTGGAACTAATAAAATTTAAGGCCAGAATTGAAAAATCATCAAATGTTTCAAATTCCATTTCATTTGCAAATTGCACAAAAAGCAGAATGACAATGTAATGTTTGAAAAACTGTTCATGTACCAGTAATGCAAAATTGGTGGGAACGTGTAGTTGAAAAAGTGACTGAAAATGGATAAGCTAACTTGAGAGATGAAAAATAAAGACGAGTTGGCATATTATGCAATTGAGACAGATTCTATCACTGGTGGGAGCAGAAAGGAAGGTCTTAAGTTGGGAAAGGAGTTGCTGAGAGGGTAAATGACCAATGATGTTGGAAAATATAATAACATGAGCAAATGATATTGTATAATATATATATATATATATATATATATATATATATTAGAATAAATGTATATAGGAAAATATGTATCTATGCAACACTGACCAAAAGTTATGTCAAACCGACTTCACTACATTCAATGTCTTTAATTGGTTTGTTCAATAAAATATTATTAAAAATTAAAAAAGAAAAAGAAGTGACTGAAAATGAGCAGATTAAAATATTGTGGATTTCTGAATAAAGACTGATAAAGTCTTGGCTCGTAATCACAGATATAACTGTGGTTGAAAAGAAGAAAGTATGAATACAAGGGATAGTAGAATAGAAGATGAAGTGTTGGAGAAGATCACAAAGTATCAAGATCTGAATTTAAAAATTGAAAGATTATGCCATAAACAGATCATGTGGTGCCAGTGGGTGCTATATCAAATTTTTTTTGGATGGAACTTGGAAAATCTGTCCAGTGACAAAATTTCAATTTGTTAATTGTAGTAGATGTGCTTGGATTTGCACATCTACTACACCAATATATTATAACAATGTAGGCTTTGGGAAATAACTCAATCTATATAAAGATTAATACCAGCTAAAGAACTGGCTGCTGTGACTTTATGTTGCTGTGAACAGAATAATAACATAATATGTACTTTTTTTCTTTCTGTTCAATCATGTCTGATTCTTAAAGACTGTCTGGACCTAGTCCTTGGAGTTTTCTTGACAATATTTTTCAGAAGTGGTTTGCCATTGCCTCCTTCCAAGGGCTAAGAGAAATTGACCGGTCAAAGGTCACCAAGCTAGCTTTAGATAAGGCAAGACTAGAATTCATGTCTTCTGTTTGTTTGGTTTTTTTGCTTCATGTCTTATAATGACTACAGTACAAGTATTTCATTATGAACACATAATCTTACCTGATCTTCTTCTCCACCCCCTTCTTCATCATATTTGAGAATATTGTCTCTCACATCATCTTCTGGATCTATGAGTAACTGCTTGGCCTGACGTTCTTTATCACGGCGTTTCATCCAAACCACGAACATTAGAACTAGAACTAGATGAAGTGCAGAAGAAAGTGAGAGGTTTATTTGCTTCTTCTTATATTGCTATTTTTAAAAATACAAGAAATGAACACCTTCAGACCTTACCTGTTCAGGAATTTATCTTGTTCAACTTAAAGGAAGAAAACAGTAAATTCCTTCTAATAAATTCCCTTACACTATATAGGATGTATAGGACTTTGAGAATTCCAAACGTGATCCATAAAAAAGATAACATTAAAAAAGAAGTTGTAAGAAACTGCATCATGGGGAGGTTCAATTGGTTAGAATTCCTTCAGAAGAAAAGTCACTGTATGTATCAAATCAGTTCAGGAGCCATAGCAGCCATACACTAAATTAATGAAGAGCAACAGCAGATATACAATATAATCAACCAGTTGCTGTTAAATTTCTCTGCTGACAATATAGACAGGAAACAATTAATCTAAGGAATGAGAATCTAAAAGCTCAGACTACTATAATTTTTTAGAAGGAAAGTTAGGGTTTCAGCACAAGAATTTCAGTGACTGTGCTTTCAAATGAGAGTGTTATATTTAAGTGATCTATGGAGCAAAGTCTAATGTGTTCCTTCTGCTTTTTCAATGTCAAGGGGAGTAGGCTTGTTTCTGACAAAAGCAGGGCACTTTGCATAGGTTCAATGTTTTGGTAACTGCTATTCTCAGAGCTGTAAACTACAGTAAATTATAATTAGATAAATTAGTGCACTTGAAAGAGCAAAATGGCTGTACATACACAGGCACATAGAGGCAGTCAGAGTACTTTCCAAAGCTCTCACGCAAACCTCGAAAAGACATGCCAGTTTTAGTGCTCAAGAAGGTGTGTTCTATCTTGTGCGTCATGAATGTTTAACACAGCCATAACATATGTTACATACTTTTGAGGTCAGTCACACTAGCTTTCTAATTTCTTTACGTAATGACGTCTAAAACAGAACATCAATGGCAGATAGGGAGAGTTAGGATGAAACAATACAGAACACCAAACCATTTTTGGAGCTCAGTTTGTAACAAAGACCATGTCTCTTTATCTGGTTTAAAATATATAGTTCAAAAAATCTTGTTTACCATTTTTCTTTTAGCATGACTTTTATACTTATAAATGAAAGAAGAAAAATATGTCACAACTGCCAAGCATTTGTAATACATGGTGTAAGTTTGCTGTTGTTTTACTGTCCTTAGTATAAAAGGACAGTATTTTAAACACCTCTCTCTACGTGCATGTGTGTGCACGCACACACGTAACCCCCCCCTCAAAAAAAAGATGAATTGCTGAGAGACTGCCTGAGGCAAGAGAAGACATGGAAGGAAGATCAAGCCATGACAAGCCAAGACCCTGCATGGGATGTATCATTGACAGATAGCTTGCTGACTGACATTAGGAAATCCTATCAGTAGCTGAAAAGTAATACACAAAAAGACAGCACTGAGGAATTGATAATAGCAGCACAAGAACTGACACTAAGCCCCAGTCCATAGAATCAGGGCTTTACCTGAACAGACAAAACCCAAGGTATAGACTACAGAGAGGCCTCAGAGACAATCCAATATCTACTGGCAGGCTGTAAGAATGAGGTAGTAATAGTATACATTGAACAGCATAACCAAGTAGCTGGCACTGTGTACAGAAACGTTTGAACAGTGTTTAGGCTAGACACTCCTGTCCAGATGACAGATTTCAGAGGTTGTGGAAAATAACAGGGCTAAGGTACTGTAGGGCTTCCAGATCAAGATGTATATGAAGGTATTGGACAAACAAACAAACAAACATCATGGTAGCAGACAAAGACTAGAAAACACAATGCTAATAAATGTACCAAATGACATGTCAGAAAGAAGTATGTATGAAAAGTATGAAGAACTGGGCCTGAAAGAGAAATTAGAGAAGATGTGGAAAGTAAAGGCCTCTGTGGTTCCAGTGGTGATAAACTGGAAAAGTGGCTCCAAAAGATCCCAGCAACAACTTTGGAACTCTTTGTCTAGAAGAACCCTCAAACTCCCAGGCCACTGGAAGGGGACCTGAGATTATTACTCAGAAGTGAGAAAAATAAAATTTACACCCTCCCTCTCTTTTTCTCTCCATCCCCTTCACAAATACATTCAGATGCTATCTAGAATGCTTGCTCTAAAATTTTGAAGATCTTTTCAGAATATGCCCATAAGAAAGAAACTGTACCTTTTAGCAAGAACATTGCCTATTATATATTCTCAAATAAATTGTCAATGTCCCATCTATGTATAAAAAAAATCTACACCATGGCAAACCAGTATTTATCATTTTTAGCACATATATAATAACATACCCAATCACTGCTAAAATAGTTAGAAGATTTACCAAGTAGTATGATGATACAGAGAAGAATTGCAATAATGGCCCCCGTGCCTAGTCCTGCACCAACAATCCTGTCAGCATCTGTACAGTCTCCATTTAAATCACACTGACAAACTTTCATCTTCAGAACAGAAGTGCTAGACTTGGGAGGATTTCCAGAATCTGTTATTATTATTGGAACATCATATATTCCAGCCTCCAAGAACCTGATCTTTAAAGCCAATTTGGCATGGTCACCTGTAAAAAGAAGAGAAACCTAGATAAATATTGTTTGTTGTATTAATCAAAGTAACCAGAAAACATCTGCTTTAGAATCTCTTTCTGAAATAGCTAAGTTATTTATTGGTGAGCTTTCATCAAATGTGAAAAGTATGTTTGAATTTTCTTCTAAAGCTTATAAAGATCTATGAAGAGCTGATTCCAACTCTTAGAATCAGATCATCTAATGCCATGAACATATTTCTACAATAGAAAACCCAAGACTGGGAAAGCCGAGTCCCCAGTACTGAGTTTCATTCAACTGAATATTATATTGTTATAATCACTCTAAAATATTAGAAATAAAAATTAATAGGGACTACTATTACAAACAAATACAAAATTTGTTACAAAAAAAGAATGTATATTACCATTAATGCGAATAATAGTCCAATTTTTCTTAACACTGGGAGGAGAATTTGGCAACTCAAATACAAATGGTCCAGCATTTGAACCAATATCATCATCTATTGCTGTGATATTTGTTGCATTGGGCTGTACTGTTTCACATGTTGTAGCTTCTTGAGGATCTACTCGGGGAGTGTTATCATTGATGTCAAGCAGATAGATCTGAAGGGTACCAGTCCCACTCATTACTGGAATTCCTTTAGGAACATAAACACAAAATAAGCATAGTTTCTTTTTAAAAAGGATTGTTATTCTTACTGAACATACTACAAGAAACAAATACTAACAGAAAAATGTACAGGCTAAATAAAATCTTTTTCTGACTACAAAGCATTCTTTTCTGAACATAAAAATCTAGCTGAAGCTGAGACAAAGAAAACCTTTGAAGCAGGTTTTGCTCCAATGGAAAAATGTTTTTCAAGTGTAGGAACAAAACTTCCAAT
Organism: Notechis scutatus; assembly: GCF_049901735.1. Classification (NCBI taxonomy): domain Eukaryota; kingdom Metazoa; phylum Chordata; class Lepidosauria; order Squamata; family Elapidae; genus Notechis; species Notechis scutatus. The sequence goes on from NC_142011.1 coordinate 164,623,211, forward strand.
TCAGACTCATTGTAGAACAGTATCTTCATACTGAATTGATTTTATGTGGATTCCCATAGTAAATACATTGTTTTTTTTCTGTGCCAACTTAATGACATTGTCTGAATGAGGCTGGAATCTAAGTATCGGAGTTGATCACAATGCAAGTTGTACACCAAATAACCAGTTTTCCTTAAAATAGCATTAATATAGCAGTATTTTGACTACAAAATAGAAACAAGTGGGAATGATACTGGTATATATTTCTTCAGGTTGCCATATGCTATGAAAGTTTAGAATGGCTTCATCTCATAGTTTAAAATTTTATTTGGTATATCTGACTATATTAAAAACCTGTATCAAAGCAGATACGGAAAAAAGTATGCTGAGGTTTTTAATAGAATTATATAGATTTATTACTTAATTGTAAACCGTTTCAAGAACCAAGAGTTTTGTTTAATTGAGAATAAGCAAGTTTTATAGGTGTCAAGAGCAGAATATAGAAATTGGTAATTTTGGGTAGAAATGTCTAAAAAGTGAAGTGTTAGAATTAGCAAGGTCTATAACTTATATGAAAACTCATGGCTACCACACCACTGAATTCAAAAGTTCAGTATATAACTTTGGAATGGGCACGCAACATCTCATGTATATACAAAGGAGAGAGCCTTTGATTGTAGAACCATGGCAGCCATCTTGTTTGTTTTCACCTCCTTCTGAAGAAACTATTGTACAGTTCTTTTTAAGGATTCCAGGTCTTTGAAATCTCATCACTGTTGCATGATATAATATTTACGAATTCTTCACCTTTAGTTAAAATTTTTTCCTTAGTCAAGAATATTTTCTGTTTTATACTTAAAATTTCCTCACAAAAATGACTCGGGTTTGCCAAATGTTCTAGTCTATCTAAATTCTAATGAGGTAAAACTAAACTGAATGAGGCTTCCCAAAGTACAGGTCCTTGATATTAAGCATAAAATTATGATGGTTATTTGATAACCTTAACAATAGAAATCACATCCTCCTAGATAAATAATATAAACACAGGAGACAGACAATGGGAAAGAACATAATAATAAAAATCAAAAATTTCATAGGGAGACTTTACACATGAAAATAGCATTTTGGTAGTGGGTTAGGAGTAAATTAAGTTGTTTAACCTATTTGTAAATTAGTTACAATGAATCAAAAGAAATTCAGTGCTTATTTTCAAGTTCATGATTTAAGAATTGAATTAAAATCAAGACTGTAGCAGCAGCATCTTTCCTAGCAAACACATGGGTACAGAGGTGGTATTCAGCAGGTTCTGACTGGTTCTGGAGAACAGGTACCGAAAATTTTGAGTAGTTCGGAGAACTGGCAAATACCACCTCTGATTGGCCCTGCCCCCATCTATTTTTTTGCCTCCCGAGTCACAGCTGATCGGCTGGGTCTCCTTTTGTTGCTCTGCACAGGAGAACGGAGCTGGAAAGCAGATTAGTTGGGTGGGGAGGGAATGGGATTTTGCAGTAACCTTCCCCTGGAGTGGGGTGAGAATGGAGATTTTACAGTATCCTTCCCCTGCCACACCCACCAAGCCACGCCATGCCCACCAAGCCCAGCCCACAGAACTGGTAGTAAATTTTTTTGAATCCCACCACTGTTTCCCATGGTTCACTTTCTTGCTTCCTCTACTGAAAAAAAGGCTGTGTCATATCAGTAAAACTTTTTAAATCCCACCACTGCATGGATATGTGCTGATTCTCTCTTAGTCACACTTTTTTTTTTCTTGATGGGAAAAATCCAACCTCAGCAGTCCTTGGTTTCCAGGCCAATGGACAGTGCCAGGATATCCTGGCCCTTAGCTCTCTACTTTCCAATTATTAATAGTATTGGTGTCACAGAGTAGTAAATAACTCCTTTTCATGTACTAATATCTCTATAACGATACCTATATCCAGAGAATTTCACTTATACTTTATTGTATTATAACACAGCATTTATACCAGTATTTCATATCCTTGTTTTGCTGATGATATTCATGGCACACAAAAATACACATCACATACCACTGTCGATGGCAAGGAAAGTAGCATTATACATATTATTTTTCACATGTGGTGATTCTCTGTCCAGAATACTAGTTGTTGTTATTTGACCATTAATTGGATCAATCTTCAACCAATTGGCTGGATCTGAAAGTTTTGAATATCTGGAAAAATTTAAAATATAAAATACTATATTAACATTAGATGCATTTGGTCAAACAAATCATCAGCAAGAAGGTCACGCAGAAAACAAATTGTATCTGAGAAACTCTGTTTTTTTGCAAAAGGTGCTATCTGGAGAAAATATTTATACAAGCAAATTAATTTGTATTATTGAATAATTTTTCATATTTATATATTTGCTATATATTACCCAAAGTTACATAATACTTTTTGATATCCCTAGACATACACAATGGCTTAAAGTTGTATAGTATTTAAAAGGATTGTCATGTAAACTTTACATAACCATTCAAAATTCAAATTACATCACTGATGAAAAGTAAGCCTCAATGATTAAAAAGTGCATGACTTGCTGTAGTCTCATTAAATTACTTGAAAAGTGGAATGTCTTCATCAGTCTTAATTCAATTCTAAACAAGAATCATTTAAAAAGAAATAAAAATTTTACTTGCTTTGGGAATTCTACTCTGCAAGTAATATTTGGAAATCCTTAAAATTTAAACCAGACCAATTCAATGAAAAACACTTTAATCAGATACTTGGTACAGACAGGGAACTAAAATCTAGGCTACAAGGTAGTGTAGGAAGACAGACAAACAGGCTAATGAATGAGGGTCTGGTGACGAAAGGCAGGGTGATTTTTTCAAAGGCTGCATTACACACTAGGAAAACTGATGTAGTCCAGTGTTGGACAATGACAATTTCTCAATTCAAATGGAAGGCCATTTGATGGAATGAAAGAAAATGACTGGTTTAATATTATTTTGTCCTTATGAAAAGTGAGGAAAGGAAGCTATTTTTATACTGCACACAGTTCTCCAGAACAACTGGCAAGAGAGCTCAGTAAATGTGGGTCTAAATGACTAAGGGCAAGAAGGTGAATTTAGGGTAACAGACCATGCCAGATTGGAACTCTGATATGAAGTTACCCTGAAGGAACGCTGTGGGGAAAATAAGAATTTTGAGAATTAGAGAATGACAGTTGCAGAAAGCCACTCCGTTAGTACAAAGCACAGACAGGTAGAATTTGGGAAGAGTAGTAGATTATTTTTTTTTTGATAAACCAGAAGAATGATCAGTTTGAGGATAAAAATATTAATTCTTTTTCAGTCAAAGAGAAATTGAAAGTATTTGGGCAAAGCTGTGTTAACATGGTAGACATGAAGTTATTGCTTGCACTAGATAATTTTAATTTCTAGAACACTGCATGTGCAGATGCATAAAATGTATCTGTAAAATCATAGAGATTTAGATGAAGAACAGTTTTAAACAACCTTCAAATTATTCCTGCATGCAAAACAAAACAAAGGAGAGTATCATTTATTTATAGGCAAACAAATGGTGAAGGCAATTATGTGTTACCTTAAAGTAGTCTGTTGCATGTAACGATCTGGATCCTGAGCTGTGAACGATGTTAACACAGCCCCAGGAAGAATGCCTTCCTCCTGACGTATAAGCTTTGTGACTGGGACAAAAGTTGGACTTTCATTCACATCAATAACTGTAATGGATATGGTGGCTGTTGACTGAGGAGGATGCTGTATTCCTTTTGCCAAAGGCACTTGGTTTTCTGCAGCTACGGTCAGTACAAACTTCCTACTGCTCTCAAAATCAATAGGCTGGCAAAAGCAAAATACAATCTAAGTAATTTTAGTCATAGGCTACACAAAAAAAATAAGTACAATGTATCCACATATAAGAAAAGTTCTAATATTAAAGACTTATTTTTAAGATTCCTGAGATCTGCAAATGGAAGGAACAAACTATATAAAAAGTACTTATTATTATTATTATTATTATTATTATTATTATTATTATTATTATTATTATTATTATTATTATTATTAAAACACAACCTCCTCATTTTTGAAGTTGCTTCTTACCATCTACAGCATGGGTGTCAAACTTGCCACAAAACATTGCTGTCATGTGACGTTTTTCCCATTCACGGAGTTGGGGTGGGCATGGCCTGCACGTGATGCATCTGGCCCACCAGTTGGACACCCTGCTCTAGAGCTATTATGACTGCCTCTTCCAAACTCCCTTGCATGAGATAAATGTCTAGTAGCTTACATTTTTAATGAATATACTATGCTAGATGAGACACGATCAACCAATCAATCAGTAAACCAATCAAAATGTAAACTAATATGATTCACTTTAGAACAGTTCAGTGTTTACTCAGACTATTTTGTTTTTATTTTGAAGAGGATGACATTTTACCCACAGCACAAACACTCAAACTGCCTCAGTGTTCTGTTGGATTTTATGTGGTACAAGTGAGCTATAAATATTTCAACTGTCTTTTAAACAGAATCTCTGTGAAGGCTATTTGAAAACTGACTTTAAAAGTAGTAAGTGGTGGGCTCACAACTTTTAATTTGGATAAAAGTTGAGTGCATTTCAAATGGAGACCTGATTCTGATGATTTAAAATCATTTTACTTTGTGTATTTCATTCTGTAAATCAATATGGATCTGTAATACCTTCTAAGGTGTCATAAAAACATATGCATAACCTGAACAGGGAATATTCACAACCTAAATATGCTACTCTCAGGCCTTTCCATTATGGTCTACAAGGGTCTATCCATGGAAATCTGCTAATTGGAACAACATGCGGGCTAGAATAGTCTCTAATATTCTTTTCTATGAACTTAATTTATTTCAATTTGCAGTTGTTTTCAAGAGCTTCTGGAATCTTTCTAGTTTGAGAAAGACTGCTGCATTCCACATGAAGCTGTTTTTTAATTGTACTTTAAGTATTGTAAGTAGTCAGCATCAAAGGGCAGCTGGAAGATACATATGAGGATATTTTTAATGTGTATTTTGAAAATTACATGTTTGTTGGATGTTACTTTCTCTAATTTGGGATGATTAAAATATGTTTTGAATTTTTAACAGCTCCCCTTGTGATTCTGTTTTTTTAATCTGATAAGTAATGAATTTGTTTATGGTTGAATTATCTAACTGCTATTTTGCACTTATAAAATTATTTGTATTGTATCTCAGTGTTTTAGTATAAAACGAATTCAATATTAGATACCCTGAAGGCCAGATTTATTATGCATTATATATGGCATAAATAATGAATTATTATATTGAATTTCATAGTGGTTGTGAACAGTTGCTGTTATCATTATGTTTTGAGTAAGAGCAGCTCAAAATGGATCTGGCAAAATTATTAATTTTGATTTGGTCCAATTAATCTTTATCAAAACTGAAGTGTTGAAGTATGTGTTATAACATTACATTGTAAGCTCTGCCCAACTAAATGAGAGCCAGCTTCATTTTGAGGTCATAATGCATATTGTTACTTGCCCACTACCTGAACTATCTCCTATGGATGCCATTTTCACATATTTTATATGTTAACTGAAACTGCAGAAATGGCCCTGAAGATCTGTAATTACCATTATGTAATCAGTAATAGAAGCTGAGAATTGAAATTAGACCGAGAGGATATTTTTGTGAGTAAAAGTATATATATTTTCTACCCAAGCTGTATTCATGTCATAAGGTATATTCCTTTGACAACCACAAATGTGAACAGATTATATATGTCTTTTGTTAGGCATAGTTCTTAAGCTTTTGTTTTGACCACTGGAAATTTTGCTGAAGGCATAGCATGGGCCTGATATTTGAAAGTATTGTAGCCTAAAAGAGAGGAAAAAAATCAAGAACTTCTCTAATATCTGCATTTTTTTCCTTTCATATGATTTTCAATATCTCATAGTGGTTAAGGATTTTTAAAAGGTTATTATTAGTAGCATCCTGAAGTGAAGAACTGCAAACATATTCCACATTTAGTTGTTTATATTGTAAAATTCAGACATCGTTTCATGGAGTGAGGGATTGCTTACCAAATAAAATATAACCCCTTCAGGAATCATTATACTGTATTAGAGCTAATAAGGGCTTAGTGCTTCTCTGGGGAATTCTTCTACATTTATTTATCCAGATTTACCTTCATTTTTTTCTTTCTTGTATTCTGACAGGTCTAAAAGAATTTAATTTGAAGCAAACTGAGCTGCTTCAAACAGATTATACTTTTGAGCCTTTCATTTCGTCCTCTTTACATAACTTTAGTTCAATTTTAGCTTTTCTGTTTTGTTTTCCTTTCAGACCTTTTTAGTTTGAGTGGCTCATTTATGCATGGATATAAACTACACCATCATGTACTTCTTATGAAAATGTTCTACTTTGGGAAATATACAACAAAATAATCTAGAAATATGAAGAGTGATTCTCTTACTATTGTAGACATTCTACAATATTGCTATTATAGTTTAATTTCGCTTTGATTTGAGTGCTTGGGAATATTTCATGCAAGAAAATGAAGTCTAGTATATGTAATAATTAAAATATCTATAAAATCTATCATTTTTGATTCACCAAATGAGAAACTTGGCCTTAGCAACAGTTACATATCATGAAGAATGAATATAAAGGATTGTTTTTCTCTCTATCATTATCAAATATATATAAACCGAATGACCTTACAAATATAGTTTTGGCATAGTGTATAAATGCTGCTTTTCCGCTTCAGGGCTGGATCTATTATTGCAAACTAAAGTAATGAACATGAAAACTTTCCACTAAGGTTACTGAATATCTGTGATGTAGCAATCTTCATAAGTGTGGTATTTGTTTAAATGTAAGTTTGGCACATCATATTTAAACAGATGAGAATGATTTTAAAAACATTATGAGGAATCATGAGACCACTTTGAAGTCTATCTCTTAAACTCCATTTTTACTTCAACTGCAAGCTAATAGCAGTGATCCCAAATAGGGGGGAAAAGGAAGAGACCTTGGGAAGTTCATATTGCAGAGATAATTGATCCAATTCTCCATATGATGCCACTACTTTTCTATTACATTATGTTTGTACCTGCAGATTTATATTCAGCGGAGAGATTTTAAAACAACTTAATCTGCTGCTTGCACATATCGTTTGATCCTAAATAACATAATTGGCTACATATTAAAAATTAATTAATTAAAATTAAAAATTAATGTAATTAATTTTAGCAACTGCAAATCAAGTCAGACTCATAAAGCAACAAATAGATTAAAATCTACTATTCTCAATCAGAATTCTGACATTTATAAATTAAATATCATGATCTAATTCAGGTTTTTAAAACTATGTTATGTGGAACCCCAGTGTACCATGACATCTATAGCTGATGGATGAGATCATCCAACAACAGGGAAGACATATCACATTGCAATTCCACCCTAAGCCAACTAACTGATGCAGTGGAGGTATTTTTTGGTGTGTGGAGACTGTAAGAATTTGAATGGGGAAGAACAGGCTCCTACTTAACCCTAGCAAAACTACATGGCTCTGACACACAATCATGCCATAGTCAACTCTGCAATGTGTTTTACATTCCATTGCTCTTGAAGAGCCTGTGGGAACTGTAGCTGTTTCAAAAATGTGGTGCTGTGAGTACAGTTATAAGAACTGTTCAGTGTAATACCACTCTTGTGTGACAAGAATCGGCTACTGGTATGTTTCTGGGTTAAACTCAAGATGCTGGTGGGTCACCCGAAAAGCCCTTCACAGCATTGAGTTGGTTTATTTGTCTCTTCCCAAACACTTGAACTTTTCCCGTTAGATTGGTAGGAGAGACATACTACTGGTCCTGTTGGTTAAGAAATTTCTTCCTGTGAAAACCCAGAAAAGAATATTTTCTTTGTGGTGCTTACACTTTGAAACATTATGCCCTAGATTACATTGGTCTTGATCATGCAAGACATTTGCAAAGCTATGAAGACAGGGTTGTGTGTCTAAGTATAGGAGTTGGACAGTGGTGGGATTTTTACTACCGGTTCTGTGGGCGTGGTTTATTTGGTGGGCGTGGCTTGGTGGTCATGTGACCAGGTGGTCATGGCTTGGTGGTCATGTGACTGTGTGGGTGTGCTCGGTGGTCATGTGACTGGGTGGGCGTGGCCAACTCAATGTCACTCACATCAAGGGGTGCCTCACCTGGCCTCTTCCCTCCCAGCCATTCCTTGTCACCCAGCCTCAACTTATCTATAGTTCTGTAAAAATGTTGTTCACCTTTTTTGACTTTATTATCTGCATACTATAGATGTACTTTCATGGACCACTGAAAGGAGGAAATGGCTCACATGCTTTACCCAAGAGTGTGATAGGCAATAGGGTTTTAAGGGGCTGCCACAAAGAAAGGGGGACAATATATTTTCCAAAGAAGCAGAATGCAAACAAGAAGCAATGGATGGAAGCTGAACAGAGAGAAGCAACCTAAAACTAAGGAGAAACTTCCTGTGAGTGAGAACAATTAACCAGTGGAACTGCCTCTCTCCAGAAGTTCTGGGTGCTTAATCACTGGAAGTTTTTAAGAAAAGACTGGATAGCCATTTATCTGAAATGGTATAGGGTTCACCCCAAGGTCCCTTCTAAGTGTTATTCTGTTATTCTGACACTTTTCCCAGGATCTCTACTCAGTTTGGCAACCTCAGTTTTGTTGCCTGAGCTGGGGGTTGGACTAGAAGACCTCCAAAGTCCCTTTCAACTCTTGTTAAACACATGTGTATTTTTTGCTCTGGACTATTGACATTGAATGCATGTAAACACTGAAAAATATGTGGTAGCCCTGGGCAAAAGAAAGGCAGAAAAATCACTCTAGGTGTAGGGACAGTGTAAAATATTAATACATGATAAATAATGGAACAATCAAAAATAATAGCAGTTTTCCCTCTCTCTCTTCCTATTTTTTTTCTTTCTTTCTCTCCCTTCCTCTCTCTCTCTCTCTCTCCCTCCCTCCCTCCCTCCCCCCCCTCTCTCACACACAGCACTTTTGTAGCTTAACAGACATGCATTTTGAAGCAGCTCCTTTAAATTTCTCCAAGGCTGGAGTGGATTCCCCCACCCATGCTGTCAGACCTCACTCCAGGCACTTTAACTCACAAGGGGAAAGCGATACTTGCAGTGTCCATGGGGAATCCTTGGAGAAGTTTTTAAAGGACCTGCTTCAAAATGCATTTCTTTTACGTTGCAAAAGTGCTCCAAGGCTGGATTCACCCCCACCCTCTCTGTCAGCCTGCACTCCCTCTCATTCCAGGCACTTTTATCTCACAAGGGGAAAGCGATGCCTTTCTTCCTTTTCCCGGGGGAGAAAGAGGATGTGGGGAATGGAAAGCTAGGAGAGTGATCGGGGCAAGTGAGTGACTGGGCAACCGGGTTGGGGGCACGGCCAGCCAGGGGTCGCCACCGGTTTGGCGACCCATGCCAAATAACCGCTACCGGTTCACCCGAATAGGTGTGAACCGGTTGAAACCACCTCTGGAGTTGGATTGTCAGAACCTGTGAGATGGTTATGTTAATTGTTGATCGGCAACAATTGGCTGCTAGTTATGTGTTTTGCTATGTGGCTATTTTTTTAATAGCTACTCAACTTAAATTAAATTAAAAAATTCAGTTGAATACAAGGTTATTCTTAGCTATTTTTCTAAAGTACAATAAAAATGGTGAATCAGTGAATAGAGCCATGGATGCCATTTTTTAGATTAGAGTTTTTATAATTTTTAATTAATAGGTTTTGTGCTCTAAACTTTTTTGAAATCATTGACGTAGTCCATTTGTTGCAAATTAAAAAAAATGTGCAACATAACTCTTACCAGATTTCTTAATGTGTAGATTTGAGCTAGTTCAACTTGGCCACTTTCTTTTATGTAAAAATAATCCTGAACTAAATTATGTAGAAATAATCCTAAACTGAATTGCAAAGTTGCATTGTAATAATATTTAATTAAATATATTTGATAAAAGTACTGAAGCGTTTAAGCTGCTTTTAGTTTGAAAATATTATTTAGTCAATTTGGAAAAGAACAAAGAAAGTTGAACATCAAGCAATTTAGACTATTTAGTATTTTAATTTTTAAAATCAGTTCTACAGAACCTTCTACAGTAATTTTGATATATACTGTGGAATAAGTTCCTTTGAACAAATTAGCTAGGTTCTTTAAACACAACCATTGTAGACTAGTGTCACAAGTGCATATACTGAGGCTTTGAACAGATAATTTTTGCCTTTCAAAATATTTTTATTTAAATAAATCTACCCTTAATTATCTTTCTTATTTAACAACAGGAGCTAGTTCAGTAGTCAATGCCCTATATCTGTTCATACTTAACTTGACAAATAGCATATAAAATTATATATTGCAATGTCCTACCTATCAATGAATACTTCAGCTTCAACCAAAACAATACAAGAGCACAAAATAGATAGAAACTAAAGATAAACCGCACCACACTTGATTTCAGGAAATACGACTTCAGCAACAGAGTGGTCAATGTCTGGAATACTCTACCTGACTCTTTGGTTTCTTCCCAAACCCCCAAAACTGTCTACTATTGACTTCCCCGCTTTCCTAAGAGGTCTGTAGGGGGCATGCATAAGCACACCAAAACGTGCCTACCGTCCCTGTACTATTGTTTCTTTTTTTTCTTATTCATATCCATTTCATGTATTTATAACCATGTTTATACTTATACCTGTTATCTAATAATTGTTTGACTAAATAAATAAATAGATAGATAGATAAATAAATAAATATACATACATACCTTCACAACAGTTACCAACCCGTCATTGCTATTTGGATCAGTAAGAATGGTAAACCGGCCTGTGGGATCACCACCTGTCATTCTGTATACTGCATTCCAAGCAGGTGTGTGTGGTTGATCTTTATCTGTCACAGATAAATTAGCTACTATAACATCCACTCTGTTTTCAGGAACTTCGCCATAGAACTAAAAATATAAAGCACACATACTTATGTACAAGATGTCAGCTTGGTATCCTTGAAATATTATCACATTATTCTTTATTGAAGCACTGAAAATCCTAAATTATTATCTTCATTCAGAAATACTGTACTTGGGAATATTAGTTGACATTTTAAAAGAAGTAACATCTCTCTCTGACTCTAATGAACTAGACCAGTCTTCCTGAACTTGGCCAGATAGTCTGACTTTAATGGCTGAATGGCAAATATAGCTTGTCTCCATTGATGTAGAGAAGATGCAAATACGGAATTGAAGTTCTCATAAGTCAGAAACATATTCAATGCATTTAGTTTAATAAGCAAGCAAGTAAGAACTATTCACATTCAACATCCCTTTTCCTTACTGCATACTTACAATCATGGCGGTGAACTCTGGGGGATTGTCATTGATATCTGTTACTGTGATGATAGCAGTTGCCGTATTTGGAAGACCATATGTTGGACTTCCTTCCATATCTGTAGCTTGAATTATTAATGTATACTGTTGTACTTTCTAAAAAAACCACCAATACAAGACATCAAGAGCAGTTATAGATAAAGCCAGCATTCCAAGGGGATAACAAGTATTCAATAAAATCATTTTTGTGTATTGTAGTGTATTTATCACATTGGTCTTCCTATTAATATCACTTAAACTGAGATTGGACTTGCACTAATCAAGAAGAATGAACAACACTAAAATCCCAAAGCACTGTTTTTTTGCCTTATTTGGTAGCTTTTAAGTGGGGAAAAACTATATCTAACACTAGCTTTTTTAATAGCAGGCAACAATCAATTGAAAGGCACTTTTTAAAAATATATTTTTTGTTTTTAAAAACACAAATGCTGGGCAACAGTGAAAAATAAAGTAGGTTGGGCTTTAGTATCTTTTTCTTAAAGGCTCATAAGAACTAAGCATGGGAGGGCACATTCTTGGCAAATGATTCAAAATGCCAAGGCTCTGTGGTGAGGAGAACTGGAGAGTAACGGTGGCAACAACTTCTCCATATCACTATGGAAACCAGTGGAGGCAAGAATAGCAGAAACTAGTCCCCAAAAGAGAAACCCAAACTAAATTATTTCATTAATGTTAAACATTAGGAACTAGATAGCTTTTCTTTGTCAACAGCACAGCTAGCTTCTTTTTTGCTTTGTCAAAAAAGAGCTTTTGGAGGTGGGAAAGTCTGTTCTTAAAACACTACTGGAATGAAGCCAAAGGCAGAGGAACACATTCTTCCCTAAGAGGAATTCTCTTGCTTCAGGAATTAAATTGTTTGAAAATAATTTAATGCATTTTATTATTTTAAATTAATTAATAATTAATTTTATGATGTAGTTACTGGCAACTTCTTGGGAATATATTTGATATGAGGCATTATCAGTTATTAAAAATATTATTTTCCACAATATTTAAAAAATAGGATTAAGCAATCCTAGAACTTCTTGGACTGATATAGAGTTATTAAAACCTAAAGTTCACTTCTTCCAAGAAGGAAACTAATAAAGATAGGTGTTTTTGATGTTGCTTTACAATGTTATGGCCATGTTTACTATCATTTATTGATATAGCTAAAATTGTTATATATTTTTAAGAAAAAATACCATTTCTGGAAAATCAACTTTTTATAATGAAGTTTTAATGTATTTCATTTCTTAAAGTAATATAAAAAATGTTACTTTTTTATAGAGATAAAGTTTTTTTTAAAATGCCCTACTGAGTGTCTATGTTTAAGGGAAACCAAGTTATTTAAATAACGTTTAAATGTAATTAGTTTAAATTGATTATACTATCATCTCCATATGTTATATTGGTTGTCAGAATTGGGTGCGATTCAAGATGCTGGTTGTCACTTTTAAAGCCTTTCATGGCTTGAGACTGAGTTAATTGACGGACTATGCTCTCCTAGTTGCTTCTACCTGTCTAATCCAGTCAGGCAGGATTCAGGTCCCATCAACCAAGAAATGTCAGCTGGCAGGGATTGGGAGACACACCTTTTCTGTCATAATCTCTGCACCTGGGACACCTTCTTTCCTGAGTTAGGAAGGCCCTGAACCTGTTGGCCTATCAGACCTGGCTATGTGTCTGGGTATAGGTCTGGATACATGTGTGAAGAGCTCTATTTCTTAGCTATGTTTACACCAACAGATCATAATATCTCGTTATTTGTATTTTTTTGGTATTGTGTTTTAATTATTTTATTTGCTTTTATGATTATTTATCATCCAGAGTCATTGGTTTCAGATGGGAAGCTATACAGATTGATTGATTGATAAATGAATGAAAAAGTTCAGTAAGAGATACATTTTTTCTGTTCTGAAAATTATTTTTTATGTCTGTGGGAGAAGAGAAATAAATGGTAATCATGATCTGATTTATGGATGTTGTGGGAGACAGCCCTGCTTGTTATGGGGATATGGCTGCTTTTTTTTCTCATTAAGCTATACAATGGTGGTTGCTTGAATAAAAATGCATAAAAAGTTATTGTACATGGTTTCTTTATTTTCCATACATGCATACAAGGATGGTAGGGATGGTGGACTGTATTTTGGGCAATTTGTTACACAAAATCAGTGCATTCTGAGATTCCAGAAAATCACAGGGTCCAAAAAGGAACCAAGCCCATCATATGACTTCCTTGTCCTAAGATGAAACCAGAAACAAGCTAAAATTATGTTAAAATATCTATATCTACATTGAGAGAGAGAGGGAGGGAGAAGAGGAAATGAAATCTCAATTATTTTTTCAACCTCTTAGTATAGATTCATAATCAGCTACTCATGTAAGACAAATTTAAAATGTGTTATGTTAGTCCTTCTCACCTCTCTGTCAAGTCCAGCTGCAACTGTGATAATGTCACCTGTTTCATTGTTGATTGTAAACATATTTGGAGAAGGGGTGGTTGGGTCTTGTGACAAGATTCTGTATCTCAGCATTCCATTCAAAACATTAGGATCATCAGCATCAATAGCAGTGACAGTCATCACATAAGTACCTAATGAAAGATCCAATAATCCTCTGAGTTAAACAAACACTTTACTTGCATCTTACTAAGGCACCCTGAAGTATCAACCTTAGTTTAAATGTTTACTTCCTCTGACAAAACACATCATATTCCTTCAAATCAAAGCATTTTCCCTAAGACCTATAATTAATAAGAAATTGTTAAGAAAGAAGCTATGTGTTTATAAAATTCCCCTATTGCTAAAGCAAAAGTAAACTATTGTATTTAAATTGTTGCTTCTTTGACTTAGCTTATAGAAAATGAAGCCCAATATTATAATAAGACAATTCAATTCAAATGTTTATTCAACATACAGGATCATTGAAATAATCATAAATGGCATTTTTGGTGACCATTTAAACTGCAGATTTTGAAGCAATAAGAGTTGTTGGCATGTGATGATATATAATCTGTTTTGAAAAAAAGCCATGAAAGAACATACCAATTAAAAGTGGGTGTAACATCTAGTATACACTCAGGACAAATCTTACAAGTGATCCAGGATTGAGAATTAAAGGATAGGAGAGTAAACATTTATTCAGCATAAAATTTCAAATGATACTAAAGGAGAAAGAAAACCTTCAAACTCTATTAAAATCCACATAATCACTGGATTATCGTCCATCATATTTGAAAAAAAAAATTCATTCTTAAGTTTGTTTAATATCCACCAGAATATACTGAATACATAAATAATAAATTATTCCTCCAAGTTAAGAGTTAATCAAAAATTATCCAAGTCAGAAACAGACTTGTGTAATTAATTGTACAGATTCTCTCTAGATCTACTTGCTTACTATAAATCACACTTTTAAATTTCCTTAATATAATTTCACCATTCACTCAGCATACAATTTATCTACTGAAGTTTTTTAAAAAATTCTTTTTGTACTGTATTATGAAGTGTATGTATGTATCTATGTATGTATGTATGTATGTATGTATGTATGCATGTATGCATGTATGTGTACACATATCCACACATCCCCACACATTCATTTTCTTTAATTCAATATTTCCTTTCAGAATAGCAATGTGGGATCAAAACCCAAATGTAAGTACTCAGACTATGATTTTGAATTTTTTAAATGTTGAAGTTGCTAATATATTATCTGGACAATATAGCATCCCAGCAATTTACAAGAAATTGTTTAAATAGATGTCCAGATCTACATGTATGCTCTACATCTTTCAATGCTACAGCAATGTATTTGTTTGTTAGATTTCTAAAATGCTATTCTAAAAGCTGAAGACATAAATATAATTCACTCTTTCCGGGTTTTTTTTATTTACAACTATAAAATTGATTGATCCAAGACAAAATAATTGACCCAAAGCCTCCCCGAGTATTTCCACGGCAGAATATAGTTTCCCCAGTCCTAATCTAACCTAATCTTACTGTCTATTGCCATGACTGACTATACATTTTCAAATTTAATGTGGGAGTGCATGTGCATGCATTAAAAAAGGAGAAAACATAATGGCTGAGTGTAAGAGAGGGGAAGGAAAAATGCTGTTAGACTTTCAAGAGTTTGTAACAATAGCCTGTATCAATAAAGCACAGTTCCAATCAAGTTGCCTAATCTTATCCTTCCCAATGGGCTGATAAAACTGCATAAAACAGCAAGACAGTTCTCACATCTATGCTTTCTTCCAGCATCTCCTTCAATTGCAGAAGATCTTGTAACTAAGGCCATTGCAAAAAGATACAGATCTGTTCCACTAATAGATAGTTTTATTTGCTAATACACTGGTTGGTCATAGTTAAATAATTTCTGGCATGTTGCTTGATAGTTAAGACTCAGAAATACCATTAGGAAATTATTTGTTCTAACTATCTCACTAAATGATTTTAGGCCAGCTGTTCTTCCTTCAGTGGCTATCCATCATCATATTTGCAGCATGATGGTAATAGTATATTAAGAATTCTTTTTAACATTACGATAAGATAATAAAGCTTTGAATATACCAATGTTGTGACTGTGTTATTAAGGTTTTTTTTCACACTACATGCCTTCCATTTCTAAATCTGCAATTCCCTAGTATACTACCATTTAAAACACATGATGGTGTTACCACAAGCTTTGGAGTCAAATGTCAATTTTCTAATAATAGTAAGAATACTACTATTCTAATTTGGTTGTTATACAACAAAAATAAAAAGCAACACCATCAAACAATATTTACCAGATCCTCAGGAAATACTTAATATGTGGTAAAATGCCTAATCTGATTGACTGTGTGACCAACCATAACAACAAAAGGTCTGGAAAGCATTTGGACACTATAGGAATGGATAATTCATAATTGCAAAATGTTACATTAAGTGGAACAGTTAATATATTACTATTATATATCCTTGGGAAGGATCAGACAATCCAAATCATCAAATCAAGCCAGAATTAACTGGTAGACTTTGTCCAAATATAACGTAATACTGTCATGACTATCACTGTTATCATCTTTACAACTAAGCATGGAACAGAAACAAATATCAATTAATTAAAATTTGCAAAATTATAAAAAAGACACATTACAAACCTAGGCAGTTGCAATTCTATTGGATAATGGCATATCAAACAGATATTTAAAATAGAAAGAATACACAAAGTACATCATTTGACTTATGGCAAATTTGTGCTAAAGTAGTAATTATCTCAGAAATAATTATGTTTACTTCTTATTTGTCAATACCAGGAAACATGGAATTTCAGATCTCTGAATCAAGATCCAGACCTGGTTTCTCCTGTGGAAAAATTTGTCCTATGTCTAATCCAGTGAATTGAATTAAGCTATTTTGAGTCAATGAAGAGAGATATTAAGAAGTTACTTCTACAAGCTCTGTCTCCTCCCAATACAGATGTGATTGATTAACTAAAACATGGCCAGTTCTCTTTATTGAGATGAATGCAATTTAACTTTTTTATACTTCCTTAAACAGTGTAATTTAAGTTAAATGTTTAAAAGGTTCTACAATATTAAAATTTGTATTTTAACATTTAATATACAATAAATAATTAAGTTTCTAACATTTTACCTGGTTTTGATCCTTCTGGGACTGTCCCATTCCAAACCTGATGTAGGAATTCAGGTCTATTATCATTCATATCAATGACATTAATAACGATATCAATGGGATTTTCCACCTGATTCCCATTTACATCTACAGCATGCGCCCTTAGCTGCAAAAGATATTTTTTTTAAAAATCAGAAAAACCTGCAACAGGTATCCTCAGACAAGGTAATTATTGTTGCTGGCAGGACATTTAAACAGAATCGACTAAACACGATTTATTTTGTCTTCTTTTTAACCTCTTTTGGACAACAAGCTTTTCCAACACTTGAAAACAGTTTTTTAAAAGTAATATCCTGAATTATCAAAACTTCATAATGCCTAAAATTAGAAAAACAAGACAAAACATTTCTGAGCAGTAAAAAAAAAGTCATACTGGGAAGGAGAAAGGGTAGAAAGAAGGAAGGAAAAGAAAGTGGAGCAGAAGCAGGAGGAATTAGCTGAGGGTAGAAAAAAATTTCCTTCCTATTATCATAATACTAGAATGAAAATAATTAAATGAAACAAATTTGTAAGATAGCCCAAGAAAATACTTTTTCACCCAAAGCAAAATTTATCAGTGGAGTCTACTGCCAGAAGCTACGACAATTTAGATGGCATATTGTGCTGTTTCAGATGTCCTTCTCTTTCACTTTTCACAGTTTTTAATATTTATCAAACATGAAATGTTTTTAAATAATCCACTTATCCGTGCACCCTCTTATCTATATCTTCTCTTCTGCAATTAATTTCATCCCCACAGGTGTTATATTTAAATGTACTACACAATTAAAAAAATATCTCATGGTAGATTTATTTTTTTATTTCTGAAATAACTGTCACCATTTAATAATCATATAAAACTTTCACATTAAAAACATTTCTTCTAAATTACGTGATTGAATTTGTAACTGGAAATTGAAATAAAATATAATAAGAGTTTCTCAATTTGTTTCTTTTGTCTAATTCATTAAATCAAATCTGAGTTGTTAAATTAGCCAAGTAATTCCATTTACATAATTTTAAATCTAAAACAGAGAAAATAATTCTAGATAAGATCTTTGATTTTGAACTTTATTCTTTAGTTAGTTAAAAACTTACGTGAAAAGAAGCTATTTGCTCCCGATCTAATGGTTTTGTCACTGATAGTTGACCTGAAATGGGATTGATGATAAAGATGCCAGTTGGAGGCTGATCAGCACCTGGACCAGTAACGCTGTATCGCAGGGAAAGGCTTTTATCACGATCAGATCTGATCTATATATCAAGAAGATGGTGAATGTTAAATATAACAATATTCAGAAGTATCAGATGCTCAAAATCTATCAATATGCGCATGCATGCATACCCCACCAAAACAGCCATAGAAATCAATTATTTTCTTATCTAGCTTATTGTTTTAATTGCAAAAATTAGCAAGTTAACTTTTTTTTAAAAGTGATCTGCACTGGACTTCTTACTAAAACAAAGGGTAGTGCCAGCACCTGCAATCTACAGAATGCCTAATATATATTTATCAAGTATTATTAACAAAGGAAATTCACCCATGGTAGCCAACAAAATTGCCTGTTCTGTTACAAAGCATGGGACAACTGGAAATTATTCCTCCCATCAAGGAAACTCCATTATAATATGTTCAGACAGTGCAGAGCAAAGATTCTATTCCAGATAGTGTTTTTCCATACATCATCAGTCCATGTAAATAGGACTAAAGTCCAGTAAATACCCAGTAAATGTTTTTGATGTTTGATAGCCATGGCCTGACTTGATCAGTACTGCTAAAAAAGGAATCAATACAATAACAAACAGTAGCGGTGATAGAAAGACTTCTTGAGGTTATCCTCTCCCAGTTTGTCTTTATTGAGTAGCCACTATGTCTCCCATTCTGCCATTAATCTATTATCCCAATTTTACTTATGCCCCAACAGAACCAGTGGCACATCAACTGGCCATTTTGTACTACTTCTTCTGGACATAAGGATTTTAACTATTTTACACAACCACCGATTGTGTAGGGTTCACCTAGGCTAACTCTTTCTGATCTACTATTTTTTTAAATATAAAAACAATATTTATTGAATTGATATGCCTCCCATCTTACTATCTAAAGCGACTCATGCCAACATCCATTCAATGGAAAATATGGATTGAATGTAAAATAAAAGTGTATATTCTTACTTTAAAACCCATTTGAGGAGAGAACCACACAAATCTAAATGTCTGTAATCTCTATAAATGGTATCATTTTAAAAATAACATAAATTTATGCAGATGATATAAGCTTACAAAAACGATATCATTTTTCAAATGATTTATGTTAAAGCAAATGAATACATAGGACTTTGTCCTTTATTTTGAAATAATTCCAGTAAAAATGTTATTGGTTAGATGCAAAGTCCATTAAATGGATATTGTCAATCTGAAGGTTTATTATATAACAATTTGTCTTTTACATTCTATAATTCAGTATTTTTTGGTTTTTTTAAAATTTGGGTAACCGTATTTATCAAATTGATAAACCATTTATAGTATACCTGGACAAATAAAAATATTTATCTTATTCTTTCATATTTCTTCTCTTCTTCTATTGACAGTACATATAATACTGAGATTTTAATGGGATTACCTCTGTAAAGGTTTTTACTGAGGAAACAATTGCCTAGAAAAACAACAACAAAAATTCTCATATTATTAAACTCCTTCAACAATACTCTTCTGTTATATTCTTTGTCTTACCCTAACTAATTCCTGAGGAAATGGCCCTCTGGCGTTTTCAGGCAAATTGATTGGAGGGATAACCCAATCTCTCTTCTGTCTTTGCAGATGGCCGCTATGTTTATTTTGTTGTCTAGGAAATACAATGTCTTCCATTTTCTTTTGTTCCTTGCAATTATAGATAATGAAAATTAGTACAGATTAGATGCTTAAGGTTTTTCAAATAGAAAGCAGCATACAAATATTTAAATACATTTACATAATGAACAAAGATTTCAATGATATAAAATAAGGCTTCCAAAGACAACGTATAACACCCAAACTCACAAATGACATGTGGAATATGCAAAAAAAGAGATCTACGTAATACCTGGTTTGTTTTCTACCAGACGTCTGTAGAAAGTAAGTGTGAGTTTTAAGCAATTTATTAGAACTTAGTTCTATACCTTATACTTTTTATGTTCCAACTGCAGCCTAGTTAATGCCATTCCAAATTTAACAGTATGCCTTTAGATATTTCTCATTAGTTGGAGCTACACTTCAGGTAATGTGCTACTGTACATTAAATTTAGACCTGTGTGTGCTAAAATATAATTTGAGTTTCTAAGGAAGTTTAATATGTAGTAGTAAGGACTGTCTCAAATATTTATGACCCTATTAAATCCCATAGAATTAATGTTGTAATTATTTTAAACCTATGTCAGCCATGATGGATGCTGTAGATGGCCCACTTTACACAGTAGGTATTAATCTCTGCAGGTATCTTCTCTGCATCTGTAAGCATTCTGGCTTTTGCTTCTTGATGCTTGCAGATTGCCAGCTTGCTTATGCATGTGGCAAAAACAAAGAAAGACATTTCAACCCTTTAAAACAATATTCAGTCTTTTCAGTTAAATGTGGAATGGGAAAAATAATGGTTTCTTTTTACATTGTGGAAGCCAGATGTTTTCAGCAACTATGAATAAGTAATCTTAACTTACATAAAATAATCTAATAGGGAAACATTTTGGAGACTTGCAGCACTAAGGTAATTTATCGATAAATAAATAGAAAGCTATTTTATTTGTTTGAAACACTGCTATGTTGACCTTTAAACTAAACTTTAGTGAGCATGCACAGGACCAGATTGTGAATTAAGAGTCCTAGAAAAAATACCCAGCATTTATATACATATGCAAGCCTAGCGATAGAGCTGGTGATGCTAGAAATACAGAGTAACAAATTAAGTTTATGCTGGCCCATCAAACCAAATGGATTCAATCAACCAAGTACCGTATTTATCGGCGTATAACACGCACAGGCGTATAACACGCATCTTCATTTTAAGAGGGAAATTTCAGGAAAAAAATTAAATTTCTAAATAAAAACTTTGAAGCAAAATAAGGTAGCTCAGAACTTTTTTTTTATTAATATTATTACCACTTATAAGGTAAATCAGTGGTCCCCAACCTTTTTGTACCAGGGACCGGTTTCAAGCAGAAAATTTTGCAAGGACGGGGGGGAAGAGAAGGAGGCTTGCTCTCTCGCTGCTCCACCATCCAAGGAAGAAACTGGCTTGGCCCGCCAAGAATTTTAAAAAAACCTCTCCCTCAATTTATACAGTCCCCAAAAATATTAAATTACAGACAACCTACTAAATCCTACTAAATATACAAAAATAGGTATATTTGAGACCTTGTTTAAAAGATCTGGGCTTGCTTATGTTCTGGTCATGCAGTTAAAACATGCTGGAAAAAATAATGATATCCTAGCTGAACAGCAAGCTCTGTGACTGCATAAATATGATTACAGGTTTGGAGAGTCACAGTCCAGCAAACACCAATGCAAATTCCAACTCTCTGGAAAAAGCAAGATTACCAGCATGAAAGTTTTCATTATTATAATCCTTTACCCAAGTCCAGGAGCTATCTCTTGATTATTTAAATGTAAATTCATTATTTGCTCCATGTTGGGATATTAATATAAATCAATTTCATGAATGAATCAAATCCATGCTTCTTTTCTGATATTTTCAATCTTATGCCTAAAATTGTTAATTTTATTGTGTACAGATCTATTGACATAAATTATCCAGTATACTTTTTAGAAGAACAAGTAGCAGAATACCAAACAATGTGCATATTCAATGCTTACTGGCAGCAAAGGAGCAAGATTGCTTTCCAGCTTGGCTGAGAGCACTTTACACAAGAGGGAGGCTCCTTTCTCTAAAGTGGCAGTGGAGTCATGAATAATTTTACACACATGCACACACCCCAACATTTTATTACTGAGGCACAAAGCAAAGCCAATACTTTCTGCCAGAATTGCTTCTTCTGCTACATTTGTAAATCTGAAGTTCCAACGTTATAAACTTGACTGATGGGCCTGAAAAGCAAATCGTTTATTTATTTATTTTTGGTTAGATTTAACTGCTTGAATAAATAATGGGTGCTTTCTAGGGTTTTAAAATAAAAGACACATTCCAATTTAAATTTCTACCTTTTAAAAATATACTCCAGTACTAAGACAAATGTTAAATGTAAAAAACTTCCGTATTTTCAGTGAGATGGGATAATAGAAAATATAATTTTGAAAATTAATAATATTTAACACAGAAAATTAAGTAAAAATTTTAAAAAATGGATAAAATATGAACCCCTTTCTTATATATATTTCTAAAATATATTAAGAAATATTACCTTTATGGAATCTTTTGGATCAAGGCCTAGTTTTATGATCACTTGCCACTGTTCTTTTGTTTCTTTGTCACTGGCATACAGGAAAAATTCAGTGGGTTCTGGAGAAAGCTGAAAGCTTCTAGCTGCATATACCACACCATCTTCACCAATTCTGAAATCTGCTGGTGCACTGCTTTCAAAATGGACTTTTCTGTTTGCTTCACAGCTTCTAAATCTTACTGCAAATACATAAAACACAACAGCTATAATGAAAAAGGTTTAAAAATCCTGATATTCTGAATAATTTGTTGTAGATAAGTCAACTCTAATGTTGGTTAAATTTAAGTATGTTGATCAATCAATAGCTAACTAAAAACAAAGCACAGTTTTTAAGATCTCCCACTGATTTGTTTTATGCAAGCCCTGGTACATTAATAGTATATAATTTTTTAATTGTTTGATAACCAAACAAAGGATTATATAACAATTGTTTTATCACTACTTTCCAATTTTTGTCCAAGTATTTCTGAAACAATTGCCTCCTACCTATTCTGCTCTAGAATATGAAAGCATTAACTTGCAAATCTCAGATTACAACAAAATATAAGAATACTTTAAACAATATATAGTACTTTTGGGGTACTACTAGTTGTAAATAATATTTATGATTTGCTTCTCAATTTGAAGAATTTGTGTCTCTCAACAAATATTATTTGTCTTAAGAAAAGAAAAGCAAACCACATCTATAATACGTTACATTATTGTTTATTAGCAACCAGCTGTTTAACATAGTGATCAACGCAACAACCATGTAAATGAATAAGAACTACCACAAGATACAAAAAACTGTAAGTACAGAACCTATAAATTGCTTGTCTATGGAGATTCTCAGTCATCCAGGTCACAGTTGTCCCAAAGATGCTTTTTCAAGAGGCAACTGGACTTTCTGGTTTTTCTTTGAAGAAGTTTTTGCTTCTCAACCAAGAAGCTTCTTTAGCTCTCTGAAGAAACTTCGTGAATGAGAAGCAAAATGTCTTCAAAGAAAAACCATAAAGTCCAGTTGCCTCTTGAAAAAGCACCTTTGGGATATAAATTGAATGCCACTACATTAGATAACATACTTTTTCTCTCCATCCCTTCCTTTTAAATTATGGAATTAAAAGGTTCCTTCTTATAGATCTGGAGGAGTCTCATAGGAATATATGAATATAATTTGGACAATCACTAACTGGATTCCAGAATTAATCTGAGAAAGCTTAAGAAATGAATATCACAGTCTCTCTGTACCTCAGTATGCTTAAATATCTAATGGGAAGCTAGCACCTTCCTTATTGATATTCTTTCTTGAGGCAACCAGGTGCTATAAAATTCATGGGGAATTGCTTTTTTTAAACAGCATGTTGCTGAAAATTTATAAAACGGACAGTATCCTGATAAAATCATCCTCTGCAAGTAGTCATGTTAAAAGATTTTTGTGTGTATATATATGCTTGTGCATGCATAGATGGATGGATACAATATGTTCTTTAGGTAGTTTTTAGGCTATTGCTAGAAATTAGGTTTGTAAAGAACAGCTTGGATCGGTTAACAAGTTAACAAGTTTTAAAGAGAAAAAAAAATCTCTTTCAAATTATTATTATTATTGGTTAGATTAAAAAAATCCCTTGTAGAAAGTCATTATTAATGCCGCTATCTTCCTAAACTGATGAAAGGGATGACACATTATTCACAGTATTGTGACATTTGTCTTTAGCTCCACTGCAATTTAAATGCATTACTCAGAAAGCAATAAAAACAATTTTTCACAGTAAAAAATAAAAATACTTATAAAGAATACCCAAATAAATTTTAAAATGTAAGCCAATATAATTTAATTTTTTTTGTGTATTTTTGGTATGTGCATGTGGACCCAGGGCTTGAGTAGGTTTTGGTGGTCCATCATAACTTTAAATAGTTACTGAGTGACCAACCATTATAAAAGGACTACCTGTATAGAGACATCATCAAGCAGTTTTCTTGGAAATAGTACTGAAGGGTGAAGTGCAAGCGATTGAAATAGTATTGTTCCCTATTCATTCCATTTTTTCCCCCAGTGGCCTTAAAATTTTCTGGCAATTAAAGATATTTCTCTCTCATTGTTGGTCTTTTATTTATCTGCTCATTTAAAAGGGAATGCCCCTTCAAATACAGAAAATTAGTTTTCTAATTACAGGGAGAGAAGGATCAAGATACATGAAACATTCTAGGCAGAAAGTTCTATGCAGTGAGTTGTGTGAACAAGAATTCAATACGTACCTGGGATACATATAAACTAATATTCAATTAATGAAAAATAACATGTTGGATCATGTTTTGATAGGGTATTTATACAAATGTTTTACCATGGACATATGTAAGTGCAGGGGTGGGATTCAAATTTTTTAACAACTGGTTCTGTGGGCGTGGCCTAATTTGTGGGTGTGGCTTGTTGGTCACATAACTGGGTGGGTGTGGCTTGCTGACTGATCGTGGCTTGGTGGTAACGTGACTGGCTGGGAGTGGCTTGTATGTAAATATTTATATAGATATTTAATTTGATATTAAAAAGTACAACTTTTACCCAAAATCAGGCAAAGCAGGCAGGAAGATTGAGTTGCTCACAGAATCACAGATTTACTCAGAGATCTACCTTTCTGCAATCTATTGCCTGAGTCTGTCACATAAAATTTGCCTGCAGGCAAACTCACAAAATTAACTCACAAAATACCATGTATGTAAATATTGAAATTTTTTATAAAAATAAAGAGCAACTTTTACCCAAAATCAGGCAAAGCGAGCAGATTGATTTGCTCACAGAATCACAGATGCACTGAGAGATCTACCATTCTGCAATCTACTGCCTGAGTCCACATTGAAAAATAGAAGCTAGGAAGGTTCAGCTCTGCTTTTAGATTAGCTAGAAAGCAAGAAATCCAACGATTTCCTGCTTTCTAGCTAATCTAAATATCACAGCTGATAATCGGAACAGCTAATGGTGGGGGAAAAAAAATAATAGCAGGTAAGTTTGATGGTGGTCATACCAGGTAAGGAGTGAGTGGGTGGGGAGGAGAGGAGCCAGCCAGTGGTGCAATTTGCTGGTTCTCTGAACTGTGCAGAAGCTTAACAACCAATTCTATAGAATTGGTCCAAAACCCCTGTGTAAGTGTAGTTATCAGACCAAAAATAACCTATATAAACATTTCTTGCATTTTAAAAATAGGTAATTATAAGTCAGAATTAATTATTTTCATCTTGCAAGACCACAATTCTGTAGGTTATTCTGATCCCTTTCCCTTATATGAAAAGCATAGTGGAAAGTGAACTAATAATGGAGAAAAATATTTATTCAGTTACACTATGTGTCCTAATTTTCTTGAGTTGTTATATAAGGTTATACTGTAGGTAGTCCTCAATTTATGGTTACAATTGAGATTGGAATTGTGGTTGCTAAGGAATGCAATCATTAAACCTAATCATGTGATCAGATCTGTTTTTGACTGTTTTTTTTTCCATCGGTGTTAAACGAATCACTGAATCATATGGTCATTTCCCCAATTTAGGCTGATTATTGGAAACTGGCTGATTGTGTACAAATAGTGATCAAGTGCCCAGAGGATGCTGCAATTGGCAGTGAAATGTGGTTTGGTTGCAAAGTGCCTGAATTATAATCATATGATCATTGGGTGGTACAATGATCATAACTTTGAGAGAAATTGTAAACCACTTTTTCAAAGACTGTCATAACTTTGAACGGTCAATAAATGAAGGTTGTTAAATATTTTATTAAATCTGATGTGCAACAACTGAAACCATATGTACTGGAGAGCAAAGTGTGAAGTATGCAATCTCACTTACAGTAAGTTGAAGAAATAAACTATGTATATTCATTTCTAATGATATAAATAATTCATAATAGTTGCAATTTTATAATCTCGTATATTTCACTAATAATCTTCAATTAAATAGTTTCATTTATTGGGCAATTACTGTTATCACAGTGACACTTAACTGTGTTATCATGCTGCATCCCAAACTCAATTCAAATTGTTTGAATTCTAAAGTTCCTTAGTGCTTTAGCTCCTTCATTTTTTATTACTTTCTCTATTTTTGTGGTCCCACCAATTCTTGCTTGCAGACAAATGGTATTTCTTGCAGATCTTCCAGTGCCCCATTTGTCATGCCGTTGTTTGTAATCAGTCTGCTTGATCTTCTTGCAGTAGGTAACTAGCTGGTCCATTGTTTCTTCAGCTTCTTCGCAGAAGAAACATTGCTATTTGCTATCTGCTATTGTCTTTTCAAATCTGGCATTATTTTTACTATATTACTTCTGCAGTCTCCTTTTATATATTTTGATCAAGTCAAGGTAAAAGAGCCATGGTGGTGCAGTGGTTAGAATGCAGTATTGCCGCCTAACTCATTGCCTACTCCAAGAGTTCGGTTATGAGTGGCTCAAGGTTGACTCAGCTTTCCTTCCTTCCGAGGTGGGTAAAATGAGGACCCAGATTGTTGAGGGCAATAGGTTGACTCTATAAACTGCTTAGACAGGGCTGTAAAGCACCATGAAGCAGTATATAAGTGCTATTGTTATCCAAATACTCCTGCCTTCTATTTTTCTCATAAAAACAACCCTATGAACTGAGTTGGATTTAAAAAGAATGAGTGGCCCAAGGTCATCAAGCCAGCTTTCATGCTCAAGGCACTCACAATCTCTTGGTTTCTAGGCCAGCATCTCTTACCTAAAAAGAGTGGGAAGTGTTAAAAAAAACCTAACAGAAGTGCAACAAAATAAGCATTTAAGAAGAGAAATACTGGTGGCTACTATTAGCAAGCATGGACTATGAGGCTCCCTATTAAGAAACTTGAATTTGCCTGAAGCTTCACATAAACTTGAAATAACATTAACGTTGATTCCCAACATGATATCCTCTTGGATTTAACCTGGGGTCCTCTTCCCCATGTTTTCTAATAAATAGCAAATTGGTATAACATTTCCTATATTCAGATCTATGTGGCAGTTGCCTGTTTAGATTTTCTGCATTCCTGCAGAAACTAGCTCCCAATATAAATCATGGGCATGCACAAAATACACAAAATATTTTGCTGCCTTGCAAAAAATTCAGGACAGTAGCTGACTTGTCCTACACCTTACCTCTCTCTATTTCTGTTACTTTTCTTTTTTTAGGCATCAGGAATATTCAACAATGTTTTCTTTTGTTCCATCAAAATACTCAAGCCATTTTTAGGCATGCTTTCTCACGTAACAGCCAAATGGATTATTTTAACGAAGTTTCTGATGGAGCTGTTGTTCTCCTATTTTGAGGAAAAATTATTTTTGTACCTATCCCTAAACATTCATACAAGCCCATATAGTTTAACTCATTTTTTAAAATATGCAATTTGTCAACTCATAAAATATTCCTATGGTCTTTTTAGAGCTGCCAACAGAATGGGAGGGGGAAAGGGGTTTTGAAAGAGCAGTGTGGCAGCTTGAAAATCAAAAGTGCATTCCATAAATATGAATTATGACACACCCGGGGGGGGGGACCAGGATCAAAGGTGACAATGAATTATGTGTCTTAGAGTCAGCTACACGCAGGCAGTGCCGTACAATAGATCATTTTGAAGTTTTGGAAGTTTGGCTTGAGACTCATGATTTAATTGGGGTAACTGCTGGAATCCTGACAGCATTACTGCAGTAAGTTTTCATAATAATTCAGAAATTACCGTGTTTCTCACATAATAAGGCCGGGCCTTATTTTTTTGAACCCGAAAAACGGCTAGGCCGTCTTTTCGGGGTAACTAATTTCCCCCTTTCATCCTCATCTAGAGCCCCGCGGGTGGCCTCGCCACCAGCTGCTCCTAAGGGCGATCATGGCGACGCAGAGAGCTCCCTACTCCCACTAAACACCTTTGCTGCAGACCCAAGACCTTTGGCACCTGCCTCTGTTGCTTTCCCTTCTGCCCATTCCACTGCCGTTTGGAGTGCCGTTGGAGCTGCCTCTGCCGTTTGGAGCTGCCTCTGCCGTTTGGAGCTGCCTCTGCCGTTTGGAGCCGCCGCCGCCGTTTGAAGCTGCCGCTTCCGCGTTTGGAGCACTACCGCTGTTTGAAGCACCACCGCCACTCCAAACACGGAGCGGCAGCTCCAACGTGACGGCGGCACTCCAAACGCGGCGGCGGCTCCAACGGCAGAGGCAGCTCCAAACACGACGGAGCCACCGCCGCCGTTTGGAGCTGCCGCCGCTGTTTGGAGTACCATTGGAGCTGCCTCTGCCGTTTGGAGCTGCCTCTACCGTTTCGAGCTGCTGCCGCCGTTTGGAGCCACCGCCGCCGTTTGAAGCTGCCGCTTCCGCGTTTGGAGCACTATCGCTGTTTGGAGCACCACCGCCACTCCAAACACGGCGGCAGCTCCAAACACGGAAGCAGCAGCTCCAAACGTGACGGCGGCACTCAAGCGGCGCCGGCGGCTCAAGCGGCAGAGGCAGCTCAAACACGGCGGAGCCACCGCCGCCGTTTGGAGCTGCCGCCGTCGTTTGGAGCTGCCACTTCCGCGTTTGGAGCTGCCGCCGTGTTTGGAGTGGCGGTGGTGCTCCAAACAGCGGTAGTGCTCAACGCGAAGCGGCAGCTCCAAACGGCAGAGGCAGCTCCAAGCGGCAGAGGCAGCTCCAAATGGCGGCGGTGGCTCCGCTCCGTGTTTGGAGCTGCCTCTGCCGTTTGGAGCCGCCGGCGCCGTTTGGAGTGCCGCCGTCACGTTTGGAGCTGCTGCTTCCGTGTTTGGAGCTGCCGCCGTGTTTGGAGTGGCGGTGGTGCTCCAAACAGCGATAGTGCTCCAAACGCGAGCGGCAGCTTCAAGCGGCGGCAGCAACTCAAACGGCAGAGGCAGCTCCAAACGGCGGCGGCTCCAAATGGCAGAGGCAGCTCCAAATGGCGGCGGCGGCTCCAAACGGCAGAGGCAGCTCCAAACGGCGGCAGCAGCTCAAGGGCACTCCAAATGGCGGTGGTAGCTCCAACGGCACTCCAAATGGCAGTCCCCCCACCCTTCCCCCTATTTTGCATGTTTTAAACTAGGCCTAAATTTGGGGGAGGGGCTTAATTGATTTTATGCCTAGAAAACATGCTGGGTCTTCCTATTGGTGGAGGCCGTATTGTTGGAGAAACACGGTAGCTCAATTCTATAGAATTTTTTTGCAGGTAAGCACATAAAATACAGGATGAAATTAACTTTGTTTAACATCTTCCTAACGTGTTGGGACTGCAATTCTCAAAATTACTAGGCAGACTATTTGAAGAGCCTGGTAGCTGGAAATTCAATGGCGGTTAACGTAGCAATACACGCGGAAGACACTATTCAACAACGGTAACTGAACAATGTAATTAATTTGATGCACAAATACTTTTGGCAAATGTTAAGCCACCTTAAAACAATAATTTCACCAATTATTATATTACATTGTTTTGTTACCCAAGAAGGTATCATGTAACAAAATTTTAAGCTTTTTGAATTAATAGAATAGACCTTCTAAAAAAATCAATGCAATCAATATGGTCACTGTAAAACCTGGTTTGAATGTCTGCCTACAATTTATAGAAGGTACTGACGGCACAAGTTTATTTAATTCATCAAAATTATATTTCAAGATTTGGAGTCTTGATTTTACATTATGTTTTGCAATCAATTAAAAAACATTCTAGTTAATGCTATTCCCCTAACCCTCAGCTAATCAAATTAACATAAATGGTCTATTTTTAAAACTACCTATAAGGTAAAAACAATCTCAAAAATGTTCAGTGAATCTCACTTACACATTTTTACTAAAATGTTCTTCACTTCCCATAATCCTTTTTGCTTACTGAATAAAGCATGCCAGAAAGAAAATGGGGATAAAGTTACTTCTGGTTCCATAGAAATGCCTATGCAGCTCTTTAAAATAGGAATAGTGACAGTCAGCAAAAACACAGATTAGGTAACTCCAACACAACCCAAATTATATTTGATTCAATGATTCTTTACAATTTTTGCCATTCCCACTCACTGACACAAAATCCTTCTTTTGCCTTCATTTCAGTGGAAAAATATAACAGAAAGGGGTAAGCCATCTTAAGAGGAAATAATACAGCTTAGACAACTGCTTTTATTTTCCAATGCAGATATAATCGAGAGAATCCAGCCTCTCTTGGGCTATTGAATTTATTTAATAAACAGATGGCAAGCATAAACCTATATAGTCTTGTGGAACTCTACTGAAGCCACCAAAATTAAAAGAAGAGGGACAAAATAATGCAATTCTATAAAAATGAGCATCAAAATAATCAAAATAATTTTCTTGAATGTACAATTCTGGTTAATAAAAAGCAATACTAAATATTAATGGTGTTTATTAATATAGATAAAAATCTACTTTGCACCCAAATATTTCAAGGCTATTCTACTTATACAACAAAAAATAAAATAGTTAAATGATGAGACAAAAATAGTCTAAAGAGATATAACAGTAATTTTAATGCCAATAAAACCAGCCAAATTTAATGAAAAGCTGCTGGAATAAATATCTATTTAACAACTGGTGATCAACAATAACAACAACAAGGTACTAAAGAAACTCCTGCATCAGAAAATTTCAAATTCTGAGCATCTATTTAAAAAAGGCTATAACATTTTTATCATTCATATTATGGATTAGAGAATGAATGTGGGGTAGTGGTTAATGAACCAGGCTAGAAAATAGAAGATCATGAATTCTTGTCCTGCCTTAGGCACGAAATCACTTAGGAGCCTTGGGCTTCCTCTTACAAATTTCACTGGTTGATAGTAGATGCAACTAAAACATTGTATTTCATGCTCTTTTTAAATATAAAATATTTTATGTACTTCCAGTGAATTCACAACCAAATTATGTTTAGCCTTAAAGCCTTAACGTGAATACTCTTGGTAAATTGTTCTACCTCCTTGCTATAGGTTGGAACCAATACCTGCAATGATTTAGGTTTGGGGTTGGGTTTTGGTTTTTTTGCCACAATGCTAATGAAAGATCCTTTAAAGTGGCAAATGATTAAATCCTTCTTATCATCCATGCAAAAATCTGAGATGGATTAGCAACTTTATACTAACAAGGGGACTGGAAAAGAAATTACATATCTTTTGAGTGCACACTCTGTGTAAATGTCAGGCAGAAGCCAAAGACACAGTAAATTCCATCCTTTATTTCCTTATGCATAATCTTGCCAAACTAAAGCTATAAACCTCTATCCTAATAGATATATCCTAACAGAATCTAGGGTATGGCTAACCCTGAACCTCTTCTGCTTTCCCCTAACCACCTTGGGACTGTGCAATCACTTAATTTGGGGTTCTTTCTGGAATGTACTGCTTCCTCCCTAGGAAAGATCTATGCTGCCAAGACTCCCCTCCATTACCTCTCAGATGCATATCCCATCACAGTAAATGATTTGCACAATACTGATTATCAAGCACCATCAAATACAAAGATGGAGGTTTTTTTGGTTAGGTGTCTCCTTACATTCAGATAAAGATTTATGTATGTAGTATATATGACGGACAGTTGCAGTGTTAGACTTTTGCTAGAAATGAAAGGAGCACAACTGAAATTCTTTGAAATCATACCCATCAAAATACTAGACAGAACTACTTACACATAAACTTGAAGATAGTAAGTGATAGACAGCAGAAATATATCAATTTAATATAGCAGAAAGATGCCTGAATGTGGAAAACTTGTAAGATTCTCCTAGGAGGGTTTTATTATATCAGCACAAAATTAGACATATTTTAAGACACAAGAGTTTTTGTGCAAATTATGCAATATATTGAGGTAGCACTAATATTCAGTATCTACTTGGAAACTGGCATCAGGATTCCTTGCTGACCTATCAACATTTAGTGTAACACTATAAAAGAAAAAATAGAATACCTACTTTCATATATGAGTATTATTTCCTGTGTTGAATGAAAGGTATTTTTTACTTTTCCAATAGTTCTATCTAGTTTTGTATTGGAAAAATACAAAACACTGCACTTGATATTCAGCTAGAGAGATTGAGATAATGGGTGAAAATGGCAACAAGCTTGATGGATTACAGGAGGACTAAAATTCTACTTTTGGAAAAGGCTTAACGGCAGGAATAGAATATTTACCTTTGAGGACTCTATTACAGATAGAACCAATTACCTGAATTTCAAGATCCTTGAGTATAGTACATATATATGCCTGAATGAGAAACCTGAATATGATGTTATTCATAAATGGATTTCATTATCCAGATTTAATTTTACTATGAGTACCAGTGAATATTCTCAGTCATAATCTGTCACACAGTTTTCACGCCTCATACGTAAAAAATGTTTATCAGCAAAGGGCACATATTTATTTAGAATCATGCCCATTGCTTTTGAATGGTGTTTGCAGATACATTTTTTTAAAGTACTGGTGTTTGAAGGCTCATTTTTAAAAAAGTATTATTTAATATTTGGGCCTAAAACTTCTTTTACAGTCACAATTCTTTTTGTTTCTTTTAAAGAAGACACAGAAAGAACTGGGTCTTTTACAGGCAGGAGAGGGCAATAAATTACTTCTACTCTTCAACACAATTGAAATAGATTTTTTTCATGCTCCCTGGAGATGTTTTATAGAATATGCATTTCACTGGGGTGCCCTTAACTCTACACTTTTTATTTTTAAAAAGGGACATAAATTTCATGTGGACTGTACCTGATCAACTGCCTCTACATTTCAATACTTATCAGATGAACCTATTATTGTTTAATACACATTCACTATGTAATTCACAATGGGTGTAATTTATAATTTTATTACCTTTATATTTTAATCAATATTTTAGCAACCAGTAAAAAGTTCTTCCAAGTGTTTTCAAAAAGTAGATTAAATAAGTACTATATGTATATAGGCACATGGTTTACGTTTAATAGTTCATAAAATGCAAGCATTAATACATTGGTATGCTTAGTAATCTCTAGATTATAGATGCTAGCTTGAATAGAATATCATGAACGTGACTAGATTAAAACTATGTTTGCTTATATTCATGGCATGCCAACTAAAATGCAACAAAACTCAAAGTTATATATACTATTAGCAGGGAATGCTTATATGGTTCAAATTGGTATGTGCTACAGCCACTTTAATATTGCAAGTGTTTGTCTACCCCAGGGTGGGGAAAGTGCAAGTTGACAGGGGGTGTGGCAAAGATTATGGACTCAGTCTCCAGGCAGAAAGGCATGTGTCAACCCATCCGTGGACTCTCCAATCATCGTGCTGGAGAATGCTTGAGCAGCAGCAGATATGGGAGGAAAATCAAACACACAAATTGCCATGGCAAGACAAGACCTTCATAGAATGTACCACTGACAGACAGCTGAGGTGTTTGATAGTGAGAAATTCTACCAGGATCTGGAAAGGGCTTGACTAAAAGATAGTACTGCGGGATTGCAGTACAAAAACTGGCACTAAGCACCAGATCCATTAAATAGAATAACAGAATAACAAAGTTGGAAAGGACCTTGGAGGTCTTCTCATCCAGCCCCCTGCTCAAGCATAGATGCAGGGTCTACCTCACTAGACAGGATCCAAGCGCAGACTATGTAGAAAGGCTTCAGAGACAATCCAATGCATAGTGAAAGGGTTAAAGATGCAAGAAGGATCAGCATATACTGAATGACACAACCAGTAGCATTGGCATTATATACAGGAACATCTACATAAAGTTTGGGCTAGACCCTTCCAAGTCCATATGGGGGGTTTCACAGGAGGTAATGGAAAAGAACAGGGCTAGGATGCCATGACACTTCCAGATCCAGATGGATCGATAGATACCACACAATCAGTCTAACATCGTGGTAATAGACAAGAAACAGAAAACAGTGATAGTGACAGATGGAGAGGTGTCAAGTGACAGCAACATCAAGAAGAAGTGGAAAACGTTTATGAGAGTAGTTATGAATAATTATTCAGCCACACACAACTACACTAAATTGAGTTAAAGTTTACTTTAAGAAATAGCCCAGTCCAATAACAGTCCAGGTCATATACATTTAACAGTCCAAAGAATATCCAATTACAAAATCTTCTTACTGGTTGCCTTTGTCATTTACAGGAAACAAAGATATCAAAGTATAAGCACAGCAGAGAACCTTAGATAGCAACACAATGTCAGAGAGACAAAATGTCAGAGAGAGCAACCCATGATCTCTAGCACCCTCTTATGGCAATTCACAATACAATCAACTAATCGGAACATAGTACAAATCAATACAATAACTTTGTCTTAAAGCTACAAACATACATTGTTGGTTTATATATTGCCAACCCAACTAATTGGTGGACAGATTCCTAACAATCATTAACTGAATCCCATGGTTCTTAGGTGAAATGACTTCCTGCACGTTTCTCACAAACAATGTTGATAGGAAATTGTAAATCCCAGGCTGGCAGACAGGTAAGTAGGTGGGGAAGGAGCAAGGGAATAGACAGGGATGTGGGAGAAGGCTGGAAACAATCATGATGGTGCACGGGATGGGAAGACTGCATAGGGTGTGTGAGTGGCTGATGCTGCCCAATACAGGGAGGCTGGCCTATGACTTTCTGGTCACTTGCAAATGGTGATCATGGGGTGCTAGCAATCTGCTATTAAGTTTGAATGAGTTGCCAAGCAACCCAGACTTCGATCATGTGACCATGTAATATTGGGGTGGCTGGAACTCCTAGGAATGGATGTGCTGTAGTAATTTTGAACAGTCACTGAACAAATGGTTATAAATGGAGAACTACCCGAAGAGCAAAAATACAAAGCTGTATAATGTTTATATAGAGGACCTTTTAAAATTTCCCTTTCGAGCAAGAAAGAATAGACAACACAAAATAAATGTATACTTCCTTTGTTCTTGACTGAAAGTTAAGCAGAATAGGCCTTAGATAGGAAATTTCTTAGAAGTATTGGGGCTGTAGGCCATACTGGGAAGTTGAAAAAGTATCCCAGAACAATGCACAACAAACTACTTCCATAGTAGATGTTCATGAATTTTTTAATAATTGAGTCTGATGTCACATTTTCCTATTTGTAGTCAGAGTTGTGGAAGTACAGTATCAAACAGGATGTGGACACTGAAAAGGAACTGATTTTCTAATCTCTAAGGTGTCTTCTAACTAAATGAACTGTGTTTGTGTAATTGAGATTTTTTTTGCTGTAACAGTATTTATAAGACTGCAATATTTTATAGCTTTTATTTATTTTTCCTATAAAAGGGTTTCCCTGTCCTGCTGAAGTAACTATTAATGATTTTTAATGATTTTCCCCCCCATGTGCAGAAAGAAATTACAACTACCGTGTTTCTCATATAATAAGGCCGGGTCTTATTTTTTTTTGAGCCCCGAAAAAATGGCTAGGCTGTCTTTTCGGGAGTGACTTAATTTCCCCCCCCCTTGCATCTTCGGGCAGGTGGGCGGCGACGGCTTCGATGTTGACCTTGGCGTTGGTGGGGCACTTCGTATCGGGGTCAAGGCAGGCAGCACCATATCCGGGTGTGCAACAAAAGTACTTCCTAACGGCAAGCCCCCCCCACCATTCCGCCCCATTTCGCATGTTTTAATATAGGCCTTAATTGGGGGGGAGGGGCTTAATTTCATTTCATGCCTATAAAACATGCTGGGACTTCCTATTGGGGGAGGCCATATTGTTGGAGAAACAGGGTACTTCATATTCAATAGCCTAAAAATTGCATTTTGAACACTAGTCTGAAAAGTTATATCTTTTATTTTTGTTAATTTCAAAGTTACTTTCTATTTTTTCTTTTGAAATACATGACATGTCCAAATTCTAATGTTTTATATGAATGCAAAACACACAAAATGTTATCCTAGAGAGAATAAACTCAGCCAGTAAAACAAATACATAGAACTGCTGTTTTGAAGAAAACTGCAAAGCGTGAAACAACAGCCTGTTATCAGCCACTGAGAGTCAAAAATTCAGTACTGGCAGCTAAAACAACTGATCTATTTCACCATCCATTTCAACAAACTGATGAATACCATCTGCATGACAGTTCGAATCCAAGTCTTGAATCCAAGTAATTACTAAAAATCAAAACTATATTCATTTTAAATAAATGGTAATGGGGACAAAGGGGAGTTGAGTTTGCAAGGAAGAAGAAATTCAATTCATTAGCAAGACATTGCTGAATACAACTGACCAACCTCGATGGCATGAGGATGCACTTGAAAATAAAGCATGCAGATTACATGAAATTATTAATTTTTTTCTACTTTTTCTATTTAAAATTAGTTGGTTAGACAAATATCTTACATTTTAATAGAGAATCTAAGCAGCTTAATTTATATGCAAGATCTATCTGTTCTGATATGTTAATTTCATTACTAGAAGCTTAATGGAATGCACGATAAAACATATCATGATTTCAACGGGTAGACCATAATCTGTGTATTTTGACATGGAAAAATATAAAATAAAATTGTATAACTATAAAAAAGTTTTTCTTAAGAATTTGTGGTAGTTTTATAATAATTCTCCAACAAACAAAAATGTGATTGATAATGTGAGACCAATACTCAAAATTACTCAAAAAATTATTTGGAAAAATATGTATATTATAGAAGGAAAACAAACAAACATGTAACTTATAGTAGTAAAAATCATTTTGCTTTTGCTGTTATCAGTACTGCCAAGAAACAAACATATTTTGTTATACAGTATCCTACTCTGGAACAGATCTGCACATTTTCACTGCAATCCCATATACATTTATCTGAGAATTTATCCAATGAACATAATAAAATCTATTTGTCTTTTTTAAAAAAAGCTTATTGGAAATTTTTAGATAGATAAAAGATAAACAAGAAATATATTAAAAAGCTAGAGAAAGAAGAAAAAGATAAAAGAAAGTGATGCAGTTAAAGAAAAAAAAAATATAATCAAAGAAGCTACTTGCAAATCTTTGTAGCAGTTACATATAAAATTACTATCCTTCCTTTGTTCATTAAAATTACATTACAGATATCTCTTTTTTTCCCATATTCAATTCATTTTACAATCAGCAAATCCACAAATCACCATTCACTCTTTTCCATAAAAAAAGGTTTCTAGTTGTTTATAAGAATACCTATTATTTTATCCCTGATGGAACAAGTCATTTTTGAGAATGCTGTCATCTTTGCAATCCATTCCTCTATTGTGGGCATTTCAGTACTTCATTGTTGTGATTGTTATGATTTTGATGGAGTTACCATAAATAAAATTAATCTTCCATATGTCTTTTCTAATTGAGAATCCATTAGTCTCAGTAAGAAAAGTTCTGGTTTCATCTCAATAATTATATTTAAAATTCTTTGCATCAACATTTGTATTTGTATCCTGCCCCCCCCCCCCCCTATTTTTTTGTTTTTTGCTTTTTCACAATTCCATCATGCATGGGTAAATGTCCCTTGTATTTTTCACATGACCAACATTGACTGGAAGTATCGTTATAGATTTTGCTAGCATTCAGATAAAGCCTGCTGTTTCTTTTCCAGACCCCCAAGTCTCCGGGCATAAGGCCAAGATAGGGAATTCAGCAATGCTGTGAAACACAGCATTGCTGAATTCACTAGGAGCCGAGGTTTATAACCAAGTATCAATGACATACTGATGATGCTTCACCTTATAGCAACAGATCAGCTTACCCAGAGACTTCATATATATGTTGAGTAGGAATGGAGAGAATACTGAATCTTGCAGGATCTCTTTCCTGTAGTGGCACTCCAAAAGGCCATTTTATTTCAAGGACTTTAGTGATATAGTTTGATTTCTTCTTATTAAGAAGATTCTAGAAGTTCATTTGGAGTTACATTTAACTTTCTTATTTTTCATTCTTTCTTGATGAGTAAAAGATGGGGAAGGGGGGAACCTTCACATATTTGCAGGACACTAGTTTATCTGTATAATTCCCAAGGTTCTGTCAGTTTGTATGATAAATATATGTACCTTCCAATCAAGGCCAAATTCTGCAGTGTCATGACCCTGAAAGCTGGGCCATGTAGTTTACAGTATCAGGTACAGTATCAGGTTTTCAGAAAACCCTCATGTTAAGAATTTTGATCTTCAACACAGACCTAGTGCTGAATACTGTGTAAATCTTGACTACTTCAAGGTATTACCACTGTTGTTTCACTGGGGGTTCCAATAGCTGAAAGGGGATATTGCTTGGTGTGTAATTCTTGTGTTTCTGTTTAAATTTGCTTTCTGAAATTGTTAATAAAGCTTAAAACCTCTTTACTTACAAATGTATTCCTTATGTCTGGATTCTAAAAGAACCAACTTTCTGGTACCTGGCCACTACTTGCTATCCCAACCCCCAATCACTACTGACTGGAATTGATCCTAGAGAAAGTATATAAATCAGCACAACACAGTGCTACTCATCCTCAATTCTCTGAGCCCATCCAGAAGGATACCATGTTTGATTATATCAAACCAGCAGAGAAGTCAAGTAGAGCATGGATGAATGCACATCCCAATCCTGCCCTTATCCTTATTTGATTTAGAGACTATCAATACAATGTGGTTTTAGAGGACTTTTCCTCAACTTCCATTTCTCCTTTACTTCTCCAATAGTAAATCAATCAGGAAAAATATCCTGAAGCATTGTGAATCACCAACAAGTCAATTGACCTCTTACTTATAGCTGAGTTTGCCCATAAAACCTTAGCTCATTTTCCCACTGGCATGCAGCATTCTTTTTCTCATATGTCACCATTTCAGATGTGCTATTTCAGTCTTCAATGCTCTGAAGCCTTGCACTTTCTATAGGAAGTTCAGGCTATACATTAGCTCCTTACGAAAAATATGGGTGTAGATAAAGCCTACAAGGACACTGTGCCCATCATACACACACACACACATACACATGCGCACACACGGGGGGAAGAGGGAGGGAGAAACAGAGAGACAGGCACTGGTCAAGAGAAGGACAGGCACTGGTCAGCCCCGAAGACACTGAGTCAGAATGGAAGAAAAAATGACATATTATTCCTAAGAATCATATAAACTGGCTATCAACCTGGAAAAGAGAGAAGAGTCATCAGGAATGGAGAAGTATAAATCT
Source organism: Notechis scutatus (assembly GCF_049901735.1). NCBI lineage: Eukaryota > Metazoa > Chordata > Lepidosauria > Squamata > Elapidae > Notechis > Notechis scutatus. Next base: position 164,662,773 of record NC_142011.1, read on the forward strand.
TGAAAGAAGAAATGATAAAAAAAAGTCCTCATAGTCACAAGTAAGCAATCAGATTCCACTTCAGCTCATTTTTTAAAACAAGAGAGAGAGACCTCTTACTTTAACTCTATTAGATCATGTAAGTAGTATAAAGAACACTGCTGAGAGATTATTTTAATTGGAATGGCCCAGTTTACTAAAGAAAACTGAGCCTTCATTTAATTATAAATAGGGCTTATGTATGACATACAGCATTTTTAATAATGGTTTCATTAATTTTTCTAGAATAAATTTACTTATCAGAACTCTGGTATTCTTAAAAATCGTGTGTGTGTGTGTGTATTCAATTCCTGTTTTAACAAAAATAAAAAGCATGAACTAACTAAAACATAATTCATATAAAGTACATTGCTGCTCTAAAATTAGTCATGTCTGAAACTTGACTGTAAAAAAATTGCTCATTTGCCGACAATTTTTTTTCCTGGAAAAAAATAATGCTGTGATTTGGCTGAAAAATATTTATTTGTAGTTGTTATATAAAATTATGTTATTTTTGTAGCATGTTTTTTCTTAAGATGACTTTGTCACTACTTTACAGAGGAAGCCATAAAAACATTTTCGATTATGTCAAATGTGTTTATATAATGACTGTATGGTGACAAATGATGAGAATGTAGCCTTATTTATTCACACAACCCCTGGAAACCTTTACTTGTATCTCCATAGTCCAAGTCCAATACCTTAATCACTACACTATTACTAGTTATATACTTATTGTTGTAAGCCCAACACTTGAGATATTGCTAAACACTTTAGGCTATTTAGATATGATACAGTAAAACTGGGCAGCTAATATTATGTGGTCAACATCTTCTTGAGATACAATCTGAAAGTAAGTGAATATCATCTAACATCTACCATCATTCAACTAATGAACAAAGGAAGTGATTGAACCAATGTTTTAGTTCCCATTTTCCCATATCTCAATCAAATCCTTGTGATCAAAAGGATCAGTCACAACAACAAAATATGCAACAGTTATAACTCACAAACAAGGAAGCAAAGCAAAATGCCTTCACTCCAGCATCCTGGTAACATTAATTAAAGCTAATTGAAGTGGATTTATTCACACTTATTAAGTTATTGAGTTTTTGTACTTTGCCATGGTAAAGGTGTTTAAAATTAGTAATAATAATAATAATAATAATAATAATAAACAACTATCCTCCGCCATAATTTCCTTCTAAATCGGTTTAGGAAGAAAAACAAGGAAATCATGAAATAGAGACATGAGACATCCAAACTGACCTGCAACAAACAGAAACATTGTTATGACAATGAAAATCTGAAAATAGAAATAAAACCACTGAAATATAGTGGTTAAGATGATGGAACAGATATGGGAAGATTCAAATCTATCCTTAGCTATGAAATCTTACTGCACAACATTGACCCACTCAGACTATTTTAACAAAATATACTCCACAAATTGTTTTCCAGGGGGAAAAATTGAAGAGATATACTATGTATTTTACATCAATCTCTTGGATTAAACATATAATAATTTCCAGTACCATTATCAATAGGTCAATATTAATTTGTAAACAATTTACATGAGCTTTAATTAAAGGTCATGTTTCTTCATTATATAATACTTTTTTTAAGGAAAAAACAATACAAGAATTTATTTATAGCAGTCCATACAAGGCACATCACACATCTTTTGAAAGCTTTAAATAAAATAATTGGCAATTAAGTATAAAACTGAATATTTACTGCTTTAAATATGCCATTTCCTATTTAATATATCTGATGTTGAACAGAGTTTCTTACTAACAGTGCAGTTGATTATACCATAAAAAAACAAGTTACTGCATTTTTAACATACTGTACATACATATAAGAAAATTATGGCTATTAAAATACACAACAAAAATTGAACTCAGCTTATCTGTGAGAATATACAGTTGGGTTTTCCTCAATTTGAAGAACCCATATGTACTCATGGGTAAGCCCATAGGTGAGTAAGCTGACTCTCAGGTATTTAACCAAAATGTCATGACAAATGCACAACACATGGATAACTCAATTGTGAAGAAAAAAAAACATGCTATTTTTTATTTTTCATGAGTGGGTTTGCTTATTCAAGAATGGCACATTTTTCATGGTAGTTTAATTAAAACTATGAGAGTCACCTTACCCATGGATGGGCTAGTACATGAGTATATATGATATTTTGATATGCTATCAAGTTTTGTAATGAAAAACATAGAATCACTTACATCAATATATAATAATTTATGCATTTCTAAAATATTTCCAAATAGGAATTGTACTGAAGCCCATTAATAACGTGGAAAATAAAGAAAAACACCATGACAATTTAGGTAAAAAAAAAAAACCTCTAAGGCAAAACCAAACCATAATAGTAGTAATCATGATGATAATAATTATAACACACTGTATTCACATTTGAAGGTCTTGATCCATTTCTGAACTTAATTCGAAAAGGTGAATATTGAAATGTTCTGTCCCATCCCAGGCCACAAAGTGAGAGACTAGAATGCCACAGTAAGCAAGCTGGAAAAACACTGGGACTGAAGAGCCAAATTCACTCCGGCAGTAAATTGTCGTTGGCAGCTCTCCCAAGAAACTGTCAGCCAGACCAGGTAGCAAAAACACCTCTGAAGTTTATTTCATTCCCTCATTAGCAACTCTCCCAGAATAATATATTCACAAGATGACCAGACAATAGGATCACGAGATAACAGACTTAGCAGAATGACTCTTACAGTAACAACAGTTTGACTAGCTGGAAAAACACAGGGACTGAAGAGCCAAATTCACTCCGACGGTAAATTATCGTTAGCAGTTCTCCCAGAAACTGTCGGCCAGACCAGATAGCAAAATACCTTTGAAGTTATCTTCTACACCAGCAATAACGTCTCTTCCAAAAACTCACAGTTTAACAGAATGTTAAGACGACAAGTATGACGGTCATAACAGATTCACAGTGATAACAGTTTGTAACAGTTTGACCCGGACAAAGCTTGTGGGCTGACACGCTTCCTTATATGTCCTGGGGGTGTGTCAGCTTCCTGAATAAACCCTGATTGAAACATCCCACAGCTCTGGTAAGTTTTCCTAATTAATGCTGAAGGTCCGGGAGCAAGATAAGAACTCTGAGATTTAAAGCAAACAGTTTCAAAAACTCCCATAGTCACAACATTGAAGTCTAGTTTTCTTATTATTGCCAATTTAAATATTTTTAAATTCACAATTGCTGCTTATTTTTAGTATGAAACATCTCCACCTAACCTATCCACAAAGAGAGTATTTTGTTAGGAATGTAAGTCACCTAACAGGTATTTGGGTTAGAAATATATAAACCAGGATGGACATTTTAATACTGTCTCTTTAAGATAATCCTAAAAGTGTAATTGGGTGTGGTTTCTCAAATGGCCATAAGATGGAGCCAGAAACCTGGGTTGTCTTAGTCTTAGTCTCAGAAGTGAGTGAATCTCTGTTTCCTTCTGTTGGAGAATGTTGCTGTTCCTGTATTGACTGTTATTCATGGATTTGATGTAAGCCTGATACTGAACTGTTTTTGACACTGGACTTTGTTATTGGATTATCCCTGGACTGAAAACTGACTGATTTAACCTGTGAATGACCTTGGGCTGCTTGTTTTGAACTTTGCTTTAAACCTTTCTGGAAGTAAAAACCTACATTTAATGTACAGTGTATCTGTGTGCTGTGTGTGTATTATTCAAACACTACTCTCAACATGTCTCCCTGTATGTGCTCATTCTCCTAACGGGGAATTACCTCAACACATTTCAATATTGATTTTCAGATGTCATAAATTGCCATGGAGTCACTTAGGTGACATGGGCAATGTAAACATTTGTTAAACCAAACAAAATAAATAATTTCATATTTTTATCAAATCTCTATGAGTTATTTTTATCAACACTATTTTTAGCAAATTACAAGGTGTAAAAAGGCCAAAACAAACCAATGGTAATTCTGAAGACCAAGAGGATGGTAATAAATATGAAAGACTATTTTACAAAGAAGGCAAAAAAACAAACAAAAAAAAAACCACCCCAAAGTAACTCCCCGAGGTTTTCAAAGTAAAACTATTACTTTAATCTTAACAGAAACAGTACTTTAAAATTCAAAAACTGTAAAACTATATCAATGTGAAAGTTTTGTCCATGTCAAAGAAAGAACAAACATGAGAAACAATAATGTATTCAAGATTCATACATATTACATATGTTAATAAAAGGGGGAAATGTTATGTTTTGTGCAATTAAGTAACACTATACAGGTGAATTTATGCAAATTTTGTAGAAATATTCATAATTTAAATAAAGCCACAATTTGTTAATGCTGAAGAAGTCTGGAATTATTTTTCCAATAAACCAATAAAATGTTTTTTAAAATTATGTTAAAGTTCAAAACAAAGTCCTAAATAAAGACTGAATAAAAGAATGATAAAATTATTTTCTTAGCAATGATGATCCACCATCATAGACCTGGAGGAATGAATTTCTGTGAGCATCTGCTGTTTTAATTTCAATATATTTCCTAAGATATGCAGTTCTTAAGGAAGCAGAGCTACTCATTTTGTCCTTTTTTACCTATTTTTAAAATGTATTTATGCACAACATGGTTTGGATGTAAAAAAGTTTCCTACCACTTATTATCTAACATTTTTTAGCTGGAGATAACAAACACCAAACTGGGATTTTCTGCATCCAAAACTCCCAATCTCTGAGCATGTTATATTTAGTGTCTATGTAACATTTCCAGCATAATTATATAGATATATCTTTGTAAGAGGAATTCACTATTTTTATTTGGATCTGACAAACTCTTCTGGGATGAAACCCTATGGATACTACTGGAGCCTCTAGAAAAAATGCAGGTGAATGTGGCATAGTAATGATATTAAAAAGAACATGAGTATTAAGCAACTTGAAATGATTATCTCCCCAGACTACCAATTCCATACTGCTAAGGTCACTGTAAGTTATATAATTGAAGCTACTGTGCAGCAAGCAAGTATTCGCAGGAGAGAAACTCACATATTTCAGTTATTGGAAATGTTATGAACAATTATCATTTATCAGATTTTCTATTTACTATTTTCCCACACTTGCTCTAGCTAGTAACCAAGCATTATAATATGCAAAAGAAAATCAGAAATATACATGGTCATGCTGACTGTGATGGAATATTTTATCCACTGTCAAAAGCCCTAAAGCTTCATTAACACATTCTAATAATAATTCTGAAAAACCATTTTTCAAAGGCATGTATTTCTTTCATCTACATGCAGAACTGAAAGCCAGCAGGAGCCTTGACACTTCAAGAAAGCAGACTGACATTTTCAGGTATTAATGATCAGTAGAATAGTGTAGATAAATATCAGAACCTTAGTATTAACTGGCCAAAACAGTTTCAGTAAATTGTTTCTTTCTTAACATTTAAATCAGCTTGTGTGTATATGTTGTATCACATAGTTATCAATTAAAATTATTAATATGCATTTGTATCCTGCAAAAATCCATTGTTTCTACATGTTTAGCAACAATGCCTGGGTTTCAATCTTTAAGTTATTTCCCAACTTCCATTTTTATTTATTTACAAATAATAATCACAATTGGTAATGCCTGATCTGGAATTTGTTTCTTCCTGCTTCTATACTGCTGTCTATTTTTGCCACAGTATTTTATGCCTGGTGTGTGTCAGGCGAGACTTCAGAGTAATTGAGCTGGTTTTGAGATGCATAACTGATAACAGCTTTCTACATATCTTTTCCAGACAGATTCTGAAAACATCACTACAAATTATTTGTCTGCACTTTTATATATTTCACAGCAAAAGTCACAATTATGAAATGAGAGTAAAACAGGACACAGAATGTCATCACATTCACCCACTTTTGGTCAACATAATAACAGAAGTAACTACATATGCTTCACACATTACGCTACCTCATAATGGAATTTATTTTGTACTGAGATAAATGAATAAACCCATCTACCATAATAGAAGTGTTCACACTACACAAGAAGCCAATATCAAACTACCTTATGACTTAACAATATATGGAAACTGTATTATAATTCCATTCTTGCTTGTCATGGAATGATCCTGTTACATATAATGGAAATAAAAGTTCAAATCTTAAACTGGAACCCACTTTTAAGCACTTATAACATTTTTTTCTAATATACTGTACCCTTACAGAGGAATACTAACTTTAAATTTATTAAGTTAATTTAATTGCCATCTAGTCCCTAGTGAATCAGTTAGTTTACAAATTGTTAAAAACATTTAAAAACAAACCACCCAAAACAATATAACAATACAACAAAAGAAAGATGCCATAGAAAAAAAGGCTGAAGAGAACAAAGGTTACAGAAGAGGCATCAATCATCCCTGCTAAAGATCTGGGTAAAGAGCCTGTCACCATGGTCCTTTGAAAATTGGGGGAGGGGGCATTCAAATTCCAGGAGAACTTCATTCCAGAGGTCAGGCATTCCTAAAGAGAAGGTGTCCTGCTATGGTCCCAACAGATGGCTCTTTGCTTTGCTGATGGCCGAGAGGCAGGTGAGCCACGGCTGACCTGATGGCGCTTGCCCATCTGGATTCTCCGCAGCTGCTGGGCCTTGCATGCTAGGGGTAGGGGTGGGAGTGGGGTGACCAGGGAGCACGATGCTATGCCTCCCACATCGCCCCTTGCCTGCTGCCCCTTCTCTCTGGCGCCTGCCAGCCTGCAGGCCGTTGCTGTGAGAATGATGCAAGTCACGCCTCACGAGGGCAGATCTCCCACCCATGGAGCTTGCATAGTGGCGGCCTGCACTTGGCTAAAACGCTCAGAGGGGCAGCTGGCAGGGGGCGATGCAGAAGGCATAAGCCTCGTGCTTCCTGGTTGCCTCCCACACTTTCCCTCAGCAGCTGCGACCCATGAGCCCCAGCAGATGAGATGCGGGCTGGCGGGGAGCTAGGTAGCGACGGGTCTGCCCTGCCTGGCTCACCTTTCCCTCTGCCACCAGCTGTGGGAGGAAGGTAAATTTGTAGGCAGTTGGGAAAGCCCAACCGCTGCAGTTTGGGCTTTCCCGACTGCCTACAAACTTATCTTCCTCCCTGGCAGAGGGAAAGGTGAGCCAGTCAGGGTGGCCTGGTTCAACTTTCCTGCAGCTTACTTCTCCCGCAGCTCCTGTGGTGGGCGAGGCTACAGCCTCGCTTGAAGTTCCCAGCCCTTTCCCCAAAGTGGGGGGAGTCCCGCCCATGACACCTTTGTTGGCCCCGGAAGCCTTGCCTGCTGGCTTTTCTGGGCAACGCAGGACCAGATATGAATAGACAATTGCGCCCGGTCCCTGGGACTCTGGGAGACTCATCACGAGCGACGCTGCCAGGTGACTACCTTGTTGGAAGTGTGTGTGTGTGTGTGTGTGTCTGTGTTTCAGGTGGGTATCCTAGCTTAGGAGGAGAGAGCAAAGGAAGAAGGGAAGAGATAGAAAGAGAGAGAGGGAAAAAGAGAAAGAAAAAGAGCGAGAGAGAGAGGAAGGAAGAGACAAGAAAGAAAAGGGGGAAAAGAAAAAGGGAGAGAAAAAGAGAAAGGAAGAAAATGGATAGACAAAGAAAGAAGGGGGATGGAAGGAAGGGACAGAAAGAAAGAGAAATAAAGAAAGGGAGGGAGAAGAAGGTGAATGAGATATCTAGTCCAACCACCTGCTTCAGCAAGGTTAGAAGGGTGTGTGTGTGTGTGTGTGTGTGTGTGTGTGTGTGCATGGCTGTCAAAACTCCAAAAACAGGTCAAGTAGCTCTGGGAAAGTCAGTCATAAATTGGAACACTTGGTAAACAACCGGCCATTAAGCAATGACCATTTGTATTTGGTTTGCCAGTCACCCGGCCATGCCAGCATCACGACCACCAAACCACACCCACAAATTAGGCCACACCCACAGAACTGGTTGTTAAGAAATTTGAATCCCACCCCTGGGTGGTAGGCACTGAGGATGAGTTTGTAGCACCAAGGGGGTGGTGGACTGAAAAAGTTTGGGAACCACTGGTCTAGAGTCTAGACTAACGGTCTGGAAAATAATATTCTGGTTCGGAGAAAGAAAAGTATGAAAAGTATCTCAAAAGGGACCACCTTCTACCTTTGGTGACAGTAAAAGTGGCCCATAGGAGGGGGACTTTCAGACCTACAAGTTTCTGTTAATATAACCTTACAATAAAAATATATCTACTATTCCTAGTTGTGCTTCTTGTCTGGACTACTTTGCAAGACTAAAAACTTCTAAATAAGTATTTGTAGGATGGCTACCAACCATTTAAAGGTATAATTATCAAGTGTTGCAACAAATTATTAAGACTTAAAAAGAGATAGCCTGACTACTAGAAATTCCTTCCATGCTGGGATCAATTATATCACTATGAATGTTAAAATGGGGATATTCACTTTTAAATAAATAACAGCTGCATATCATGCCCACTTAGAAATAAGTCTCACTGAACTTAAATACATATTTAAAGCAAGATTCGACAATGTGGTGTTTACAGTTTATGATTCCTTTTCCTGATGATTACTTTAATTAACATAAATAGAAAACTTAGAAGCAAAAATGTCAGGCATGAGTAGCCTATTTAAATGTAGAAATATCTTGGAGTCGACAGTAACTGTCATTCAAAAGATAAAAGAAATCCTAGAAGCCTATTTCACTTTGTGATAAATTGGTGTTTAGTATGGCTACAATGGCAGCCATTTTGTAAACTGGCAATTTCCTGTGCAGATATTTTGTGAATGTGCCCTTTGTATGTTCTTACAGGTCCAAATGTATCCTAGTCCAAAAAGGCTGCCTGGATAAAATATGAAAAACTAGGTGCATTATTATTAGAAAGAATCAACCTTTAAAAAAAATTCACACAGGTTTAAAAGAAAATTCATAACACAGCTGTCGTGTCCGAAGACTTCTTTATTGGTAATGTAAGTGTGTAGTGATGATGCTATGAATAAGCTGCTTTTTTCCCGTCTCATTCTTGAATGCAAGCCAGATTATTTGGAAAAAGCCAGGGAAGCTCTAAGATGTCTGCTATTTAAAAAAAAAAAATCTGGACAAATGTTGATAACTGGTTGCCTGCGGAAGTAGACATCAATGATCTGAAGGAAAAGCCAAGAGATTGAAATTAGAAAACCTTTTAGATGCTGTTGTCTAGGAGACACCAACATCTAACGTATTAAGTAACAAAAGAAAGAAAAGGCTGAGTGCAATTGCTAAGGCTTTCAGCCTGTTTTCTTTCATCTTTCGTGGTTGGGAAAGGGATGGGTACAGCGACAAATGCTGGCAAAATGAATAGCTGATCAAAGCAGAATTTGGCATCCATTTTACCACTTAAAGAGGAATTATGGTACCATAATATCCTCAGAGGATATAAAGATATAAACAGGAGTTAATTTTACATACAGAAGTAGAATTTCAAAGATAAATTCCACAAAAACTATCAGCATTATTAAGAGGTATTGACAAGACTGGGGAAGGAACCTTTTATTACTTGCCATAGTTGTATTTGCAAGATTACAGTTTTGTTTGTATAATTTAAAGGGATCACAAAACAAAACTGTGCAGATTATTAACAAGCGGAAAAGACTTTCATATCTGGCAAGCATAAAACAAGTATCTCAAAAAGCTAAGCCAAGACAAATCTGCAGTTACCTCAAAAACTCAGGATTGTAACAGTGAAAGAGCTCTTGAAAACTGGAAGAAAATCAAAATCAGTCATTTTTTAAAACCAAACAATTCACCTTGGAGTGTGAATAGGATGACTTCTGCAGTTAGACCTATTCTATAATCTTCATTCCTTCAACGCACTGATCTCTTCAATGAATGAGTATATTGTACTTTCAAACTTGATTGTGTGAGGATGTCACACAAACAACTAATGGGCATACTTTTAACTGCCAGGAAGTATTAAAGCAATAAAACATCACTCAATCTGACTCAATTGTTTGGAACTTTTGTGAGATTTAACATTAGAATCCATAGGCAGAAACTCTTGTTTTTGCAACCTCACTGCGGTATGTTTAAGAAATAATATTTATGCAAATTTTTAAATAGGGTTTTCAGATATTCTATCATGTCCAAAGGAAGTCAGTGAAATCTTAAAATTTAGCAAATGGAGGTTATCTTGATGTTTTTCATTCAGTTCCTTTTATCCGCATTTCTATTCATTATAATAATCTATATATATATTATTCAGCCAGATGTGGATCCTTAATTTTTTTTAATTAACTGCAACTCTGCAGATTTGGTTGGTATAGTCAATTCACTACTGGATGTATACACTTATTGGAAATATACCGGTAAGTGCAGAAGTTGTTGGTTATAATGTTAGTTCAAAAATTATTACCATCAATGGAAAAATGCCACTAACACATCCAAAGCAGTAGTGATGTAATGATGGCAAAAAGGAATCTAAAGATTTGGATTATTAAATTTATAAATGCATACAATCTTTCTACCACAGCACATTTCCTTGATATATTTGTGACAAACTTTATAATACATGCTATGAAAAGCAAATACAGCCTTTATTTAATCTATCACTGATTAGCTTGGCTTTTTCTAGACATTACATTTTTCCAATGTATGCAGCAATTTAAATAATTTCCAGCACATCCTCCACTATCCTCATATACCCCAATATTGCTAATATATTGATATTCATTAAATACTTATAAAATTGTACAGAGTGGCTCTATACCAGAAAATATGAAAATGTATTTGCATTGTGAATACCGTACATTAGGAAAACAAGAGGTCTTTGATATATCTAAAATTGATATTTTTTTGTTTCAGAACTTTGGAATCTATAATATCAACATATATCATTTAATCAGAATGCTCAATTTTCAAAGATTTTTATTTGTATGGATTTTGTATAAGAGAAAACTGAACAGGATACTTAATTACAGGACCACCGACAAAGTTCCAGTAAAAACAAAGTAAAAGCATTTAAAGAAAAATAAACCATGTTGTCATTATACTAATTAGAAAAAAGATATTTTTTCTGTTTTATTTTTCTGCACAGAAAAGAATGTAATTCTATGAACAAATCAACATTTAGATTTTAAGACGCTGCATTCTTTATTCTATACAGACTTAGTTAACCAATTTATCAAATCTTTCAAAAAGTGGTAAAATAAATACTTGAAAATTAATGTCTTATATTTATAATTATACTGTGAGATATATTCCCATTACCTTCAGTGAAGTTAGTACATAACTTGTGGGAATCCCTGCTCTTAATATACAGGACCTGGTATTTTTTGGAGCAAGATTCATAAGAAATAATTATTCTACTGCAACTTTCTTATACTGCAATCTAGTTTACCAATTTAAAATAATGATCTTTTTCTTAGTTCAAACCTGTCATGTGCATCTCTCTCCCATGATGACACTACAAACAGTCCTCATTTAAAAACAACTCATTCAGCAACTATTCAAAGTCAGACCACCACTGAATGAGTGGTACTTAACACTGGTTCTTGAACCTTCAGCCACTCCAGTATTCCTGCAATCATGTGATTATGATCTGGGAACTTGGCAACTGGCTCAAACTTATGATAGTTATAGCGCCCTATGATCATGTGATAGTCATTTGCGAACTCTGCACCTGGCTTCCCACAAGCAAAATCAATGAGGAAGCCAGCAGGGATAGTTGCAAGTTACTCCGGGAAGTCACATGCATCCTCCCCCACTTGGGAACAATCTCCCTGGTCACAACTTGTAGGTTACCTGCACATTCTCCCCATCCCCAGGAAAAGCCATCCCCAACTCTGCTTATGCTTTACCTGCCTACCAGCCTACAACTCACTTAACAGCAATCTTGGAGAGTGCAATCTGTCTGGGACTCACTTAACAATAATCTCAATAAGTTCCAGTCACGTGATCTCATATTTTATGACCATATTGCTAAGTGATGAAAATTCCAGTCTAAATTTATTTATTAATTTATTTGATTTTTAGGCTTAACACAGTTTATTGAGGCCTTTACAATAAACCCACATCTTATTCCAACTAAACCTAATTAAAATCTACTTATACTAGCATGGAAAAGCAAACATCACAGCAATAGTATTACATGCGGTCTATATTGTAAATATGTGGTATTGATATGTGTCTTATTGTTTGTTGGGTATATTAAGAAGTTAAGTAAGTTATGGGTAAAATTACTTACTGGATCATGACATTCATTTTTTAACTTTGCACTATATTTGAAGACAAAATATAGTGTAAAGTCTTGAAAAGAAGTTCTACTAATCAGGCATTCAACCCCATATTCAGGAAATTGCTTATAGCTGGGAAAAGGTCTGTTTCCTGATACATTTGGACATTACATAGAACTTGTTAAAATGCTTCTTTCTTATAAATGCAGCATTTAGTTGAAGCTTTGGAAGAGAATATCTTAGCAGAGCACTCAACATGCAAAATGTATAGATTTTCCACAACAGAAATGTAAAATGACTCACAATTTTTAATTCCTGAGGTCCCAGATATGTACCGTATTTATCGGCGTATAACACGCACAGGCGTATAACACGCATCTTCATTTTAAGAGGGAAATTTCAGGAAAAAAAATTAAATTTCTAAATAAAAACTTTGAAGCAAAATAAGGGTAGCTCAGAACTTTTTTTATTAATATTATTACCACTTATAAGGTAAATCAGTGGTCCCCAACCTTTTTGTACCAGGGACCGGTTTCAAGCAGAAAATTTTTGCAAGGACCGGGGGGAAGAGAAGAGAAGGAGGCTTGCTCTCTCGCTGCTCCACCATCCAAGGAAGAAACTGCTTCAAAGAAGCGGGGGGGCTTTCCTGTCGCCGCAGCTATTCCGAAGCACCCGTTTCACCCCCACTCCCACCCGCGCACGCGCTTCAATCCACAGTGTCCCATTCTGCCTGCCTGCCTGCCTGCCTTAGTTTCTGGTTGTTTGGGAGCAGCTTCGGCTGAGAATAATAACTATTCGCCTCTTTTACTCAGCCGAAGCTGTTCCGATTCAACCATTAACGAAGGCAGGCAGCAACAGAACGAGCACTGCGGGCGGGCGGGCGGGCGGACGGGGTGGGGGTGGGGAGAAACGGGCGCTTCAGGGAAGCTGCGGCGACAGCCCCCGCTTCTTTGAAGCAGTTTCTTCCTGTGCTGGTGGAGGAGCGAGGAGCGACTGACAACTGACCCAGAGAGAAGGACAGGCTTCGGTTGCTTCCTCCCTCCCCTTCTTTCATTTGTGTCCTTGATCCCCGATCCCAGCAGCATTCACCGAAGGTGAAGAGCCGCCATTTTTTTAAAAAAAAATTCTTTGCGGCCCGGTAGAGAGTGCTCCACGGCCCGGTACGGTCCACGGCCCAGTGGTTGAGGACCCCTGAGGTAAATAATGCAAAATAATGCCCTCTGCTCGCACCCCGGCCTCCGCTCGCACCGCCCGGCCTCCGCTCGCACCGCCCGGCCTCCGCTCGCACCGCCCGGCCTCCGCTCGCACCGCCCGGCCTCCGCTCGCACCGCCCGGCCTCCGCTGGCTTCTTAACATTATATCAGCGTATAACACGCATACATCATTTGCCCCCTATTTTCAGGGGGAAAAAAGTGCGTGTTATACGCCGATCATCTGTAAGTCAAAAGCAGGGAGAATGAAACAAAATAGAACAGTGGCATATTCTTTTCTACGTCTGTCCTGGCATTCTTTTTCCCAAGTATATCATCTGGATTAATGCAATCACTTTCTGAGTTGCCCGGACAATTTAATTCAACTCATACTTATTATTTGATGATTCTTCTTTAAACCATTAGGCTTTTTTCATTTTTTTCATATTCCATGCAAAAATTGAAAGTTAGCAGTGTACTTTTGCACTGAGTTCTTATCCTGTCAGAGTGCCTGATTTCACAGTTGGTGAAATTTGAGCTTTGAGCTCATTGATCAAAGTTAAGTCTCACAATTGACAAAATTGCCAAAATTTGGACTATTCTGTATCACATAAGAGGTATCCCATTGTGCAGCTCCTTCTGTCATTAGGCCAATTATAAATCCTTCTCAATAATAGTCTGTGGTAGATTCCCCCGGCTTAGGCAGATACTTAATTCATAATTAACATGGAAGGCAGAACATTTGCCAGAATTTCCATTACATTTGTTGCTTGACATGACATGAATGTTTGCTGTAGGTCAGCTATTGCTGATAACAAGCAATACTGAAACTTGTCTAGGATTGGTGCAGAAGCCTCCAGTTTTATTTTAATTAATTATTTTATTTTTGTTTATTTGAGTTGCAATTTGGTTCTGATACTGGACCAAACATTGGTGTTTATATCTATGGTTATGTATGGTTAGATATGGTAGCAAGACAATGTGCAAGCGTGAATGAATTTTGTTGCAAATGCCTAAGTAATTGGGAGTACTAATATGTAAACTTCAATGTTAGTCTTCCTTTGAGGCAAAGCAATAAATCTTAACACTAAACTTTGTATTTAGGAACTGCCCTCTCTGGAAGACTTAGCCAGGTCCCGCTGCCAAAGCAGAATCAAGGGCATCAAAGAAGACCCCTCACACCCTGGCAATTATCTTTTTGACCTGCTGCCCTCTGGACGGCCCTTTAGGTCAATAAAATCCCACACTACTAGACTAACAGTTTCTTTCCCTGGGCCATCCGAATCGCAAATAAACACAAAGTCACTACCTTATTAAGATGTGAAAAGATGTGAAATCACAATACCTCATTCAGATGTATAATAACACATTACAGTATAGTCCATCTCTTGTGTATTATACTCGGCAAAGCGTCACAGTCAGTGTTGGATGTATATGTTGTGTATATTCGTAGATATTGTATTCTCAAATTGCAAATGGAGATGTAGGTACTCTATTTTTCTCATCTTCATTTTTAAGTGCTTTGGTTTTATTGTATTGCGAACAGTTGCTGGGGTGCATCCACAGTTTTGTTGTACTTGTACAATGACAATAAAGTTCTTCTTCTTCTTAAGGAAAGCTGAAAGGCTAAGAAAGCTATTTTTCTGCAGGGGGAAAAAGAAACCACATGCACACAGAAGATTTGTCTACTGCATAACACAACTTCGGTCCTTACATCTTGCCAACTTTAGTTCTCAGAATATTAGAGAAAACCAAGAGAGTTACCAAGGAGATATGAGTGTTGCCTAAGAACATTTGACTGCAAGTCAGAATAAGGATCTTCCTGCTAGAAGCATTTCACATTAATTCATTTTAATTTTGTTTCTTTCAGTTAGATTTGTGTACATAAACTTAATTTTAGATCCTTTAACATGAAAACTATATGCTTTATGCATAATGCTGCAATATTGTACTCAAAATATTGTTAGCTGGAAATGCTTTGTGCTTTTTCCATAGGTTTAAAAATCTAAACCAATTTGATTATTTGAATACAAAACTTTACCAAATTACTTGGGAATAAGTTCAACTAAAGGATATGATTAGGCTGCATTAAACTACATAAATAAATAAAGATCCAGTTAATTCTCTATCCCAATACATGTACTGGAAATATGAAAAAGAATGCTGCCCACTTAAATAGGCCACAGGCCTATTCTTCTCATAAGAAACCACGACACAAAAAAAGGTATAAAACGAGAACATCTGTTGTATAGACTTGCCTTATGCTTTCTTTTAATTTTAACTAAATGTTGATGGCCTAAATGATCCTATGAAAATAGTTACAAAACTTGATCCAAAGTAGTGAAGCAGATGGGGAATAAAGTAAGTAACTGTTTATTGCCATATCCCAAAGCCATTATAACCAAAACAGAAAACAAAATACTAATTATACAATCTTTTCCCCTGCGTATATGCTGATAATGTTCATAAAATTCATGGGAATGCTTATTAAAAGGATATAATGCTTACATTCTATCTACATTAATATTGATGTTATATACCATGAAAACATTTACAAACTTTTCTTGATAAGCATGTGATGCATAACAGTTTATACAGTATATTATCACTCAACTTTCGTCATTGTAGACACTAAATATAGGTAGTATCCGTCGTGTAATTTTCAAAATAAATATAGAGTTTGAAATGCAAAACAACATTTTAAACAAGAACTAGATACTGCTTAATTATATGGAAAGATATTATATATGACCTAGAATTGCTTCTAAACTTTACATGTTTTTGGAGATAGAACATGAATCATTTGAGGTATTGGAAACTGGCCCGTGGTCATTGTTAAAATCATATAAATAACCAAACAGATGTTGGAATTGAAGAGCTGGATTATAAAATGTTACATAGAAAAATGGGACTTTAATTTACACAAAATTAAGGGACAACTGAAAAAAAAAAAAAAGGAGAGATGAAATTACCGGTATTACCTATGCATGACCTACAAGCATAGGTAATCTCTTCTACAGAATTTCCTAAGAATATACAAACACTCCAAAATATTATTATATGCTGTTACAAATATTAAATAAACACTGCTGCTTTTAAAATTGCCTCCAATTTCAATCTTACTTTCTAATGAGCTACTTTGTTCCTAATCAGAAAGTAAATGTCTAGTCTAGTCGTTAAAGCAAAATTGGTTTTCAGTTTTGTAAATACAAAACGTGGATAAAATGATGTTCTTCAAACAGTAGTTTGTTCTAAAGAAAACCACTCCTGTTTCTTGTATTTTTATTTTATAGCCTTGTTCAAATGAATCCTAAAAGCAATCATAATTAAAATATAAATCCTATATTTTGCAGATTTTAATGACCAGACAGACTTGGAAAGGGCGTTGGTACTTACCTGACATGCCCGTTCTCTTTGAGCTGTGAAGAGCATCCAGTAGTGGGAGGTGCTTCAGTCTCTGCATGTCTAGGCTGAACTTAATTTATGGAACGCTCCTCCTCCTCCACGGGACTCCTCCCCAGCGTTCCCCAGTTTTGGCGAAGACAAGAGAAACAAACACCCTCGTCCTCAATGCCCTAATCATTCGTTGGCCAAAACAGGACCCCATAGATGGAAAAAAAAGGTGGGGCTGGATGCTCTTCACAGCTCAAAGAGAACAGGCGTGTCAGGTAAGTACTAATGCCCTTTCTCCCATGAACTGTTCAGAGCATCCAGTAGTGGGACATACCAAAGCTTGGCCTGTCCTACAGGAGGGGCTCCGTCTGGCTTGGAATCCCCTCATGGTCCCTGTGGATCCGTTGCAGAAGCCTTCTGACAAAGGAGGCCTCAGCTGATGCAAATACATCTATTTGATAATGCCTAATGAAGATCAATGGAGAGGCCCAGGTTGCGGCTCGACAAATTTCAGTTATTGGTGCCTGTGTGGCCCACGCTGCCGATGTTGCGGCGCTCCTTGTTGAATGAGCTGTTATGCCGCTGGGCACCTGTAATGACTGAGTCTGATATGTTTTCGCTATCGTGCCTCTTAGCCAACGGGCTATTATAGAAGATGAGACCTTGCATTCCTGAGTGTTGGGCTAAAACGACACAAATAAGGCTTCTGTTTTACTGAAAGTCGCTGTGCAGTGAATATATATTTGCAGTGCTCGCCTCACATCAAGCCGATGCCATTGTAGTTCCAACCCTTGGGATGGTCTGGGACAAAAATTGGGAAGTATCAGCTCTTCTGCCCTGTGAAAAGCAGAGTTAATTTTGGGTATAAACGTAGGATCAGGACGAAGGACCACCCGGTCAGAATGGAAGACACAAAGATCTTGTCTGATAAACAAAGCTGCAAGTTCCGAAATACGACAAGCGGAAGTGATCGCTACAAGGAAAACTACTTTATATGTCAGAAATTGGAAACTTGACGACTTCAAGGGTTCAAAAGGGCCCTTAGTGAGTGAAACAAGGACCATGTTAAGGTCCCAGGTGGGATAACGGTGTACTGTTGGTGGGTGTAAATTTGTGGCTCCTCGAAGGAAACTCCGTATGCGTGGGTGATGGGAAAGAGATAGTAGACCTTCACAAGTGAGAACTGACGCTAAGGCCGCCACCTGTCTTTTCAACGTATAAGGTGAGAATCCCTTGTCAAGCCCCTCTCGTAAGAACTCTAGGATTTGAGCCACAGATGCAGAGATGGAATCAATTTGAGACTTGGTACACCATTTGCAGAAACTGGACCATATGGCATTGTAAATGCGAGTTGTTGAGGGGCGTCTGGCGGCTTGGATGGTGGCGATAACTGTTGGAAAACTTTTCACTCTTCAGATGACTCTGCTCAACCTCAAGACGGTCAGGTGCAACCATGAGGGTCCGGATGTTGAAGGGGTCCCTGGGTTAGCAAGACCCTGTCCAGTGGAATTCTCCATGGTGTCAATATGGACACACTACGGAGGTCTGCAAACCATGGCCGTCTGGGCCAGTAAGGAGCTACTAGAAGCAGCTCCGCCCTCTCGTCTAGCAGCTTCTGGATGACCTTGGGAAGCAGTGGAAGTGGCGGGAATGCGTACGGAATCCCGGGGTCCAACGGCAGCGGAGCGCATTGAAGTTCTCCACTCCTTGCGAGGGGTACCTGGAAAAAAATCTTGGGAGTTGAGCATTGAGGAGGGAAGTGAACAGGTCCACCACTGGCTATCCAAATGTTCTGACCACATCTTGAAACAGGGTCGGATGGAGGCACCACTCCGATTGATTGATCGTGACCCTGCTTAGCCAGTCTGACTGTGTATTCGACAGTCCCAAAATGTGCTCTGCTCTGATGGAAAATAGGTTGCTCTCCACCCAACGACACAAGTGGTCCACTTCCCGCATGAGGTGTTTCGACTGTGTGCCCGTTTGCTTATGTGAACTTTTGCTGTTACATTGTCAGTCAATATTAGTGTTGATTGTGTACCTGTGGAAGGAAGCTGCGGAGAGCCAGGTGTACTGCTCGAAGCTCCAGCCAGTTTATGCTGCATGACTGTTCTGTGGAGGACCAGTGGCCTTGGGCTGTGAGCGATTGAAAATGAGCTCCCCATCCAAACAGGCTGGCATTGGTGGTGATGGTAAGTCTGTGGGGCTCTTTGAAGAGACAACCTCTGCTTATGACTGGTCTGGTCCACCAGTGGAGAGATATGAGGACCTTTGATGGAATCTTGACCTTGTATTTGAGGGAATCTTGACCTTGTATTTGGAGTTGCTTCAGCCGGATTGCTGGTACGGGAGCAGGAACCACTGGAGGGATCTAGCGTGAAGCGGGCCCAAGGAATAATAGATATACATGAGATCATCTTGCCTAACAATTTTGATATGTCAGCTGGGGTACCCTTTTTTGAACTCCGATCTCCTTAATTAATTGATGGATGCTGTTTGTATATCTGGTGACAGGAAAATTTTGCCTTCCACTGTATCTATGATTGCCCCCCGATGGATAAATCGAGCCGATCGTGTTAAATGACTCTTTTTCCAATTGATTGAGAACCCGTGTAGTTGTAGGGATTGTAATGTGGTCTGAGTATCTCTGAGTGCTTGATGAACAAAAGATGACAAAATTAATATATCATCAAGGTAACACTGGAGTTGTAAAGGTACACCTTGGAGATGAGCAGCAAGAGCTGCAAGAACCTTTGTGAAGGTCCTGGGGGCAGATGCTCGTCCGAAAGGAAGAGCCACATATTCAAAATGGTGGTTATCATAACAGAATCTCAAAAATTTATAGTGGGAAGGCCAAATAGAAATATGTAGGTACGCCTCCGTCAGATCTATAGACATAAGGACGTCACCTTTTCTGATGCCGAGTAAGATAGATTGCAGGGTGTGCATTTTAAACTTGCAATATACTAAGAAACGGTTAAGATGCTTCAGATCTAATATTGCTCTCCACCCCCCCCCCCAAACTTTTGGGAACAACAAAAAGATGTGAATAGAAACCTCGCCCTCATTGATTGGTAGCTACTGGTTGGATGGCTTGTATGTCCAGTAGATGATGGATAGCTGTTTCCGTAAGATTATGTTTAACCGGATCTCTGGAAACAGAGCATGACATGAAAAAGTCTGGGGGAGTGGATTGAAAGTCCAGCGCAAGGCCAAATCTGATCGTGTCTCTGACCCAGGAATCAGACGTTGAGGAGTCCCATTGTTCTGTGAATAATTTAAGGCGTCCACCAATGGGAGTCGGGTCCATGGGGTTATATTGGACGTCAGAAAAATCTATTTCCTACTCCTCAAAAGGATCTCTTGGACTGGCTATCCCTTTGGTTCCTATTCCCGACGTCGGACCTCTCTGGCTGCTGCTCTGGTCTGAATGATGGGGGTCTCTGGTATCTGGGTGAGAAGGGTCCCTGATAAAAGGGCCGAAAGGATCCCCTCCAAAAGGACTGTGGGTTTCTAGAATCTGACTTCCCTAAAAGGGAAGGTAGAATTTTCTTTTTGTTTCGGGTTTCAATTAGCAGCGGGTCGAGGGCAGGCCAAACAGTCTGTCTCCCGCAATAGGAGATGAAGCCAATTTGCATTTGTGCTTAATGTCCGCTTGCCAATGTTTTAACCATAGTAAGCGTCGCGCTATGACATGTGAAGTAATGGCCCTGGCTGAAAACTTGACTGCATGATAAGTTGCGTCAGCTGAGAATTCAGCGGCTGCTATAAGTTTTGCATTATCTTGGTGCACTCTAATGTTGGAATTAGGGACATGCTCCCGTAAGAGACAGAGCCACCTGAGAGAAGAACAGGTAAAGAAGGAAGCGGCTGTGGCCACTCTGATGGCCCATGCATCAGACTGATGGGTCCTGCGTAGGGCAAGCTTGGCCCGTTTTTCCTCGGCTTTAATGCCTCCAGCGCTTCACTGGGAATGGAGGATGAGGACGCTAATCCCACTATAGGTTCATCTACCTCGGGAGTATTCAACAATTTTGAAAAATCAGGGGCCAAATTAAAATATTTCCTGTCATATCCCGTGGGGGCAGGGTACACCGCTACAGACACCCACTGTTTCTGTACCAGGTCTGAAAACATGTGAGGAACTGGAATCACATCTGCCTCGACTACCGGTTGGTTGAAAATTAGATCTTCTGGTCCCTCTTCTGAAGGAGTTGGAGTGGTAGAAGGGGCCGACTTGTTCACGCGTGCAATGTTTTTTGCCTTAAACAAAAGTGATCTGAATAGTTGTGGGTGGAATAAGCCTGAAAATACAGGTTGATCGGGAACAAGGCCCTCATCCTCAGACATCTCCCTTTCTAAGGGATCCGCTTCTGACAGGGCTGGATCACTGTCATGTATTGATCCTGATTCAATCTGTTCCATTTGATCCACTTCTTCCGCCTCCTCCTCCTCCTCCTCCTCCTGCGGCTCCTGGAGGGGCATGTCCCCCTGAAACTGTACCTGGGTATAGTGTTGCTCCGATCTGGTCAAGGACCCTAGCGATTGAGAATTATAATCAGTGGTTACAGGATGTTCCCTGGTCAGAACTGCGTGTTGAAGACCTGCTGCAATTCCCTGGCGGATTGCCAGCTCCATCCATGCCTTCATCCTCTCTGGAACTTCCTCTGGAAGAATGTCGTCCTGTCGAAGACTGGCAGCCATTGGACTGAATGTAGCTTCAGGAGCCCTTCGCGTGGTCTGTGTTCCAGGTAACTGTGCCTGTTGACTCTGGGGAACCAAGCTGCATCTGGAGAGAGGGAGAGATCTAGGGGAGGAGGAGGGTGGGAAGATGTAGATGGTACTGGACTGGGGGGGGGGAGGTCCTGTGAGGCCCTGTGTGCCTCCCTTGCACACCTATCTATTTGCTTTTCTAATGCTTTATGGCGCATGTTGGCATTCTTTTCGGAAGCTTTAGAATGACCTTTTGTCTGCTTAGATTTGTGCTGAGATTTAGCTTTGACCCTTGATGTTGAGGTCTGACAGCTACTACCGCCTGCCATTTTGATTGAAAGAGATGCAGTATGCTCGTTATTCAAAGCGATACTGTGGAGGCAGTTGGCACACCCAGGGGCCTGATCCAAGGGAAGGGACCGGTTGCCCTGATAATATCTTATCCCCCCTCCTTTTAAAGATATATGTATATATGAGTCGTATCACAGTAATAATATTTTTTGTATTAAGATATTAATACTGAATATATTGTTATTATTGTTATTTTTTTTTTAAAAAACAAGTTTTATTAATTTTTAAAACACACAAATTGTCATTATTCATTACATGTTTAAACCTTTTTTCATTGTCAATTTAACAAGTCAGATAAATTATAATTCTGTTTTAAACCATTTCCATACAACATGCCAAAACCTCTTATTCAATTTCTCTTTACTTCTCTTTACTCTTATTCAATATCATTATTATTATTTCATCTGTTTCTTTCTGACTTAGTTACCATTATTCTCAATCTATATTTCTACAATTTTTAACTAATTCTCCCCCAAAAGACATATACACACAACACACAAAACATAAAAAATCTTTTGGAAAGTAACTTGGACCCAGGTGTCTCTCTCTTCATGGACTTCAATTATATTCATGCTCATCTTACATATCATTACTTATTTTATTTACCATTCTAGGCCTTCTATATTAACTTCCCCACATATTTCACACTTCTTACTTCTATCTTAATTAATCATCTTAATTTGAATCATTATATTTACATCTTTTGTCCATTTTTTATCATCCCTTTGTCTCATTCCTTATAAAAAAAAAGAAAATAAGTTTCTCCTGAAATCATTAATCAGAGTATGATGCCTTTCTATCTCCCCCCAAGTTAATCAAATTAATCTTTAAAATAATATCTAATACCCAATCCGATTTTGCTTGGTACATTCTATCTAACTAATACATCCAACATAATTAAGTACATAATTAGACAATAAATCCAAATATTAAAAAAAAGATACTATAATAAAAATTTTATAATAACATCAATACCATAGTCTTATTAAACTCTTTAATTAAAACAATATTCTAAACCTCCCTATTATTAGGTTTTAAAGCCAATCATTTTTAAACATTTTAACATTTTAATCTCTTATCAACTCTTAAATCATTACAATACTACCATCTCATCTTATGTACCTTGCAAAATCTTTTTTTTTAAAAAAAAAATTTATACTTTATCCATTATCCAAAAAAATTTCTTTTTTCATTTAATTTCAAAACATTGTAGCTTTTCTCCACCTTTTCCCTTTCTTTCTTCTCCCAACAAACCTTTCTACCCCCCTTCTTCTAGCCTCTGCCTTGCCAGCTTCCCTTCTCTGTCGTATTCCTTTTCCTTTTGTTTACTATCATCATATTGGTTTTGCACCTTATTTTTCCCTTTCTTAAATGTTTTTTTAGATCTTAAGTCCTTAAGTCCTTTAATTTTCTTTTTTCTCTCTTTTCTTTTCTTTCTCTCTTCCTTCTTTCTGGATCAAGTTCTGAGATTCATTAAAAATGGCTCCTTTCTTTCTTTCTTGTTCCTCTGCTGTCTTCATCTGTTGTAATGTTTGTTGATAATTAATAAGCGCCATTTCTAAGAAAAGAAAAGCTTCTTCCATACCATCTTTACCATTTTTTTGCTTGTTCATATTCTTTTCTTAGTTCCTCAACAGAAAGAGCCATTATAAATCTTTTCTTTTCTTTTCCCCTTCTTTCTTCTTACAACAACCAGAATATTCAAAAGAAAATAAAAAAAATAAAACAGTCCCAAAGTTATCAGTCAGTCCAAACCAAGGCAGAGTTCTCACTTTCTCCTTCTGGGGTAATATCAATCCAAGAGAAAGAAAGTCCAAATCTGTTTAAAATCTTATTGCAATATATTCTAGTCTTCAAATCCTTAAGGCATCTGCTCCAACAAAGTCTTAGCATACAAATGTTTTCTTTTAATCCTCTCTCTTCCCACTCATCGCTTAAAACCAATTTTCACCTAAAAGAAATAGGTTTCTTAATATCCAGTTATTTATTCCGTAGGAAAAGAGGAAAGCTATCCTTTCAGCACCTTCAAACAGCCGCTTTTTTCCTCTTCTGGCAGGTATTATTCAGAAAGTCATACTTTTCAGGAATTTTATTAGATATGTCTTAGAGTCCTAGGAGCCAAGAAAACTTTCTCCTCTCAATCACTTTCTCCACTTCCTCCTGCGCATTCTTACCCGGCTGCCAGCTTCTTTGTGGCGGCCATTACAGACCGCCGCTGCACTGTCCTGGGAAAGGGAGTTCTGCCGGCCAGGAGGGAGTCTGCAGCACCCCCAAACCCTTCTCCGGATCCCCTACCTTCAGCTGCCCCTGCAGGGCAGCTAGCTCCGACCCGGCTGGGTCGGAGCCCCAAAACGGCTAGCGGCAGGGATCGCGCAGCTCGCAAATCCCTGCCGCTCGCAAGCCGACAAACCGGAGTAAATGATAGTCACCGATAGATAGATAGATAGATAGATAGATAGATAGATAGATAGATAGATAGATATTTGTTTTCTGTTTTCGAGGTACTTACATGTATGGTATTCAGCTTTGTTCGGGTATTTTCCCACGTCATTATAGTTGTGTTTTTAAAGTTGTAGCAGCGTTTGGAGAATCTCATCTGCCATCATCAGGCTTCTGTAGACGAACACAATACAGAAGCCTGATGATGGCAGATGAGATTCTGCCGAACGCTGCTACAACTTTAAAAGCACAACTATAATGACGTGGAAAATACTGAACAAAGCTGAATACCATACATGTAAGTACCACAAAACTTAAGAAAACAAATATCCGACCTCTACGGGAGGAAATAAACAGCCAGACCAAAACCTATGAGAAGCTAGAAGTTAAAAGAGCAGGAATACTATGTGACCTCAAATTCCTATGCAGCTGCAGAGACAACAATGCAACACCAACCTGCTTCAAATTAACATTTCATCACAGCACAGCAGCTACTAAATGTATCCTGAAACACAGACAAACACAATACAGAAGCCTGATGATGGCAGATGAGATCGTAATGTGATTTGGAGGCTAAAAGCCTGAAAAAACAAACTGGACTATATCCAAACCTGCTGAGTAATACTCCTGCTTCGGCCAAGGAAGAACAAAAAGCACTGCCTATCCACAACGAGGCTGAGCCAAAACTGGGGAACTCTGGGGAGGAGTTCTGTGGAGGAGGAGGAGCGTTCCACAAAATAAGCCCAGCCTAGACATGCAGAGACTGAAGCACCTCCCACTACTGGATGCTCTGAACAGCTCATGGGAGAATGGGAGATATTATATTTTAAGATTTGAATGCTATATTAAAAAACATGAATGTCACTATATTTATGCACCAATCTAAATAAACTTAATATATACTCAGGATTTCCTAATCGCACACAGCTTTTATTAACAATGGCCAGGATCCCAGGACTGTCCAAAGCAGCCAAGGAAGCTCAGAATTTCTTTTTCAAACAATGATGACAATAAAATAAATCATTTTTAAATTCAATATTGCTCTCAAAAGTAGCATGTAGTATGGCATGGTTCAGGAGTTTGCTGTCAGTATTAAAGCAAAAATTTCTGTTTTTTAAAAAAGTATTGTTTCATGAAACAGATATTATGCAAATAAGTAAGTAGAATAGTAGTCAAATCAAAGATTTTTTTAACCTTCAAACATCTATCCTTATGAAGCATCTTTCTTTTCCATACACACAAGCTCCATTCATATGTTTAATATTTGGAATTCTCACACATTTTCACCCACCACCAATATTATTATTTTCAGGGGGAAAAGAACCATATAGAAACAATTAATTAATTTTTCATCTTTCTAAATCATCCATCTCTCTCAAAATGGAAAGCTTTTCCAATAAAGATAGCATAATTTAATTGGCATGATCTGAGTTGTCCGGTAATATCTGCATAGAATTATATAGATTGATTTGAAATTAGGTGAGGGAATGGATAAGGAAAGGTATCAAACCATAAAGCACATGAAAGCAAAATCCCAATTCATTATAACTTTTTCTAGAAAATCGGTCACATAGAAAAAAAATGTTTAGTTATTCTTTAAATTACAAAATTACAAAATTTTAAATTATAAAATGAATGGATGCTCATCTATTCTATTTTTGTCTCTACTATACTATGAAGAGTTTTTAATCTCCTATTCTCATAATTGATTCAAATTTAGCCTGAATAAAGAAAGCGGAAGTGAAGCAATATGAAACAACCATTATAGCTGCTTATAGAACAAAATGTAGACTCATTTATTTGAGATTAAGAGACAGCCTTTGGTATAAGGTGAAAAGCAAAGACTCCTTCAAGCTTAACTCTTTTGAAACCTCTGTTTTTCTAATACAATGCTATACAAAACATATGATTCAAAGAATTGGCATTATTTAGATTACTATCATATTATATCTAATTTGCAACTTATAAACAATTTGTGACAATTTTGGTTAGCTTTTTTAACCAAACTGCAATATTTATTTTAATATCAAGTTCATCAATATAAAGTTCAATGACATCCTGGATTGCAGAAGTTTTACAATGTCATCAAGTAGAAATTAAATAGGGAAGTATTTTTTACTTCTGAGTAGTTATCTATAGCTTTTCAATGTAAATTACTTTATAGAGTTAGTGATGACTTTCAGTGGATTTAAGCCATTAATGGTAATTGTCTTCCTGGTTGTCCTGTCTTATTAATTAGCTATGCTTAAAAGAATAATAATAATAGATGGACAAACCACTGGCCAGGGCTGTTCTGTGTTTTTGAAAGACCAAGTTCAAAAGACATCAATGGCTTGCACCAACCCAACCTCCATCTTTCAAAACATAGTACATTCTGCTAGGTATACTACCATGGAAATGTCTGATCACTCATACATTTCATTATATGCAATAAAAATGGCAAAAAATAAATACAATACAATACAATTACATGGCCTCTTAAAATATAGGTAATCTGACACATTGCAGTGGATTTGTTTAAACAATGTTTGTGTTTTAATCTTGTTATTTAAATTTATATGCCACCTGGCTCCAAGCAATTCCAAGCTATTTACAAATGATTTAAAGCATAAAACATAGAAACGAGACAATAAAAGCAATACAAAGCAATATAAGAAACAAGTAACAAAAAGTAGTAGACATTGCAGAATAATAAATAGGTAGAAACAAAAGAAAGCAACCTAAATTAAAAAGGTTTCAGTCATGCCTCAGTCATGAAGACCTGAATAAAGAGCCGCATCTTCAAGGCCTTTCAATGGTGGCTGTCATTTAGATCTTAGGGGTGAGCTCATTCCAGAGGCAAGCTCTGCAAGACAAAAGTAGATCAAGAATCTAGGTTGCCTTATGCAAGGAATACTTTAGAGCAGCAAACCTTTTCTTGAGCAATAATACTCTGTACGTTGCTGATTTTATTCTCAGTTTTAAATCATTTCTAAACAGCCGGGAGTTGCTTGGAGTCATGCAGCATATAGATTTAAATAAACAACATTAAAATACAAACATTGTTTAAACAAACTTGTTGCTACGTGTGGAATTACCTATATTTTAAGAGGCCATATCTAGGCAAATTGTACATATGAAATAGTACTAGAATCCTTAACGTTTATAAAGATTAATGCATTTATAATCTCTGTTTTCAGACTGATTTTGCACTACTACATGCTTGAAGGCTGCCTAATCTTTAGGACTTCCTTGCTTCTTACCCATTCTATTTTACTTATTACTGATTTATATTATGTTTTTGAGGTAGCTGACTTGTGAATAATTCTGGAGAAACCACCTTTATTTCTGAATTAGATTTGTTAACTTCTTTTCCATGGAGATATCTATAATTGCTTTTTTCCCTGAAATCAAATTCATGTGAAAAAATTAGTAAAATGGGGGGGAATTTTATTTTATCTAGAACAAATTCATCATACAACTAGTCACCAATGTATCCATATTCTCTTGAAACATACACGCAGGAAGATTATTAACAGTCTGTTTTGTTTTGTTTTGTAAATTATCTGCTTCATTCCTTATATAGCCTCATGGCATTTCGCACAGCTTCTGAAGCTATTGAGTGAGAATCTTATACATTTTGCATTCTATTATACAAATATAAAATGCTTCAGAGATTCTTGCCTGTATCATCTTTGATGCAAATATGTTTAGGAAGAGGGTAAAAGGAGTGTAGCATACACAAATAAAACACCAATCTATTTTTTTCCTTCCTGCAAATTGAAAGTCGCCTAGGTGGCCTTGGGACAGATACTATCTCAGCCCAACCCACCTCACAGGGTTGTTGTTGATAAAATATAGGAGAAAGGAGTATATTTGCTGCTTTGAGTTATTTACCAATAATAATAAAGGTGGAATAAAAAAATTATATATGGGATTATATGTAATTCCATATATATTTGATTCCCTCACAAATAGTCCATATATAGTCAGTATGAATTTGAAAAATAAAGTTAGATAGTTTATCTGGTAGAGACCAAAATACGTATTTTTTCAGGGAGAGACATAATTCCAAAGCAATAAAAAAAATCAAATTATATATCAGGCAATTGTCCTAGCCAATATTATCAGGAAACAGTTATTCAGTGCCCACAACAAAGAACCTATATGTAGCCATGCTGAATCAATTTAATTTTAAAGTCATATTTAATCCTTCATTCTATTTAAATGCCAACTAAGTGTTTGTGGGCTTTCAGGGGTAAGAATGTTTGGAAAAAGTGATAAAAAATCTTCATAACTGAAGATTTTTAAATTTTACTATCTTATTTTTCCACTTTATGCAGTATACTGTATATGTCTATATTTTTTTCTTTTACTTGTTTATTAAAACACCCTAATATAGCGATTGTCATTTTTCACTGGCAAGAAGCTATCTATAACACTCTGTTGGCACCATAGTTTTACTAACATACTGACATAATATTTCTAATTTTTTTTATGATTCTCCAATATGGAATTTGCTTTTTTTAAAGTAACAGATTAATGCTGGAGTAATATTCTAACTGAATGATGTTGCTGTTCAATGCCCAACTCCCAAATAAACATTAAAAACAAGAAAAAATACATATGAAGAATAGAAAATGTCAAGGAATGAAAAAGAAATGAACTCATATAAACTTCATCATTCATTACCCTTCTCCAAAGACCTGGCCTTAGAAATATCAACAAGATGGGGATTGTCTGAATCTCAGGGGGAACCTCATTCCAGTTGACTCTTCAACTTATAACCAGTCATTTAATAAATGGTTGAAGTTACAACCGACTTTTAAAAAGTTACTTACGACCATTCTAGTACTTACAAATGCACTACAACTGATCACATGATTTCATTTCAGGAGCTTGACAATTGGTTCACATATACAACCAGTTGCAGTGTCCCAATTGCATGATAATTTGCTATATTTATTGTCACTTTCCAACAGATTCACTTAATGACCACGGTGACTCGCTTTATGACTATTGTAAAAATGGGGGTTGATATATTGTCCTGAGACCCCCTTTCTATACACGCGGCGAGAGTGTCCAAGAATATGTTAGACTCCTCCTCCTACATTATCGAGCTGAGTCTGCCAAAGCTATAAAAGTCAGCCCCTGCTGCAGGCCCTCAGCTTTTCGGTGAAGAAATTTGGCAGCCATGGCGTGTCTCTGAAAAATAAAGCAGTGAGAAGATCCCTCCCAACCATGACCAGACGAATACAGGGTGGGGCTGGACTCTCTTGCAGCATGTATAGAAAGGGCATCTCAGGTAAATATACCAACGCCCATTCTCCTCTTCGCTGCTACGAGAGTCCAGGAATGGGACATACCAAAGCCTGCATGTCCAAGGGAGGGTCAATGTCTGGTCTGGTCTGCTCAATTCGACACTGGAAGAACCTTCTGAAGCACTTTCCTGTCAAATGCTGCTTCTGTAGAGGCGAAGGAGTCCAATCGATAGTCCCGGATAAATGGAGAAGGCGATGCCCAGGTAGCCACCCTGCAGATCTCAGTGGATGCCTGAGTAGCCCAGGCAGCTGATGTGGCTGCACTCCTAGTAGAGTGGGCTGTAAGCTTCTTGGGATCCGGGAGAGATAAAGTCTCGTATGCTGTGGAAATACAAGCCCTGATCCATCTGCCCATCTGCCCATCATGGATGCGGAAGCCTTGCTCCCTAAGGAAGCCGGCTGGAAAGATACAAACATCACTTCAATCTTGTGAAAAGTAGCAGTTTGTTTGACATATATATAAAGGGCTCTCCGCACATCCAGCGTATGCCACTTGTGTTCCAACTGATGTTGAGGTTTAGGGCAGAAGTCTGGTAGGACTAGCTTTTGAGCCCTGTGAAACCAGAAATTGACCTTTGGAATAAAGGTGGGGTCTAAATGAAGCACCACTTGATTCTCGTGAAAAATGCACAAGTCCTGTCTCACCGAGAGAGCTGCCAACTCTGATACCCTCCTGGCTGATGTGATAGCCACCAGGAAAGACACTTTGAGGGTCAAAAAGCAGAGATCCACCGACCTTAGAGGTTTGAATGGGGTACCGTCAGGGCTTGGAGTACTTTCAGGAGATCCCAAATGGGATACTGATGAACTACCAGGGGATGTAGGTTTGAGGCACCGTTCAAAAACCTGAATATCGATGGGTGGTGGGACAGGGAATTATAATTATCCCACAATAATACTGACAATAATGCTGCAACCTATCTACGGTGAGAGTCCTTTATCGAGACCATCCTGTATGAACACCAGAACTTCAGTGACAGTGGGCAGCCTTAGAACACCAACTGCAAAAAGCTCTCCAGGTGGCATCATAGATGCAATTGGTGGATGGTTTACATGCTGCCTGGATGGTTTTTATGACCTTATCTGATAACTTAGTCTCTTTTAGAGATTTTCACTCAAGCGCCATGTGGCTAACTGGAGCCACTGAGGGTCCGGGTGTAGCAAGGCTCCTTGGCTGGGGGAAATTCTGCTGGGTGGGATCCTCCATGGTTGATCGACTGACAAGTTCACCTGTTCTGCGAACCAGGGCCTCCTGGGCCAATGAGGCGCCAGGAGTACCAGCTCCGCCTTCTCCTCCAACATCTTCTGAAGAATGGCTGGAATGATAGGAAGAGAGGGAAAGCATAGAGGAGACCTGGAGACCATCTGCTCCAAAGTGCATTGGTCCCTTCCGATACCTGGGTGGGGAACCTGGTGAAAAATCTCTCTACCTGAGCATTTTGAGGGGTGGTGAATAGATAAACTACTAGAACCCCGAACCCGTGGGACAGTTCCTGGAACAGAGATGGATGACAATACCATTCCAAGTGGTCGACCTTAGTCCGACTCAACCAGTCGCCCTGAATGTTGTCGACCCCTGAGATGTGGTCTGCTCTGAGGGACCAAAGGTGCCTCTCTGCCCATTGCCCCAGATGCTCGGCCTCCTGCATCAAGGACTTGGACTGGATCCCCCATCTGTTGACATGGACCTCGGCGACCACATTGTCCATCGTCTGTTCTCTAGAGGCTAAAGGAGCCTTAAAGAAGAAATTTGATATCTCCAAACCTGAAATTTAACGTATTCTCCTGTTTCGGCCAAGGAAGAAAACAAAGCACTGGCTATCCTCAACGAGGCTGAGCCAAAACTGGGGGATGCTGGGGAGGAGTCCCATGTAGGAGGAGGAGCGTTCCACAAGATAAGCCCAGCCTATACACGAAGAGACTGAAGCACCTCCCACTACTGGATGCTCTGAACAGCTCATGGGAGAATGGCCTTTCCTGATGGCCTGGGACTGCCACCACCAGAAAGACCTGCGGAGGAACTTGGACTCTGATGGATGAGTACCTGGTTCCCATTTGTTGAAGAGGTAGCAGGAACCATTGCAGATTTCAGGCATAAAGTCGGGCCCACAGGACGATGCCTATACAGGAAATCATCTTCCCTAGAAGCTGGGACAGAAGAGACAGAGGAATTGTGTGCTGCTGTCAAATCTTGTTTATCAAGTCATTGAGACTCCCTTGACAAATTGGGGAAAGACAGACCTTGCAGAGAGTCGTGTCGATTATTGTGTCCAGGTGTACCAGATGGGTGGTCGGTAGGAGATGGAAAAACCATGTCCTCCTCCAGGATCTGTATCGTGGTCTGAAGGTCATTATTGGTGGAGCAGGTTGAAGATAACTGGATCAAGATATCATCAAGGTAGGGACACTGCCAATGCTTCCAAAACCTTGGTGGCGGATGAGAGGCCAAATGGAAGGGCCTGGTACTGGTAGTGCTTGTTGTTGTAGCAAAAGCGAAGGAACTGGTGATGAAGGGGCCAGATCGGGATATGGAGGTAAGCCTCCAAGAGGTCTATGGATGAGAGGAGGTCGCCCTCCTGAACGCTCTCCAGAATAGTGTGGAGGGACTGCATCTTGAAGCGCCTGTAGGGAATGAAGTTGTTCAAGGACTTGAGATCGAGGATTGCTCTCCACCCCCCCCCCCAGGCCTTTGGGATTACGAAGAGCTGGGAGGAGAACTCCAACCCCCGTTGATTCACCGGAACCACCTGTATAGCTCTTATGTCCACCAGATGTTGAATGGCTGATTCCATGAAGGCCTGTCTGGAACTGTCCCAAGAAATTGGACAGCGGACAAAAAACCTCAGGAGAGGAGAGGAACTCGAGTTGAAGACCCAATCTCACAGTCCTGAGAACCCAGACGTCCAAAGTTGACTCCTCCCATCATGAAAAAGACCAGACGACCTCTGATGGGAAAAGGAGGGCAGTCATTTAGAGCGTTGGAACGAATGGCCTCCTCCGCCTTGAAAGGACTGTTTACTGGAAAACTGCTGTTGTCTGCCCAATCTGTCAGGTTGTTGCTTCTGGAGAGGAGGGAACGCCCTCTGGCCCGAGGAAAATGGGTGCTGGATTCAGGCCGAAAGAAAGATGGTTGGAAGTATGGAGCTTGACAAAAATCCAACCTCTTTCCGGATGATGAAAGAATCTTCCTTTTGTCCCTGGTTTCCACCAGGTATGGTTGCAGTGCTTCCCCAAACAGACTCTTGCCTGAACACGGGCGGAAGCAAGTTTCCATTTTCGACGTGAGTCTGTCTGCCAGTTGAGCAGCCACAGAAGTTGTCTCACTGCCACTGAGAATGCCATTGCTTTTGATGCAAATTTGGCAGAATTTAGCACCAGCGGTAAACTCTGCTGCCGTGGTGATCTTATTTATGTCCTGGTGTGACCTGGTATCACCGAAGACAAACGCTCCTTTAGCTGGTTCAGCCAATGCAGAGAAGACCTCGTAAAAAAAGATGCTGCAGTGGAGGCTCAGACCATCCATGCTGCTGCATGGTGGGTACGTTTAAGAGATTGTTCTGACCTCTTATCGTCTATCTTAAGGACATCTTCCAGTTCTGCTGGAGTTCCAGATGTGGAGACAGAGGCAACCATAGGGGAATCAACTGGCACACTAGAAAGACCTTGGCCAAGGAAGAGCCTACTTTATAAAAATGCCTGTCATGGGATGAGGGATGTGGCTCCGACCCTGGAGAGGTGCACTGTTCATGCACCAGATCTAAAAATAACTGAGGTGATGGAAGCACCTCAGCATGAACAATTGGTTTGGAAAATAAAGAATCATCCTAAGCAAAAGCCTCCCCCAAGGGCACTGATGGCACCTCATCAGGTCCCTGCTGGGCAGTAACCAGGGCCTTATGCAAAAGAGATTTGAACAAAGATGGCTTAAACCACCCCCAAAAATTGGTTTGGCCAGGTTTTAATCCAGTGGTTCCCAAACTTTTTCAGTCCACCACCCCCTTGGTGCTACAAACTCATCCTCGGTGTCCCCCACCCAGGGGTGGGATTCAAATTTCTTTGGGTGTGGCCTAATTTGAGGGTGTGGGTTGCTGGTCATGTGACTGGATGGGCATGGCTGGCTGGTCACATGACTGGGTAGGTGTGGTTTGGTGGTGATGTGACTGGGTGGGCATGGCAGGTGACTGGTAAACAAGTGCTCCTCACTTAATGGCCGGTTGTTTAGCAGGTGTTCTAATTTATGACTGGCCTCCCCAGAGATACTTGACCTGTTTTTGGAGTTTTGACACACACACTCCATTCTAACCCTTCTAACCCTGATGGAGCAGGGTCATTGGACTAGAATCAGCAAAGCATCTCTGATTAGATTCTAGTAGTGAATAAAATCTAATCAGAGATGCTTTGCCGATTCTTGTTGATTTGTTTTATTTATATCTCTTTATTTTATGTTGCTGAATTGCATTGACATGTGTGTCCCTTCTTGTGCACAACCCAGAAGCTTTTGTGATTCTTTGCAGCAAAAATTACTGACCTCTGGCTTTGCTCTACTTTTCAAACATGCCGCCATTGCCGTGTTCTAGGTGCCGGCCCCGCAGGTCCACCCCATTGAGCCCACTGCACTGGAGGGACCTGCCCAAGCAAGTCAAGTCAATGGGGTGAGCCTGAGAGAGGGAAAGAGAGAAAAGAGAGAGGAAGAAAGAAGGAAGAAAAGAAAGAGAAAAGGGAAAGAAAGAAAAAGGAACAAAGAAAGGGTGGTGGTGGAAGGAAAGGACAGAAAGAAAAAGAAATAAAGGAGGGAGGGAGGAGAAAGATAATGAGATATGCATTTTAGTCCAATCACCTGGTCCAAAAGGGTAAGAAGGGAGTGTGTGTGTTCTCCTTGTAATTTACCAGTACATTTTGGTTTTGGCTTCTTCAGAATTGACACTGTAATACATTGGGGAAAAGTAATTTTTAGGGTGGAGATCTCATCCAATGGATCCTTGTTTAAAGCCTCAACAAAATGTGAGAGCGTCCTGATAGTCTTGACCATGTTTCATCCACAAAACCTTTAATAGAAGCCAAAGAGGTTTCAATGTGCTGGCAAAGATGTTTCAATGTGGAAAAGGGCCTCAGTCTAAACTAGGCCTCATTTCAATCTGATGTATCAGCTCTGTCTCTCTCTCCCTCCCTCCCTCCCAGACTGGCTTTGCTCTACTTTCCCGATGGGCCTGTGGGGCTGGCACTTCGATCCGAGCCACGCACCTTGGAGAGCCGCAGCTGCACCCACCTGCATCCTGTGTGCAAGCCCGGCTGGCTGGAGAGGCGGAGGACGGGCGGGTGCTGCATGCTCCCTTGTTCTCCTGGGAAAGGGGGCCCTAATGCCGGACCACCCACCCATTCCACTGCGTGCCTTGGGTTTTGCTTTTGGACCTTCTGGCACGCCTCCGCCACTTCCACCGGAGAGGGCAACCTGCAAGCTAAGGTGCCCCCTTTCCACTACCTCCCACCTCTCCCCCCCCCACAGGCTTGGCAAGGCTTGCTGCGCGCAGGTTCCGCATTCGACGTGCCGGCTATGGAGCGGTGAAACAGTCAATGGGCTGTGTGGCTGGCAGTCAGTGAGCCTGCGGGGCGGGTGCCTCAAACACCCCCCTTGCCTCTTAGCACCCTACTGCCAGCCCCCTTGCCTCTTAGTGCCCCCCTAAGGCATCCCACCGCCCCCCACTTTGGGAACCACTGTTTTAATCCCTCATCTTCTGATGGATTGGAATCTCTAACCTCTCCTTCTTCCTCCTCAGACATGAAGGAGTGACTTTGGTTTGAGGGATCCATAGAACCCCTTTCCTCATATTCGCCCCCAATCAGAATGGGTGGAAGGAAACCTTTGTTCAGGACGTCTGGCAACTTCCCTCTGTTCCAGGGAAGGTAGGGAAGGAAGGTAGGGAAGAAACTTTGACCTCCCCCAGAGGAGTGAAGGAGTTGTTGAAAGCCTTCAGCAATCCCTTGTCTTATGGCCACAGAAACCATATCTTTAATATCCTCAGGCCTGCTACTTATAGGCGGATCCACAGGGTGGAGGCCAGCAGCTTTAGGAATAAAGGTGGCCTCAGCCCTTTGCCTCTGGCCACCTTGGGGTAAATGACCCTGAGGATTGGAAGCTTCTGGAACCCAGGCCGCCTGTCTAAAACAAGGCCCAGATCTGTTTAAATCTTGAGGGGAAAAAACCTCATCTGCTCTCTCTGGGGCCATGGCTGAAGATGGCTGGTGGAACATAATTCTGCCTCTCCCCACCCTGGAGACAGCTGGAGGGCTAGCCTGTAGATCACCAGACTGAAGAAACGGTTGGCTCCACTCACTTCTCTGCTCCAGGCTTTTTGCAAATTGTTTCTCTAGGGCCGAATGTCTTCTCTTCTCGGCCCTGAGCTCAGCCTTTGAGGCCCTCTTAGTTGAAAAGGCCTTAACCTTAATTTTTGCTACTGCCTCCTTGGCAGAATGGCCTTGTTGCCTCCTTCTCTGAGCTGATCTTTGGACAAGTTCAGAACAATGTGCCTCTTCTGGACTTGGTTGCTGGAATTGGGCCTGGGTTCTCTCCATGTTTACTGAGGGCTGAGGAAGGAAGCGCTGCGAGCAGTCTCGCTAAAATCTGCCCCAGATCAAGGCCAGGTGAGTGGGGTCCCACTATGAGGCCTGAGACAGACCGCGTTCTTTCCTGAGGCCCTATGCAGCAATGGGCCTTGCCTAGGCCAACAGCTGAGAAGTGCTCCAAATTACGTGCCACGACTCTCAGCTGTTCCGTGTAGCCAAGATAAGCCGTTTTGACTGCGCACCTGCAATTGTGGCTTGAGAGGCTGTTCTGAATGTTTCCAGCCAAAAAAAACCCCTCACTTTCACCAGGCCAAAGCTCTGATGCTGCCGCTGTGGCTGGAAGGAAGAGTGGATCCCCGTTCTACCAAAGCTGGGCTCCACTGGACCCCCGGGAGCTTTCTCTTTTGGGACTGGTTCTGACATTCATAGTAATTTGGCAAAAGAGTTTGTTTGGCATGTTAACAAAAATGGCTTAAATATGTATCTTCCCATTCTGCGTATAAATATCCATAAATAAGCATAATATACATCCTTCTTATTTACCATAATCTAATTTTGTAAAGAACAAGATATGGTGGGAAAACAGATCTATTATCTCTGATTTATTGGTAACATGGGGCAAAATAAGAGACAATAACAAGAATAAAGGCAAGGAAAAGCTGAAGTCTCTTATTTCCAAATACCCTGGATTTGAAAAATCCAAATATTAAATTACATAAATATATTAATTACTAAATTATAATGTATACAATTTAAACACGCATAGCATTTAGAAAACACAGACAATTCCAAATAAGAAGCAAATTGGAATACAAAGAGAGAGGTTTATCTCATTTTGTAGAATCTTTGCTTTTTAGACCATTCATTAAGAATTGGAATCTGATTAAGTTGTAATTTTGCAAAGCATTTACATGTGGTGTTTTAAGAACCAAATACTATTTGCTCTGATTTAAACAGCATTTTCCAAAATGCAACAATGCTGGTTCTTTTGGAGTAGTATTTAAACTTCAGCAGGGTTCGCATCTTTGATTGGCACACAGCTGGTGAGATGTCAGTTGTTCATAATTAACTAAATGGTTTATTTTGTTAAGATTATATTCTACTTCTTGTGAGGTAGTTTCTGAATCAGTAATGGTTACCATGTTTGAATTGAAGCTAGATATTGTTGCTCAGCAGCAACTGAAAATGAGTAACAAGAGCAAGTATGTTACAACCCAAACAATGCCGTATTAGAGGAATCAGCACAGTTGTTGTTGTTCACTAAAATTTATCAAACACTATTCAACTAATCTGACTATGAAACTTGCTGAATTACCCTGCCAAGTCTTACAGTTTCTTTTAATGTAATTCAAAGGTCTACAGAGAAGACAGAGAGACCAGGAATTCAACTAAGTCCCTCTGCCATTAATTAAATTGCTTCAATTAATGAAATGGGACACAAACAATTTTTCTTTCTCTGCACCACCTTCTTCAATATCTATTTTAACAAATTGAGGAGTCTTCTAAAGGAAATTCTGGATGGTCTGGAAAAAGAAAGTAAACAGTCCCATATTTCCATTCTTTAAGTTTAATAGATGAAAAACACCACAACAGCAAGAAAAGAGGGCCACAGGCATTCACCTGATCCAACACTTTAATCAAAATGAAAGAGTGTCACATCACTGCAGTTCAAAGTCCACTCCTTTCATATATGCATATGACAAGATTCTGCTTTCATCATTGGTAATTTCTCCACTACTGGCAAGAATCACCAAATAGCTCAATCTACCTGGTTCTTACTTCCCTACTGCATGATTCTATGACCATTCAACGTGTCTTGTCACCAGTTATTATTATTACTAAGACTGCCAACCAATTAAAATTTCTAAGTCCTCTGGGCTGCAGAATTCCTATTAGCCTTTTTGTAGAAAATAAAATATGCTAAATTATATCTAATTAATGATATGAGTCATAAGCTCTTTTCATCATGCATTATATTCAAAATAATAGTGTGACTTCATCCTTCTTTGTTCCAACTTATAGTAGTCTGATGCAAGCTTTGTTCTTTATATTGTGTCAGAGGCTCAAAGATTATACACACTGGTATTTGTAAGAATGACTATACAAATGAATTTTACCAATTTGCTACCACTTTTAATATTTCAGCAAAGCAGCCATATTGCAGCAGGAAAGTTTATGCCCACCCCATTTTTGAAATGGTATCCTGCACTAGTTATCGAACATGACAGTATTCACTATAAGGAATCAGTTCTCATATGAAGAAGTCAGAAACGAAGATGAAGAAAATAAAAAACAAGACACAAAGTAATTAAATGTAAAGAAAAGAAAGAGGCAGTAGTTCTATCATTTATACATGTAGTGAGTTAACATTATGTGTTGTGAGAACTGAAGACCTACTACCAAGACAATGGTCAGATAAAAAAGGACCGAGTCTGAGGCTGGAATATAACCTAAGAAAAAGTTTTAGAAGACATTCATGAAGATACAGATAGTCATCAACTTACAACTTGTTATTTAACAACCACTTAACGTTACAACAGACTTTTAAAAAGTTACTTACAACTCATCCTCAAAGTTACAACTGCTGCCCCCTGCAATCATTCAACTGCATTTTGGGAACTTGGCAATTAGAAGTCAGTCTTTATGACTGGTTGCAGCAAAATTCCATGCTCCGCTGTGCTCATGAGGACTATCTTAAAGGGCTAACATTGTGACAAAAATATCAGACAATTAATTTTTCTTACTGAAATCTCTATCTTTAATAATTTCAATAAAGATAGGAATTCAAAACAAGTATCTTTCTCTGATAAACATTCCGAGATAAATTGCATTTATTAAAATTATTTCAGTAATACAATTAATGATACTATTCTATACTAAGCAAAAAGCCTGAGGCACATGGCCCCTTACGGCATACAGATAAAAGACAACACAAAGCAGAACCAATCTAAAAAGAAACAATGCAGCCAACTAGAAGAGGTAGACCAATCACAACAGAGATACAAAACCACAACAACCATAATCAAGAGAGTTAGGACAAGCTGTTATGTACTGTATAAAAAAATCAGCAAACTCCACTCTCTTCTGTCAAAGCACTGACAGTGTTGTCTTGTGTAACATTTAAATTTTAGATGTTAAATAAAGAAAAGCAAGCTCATGGAATATCAAATTGATGCATTTCAACACTTAATTATTTTGTTACAATTTTATGGAAAAGTAGCATTAAAATAATGCAAATTTAGCTATAAAATTATTGACGTACCTACAGGATATGATTAACTGCAAAGAATATACAGATGTAAAATCCTATAAACACTTTTCTTTTTGGAAATTGCACATCTTTAGACTAGATGCAAACAGATGCAAACTTCAGAGAGACTCTTTCAGGAGCATTAAGTCCCTCTAGTTTTTATGTACAGCCAGGAGAAATATATTTCTATGAAATGAATCCTTAAGATGTGAATGATAATAAATATAGAGGTTCATCTTCAATTCTAGTCCAGTTACCAATGTTTCATTCATTTGAGATAACATTAAGGAGATCCAGAAAAAACCAATGGGGAAAAATAGTTTAAACTGAAAAACAAAAGATTGTTCAAATCTTTGCAATCTTATGTGAAATTGATTGGATACTTAATTAAAATATTAATTAAAACATAATAATAAAGAATTTTCAGAGTTTTATACCAGCAGCTCCAAGTGAAACACAGTCAGATATTTCAGAAAATATTTTCTAAAATTGCAGAGCAGGTAATCTATGGCCCCCAGATGCTTCATCATCTGCAGACCACATGTTCAATAGTTCGAGTAAGGAGAGTCGCAAGCCACCTGCTCTTCTTGTAAAAGCACAAGGCTGAATACCACACATGCAAATTCACAACAGCAAATGTTATTGCTGTTGTAACATATTTATTCATTTAAACTTCTATCCTGAGAATAGCTTGACTCTAATAATGTTTTGCAAACAATTGTCTCATTCTCCAGCAAGAGTGTTTTGCCATTTATCCCATTTATTCTACTATTCTATCACATAAACTAATTTCTCTAACCTGAAAGTGCTGGAAGTAATATAGAGATAAATGTATGAGTATTTCATTATGTTACACTACATTACTCAGTTGCAAAATCTCTACAAGAGGTTCAGGCTCTTGAGAAGAATATCTCACCAATTA
The DNA here is from genome assembly GCF_049901735.1 of Notechis scutatus. Lineage (NCBI taxonomy): Eukaryota > Metazoa > Chordata > Lepidosauria > Squamata > Elapidae > Notechis > Notechis scutatus. Next base: position 164,703,122 of record NC_142011.1, read on the forward strand.
CGTGAGGACAACATTTATTATATATAAATATCTGTGCATGTATTTTATGAGCATCGCCAACTCAGGTATGGTATAGCTTGTATGTGCAGGTTCTTTTTCTATATAATGTGCTATCTAATAAAAGACAATTGATAGGCAAGCAAAGAAAAGAACCGCAGAAAAAATGCACCCACAATTTTTTCATCTCATTATATTTTGGAACATGCAAAATATAATTTTCCATAGTAGTCTATAATGCTGGAAACTTGGAAGAAAAGTTAATAACAGAATGAAGTTGCATGGACTCAATTACAGTGGCAATTGATGCATTGTTGGAATACCTAAGAATGAGGTCAGGAACCGGTCATCTCTGAGATCAATCTATGTGAAAACTCACCCAAGTAGATGGCACTCAATCAATCAATCAATCAATCTGATATATAACAATAAAATGTTTTAGAAATGATTTCCCCCCCTATATTTATATCAAAATAATTCTACTCACTTAAGTCACTGATATATACACCTAATTTCAGTCAAGATCCATACCATGCTAAGTATATTTTTCATACATTCTTAATCAATAAGAAGGATTGAGCTTGTGATCATGGTTTTCTTGTTTGTTAATTTTATGTGATTTTTAAAGTTATTCTAACTGAATGGATAAAACATTTCAATGTTTCTCTGAATGGCTGCACCTGTCAACCGTGAGACATATTTCAGGGTCATAATATTGATTCCTATAAAAATGACCTAACTATTGCAGGGTCAGTGAAAACAAGAGCTGCTTTTAAATTCTTTTTACTCTTCATTCACAAGCCATATTTGCATATAATAGTCAGGGGCTTTGGCCTAATATTATGACAAGGAGTGTGTCAGGTCATATTGCCCTACTCTGCTGGTTTGTTTCCTCCTGACATTTAAACACCAAGGATGTAAAAAAGAAATTAATGAAAAAGCCTCATATTATATTTAAATGGAGAACCGTCTACAAACTAGAAATCATAAATTTAAAATCATTTAGTCTGATACGTAACATAAATAATGAATCAAGAATCACAATTCAAATGCAAAATTTCCACAAACTTTGCTTTTGGAAAATGCTATAAGTAGTGACCAATGGGAAATACATACTGCAATCACCTGCCAATCTGGCTCATTGCTCCATACAAACATAGGGCTTCCGTATGAACAATTCAGGGTGCTGTGAAAACAAACCTGGGGGTGATATGGCTACATTATTAAATTCCAAATGGCCTGAATTAGTTTCCTGTCTAACAGCTGAATGGTTATTGTTGTTCTGATTGGACATATTATTATTTTTCTCATTGAACGGATTCATTGTCAGCCAGGAACCTATGTGGTATATCTTGTATAGGTGGTCCTCGACTTACAGCCATGTTTAGTGACCATTCAAAATTACAAAGGAGCTAAAAAGTGACTTATGACCATTTTCACACTTATGAGCTTTGCATCATTCCCACAGTCAAGTGATCAAAATTTGGATGCTTGGCCTTACCATCTGCAGTGATTCACTTAACAATTGTGGCAAGAAAGGTCATAAAATGGGCTAAAACTCACTTAACTGTCTCAGTTAGCAACGTTAAGTTTGGGATAAATGTGGTTGTAAGTCAAGCACTGCCTGTATGTCTGCTTATCCTTGGTTGGAAAAATGTAAAGAGGGGGAAGGATATAAAATTATAATTCATGGAAACAAGCAAATGTGGAACAAATGTGGAACGAACAGGAGGTTCTTCACCTGTTTAAAAACAAAGGGAAAACTAGTTTCAGAAGGAAGGGATGGAATTCTAGAAGCACAAGAGTACTGAGGGCTTCTTTGCTTTGTATTTCAGATAGGTGTTTTTTTTCATATTTTTAAGATGGGCAGAGTAATTGAATTTATTTATATTGATTTTACATTTCTCTGAGGTAACTGACAATGCCCTGAAAAGATCTCATAGATGCTGCCATTTTTTAAAATTTCTTATTCCAATTGCAGGAACCTTGACAATCTCTAGTTTGCAACATCTATGAAATTGTTTCACAGAATTTTCCCTCTCTTATCATACAATAAATCATATGATAAATCAATAATGCTTAAGGGTAAATAAATAAATATTCCTATCTTCAACATGTTCTGATGAATGATTGGTGGTTTGCTTTCTGGACAGCAAGTTACATCAGAGAATCCACCTGATTAAATTGTGTGAACAAAACCTCTTCAATTTTTTTGCTGAGGCATGGTAAAGAAAGGCCATAGGATAAGCACAGCTGAAATTGATACACTTTTCCTGATTTAACAATGGGAGAAAACTACACAAAGGTAACTATAAAAACAAACCCATAGCAAGTATCCCCTAAGACAATAATGAAGTTTTAATGGAACATTGCTTAAACTACTGCATGACTAGAGTGGGAGAACAAATGTCATATTATTTTCCCGTTTTTCCCTATTGCATTGGTTTTAATTGTCTATCATCCAGAGTCCATGCTGAGATATATAGTCTTTATTAATCTAAATAAATAGGCACAGTTCTTTGTGCTTGAACAGCAGATGAAATCACCTTAAAGTTCTGGATGTTACAAAATTTAATTTTAAAAAGTCTTATTCAGTGTTAAAGCCATCTTGATAATTTTAGGCTACTTTCAATCAATTTTAAAGCCTACCTCACATTAGAACATAAACACTGTTCTGAGTCATTAGAAGTAAAACAAAGTATCCTTCCATCCAACCCACCAATTGGTATACAAAAACAAACATCTTAATATGAATGGAGAACTGAAGAAAGCTCTAAAAGATTCAAATAAATACAGTGCTTCCCAGATGTACTTTAGGACCCAAGGATGAAAATGAAAGTAAGGCAATTTTCTCTTATGAGTACAAATATAGAATAATTGATGTAATTGATGTAAACTAGTAATCATTTCATAATTTATAAAACAATCTTCATATATTTGGTTAAAATTATATAACCAGGAGTTAGTTTTTTATTCCATAAGTGCAATTTTATAGCACAGAATACAATGCAGATTTAATGACTGGTCTAATTAAATACTTAAGAAAACTAACACTTATAAGGAAAATAGATATGTGTAGGATTAAATTTACAAGAAACAGAAAATAGCAAAGAAAACATACTTTTGGAAAACATAACTGAAGAAACCATGTCTGGCAAAAAAAAAAGGAAAGGACAATATTCCTTTTAAAAGATGACATTTCCTATAGATTATGATTAGCCTATTTGGCCTATAATTTAACACCTTTTGTAAAAAATCTTTGTCCAATGAAGAAAAACTTTCCCGTTTTATCATCCTGTCCAAGAATTGAATGCAACAGGAATCTCAAATATACCATTACAATATAAGCAGTTTTCTCCATAACATATTTCATATAGTTGTCTGCAGCAATTCTTACTGTCTTAATTTTATTTGACCTCTTTAGACTGACCTGTGAACAAACTATAAAGTCGATTAGATTAAACATAAATACATATATCAAAAATACATTGTTAATTTAGATATGTTATTACCCTTTTTCAACAATAAAGTCTTATAATGTATTTGTTCCTCCATCTTCCAACCCCCTGTAGCTTTAAACCTCTTTAACATATGCCTTCATTAACTTTTTCCTTTCATTGTAATCAGTCAGTGGAATTTTGGTCACTGGAGGAAGACGAACTACTGAGTAGTAGCTAAACAGCTCCAGCTGTCATGATGGTAAACAGATGAAATGCAATCCTGCACACTTGGGAAACTGCCAGTTCAAAGGTATCCTGATAGGCTGGTACTCAGTTTTTAATCAAACAGCTGCTGCCAGACCATTCAGAGTTATTTGAACAGTCAACTTCAACAGCAAACCAAGCACAAGGGATTATCAAAATTAAGCATGTTTAAAACATTTTACATCCAGGGGCTTCTTGCTATTCTCAAATCACAACTATGCTTTGGACTGGCAATATTCTTCATCAACTATGCATTTTGTGCCAGACCAATATATTTGGATAAGGTCCACTGATATTTAGTACATCTGAAAGGCAGTTCAAACCGGCAAGTTGCCTATCTTCTCAGTACTTCTACAAATAATTATAACAAACACATTCTGTTTATATAGAGGGCAGAGAGAATAACGTTGAAGGGCAATTGGAAGAGCCACTACCAAGGCTACAACAGATAAGCAGATTGATTGAGCTACAAGAGAGCAACTGGAGAAAATGGCCAGACATGCTTGGCCAAAAAAAGGCTTAACTTGAGGAAAACAACTGAGATAAGAGATGTTCACACATAAATATAATGAGGGCAAGGAAAGTAGATTCAGAGTGGAAAGATTATATAATTATAATAAAAGTAATCCTGAGCTACAGGGCATTGGCTTAGTCTGATTTTCCTTGTAGAGCTGAACATTTGTAACCACTTTGGTACTTTGTTTCAAATAATATTTTCTCCCTATGTTTTATTTTTTTCTTATAAAATGTTCTTTATTGGAGACAAACTCTTTAAACATATTGAAAGAGACCCAAGTCCTATCATTAAACAAACTGCTTCAAGCAGCAAATTTGGAGCATCATGAAAGAATAGCTATTTAATTTATTACTGTATTATTCCATGGATGAGATATATCTTTCTGGTATGTTTTTGACACTCTCTGAGCTTGATTGTTTTCTTACAGATGTTTCCTCATAGGCTTCATCAGTGTTGGGGCAAAGTACTATATACTGACATCCACCAAATCCCAGTTTCCTCACTATGATGTTACCTGAACAAATAATGAAATATTTGCAAGAAAACAAGCCCAGATAACTCCAAGAACCCAACACTTCAACCCTGAGTTATATTATATTCTGTTCAAGAGGAAGTGTTTTTCTGCCAAAATAATTCGGTTTTATGCCTGATGGAGGAAATTCTTTTGTTGTTGTTGTTGTTCTTTTATTCTTGCCAGAATTTTTTTTTAAATCTAGACAGGCCCTGTTGACTGCAAATACAAACAGAAGCTTTAAGTTCCCTAACCATAACATAAGTAACTGTAAATATATGACATTACACCAGGGATCTCCAACCTCTGGTCCATGGATCGGCACCGGTCTCCGGCATACCAGAAACTGGGCTGCGTAAACAAGCAAAACCCTATCCACAGAATGCAGGAAGCACGTGACACCATGCCCTCTCTGGCCAGTGGAAAAACCTCTCTCCATCAATCTTACATCAAGTTTTCTTATTTCTAATCTATTCCACTAGCTACATTTTCTAGGTCAAGGACATTCAAAGCATATCAGATGTTTTATTTACTAGAAATACAGGGTAAAACAAGATGCTGGGCTACCATTCTCATTAGAGAATGCATTTTCTCTTTAAAGATCTAACTCCACTTAGCAAGGTAGTATCTTCTTTAAAAACTATGCAAGAAGTAATGGTTATATACTGTACTGAACAATTTAAAATTATTTAAATTTAAAATTAAATAAAAGTCATTTGAAGTTTAGCCCAAAAACCTCCACCAAGGGCTCCAATAGAAACCACCACTTTCAACTTTGCTTATTTTGCTTTGTTTATTTTAATTTAGCTTAATTTTAAATTAAGCAGTGTTTATAGCCTGGTGTATGATTAATAAGATTAATGAAGTGCAACTGCACGGTTGTTTGTGTGTTTATTTATTAATTTGTTTTTCTGCATTTTTAAAATTAAAATGAAGGTGAGAACATTTCTAAAAGAATATTTTTTGAAATATGCAAGTGATGTTTGTTACATAAATTTCTGGTGTACTGAGACTGAAGAAGTTCCAGAAGTCCTGTTTAAAACTTCTATTTCATTCTTTTGAAATATTGCAATCTTAACTGAAACTTGTCTATGGATAAGTGATGTTACATATAGATATGATTACATTTCTTATGGGGTAGCAACCCATTTAGTCCAAAATTTTGATGAAACTATAAAGTACAAAAGTGGAAACAAACTAGTTAATAGATTCAAATAATCAAAATTGAAAACAAAATGAGGGAGAGGAACCCTCAACCTTAGTTTTTTTTTTTTTTTCGTACCATACAGTTGATATTACCTTGGTAGGTGATACTAACTACACATGGCAGCAAAATTGTTCTTCTTCAGAACAAGCACAGAGGAAGTCTAAATGATTACCTGAAATGCATTTTGGCTTTCTCTTTTTATCCTGTTGATCACAGTATCAGTACTAGAGTAGGTTTTCTTTTTTACTGAAATTTGATAAAATGGGCAAACTTGACAACAATGCTGTTTCTTCACAGTTAATAAACAACAGCTTCTTCCTTAGACCTCCAATCTTGTTTTGAAAATGACTGTCAACTGATACTAAAAGCTTTCTATGAAGTTATACTCACAAATTACAAGACAATTATGGGCTTAAAGGACAACATAAGTAAATTAAAAATCTAAAACAGTGATTCTTAAGGATAAAGTTGAATTTAAATGATGAAGTTCTCATAATACTTCTACATTTGTAGTTTTAGTATGTATGATCATATTTTAATCATAAATTACGCAAAATCTTTCTGGGCTTGTATGGTCTCCCCAAAGTGAATAACAATAATAATTTATGAAGTGCAGAATCCAGAAATACATTGCATGAAAAAAATAAAGATTGTGTGGAAAAAATTTATGTAATAAAGTCTCTCCTCAAAAGCAATTGGATGAATGTTAGTTACTTTGACAACTTTAGATGGAAATTCCATCATATATCCTATTGCCCTAACATACCTGAAACTTCATGGATTGTTGAATTGTTGAAAAAAAACACAAGTATTTTAATTTATTTTATTAGAATTATATGGCTGTCCATCTTGGGAAACACAACTCTGGATCACTAACAGCATTAACAAAAATGCAACAAAAAGAAAAGACCACACAAATCCAAAATCTATATCTATTTAGATAAATTGGCTAATTGGCTCTACAGTGCATGGGGGAAACCAGCCCTTAATGGCTTTCTGGAGGCCTGATGACTATCTGATGAACTAAGAATATTCTGTGAAACATGTCATCCACACATTTTTTTAGACTCTTCTATTCACGATACATTTTGCATAATTACCACATCAGTTGTTTAACAACTATTAAGAATTTTAATTGCTAATTGATAGTTTTCCATTTATGTTGTTCATACTCCAGTCTGTAGCTAAAAGGATCCTATTAAACAAGTATTTAGTACTATCAGATTTTTTGAATGGGGTGTAACTGGTAAAACCAATGTCATTAACAAAATATTTAGATGTTTAAGTAAGTCTTTTAAGTTGGTAACATTGTCTTTCTCAACATTCTCTGGAGAACATATGACAGTGCATGAATAAGACCGCAGCAATTTCAGATTCCAAGGAAAAATGCATTTCTCATTGTGCACAAGGGACATAGCATATGTTGCCAGATCTTTAAAACAAACTTTGTTTTTCCCAGGATCTTGCTGCAGCTGTGCAGGACAGAAAGAGATACAGTTGTACTGAACAGATTTCTAGCATATTACTTTTTGTTTACATAAGTAAAGAAATAAATATATTTTTATAATTTGTAGATATAAGAAGCTATGTACTCTATGTAAAAATTTCTGTAAGATCTTTATCATGATGATCACTTCCTGAAAGGTAACAATAAATATAAATGAGACAAATCCGGGACAAATGCTTAAGAAAGCAAACAGAAGAAAATGCGGAAATGCATACAATTAAAATATGCCAAACATACATATCTGAATATTTGGAAATATGCTATTTTCCTCTCACTCTGTCTTGTGTCTCGCACCATCCTTCATTGCACACCACCCTGGTGCTATTGTATTTATCTGCATCCCTGTTACCTGACATGGTGAGAAGATTCCCTCTGCAAAAACTTTATGTAGTATATGATTGCTTGGTCTATGTTTTTCTTCCCTTATTCTGAGACTGGAGGAATTTCACTATAAAAGGAATGCAAGTTCTTCCCAAGCAATATATGAAGGCATACATCTTTATGAGAACTTGTGCAGGTTCCATAGCTAATCACACCTATTTCGGAAATTCTCATTCTCCCCCTCTCTCAATGTTAAAGGACTCTTGGACTAAGAAGTTCCCTCTCAATCCAAATTATTTCCCAGCCTATGTTGAAAAATATCACAATATTAAAATCCCATCAAACAATTGTGAGAAGCAGTAGTGGCAACTAATTTCTTAATTTTAATTTAATGCAGCAAATATCAATAAACTTAATCAATAAAAACAAAAATTATTTTGTGAGTGGGGGAGGTCCTTCATAAATTTTAAAAGAGAGAAAGCCACACGATAAAAAAAGTTTAAGAAATACTATTCTAGATTTTAGCATTGAATAAAGTTGAAGATAGGGACATGGTGGCTCAGTAGCTAAGACGCTGAGCTTGTCAATCAGAAAGTTCGGCAGTTCGGTGCATAACAGAGTGAGCTCCCATTACTTGTCCCAGCTTCTGCCAACCTAGCAGTTCGAAATCATGTAAAAATGCAAGTAGAAAAATAGGAACCACTTTGGTGAGAAGATAACAGTATTCTGTGTGCCTTTGGCGTTTGCCGGCACATGACTACGGAGATGTCTTCAGACAGAGCTGGCTTTTCGGTTTTGTAACAGAGATGAGTACCTCCCCCTAGAGCTGGAAACAATTAGTACGCATGTGTGAGGGGAACCTTTACCTTTACCTTTTACCTAAAGTTGAAGATAAAATAATTATTTTGGACATTTTGTAATCTAATTTCAATTTACATATAAGCTGCAGATGAAAGATTCAGTAATTAAAAGAATTAACAAAAAATTGACAAAAAATTCAGCAATTTCTCTGATTGCCCCCTCTTATAATAATAGAATGGCTACAAATTGATTTAGTCATATTAACAAATATATTCTCCAACATTTTATTAGGAATTAAATGTAAAGCATTTTCTATAGAATTATAATAAGAAAACAGTGGGACTGAAGTGGGACTGACTAGTGATTAATTTATATTTTACTTTCCAATATGTCATCCAAACAGAAGAAAAACTACATAAAATAACAGTAGTATTATATAAAGGTTACAAATAAATTGCAGTCCTTTTTGTTTGTACATTAAGTGAATGACAGATAGCATTTCTAGTGTTATTAAAATGCAACAATTTTTATTCCTAGCCTTTTCCACTATATGGACTACAAAAGTGAAAATAATGTTTTTAATTATAACTTTTACTGGTTGGTATTGAGGTTGATTGAATCACAAATTGTTACAGATGGATGGATCACATGGTTTACTTATATTATTAATGAGTATAGAAATTGATATTCTACTGAGTACTGCATTCCATTGTTCTCTGAACATCGTGACTATAGAAGCAGCAGCAGCTAATGTCATGCTCACTATTATCCTCAATACAAATTCTTGGAGGCAAAAAATAGTTTACTGGCCATATATTGGATTTAAGGGAGAAGTCATTTTGTATAATCACAACAGAAACAATAATTCTCTAGGGTTTATTTTTACAGCTATTAAAATGATTTTATAATACTGTCACAATATACACTGCTCAAAAAAATAAAGGGAACACAAAAATAAGACATCCTAGATCTGAATGAATGAAATATTCCTATTAAATACTTTGTTCATTACATAGTTGAATGTGCTGACAACAAAATCACACAAAAATTATCAATGGAAATCAAATTTAGCAACCCATGGAGGTCTGCATTTGGAGTTACACTCAAAACTAAAATGGAAAAAAACACTACAGGCTGATCCAACTTTGATGTAATGTCCTTAAAACAAGTCAAAATGAGGCTCAATAGTGTGCGTGGCCTCCACGTGCCTGTATGACCTCCCTACAACACCTGGGCATGCTCCTGATAAGGTTGTGGTTGGTCTCCTGAGGGATCTCCTCCCACACCTGGAATAAAGCATCCACAACTCCTGGACAGTCTGTGGTGCAACAGTCTGTTGGTGGATGGAGTGAGACATCAGATGTACTCAATTGGATTCAGGTCTGAGGAACAGGCAGGCCAGTCCATAGCATCAATGCCTTCGTCTTGCAGGAACTGCTGACACACTCCAGCCACATAAGGTCTAGCATTGTCTTGCATTAGGAGAAACCCAGGGCCAACCGCACCAGCATATGGTCTCACAAGGGGTCTGAGGATCTCATCTCCGTACCTAATGGCAGTCAGGCTACCTCTGGCGAGCACATGGAGGGCTGTGCAGCCCCCTAAAGAAATGCCACCCCACACCATTACTGACCCACTGCCAAACCGGTCATGCTGGAGAATGTTGCAGGCAGCAGAACATTCTCCACGGCATCTCCAGACCCTGTAACGTCTGTCACATGTGCTCAGTGTGAACCTGCTTTCATCTGTGAAGAGCACAGGGCACCAGTGGCGAATTTGCCAATCTTAGTGTTCTCTGGCAAATGCCAAATGTCCTGCATGGTGTTGGGCTGTAAGCACAACCCCCACCTGTGGACGTCAGGCCCTCATACCACCCTCATGAAGTCTGTTTCTGACCGTTTGAGCAGCCACATGCACATTTGTGGCCCAATGGAGGTCATTTTGCAGGGCTCTTGCAGTGCTCCTCCTGTCCCTCCTTGCACAAAGGCGGAGGTAGCGGTCCTGAAGTTGGGTTGTTGCCCTCCTACAGCCTCCTCCACGTCTCCTGATGTACTGCCTGTCTCCTGGTAGCGCCTCCATGTTCTGGAGACTACGCTGACAGACACAGCAAGCCTTCTTGCCACAGCTTGCATTGATGTGCCATCCTGGATGAGCTGCACTACCTGAGCCACTTGTGTGGGTTGTAGACTCTGTCTCATGCTACCACTAGAGTGAAAGCACTGCCAGCATTCAAAAATGACCAAACCATAAGCCAGAAAGCATCGGAACTGAGAAGTGGTCTGTGGTCACCACCTGAAGAACCTCTCCTTTATTGGGGATGTCTTGCCTATGCTTTCCACCTGTTGTCTATTCCATTTGCACAACAGCATGTGAAATTGATTGTCAATCAGTGTTGCTACCTAAGTGGACAGTTTGATTTCACAGAAGTGTGATTGACTTGGAGTTATTGTGTTGTTTAAGTGTTCCCTTTATTTTTTTGAGATATATATATGTATATGTATATGTATATGATGTATATGATGTATATGTATATGTATATGTATACGTATACGTATACGTATATGTTATTCGGGTTTTCTCCCGCGTAAGATTGGAAGTATCTAGGCAACGTTTCGATGAAGTCTCATTCATCATCTTCAGGCTTGTGTCTTCCACTCTGTGCTTCTCAGAGTGATGTGAGCTTGCAGCTGCTTCTTCCTTTTAACTGCTAGTGGGGGTGTGACTTGATTGGGTGGGGGCTTGGCTGTGTTCTGATTGGGTGGGGTGTGTTCTCATTGGTTGGGGTTTGTCTGTGTTCTGATTGGTTGGGGGTTGGCCATGTTCTGATTGGCTGGAGGTGTGTTCTGTTCAGGTGGGGGCTTGGTTGTGCTCAGGTTGGTCTTAGTTACTGGGGGATTTGAGCTGGTGAGCTGTGATCTTGCTGTTTGGCTTCAAGTTCGTGGTCGTGCTGCATCTTCATGGTAGGGGTCAGTTCGCTTCATGTATGGCTCGGAGGGGTTTGAAGTGGGTAGTGATGCAGCTGCAGTGCGGCTTCTGGTCTGTGGTTGTGTCTCATCTTCTGTGTGGGTGTGAGTCTGCTTTTTACGTGGAAGTGTGGTGGTGGCATCTTGTGTGGCCCTCGTGGGTGTGGGTCTGGTGTCATTCATCATGTTAGGCACTCATCTGTTCATGAGGGCGGGTTTCCAAATGGCTGGTAAGCGGGAGGTGTCATCTCTTTTATTCATGCTGTGTGGGCGTTTTTCTATCTCTATGGCTTCTCTGATTATTCTGTTGTTGAAGTGTTCGGTTTTGGCGATAGTTCTGGTATTTTTAAAGTCAATCTCATGTCCTGTGGCTTTGAGGTGTTGGACCAGGGAAGAGGTCGGTTCTTCTTTTTGATTGAGTTCTTATGTTCTTCAATGCGTGCACTTATTCTTCTGTTAGTTTGTCCAATGTATGTGGTGGGGCAGGCGGTGCAAGGGATTTCGTATACTCCTTGGTTTTCTAACTTGATTTTGTCTTTAGGGTTTCTTAGGATGGTGGATATTTTTCTGTTTGTGCAGAATGCTGTTTTAATGTTGTGTTTTTGGAGGATCTTGCTGATTTTGTCTGTAGTGTCTTTTATATATGGAAGGAGGGCTTTGCCGTTCTCTTGTTCTCTGTCTTGGATTTTGGTTGGGGTTTCTTTTTGGATTAGGTGGGTAATCTTCTTTCTTTGGAATCCATTGGCTGTTAGTACGTTGGTGAGAGTGTTTAGTTCGGTTTTTAGGTGTTGTTCATCAGCTAAGCATTTTGTTCTGGAGATGAGTGTCTCAGCTACGGAATTGATCTGTGCTGGGTGGTGGTGTGAGAGTGCATGTAGATAGCGGTTTGTATGTGTTTTCTTCTGGTAGATGGTGTGTCCTAGGGAGCCATTGGGTTTTTGTATACCAAGACATCTAGGAAGGAAGTTGATTGTTAGCTTCTGTTTCCATGGTGAATTGTATTTGGGGTGTAGGCTGTTGAGGTGTGTGAGGAAGTTGTTCAGTTTTTCTTTCCCATGTGGCCAGATTATGAAGGTGTCATCTACGTATCTGAGCCAGATGACACCTTAAGTTTTCGCGGGTACTTACATGTATGGTATTCAGCTTTGTTCGAGTATTTCCCCACGTCATTATAGTTGTGCTTTTAAAGTTGCATTATAGTTGTGCTTTTAAAGTTGTAGCTTGTGCTTTTAAAGTTGTAGCAACGTTTCGGCAGAATCTCATCTGCCATCATCAGGCTTCTGTATTGTGTTTGTCTGTGAGTCAGACTTTCACAGCCGTTTCAGTTTTAAATTTGGGGCTAGCCTATGCTGTGCCAGAATGGTTTTTTCTTAATCCTGATTGGTTGGGAGTCTTGGTCTGTGTTTATTGGTCTTGGAGTTTGCTGTGTTCTGATTGATTGGTGTTTCTAATACCTTCTGTCTGTTTTGTGGCTTTTTTTTTTGTCTTGATTGGCTGGCAACATTGTGTTTCCTGCATTGGAGGCTTTTAGTGCAGCTTGGCTCCGAGTTAATGGACGGCTATCATTTATTAGGAAGCTAGGTTTCATCTGGGTGCCTGGTTGGGGTGTGTTTGAGCTGGAGGAATCAGGGGGGGATCTGTTTGTGCCCAGGTGTTTGCCTGGCTTGTGGTGTGGAGATTTGTTTGTTTGTGAGTGCAGGCTTCCAAATAATTGACAGTCTGGTGGAATCATCTCTTCTATTCATGCTTTCAGGTTTTTTTTCAATCTCTATGGCTTCTCTGATAATTCTGTGGCTGGGGTTTTCTATAGTGGCTAGGGTTTTGGTGCCATTGAAGTCGATGCTATGGCCTGTGGCTTTCATGTGTTGGACTAGTGAGGAAGTGTGTTCCAGCTTTTTTACTGCATTTTTGTGTTCATCCAGGTGGGTACTTATTCTTCTATTGGTCTGTCCAATGTATGTGGCAGGGCATGATGCACAGGGGACTTAATACATGCCTTGGTTTTCCAGGTCAATTTTATCTTTGGGGTTTCTTAGGATGGCTGCTATTTTTCTGTCTGTTTTGAAGGCAGTCTTGGTGTGATGCCTGTGAAGTATCTTACTGATTTTGTCTGTAGTACCTCTTATGTAGGGCAGGACAACTGTTCCATAAGTCTGTTCATCTTCTAGGTCTCCATTATGTCTCAGTGTGTTTTTGTGGATCAAGCCGGTGATTTTGCTTTTGTGGAAGCCGTTGGCTGTCAGTACTTTAGTCAGGGTGCATAGTTCAGTCTTTATGTGTGTCTTGTCTGCCAGGCGTTTGGTTCTGGCGATTAGTGTTTTGGCCACGGAGTTTATCTGTGCTGGGTGGTGGTGGGATTGCATGTTGAGGTAGCGGTTGGTGTGTGTTTTCTTCTGGTATATGGTGTGTCCTAGTGTGCCATCTGTTTTTTTGTAGATTAGTACATCTAGGAATGGTAGTTGTTTGTTTGTTTCCATTTCCATGGTGAACTTGATTTTGGGGTGTATGCTGTATAGATGTGTTAGGAAATTGTTTAGGTTTTCTTTTCCATGGGGCCAAATAACAAATGTGTCATAGATGTATCTTAACCATAGTTTAGGTTTGTGGGTGGCATTAGCTAGGGCTCTGGATTCGAATTCTTCCATGAACAGGTTTGCAATGACGGGTGACAGTGGTGATCCCATAGGGGCTCCTTCAATTTGCTTATACACACACACACACACACACACACACACAAATGAAACAAACAATAATAGCAATACCAATAGCACTTAGACTTATATCCCACTTTATAGTGCTTTACAGCCCTCTCTAAGCCGTTTACAGAGTCAGCATATTGCCCCCAACAATTTGGGTCCTCATTTTACCCACCTCGGAAGGATGGAAGGCTGAGTCAACCTTGAGCCTGGTGGGATTTGAACTGCCAAACTGTAGGTGGCTGGCTGAAGTAGCTTGCAGTACTGCACTCTAACCACTGTGCCACAGAGGCTCCTAAACTAATATGTTTAACAAAAGGATTCTAATTTGGTCCATCTATCATTTTCTTAATCTTCTCATAATTTTCAACAGTTTCAACTGTTCTATTAAATTCAACAAGGTATTTTTCTCATTATTTTTAGCCATTTTTTATGCACTCTCATTTTGCAAGAAACTGGAATTTCTTAATATTTAAGCAACAAAAAGAATGGGTAGAAAGCATGCATGGTTAATATCCATAATATCTTTATATAATTTTTCAACAGCCCATCAAAGACAATTTCAAAAGTAGTTTTATACAGAGTTTTTATGTTTTCATTCTAATAAAACTAATCTAGCTTAATGCAAAAGTTAAATTGATACCTGTTTGAAGAACCATGTAAGAGGAAGATTTATTTATTTATATCCTACCTTTATTTTATAAATAATTCAAGGCAGGGAACACACAGAGTACTCCTTACTATTTTATTGTTAATTAAGCTACATCAGAATGGGTTTTGGTGTCTTTTAAGGCATTTTCATGTTAATCTGGACTTAACACACAAAACAAAAAAGATTATGGAGAGGGAAGGCCCCTACATTTCATTAAAATTTCATCCAAATTACTTTCCTAAAAATCATTTATTTCAACCTGAAATGGTATTGTAAGTACTTCATTTTTTGTGTACTGTGTCATTTGGAATGTAAAAAAAAAAATCAGTTTTTGAAGTTTACCAAATTTTAGATTTGTAATATTTATTTCAGAGCCAACACTTTAAATGTATCGCAAATTTGGAATCTGAAGGCTAAAATAGACATATGTCAACATTTTAGCTTGGATTTTAAGTGGTAGTGTGCAAACAGAAGACATTTTGACACAAAGCAGGAAAAAAGGGATTTTAAATACCTTCAGTTTTCTGATAGTGGATGGAACTATGAAAATGAATTCCACAAAATGTCCATAGCTTTGTGTTGCTTTTAGAAGTCAATTGTATTAATTTACAGGTAATCTTCAATAACCATTTTTTCAGCAACCACTGAAAGTTCTGAATCTGTTAAAAAATATGTTTATAGCTCATTTACAATCATTTACAATCTTCACAGTGTCTTCTTCACTCTTCTCTCTTCTTCACTCTTGCTGAGTGGAAAGTTTGGAGAGAAAGGGATTTCAGAAAGTAAATTGTTTTTATAGTTAAGGCCATGGCTCCCATTCCTGGGCTGCAGTAAGGAATTCCAAAGGGCAAGGAAATGTTCAGGAGGCAAAGAGAAGCCAAAGGTGTGAAATTGAGTAGTCTTGTCTCCTTCTAGTAAGAAAGTAATCATGTGACTTCCTATTTAGCAACAAACTTGCTAAATACAATATAATCTATATATATAAAAGCGAAATAGCCAGAACTGTAAAGCCTACACATTTGAAATTTGGCACGTTTGTATCCTCTTGGCTTCTAAGTACTCACTAAGAAAGGAGTTTTTGAAAAGACCATCAGAGCATTAGTATTTCATTAATTATTATTAACACGCTCTGATGCTAAGGAGTTCTATTCTCCCTCCCCATCTGAAAAAAAATCTGTTCCAAATGCAAAACACAAGCAAAGGAGAGGAATTTCAGTTTTAGTTTCACAGCACCAAACAACTTTAATACAGAACAGTTGCCCCTTGCTGTCTCTTTCTTGCTCACACAGCAAATACTGTTTCACTTTCCAAACACCCCTCAACTCTCGCACACTGACAGGACGCTAGCCAGATGAATATCTATGGATGCTGGTAGGCAGAGGCAGAATTCCGCCCCCCCCCACCTTATTTTCCTCCCAAAAAACTAAGCCCGATCACATAGTTTCGTAGCGAAGCATAGGTATCCAGCTAGTATAATATAAGGTCCACTTAACAAATGTCTCCCTTAACAACAGAAATTGTGTGTTCAATTTTGAGGAGGGCTACCAATTGAGCCCAAAACTTTTGTCGTAAAGCGAAACATTTGTCAAGTGGATTTTGCCCCATTTTACAACCTTTCTTGCCAGCGTTGTTTAGGGACTCACTGCAACTATGAAGTTAGTAACACAATTGTTAAGGGAATCTGGCTTCCCCACTGGCTTTGCTTATCAGACAGTCGCAAAAGGTTATCATGTGATCCTGGAACACAGCAAATGGCATAAGTATGAACCAGTTCCAAGTGTCTGAATTTTCATCACATGACCATGGGGATGCTGCAAAGGTCATAACTATGAAAAACTATCATAAGTCACACTTTTCAGTGCGATTGTAACTTTGAACAGTCATTAAACAAACTGTTGTAAGGCAAGAACTATCTGTATGTATGTATATATATGTATGTGTGTGTGTGTGTGTGTGTGTGTGTGTGTGTGTGTATATGTATGTATATATATATATATGTGTGTGTATATATATATATATGTGTGTGTGTATATATATATATATATATATATATATATATATATATATATATATATATATATATATATATATATATATAGAGAGAGAGAGAGAGAGAGAGAGAGAGAGAGAGAGAGAGAGAGAGAAGAGGGAGAGAGAGAGAGAGAGAGAGAGAGAGAGAGCCAACGGCTTCCACAAAAGCAAAATCACAGGCCTGATCCACAAAAACACACTGAGACATAATGGAGACCTAGAAGATGAACAGACCTATGGAACATCTGTTCTGCCCTACATAAGAGGTACTACAGACAAAATCAGTAAGGTACTACACTGGCATCACATCAAGACTGCCTTCAAAACAGACAGAAAAATAGCAGCCATCCTAAGAAACCCCAAAGATAAAACTGACCTGGAAACCAAGGCATATATGAAGTCCCCTGTGCATCATGCCCTGCCACATACATTGGACAGACCAATAGAAGAATAAGTACCCACCTGGATGAACACAAAAATGCAGTCAAAAAGCTGGAACACACTTCCTCACTAGTCCAACACATGAAAGCCACAGGTCATAGCATCGACTTCAACGGCACCAAAACCCTAGCCACTACAGAAAATCCCAGCTACAGAATTATCAGAGAAGCCATAGAGATGGATAAAAGACCAGAAAGCATGAATAGAAGAGATGACTCCACCAGACTGTCAATTATCTGGAAGCCTGCACTCTCAAACAAAAAAATCTCCACACCACAAGCCAGGCAAACACCTGGGCACAAACAAACTCCCCCTGATACCTCCAGCTCAAACACACCCCAACCAGGCACCCAGATGAAACCTAGCTTCCTAATAAATAATAGCCATCCATTTACTCGGAGCCAAGCCGCACTAAAAGCAGGCATGATATTCCCCTCTGAAAAAAAAATCGGGGCCGGCCAAAAGAGACCCCCCACCGCGCGCCAAGAAATCGCTGCCCAGCTGCTTTTTCCTGCCGCTCAGCGGCCTCCGCCGCACCGCCCGCCCGCCCACCCGGGCTCCGCCGCACCGTCCGCCCGCCCTCCGCCGCCGCACCGCCCGCCGCCGCACCACCCGCCCGGGCTCCGCTCGTGGCGATTCCCAAAAAAATCGGAATTCCAATTTTAATCGGAAGAATATCATGTCTGTAAAAGCCTCCAATACAGGAAACACAATGTTGCCAGCCAATCAAGACAAAAATAAGCCACAAAACAGACAGAAGATATTAGAAACACCAATCAAGCAGAACACAGCAAACTCCAAGACCAATAAACACAGAGACTCCCAACCAATCAGGATGAAGAAAAAAACCATTCTGGCACAGCATCGGCTAGCACCAAATTTAATACAGAAAGGGTGACTCACAGACGAACACAATAGAGAAGCCTGATGATGGCAGATGAGATTCTGCCGAAATGTTGCTACAACTATAATGACGTGGGAAAATACCCGAACAAAGCTGAATACCACACACACACAAACACACACACACACCTTATATTGTACTTCTTTAAAATATTTAAACTTACAACAATAAAATGAATGTTAATACATATAAAATGAAGTTTTCAGATAATATTGGTATATAAAAAGGGGTATATGATTCAGAAGTTTAATACATTTATTTTGCCACCAACCTAAAGTGTAAACATACAACAGTGAGGAACTCTTTATATCTCAAGTCATGTTTTATATTCCACATTAAAAAGTAAAATGTATTTTTATTTATTGTTTGTCTTTCTGTTTCTAACCCATTTGGCAGCAAGTCGAAGCAAGAAAGTTCTATAGAACTATTCTAAGAGAAAATTAACTAAAAAAGGCCTGCCATACCTCATAATACCAACTCAGGATGGTACCTCAGGATGGTAGTCAAGAGGTTGAGAATCACTGAACTAGAGTTTGTTAATCTCTGATTTGGCTTGAAATGTTTTGCTATATAGACAATCTAGGACACAATATTATGGATATTAAATGATCACAGGGTGTCACTTTTAGCAGTATTAAATTCAATATAAGATTTCCAGGAAATTCTACAGCTTTGGAAATAAAACACTTTTCCAAAGGTTTTCAATCATTTCTCCACCATGGACCCTCCCTTAAATACCTTTTGTGGCCACAGGCTATGCCATGGCCCCTAACCCCCAAGGTTTAATTCAAGATTTAATGTCAGCATTCTGAATAACACATCTGCCAAGCATAATAGTTCTTCAAGCCTTCACAGACTCCTTGCAATGGCATTGTGCCATTGTGCCAGGATTCCACAGACCACAGGTTGAGAATCATTGTGTTACCTCATTCTACTTACGTGTAAAAGTAATGAAACAATTAAAAGATGTGGAACTTGCTTCAGTTGTTTTTTAAACTGCTCAAATACAGAGTTTTCTATCCTCCATTCGTATTGGATTGCAATTCCCAATTCAATAAAAATAAAAAGGCTACTCTAGATCAGCTACTCTAGTCAATTCATACGTCTTATAAACTAGCATACAAATAGAAAGACATCCTTATTTAAAATCCCCCTAAAGGTCTCTAGATGATACTTCATTTCCAATTCCAAATTAGAAAGAATATAATTTTGTGTGTGATACATGGCATTTTTAAGTATTAATTTGTACATAATGGAATTAATTCCAAGTTTGGTTTTCATTTTGTGCTGACTAAAGGTCATAGAATAGTCAGTAATGAGCTCTTACAATTTTCTGCAGTGTCTAGGATTTTTAAGAAATTAAAGAAAATAATGTTCCTAATGAAAGCTAAGCAATATAACCTAATGGATATTGATGACTTGTGTTATTATGTAGCTGATCAACCTCAATAATTTGTTCTTAAATTTGCTGCAACCTGACTCAAATTAGTTAGCTCTATGTTGAAATAATTTAAGATAAGGCAATTTACACATTTATTTGTTCTGCAAGATACAATGTCCAATCTGAAAGCAACCAAATAACAAAGTTCCTAAAAACAAAACAGATCCCTATATTTTGTTACATTTTCATAACTAGAATGTAGTCAATGCATCACTTAGTCAATGCTTGAGGATTTATTCACAGTTCTAATAAAGTCACTGGACATTTTTAAACACATAAAATTTGGCAGGAGCTCTAGTTGAGAAGGCACAATTCTTTTATTGCTTCAACTTTTCCCAATGGAAGACAAAATCAGCATGAAAAAATTGAAGAGCAAAGAAGAAATGCTTTTCCATATAAAAAACTAAAAAATATGTAGTAAGATTAAGCTCAACATACCAGGAATCTAATTTTCTATATAGATTGGCTTCAACTTATGACTGGTTACCCAGCAACCATTTGAAGTTATGGCAGACAACAGACCCCCTTGAAAAAGCCACTTTGTTTTGAACTTAAGATCACTGTAGCACCTCCACAATCGTTTGCCCTTATGAATAACGGCAGGAATGCTGCAGCATCTTGAGGTCATATGATTGTTACATACATACAACTTTATATGATATCTATATTGTTCTACCATTTTTTGGATGAGTATTCTTGTGAACTTCTACCCACAGTTTAATATGGTATAATTGGTACAGGTATCACTACAGCCAATGTCCCACCGTTTTTAATTGATGATAAATGTAACATGAGTCAGTAGCTCTACACAAATATCCTACATAGATGCAGTCTATGAAATATGGCATGGAGTGAATTTAGAGTATTTCAAAGCAAAATAATATTATTTTTCTTTTTGAAAAAAATGATAGCATGGCAAGCACATTGGTTATTCACGAAGGTTAGATTGCCTAATACTTTTATTAAGTTAAAGTTAATAGTTTCACTTAAAAATATACTTAAAATAGTTGATCAGAACTTTTTGGATCTTCTATTAGAATCCTTTGCTTCTTCGATTAATATCTCATTATTCAAGAATTTTACAAGGTATTTGTAGAATAATTCATATTAAGAATGAATACGATATTCCTATTATAAAACAAAAGATTCTATGCATACGCCATTATCTAGATCTGAAAAACAGACAGGAATAAGTATGACACCAGTTGTCTGCCTTCAACAGCATGGGGATGTTGGTACAATTTTCTATTTATTCAATTGTTTTGGATATAGTTATAAAATATTATTCAACAACCTGTTTTGTTGCTATTTCTACTGTTTTATTATATTGCATTGATTTTGACTTATTCTATTTAGTACAAAATTAGAAACAAATACAAAAACATTTGCCTCTTGAGAACTGAAATTTATAATAACATTATTTTAATGAGGTTCTGGATAAGCATTTTAAACACATCCTTTTATGAAACAAGATGAAGAGCATACAGACGTGACAGGTTTATACAATCTTTTTCTATATGCATACCTTTTAAAATTTATTAGCCTACTTATCTTCAATTTGATAGATCTAGAATTTTAGTGATAATATTTTTGTATTTATTCCCTAATATGTAAATTTTAAAAAGTTTCAGAGGAAAAATGAGAATGCTATTTCCAATTAATGTTTGTTTTAAGCAGAGAAAACTGTATTTAAAGCATCAGTGAAAATTACTCATACAAGCCACAATGTAGGAGAACATCCCTCTAGTCACAAAATTCAGGTTTGGCTTAGGAAATTGGAATTTTTCAATGGGCACTTTGAAGCTTATCATATTGAACAAGTTAATTACAAGTCAAGGTCAAATTAATTTTAAAATACCAATAACAGTAAATTAATAATAAAATGAATTCTTCTATTCCAACTCCTAGTATTATAAATAGCTTCCAAATTATACACCTGCATACTTAAACTCGGTAACCAATAGCTAGTGTATTCAATGAATGGTTTTGGAGAAAATGAATTTACATGATAGCAATAGCAGTTAGACTTATATACCACTTCACAGTGCTTTGTAGCCCCATCTAAGCAGTTTACAGCCCCCTCTAAGTCAGCATATTGCCTCAACAATCTAGGTCCAAATTTTACCGATCTTGGAAGGAAGGAAGGCTTAGTCAACCTTGAGCTGGTGAACTGCCAAACTGTTGGCAGTCAGCAGTTGGCAGAAGTACTGCAGTACTGCATTCTAACCACTGCACCAACATGGCTCTTGATTTCTCCACTATGAATAGATTTCAGGAATCACTATAATCACGCTAGATCTAGAATTTTAGTGATAATATTTTTGTATGCTGATTACACATTTCATGCACTTCTAAAACACATGACAATCCAAAAACTGCAATAACACAAATAGGCAATAGCCAAAAAGATTTATGCATTACAGAATCAACTGAAAAAAGACACTGCTAATATATATGCTAATAAGCCTACAGCCATCTTAATAGGTTACAAAAAAGAATTTAAAGTTTTAGCTGAACAATGACTGCACCCAAATCAGATTATTTATATAATCTGTGACAAGGATGCTTTGTAAATTTAACTGCATATTGCTTTGGATCCTAAAACACTTCTATGCCATCTTTATTTCGATGCTGTATCTTCACTGCTTTGGACAGAAATATATTCCTGAATTATTAGTTTATTGAAGCTAATTCCAAGCTATAATGAGAAAAAAGGAATTTTATTTTCATACTTCTAGCAATCTTCTTAATAAAAGTGCATCACTGGTTTCCTAGATAGAGGGTTTGGGCCCTGCTATGGTAAGTACATGGTATTATAAATTGATTGGGATTCTATCATATCAATGGTGAGAAAACAGAACAAGAAAGGCACTCTGTTAATTAAAGAAAATGAAGTCATTTTAATTGGACCCCAAACACTATTCATCATTTTAGGGAATAAAAACTGATTTTTTTCAATGTCATTCTATGTCTAAGAACTTTGGCCTATCTTTATTATATTTAAAAAGTTCTAAAATGATGAAATTAAATGTTACTTGTAAGAGTG
The DNA here is from genome assembly GCF_049901735.1 of Notechis scutatus. Classification (NCBI taxonomy): domain Eukaryota; kingdom Metazoa; phylum Chordata; class Lepidosauria; order Squamata; family Elapidae; genus Notechis; species Notechis scutatus. The sequence continues at coordinate 164,725,861 of NC_142011.1, forward strand.
GGTTATTTAACTACTAAAGTATTCATTAGTTAGCAATGATTAAATCATTTACTGTAATGTAATGGAAGAGGAAAGAACGTCCTTTTAGAATATTAGGTGACCACCTCAATAGCATTACATGATCTTGGCATTTATGAAGCAATAAAATGAACACTCCTTTCAGCAAGAGGAAAGAAATTAATTTTATACTGCGTTATCATATAACTATTACACACAGTAAGACAACAGATGTGATTATTTTCCTAGTTTCTTCCAATGTTTCATGTGATTGTCTTCTAAGAAATTGGAACTCAAAATTTGCAGTCCATAATAAAATTATTATTGGCATTTTAGGCAGCATCCTGAACCGTCACTCAATTGCAAGTCACATGGGGAGGCATGGGGGGGGGGCTCTTTTTCTTTGTAGCCCCAGGCAGATCTAGTCCATTTTCAAAGTTATTGTTTCTTTTTCCTTGCCATACCAAATTTGATTCTGTTTTGTTTTCAGAGACCTTCTCTGTTGAAAGACAGAACCCCTTTCCATAATTTATTTCCAATATTCCAGTGAACTGGAAAAATAAAAAAAGGATGATATTGCTATAACAGAGAATATAAAATGGAGCCCCTTCGTGTTTTCATGGGCTTATGTATGGACATGCCTGTTCTAAGCAAAATTAACTGACATAAAATGAAAGATTATTTCCTAGGGCACTTTAATGCAAAGGATATTGAAAATTTGAGAAAACAGAATGAAAGATATAGCCAAATCCTTATATAAAATGGAAAATCTTCAAAGATAATGTTTTCATGCCTTATAATAAAACAGACACCTTCTTATTCCCTGCAGTGATCCTTAGCAGGGAATTGGAGAACAGACTTCATTACGTTGCATCGATCTTACTAAACAAAGTGATCTGAACATATTGATCTAACCCAGCTAAACCTTGAACTGTTTGCCAAATCATGCAGGGTGTATAGTTTTGGAGAACTCAAGAGCAAAACAATAACAAAAAGTCACAACTCTTTGTGCTTAAGAGTCTCAAAAATATTTTTTTGTTATCAAAGTATATCATTAATAACCAGTTTGGAGGAATTCAAATATGTCCCCTTGCAAAATGTTACTTTTCTAGAAATTTTATCCAAAGATAATAGGAAATTTAATTCTATTTAATGAACATGTTTGAATTATAATATAATGTGTGGTTCATAACTATTGTGGAAGGTAATTTCAAATAAAAATAAAATAAAAACTACTTCACAAAAGTACTGATCAAAAAATTTAAAGCAATCCATACTTGAGTGACAAAGGGATTTTTCTTTTTTCTTATAATTTCATCTGGATAAAGACATTTCTTTTTTTCACTCATCTAATAATTTTATTCTATAACATTTGTCAAAAATCTAAGTTTTCGAGCATTGTTCGTTTTTCTGAATTCTGAGCTGAAACTTCCTTTGGTCAAGGTTAACTTTTAGCAATTTTATAGATTTGCAAAAAAAAAAAAAAAAAAAAAAGTAATATTTTGACAATGATACAGAAGTGGATTATCACTGGATTGAGACAGCATTTTTTTAGTTGGGAGCACACCACAGCTCCTCTCAAGGCCACTAGCAGAAACACCTCCTAAAGAGCAGTTTTGACAGTGTATTGGATCTCCCCACTGGACCACCAAAGAAGGAAGGAAGAATATGCCCCAGGTGTTGAAAATCATATATAGATTTCCGGGAATCGGTAAATTCCAGTTCTTATAATCAGGACACCCCATAGGACTCTTCATGAAAAGTCAAGACTCAAATGAATCTTAGAGCAAAATACTATCAGCAGCTGTGCTTGGTTCTTCACTAAAAGAAAGCCTGCAACCTTCCTTATCACCACCGGGTAGGCCTGAACATAGGCACGTACCTGATTCATCTTTCATCTTATTTCATCAGTCAAGTCATTTCTTCTGCTGCTTCAGCTCCTACAGTTCCCTGATGAACAAGGGAGCCAAATAGTATCAGTCAGTGGAGAACACCTGTCTGGATGGAATCTTGTCAAAAATCTTTTATCTCCAGTGATAACTGGTTCTTGACAGAACTTTGCCAATTCAATGGAAGCACCAATCAGATAATATACTTATAAAATGGAAAGTTTTGAGTTAACCCTCTACTAATGATAACAGAAACCAACTCCACATAAAAGATAACCCAACATGCTTCTCAATCCCATCTCAGAATAATATTGTGATTAATGGTACTGAAGCCTGCTGAGACATCAAAGAAGCCAAAATGGGCGCTGGCCTTACCTGAGACGCCCTTTCTATACATGCTGCAAGAGAATCCAGCTCCTGTTGCAGGCCCCCAGCTTTTGGGCAAAGTAACTTGACAGACGTGGCGTGTCTCTAAAAAAATAGAACAGTGAAAAGACCCCTCCCCAACCACGACCAGACAAATACAGAGTGGAGCTGGACTCTCTTGCAGCATGTATAGGAAAAGCATCCCAGACAGAGGTGGTATTCAGCAGAGAACTGGTAGCGGAAATTTTGATAGTTTGGAGAACTCGCAAATAACACCTCTGACTGGAGATTTTACAGTATCCTTCCCTGGCCACACCCACCAAGCCATGCCCACAGAACTGTTAGTAAAAAAAATGAATCCACTACTGATCTCAGGTAAGACCAACACCCATTCTCTTCCACACTGCTGTAAGAGTCCAGGATAGGGACATACCAAAGTTTGCATGTCCAAGGGAGGGTCTATGTCTGGTCTCCACTGTCCAACACTGGAAGAACCTTCTGAAGCACTCTCCTGCCAAATGCTGCTTCTGCAGAGGTGAAGGAGTCCAGTTGATAGTGCTGGATAAATGGAGAGGGCGACATCCAGTGACGCTCTGCAGATCTCCTCAATGGAGGCCTGAGTAGCCCAGGCTGCAGATGTGGCTGCACTCTTAGTAGAGTGGACTGTAAGTTTTTTGGGGACCGGGAGAGATAAAGTCTCATAGGCTATAGAAATACAAGCTCTTATCCATCTGCCCATCATGGATGCAGAAGCCTTGGAAGAACACAAACACTGCTTCCATCTTGCTAAAAGTTGCTGTTCGTTTAACATATACATGGAGGGCCCTCCGTACATCCAGCGTATGCCACTTGTGTTCCAATTCATGTCAAGGCTTAGGGCAGAAGTCCAGGAGGACTAGTTATTTTGCCCGGTGGAACCAAGAGTTGATTTTTGGAATAAAGGTGGGGTCTAAGTGTAGCACCTCTCTGTTCTCGTGGAAGATGCACAAGTCCTGTCTCACAGAGAGAACTTCCAACTCCGACATCCTCCTGGCCGATGTGATAGCCATTTTGGTGAAGGCTAAACACTGGAGGCACTGAGAGCTGTCTCATTAACATGCCGCCCTAAATTCTAGGCCAGGTGAGTGGGGGCTGAGGCCTGAGCAAGGCCACATTCTTCCCTTGAGCCCAACCCAACAACGGTCGATTTATAATGATGGGACCAGCTGAGAGGCTCTTCCTAACTTGCGCTGTGAGCCCAGCTGTAAATAAATTAAGGCCCGGCTATTTATTGCTCAATCTGCTCACCTCAAAGGCAACTGGCTGAGGTGCTCCAAAAACCAACTCTCAGCTTGTCAGCACAGCAGAAAAAACTTTCCTGGGCTGCGCGCTAATAAGTATGGCATTGGAGGCCTCGGCAAGCGATCCCAGGCCTTCACTCAGTTTGCTGGGCCGAAGCCTTGGCGCTAAAGGAGAATGGCTTTCCACTCTTCGCAATGGCTAGGCTCCACTGGCTCCCCGGGAACTGCTTTGTTTAGATTCTGCTGTTCTCATCCAATCTGCTGCTTCTTTGTTTAAACTGCTGCTCTTAATTATACAGCCTCAGAGACATGCTGTTCTTTCGACAAGGAGCTGAGTTGAAAGCTGGGGGCCAGCAACAGGGGCTGGCTTTTATCAGCTTGGCAGACTCAGCTCAATGACATAGGAGGAGTCTTTCCCTATCCTGGACTCTTGCAGCAGCGTGGAAAAGAATGTCTGCATTATCCCCACCCTGAACCTGGATGGGGTTGGAACCCTGGAACCCTTCATAAGATCACTGAAAAGCATTACCGATGCCATGCCAGTCCTATGGCCCAGCCTGAATCCTGACTAATATCCATTATAGGATCTCTTAATGTTTTTATAATGTAAAGTAACTAAAATTTAATGAGGGGGCAATACATACATACATACATACATGTTATGTATGGTAGGTATTGTTGCTTCTGTTATGAATCATTTGATTCACCAGGATCTGAAATGTTCTAAACTAATAAATCATACTACTCACGGTTATTTCTAAATTTATTTTCAATAAATAAATCATAGCAAAACCAATTCTATAGAATCAGATTAGGATTCTTTTTTTTTAAAAAAAAGTGGGCATATTTTATTGTAAAGCAGAAAAAGGCTTGTTCATGGATGGCATAGGAATGAGAGACTATTTGCCTGCCTAAATAAACAGTTATTAGCATCATTTTCTCCTCTCTCTTTTCATGATGTTAAAATGGCTTAAATCAGCACACGCAGTAGAGCTAAAACAAAATGAGTATCATCATTCATAAGAATGAACTTCAGATTATGTAAAAACAGAATGGTAACAAATATTTTATATAGTTAAGACTATCATCAAAGCTACTATACAGAAATCGAATAAATGTATAAATAGTATTTTTTCATTTAATACATTGTGTTTTAAGTTACCACTAGAATTAATTTTATTCCATATTATAATTTCCATATTGTAAGTCATTTCAACAATCTATTAAATGGAAAACTTTAGACATTTATATCCTTGTAACATTAAAAGATGAAAACTCAGCATTTTCATTTTACTTACATTTACATTCACTGTAAATGTAAAATAATACAATTGAACAATTATATACACAATGAGAAAACCAACATTAACTTTATATAGAAATGTCACAAACACCTACCTTGACTCTATTATCCTTTTGATAGATCTTCTAATGTTAATGCTTGAAAAATCTATTTTTCAAATAAATGATTTACTTTTAACTCTATTGCAGTGTTTGTCAATGTCAGCAACTTTAAGATATATGGATGGATGTACATGATGCTGGAGTTCTGGGAGTTGAAATCTATACATCTTAAAAATTGTCAAAATTGTTGGACACTACTCTATTGCATACCTTTGTACCTTTACTATTTTTATGTCTGAATTCATATTTCCTAATAGATATATAAATTATCCATCACTTAACAACTGATACAGTGATGTAAAACCATATGAAATCCTTATTTGCAAAAATACTAAGTAACAAAATACAATGGAAAATAAAGGAACAAAAAGTCAGACTGCATTTTCCCATCAATTAGAAGTTGAAAATTCATGCTGCTCAGTGGACAGCTGTAAATATTAATAAATTGCTAACTAAATATATGGCCAAGCAATGAGGGTTTGGGGCATAAAAGAATACAAAATGATTACAAAGTTCTAAGAATGCTATTGGTATAATATTTTTAAACTTTAAACTGATAAAAGTTATTAGGCCTCGGCCTCAATGCAAATGTTCCTTTCCATGAAAAATACACAACACTTTGTAAAATATAAAGGATTATACACTAAAAAAAATTCAAGCCATAATTATAGGAAGATTTAACTTTCTGTTTTCTACATTTATTTTTTTGAAGTGTATACCATTCCAAGCATTGAATTTGCATTGTTTCTGATTCACTATCATATAACATGGCAGTTTTATTCAGTGAGGCTGGCTGATTTAAGGAAACCATCAGTAGCATTTACAAATTCTGACTCTTCTAATCAGAATAATGAAAGCAGTGTTACAGCATCATACCACTAGTTCATTGTTCCTGACATCTCCTACCCTCCTGCAGATGTTTCTGGAAACAGTCTAAGAATTTATACACTGTATTGTTTGACAACACCAAGATTCCCAATTTACCAGTTATTTTTCAATTTATAAAATTTAAAATATATATATTAATTTAACATGAAGCAATTTGGAAGTTATTCATCATTAGATTTTTCCTGCAATATGGTAAATCGAACAGTAGAATAGAAAACCAATATAGATCTAAATGGAATCATCATGGTGGTTACTGAAGTTAATGTAATGTTTAAAGTCATGTATATATTCTTAGAATATTGTCATGTTAAACTGAAGAGCCAAGTTTGGTCTGGTGGTTAAATAGGGTGTTGGTACTTATCTGATACATACGTTCTCTGTGAGCTGCGATGAGCATCCAGCAGTTGGAGGTGTTTAGACTTAGATTGGATAGGATAGGCTTGATTGATAGGATGCTCCTCCTCCTCCACATACTCCTCCTTAGCGTCCCCAGTTTTTGCAAAGACGAAGAGAGAGAAACCTCGCCCTCTTTTTTTTTGTAGTCATTGGCCGGACCAGGAACCCACCAGATGGAAATTGGGTGGGTCTGGATGCTCGCTGCAGCTCACAGAGAACGGGTGTATCAGGTAAGTACCAACACCCTTTCTCCAATGAGCTGCTCCAAGCATGCAGCAGTGGGACATACCAAAGCTTGGTTTGTCCTACGGGAGGGTCTCCGTCTGGCTTGGAGTCCCCTCATGGTCCCTATGGAGCCTTTGTAAGACTCTTCTACCAAAGGAAGCCTCAGCAGAGGCAAATACATCAATTTTGTAGTGTTTAATGAAGGGCGATGGGGAAGCCCATGTTGCCGCATGACATATTTGTTATTGGTGCTTGTGTGGCCCAGGCTGCTGAAGTTTGGCGCTCCTAGTGGAATGTGCTGTTATGCCTCTGAGCACTGGTAATAATTGAGTCTCGTATGCCTTAGCTATTGTGGCTTTGAACCACCTGCCTATAGGTGATACCTTATGACCCTGAGTGGTTGGTTGAGAGCGCCTCAGTCTTTCTAAAGGGAGCCATGTGGTGTATGTACATACGTGGTGTATGCTCTTCTAACATCTAGTTGATGCATAGATGTTCTAACCCCTGAGACGATCTTGGACAAAAGTTTGGAAGGACTAATTCTTGTGCCCTGTGAAAAGTCGAATTAATTTTTGGAATGAACGTCGGTCTGGACGAAGAACCACTGTGTCAGAATGAAAAATGCAGATATCTTGTCGGACTGATAAGGCTGCTATCTCAGATATACGATGTACTACCAAGAAAACCACCTTGTAGGTGAGAAAGTGGAGACTCGTGGTTTTCAGTGGTTCGAAAGGAGCCTTTGTAAGGGCCATGAGTACCTTATTAAGATCCAGGTTGGATAGCAGTGTACCACAGGAGGACACAAATTTGTTGTGCCACAAAGAAAACTTTGCATGCGTGGGTGTTGTGATATGGATCTTAGACCCTTCCAGGTGACTACTGAAGCCAGGGCCACTACCTGTTATCTCAAGGAGTTCAGTGAGAGGCCCTTGTCAAGGCCCCCCTGAAGGAAGCCCAATAGCTGTGACACTGACAGAGAAAAGGGATCAATATTGGATTTTACGCACCATTTATAAAAAAATGTGCCAAGTGGCACTGTATATGTGATTTGTTGAGGGGCGTCGGGCCACTTGAATCGTTTTGATCACTCTATGTGAGAGTTTCTCGCTCCTCAGATGTCTCTGCTCAACCTCCATATAGTTAGGTGGGGGATCCGGGTGCAGAATCGGACCCTGGCTGAGAGGGGGAATCCTCCCAGGATCTTGTGTTGACAGATCCCTGAGGTCCGTGAACCACGGCCTCCTGGGCCAGTATGGTGCCACCAACAGCATTTCTGCTTTTTCATTCAACAGTTTTTGAATCACCCTGGGAATCACTGGGAGAGGGGAAAAGGCATACAGAAGTCGTAGGGCCACCAACAATGAAGAGTGTTGATGTTCTCCCCTCCTTGGGCTGGGTACCTCGAGAAGAACTAGGAAGCTGTGAGTACAGAGGAGAAGCAAACAGATCTATGACTGGTTGCCCGAATTTCTGCACCACTTCTTGAAACAAATCCAGGTACGGGCGCCACTCTGATTGATTGACTGTGTCCCTGCTCAACCAGTCCGCTTGGGTGTTTGCCAAGCCAGAGATGTGCTCTAGTCTTATGGAGATCAAGTTCTTTTCTGCCCAAAGGCACAGTCTCTCTGCTTCTCTCATTAGTGAGTACCCCCCATGCCTGTTTATGTGGGCTTTTGTCGTTATGTTGTTGGTAAGTATAAGGACGTTCTGTTCCCGAATATGAGGAAGGAAACTCCAAAGCGCCAGGTGAACTGCTCTGAGTTCCAGCCATTTTATGCTGAGTGCTCGTTCTGTTGCCGACCAACACCACTGAGCCTTGAGAGACTGGAAATGAACTCCCCATTCAAATAGGCTGGCATCCATAGTGATGGTAAGTCTGTGGGGTTCTTTGAAGGGGCAACCCTTGTTGATGGTCGGAACGGTCTACCAGTACAGAGATATCAGAATTTTTGGTGGCACTATGACACAGGCCATGGAGCTGCCTCTTCCTGCCCATTGGTACAGTAGTAGGTACCATTGGAGGGTTCTGGTGTGGAACCGGGCCCAAGGGATGATAGAAATACAAGATATAATTTTCTCCAATAAGGTAGATAAACTTGCTATTGGAACATGCTTAAGAGTTCTAATTTCTTGAGCCAGCTTCCTAATACTGTCCTGCCATCCTGGGGATAAGAAAACTTTTCCCTCAACTGTCTTAATAATCGTGCCCAAATGAGTCAAGCTAGTTGTTGTATATAGATGACTCTTTGCCCAGTTAACAGAGAACCCATGCTGTTGGCGTGTCATTAAGATAATCTGGGTGTCTAATTTGGCCTGTTCATATGAAGATGATAATAACAAGATGTCATCTAAGTAACACTGCAGTCTATGCCGGTGACTTTCGGGAAATGGTACCCGAGCACCACGCTCCCACCATCTTTGACCTTTTCAAAGAGGCGGCGCCACCCGCGCCCCGTAAGCCTTGTTCCGCCCGGGTCCACGGCGGGCCCCTGACAGCGCGAACAGGGTTTCCCTGAAATGGGTAGCCAGAGCTGCCAGAACCTTTGTAAAGGTCCTCGGGGTTAGGGTTAGGGTTGCCTGGATCTCCAATAAATGATTAATAGCTGATTCCATCAGGCTCCTTTTAACAGGATCCCTGGAGAGAGGGCATGTCATGAAAAAGTTTTGGGGAGTGGACTGAAATTCTAGAGCCAGGCTGAATCTTATGGTATCTCTAACCCAGGAATCAGTGGTAGAGGAATCCCATCTGTCTGCGAAAAGCCTTAGCCTTCCACCAATAGGGGCACAGTCCTTAGACCTATTTTGTGCATCGGAAACCTCTGTTTCCTGTCCCTCAAAAGGTTATTTTGGTTTGCCCTTCCCTTCAGTATCTATCTCCAAGATCGGATCTATCTGACTGTTGGTTAATCTTGAATCCAGACGCTCTCTGGAATCTTGGAGAATTGTCCCAGGTAGAAGGGACGAAAGGGCTGGGAAAGTCTATTTTTTGATCTACGAAAAAGAGAGGGGAGGATCTTTTTCTTGCTTCTTGTCTCTATCAGAAGCGGGTCCAGGGCAGCGTCAAACAATTTATTTCCTGATATTGGGGAGGAAGCAAGCTTCCATTTGTGTATGATATCTCTTGCCAATGTCTGAGCCATAGCAATCGACAAGCTGTAACCTGAGATGCCATGGCTCGAGCAGAAAATTCGATAGAATTGAATGTAGCATTCGCAGAGAATTCTGCAGCCGCTATTAGCTTGGCGATGTCCTGGTGTGCCCTGATATTGGAATTTGGGATGGTCGGAGCCATCTGAGAGACGATCTAGTGAAAAAAGATGCGGCTGTTGCCGCTCTTATGGCCCATGCATCTGATTGATGAGCCCTACGTAGAGACAACTTAGCCCTTTTATCTTCTGGCTTGAGAGCCTGCTCTGCTTCAGTTGGAATTGCAGAGGAGGATGCCAATGCCAGCACTGGTTCATCTACTACTGTGGTATTGAAAAATTTAGAGAAATCAGAAGCCAAATTTTAAAAAAATTCTATCATATCCTGTAGGAGGGGGGATACGCCACTGAAGAGCCCATTGTTTCTGGATGAGGTCCGAGAACATCTGCGGAACAAGTATGACTTCCCATTCCATTATTGGTTGGGAGAAGATCAAATCGTCTGACTCCCCTTGCAGTACAGATTGTTGGGCCGAGGGGGATGGAATATCAAGTGTGTGTGTGTGTGTGTGTGTGTGTGTGTGTGTGTGTGTCTGTCTGTCTGTCTGTCTGTCTGTCTGTCTGTGTGTGATATCATGGACCGCTGGCTAGTCCAGGGGCCTGCTCTAATCAGAGGTAGGGAACCCTCTTGATATTTGTTCCCCCTCTTTTTTGTAAATTCAAATTATTATTATTTTATATTAATTATTATATATAGTTGTATAAAATATATTATAAACAAATATAGTTATTATAAATAATATTTTAATTATATCTTTGCACAGCAACTAAATATAAAATTATTGTGCTGTTCCCAGACTTATAATTAGATGACTGAATATTGGAATTAAATTGTGAAGCCAAATTGAGAACTCATTTCAGGGCCTGTATTACAATTGAATGATCCTGCAGTCACTGGCCCTCAACAGCTTCCTACACAGGTGGACACAGGCCTTGGTGCTCACTGTTACTGTGCTGTTTGCTGTTACTGTGAAGGCGGCCAACTTAAAAAGAAACCCAATATTCAATCTCAGAAAGAAGTCAGCCATCAGTGTAAATGTCCCCTGGATGCTCACAGAGAGAGCCTTGTGAGGGGAAATGGCCTCTCAACAGATAATGCAATAGAATTCTGATAAACAAAATGGCACCAGTAGTTATATTAGGCGCCAAAATGTAGCAGCAACCATCACCTCTTATTGTAAGCCAATGCAAAGCTAATTAGAAAAAGCGAGGCAATCTAAGGAGAATTTGAGCTCTAAAGCCTCCTCCTTTAGGCATTCTGATCAGGGAATCAGGAAAAAAAAGCCTCGATAGTTTAAACTGGCCGCTCGTCTCTCCAAGCGGCACAGCAGGACTTCGTGATGACAAGCAATTTATGATGTCAAGATGATGTGGTTTCTAATCGCTGCTGAAGCGGCTGAGGGCTCCCTGGGGAGCCGATGTGTATTCTGATGGCAGTCTTGCCATCGGAATAATGTTATTAGAAAGATACTTTTGAATTCCATTAGACTTATGATTTAGAAATTCCCAACAATTTTGAATTGTAATAGACTAATAATTTAGAATTGTCAATTAGAGTAATTCAAACCTGTTTAATTTGTCCTAGTCCAGTCAAGGAAGCAATCAAGCTACCTACCTCACAAAGGCTGAGCTAAAACTGGGGACGCTGAGGAGGAGTACGTGGAGGATGAGAAGCATCCTATCAATCAAGCCCAGCCTAAGTACCTCCCACTGCTGGGTGCTCGAAGCAGCTCATTGCAGAATATCAGGCTAGAAACCAAGACATTGTGAGTGCTTAGTCCTGCCCTAGGCATGAAAGCCGGCTGGATGGCTTTAGGTCAGTCACACACTCTCGCAACCTAACTCACTTCACAGGTTTGTGGGGAAAATAGGCATGTTTTCCATCTTGAATTATTTATAAAAATAATAAACTCGGGATACAAATAACTATTTACAAAGTTGAAATTGTAAATTTCTTCTATCCTCAATGATTTTAGAAGAATGTTTATTAATTCCCATACATTGCATATGAGAAAATGTTTAATGAGAAATGCAGTATTGCTATCTGAAATGAGAACATTTTTGAATATTATCCTTTTATATTCAAATAGCCATGCCTAATCGCATGTCATACTAAAAATGTGATAACAACCTGAAGGAGTTGTTTGGGTGCCACTTTGGGTGACATTCTGTTTCCAAATATAGAAATCAGTTGGATGCTGAGCATACCAGAAAGTTCACCAGCCAAGCACCAAAGATAAAATTGTCTACAGTACTTCAGAATCAAGATAACCACTTTATAACACTGAGCTAATTTTTTTTTTCTTTTTAGTATTTTAGGCGACTCCAAATTTTGCCTTTTAAAAAAAATAACCATATTTGTCTAGTAATTTTCTATCTTCCATTTAACACATTTGCTTTGTTTTATATATTTATAGGATTTATAGAAAGCTCACTTACAAAGATATACAAAAAAGATATATAATTATGAAAACAAAAATATAAAATAAAATCATCAGGAACACTTGAGAAAAATGTAACCGGTCATAATCATCAACAGAATTCATTTTTATCCCAGGACAAAGTCCATTTGGATTCTGCTAATCAAAGACCCTGAAATATCAGGGGGGTGGGGGGTGGTAAATCAACAATACCCTTAAACTTATGGGTCTATGGCTACATCGTAATTCAGCAAGAATAACAATATTTTAGCAATTTGGAGACTGCAGTTCATATCTGAATATTTCTGCCAAAGCTCATAATAGGCAAATTTATGACAGAATTTAGGAGTGAGGGTTTTTTTTGTTGCAGGATGGTTTCTATTTTGTTTTAATCGTCACATGTACTTTCCTACAGAAAATTAGTGGAAAATTCTTTGCATTTTGTGACTGAGAGCAAGTAAAACTATAACATAAGGATCCTAAAAACAGGCATTCAGGGCCATAATTTATACTAATTTTCTTCCTCTACTCACACTATTTTGTCTGCTTCTTTTAGTTCCATACCCTATCTATATTCCATCTAAAGCTCCATTCCTTTAGAAAGGACGATAATACACCACTTAACTGCACTTCCTGCTCTATCTCCTACTGTGCTCACATTTGTTAATAGTAAGCTGCAACTAGACAACAGATATCTGCCTACTTTAGACAGTATGCTCCCTCTTGGCTTTCATCTGTGTTTCTCTCCCTACTAAAGCCATCTATAAAACCTGCCCAAACATTTCTCCACAGCTCTCATCATGTGTTGCTGAAATGTGGATTTACGTCTATGAATAAAAAGCAAGGAAAAAAGTACTATAAATAATATTGGGTAAAGTTTATTATTTTGCCTATTATTAGGGAAGAAAAACATTTTGGGACCACTAGAAAAGCTAAATGCTCTTTTTTTAAAAAAGTGTTATTCAAAACAAATAATTAACAAATTAACAAATAATGCATTATTATGTTCAATACTTTTATTTATATAAATATATGAGCAGCTGGTAACTGACAAATAAATCTGACTCAATGTTAGGATTCCACAGAATCTTTTAAGAGAAGCTGATTTTTAAAACCCTTGTTCAAAGTGTCTTTATGCCATCTCCTTTCAAAGGCTAGGTGTGACAGAACACTTCTCATACGCACAAAAAGCACTCCTGTTATGATTGCTAGTGAGCGGGCCAAATGGCTTTCACAGTCTGACTAGAAACATGTTTGTTGCTAATGAAGACCTTTCTTGACCTTTGTTATTCCCAATGAGTCAGGTACCCACTTTTTTGTAGTGCATGGTACAACTCATGTTCTTTATCAAACTGAGCAAATTAATTCCTTTTAGAAAACCAACACATTAATGTCACAAAACTCCAGTCTTATGAGCACTTTTCTGATGGAAGACCATAAACAGTAACCTGCTGGATTAGACTCCTGGCTCATCTCCCAGTGGCCAAACAACTACACAAGGAACTCCAATAGTCTTCCAGTAGATGGACTTCAGAGGTAGTCACAATGCCACCAAGACTAACAGTCATGATACACATGACCTCCTTGAATTGGTTCCACTAAAACTGATATGTATGTATGTATGTATGTATGTATGTATGTATGTATATGTATAGATATATACCATTCTGGCACAGCAGTAGGCTAGCCCAAAATTTAAAACTGAAACAACTGTAAAAGTCTGACTCACAGACGAACACAATACAGAAGCCTGATGATGGCAGATGATATTCTGCCGAAACGTTGCTACAACTTTAAAAGCACAACTATAATGACGTGGGAAAATACCCGAAAACTTAAGAAAACATGTGTGTGTGTGTGTGTGTGTGTGTGTGTGTGTGTGTGTATGGTATTCAGCTTTGTTCCAGTATTTTCCCACGTCATTATAGTTGTGCTTTTAAAGTTGTAGCAACGTTTCGGCAGAATCTCATCTACCATCATCAGGCTTCTGTACTGTGTTCGTCTGTGAGTCAGACTTTTACAGTGGTTTCAGTTTTAAATTTGGGGCTAGCCTATTGCTGTGCCAGAATGGTTTTTTCTTCATCCTGATTGGTTGGGAGTCTCGATCTGTGTTTATTGGTCTTGGATTTTGCTGTGTTCTGCTTGATTGGTGTTTCTAATATCTCCTGTCTGTTTTGTGGCTTTTTTTGTGTCTTGATTGGCTGGCAACATTGTGTTCCTGTATTGGAGGCTTTTAGTGCAGCTTTGTTTGAGCTGGAGGTATCAGGGGGAGTTTGTTTGTGCCCAGGTGTTTGCCTGGCTTGTGGTGTGGAGATTTTTTTGTTTGTGAGTGCAGGCTTCCAAATGATTGAAAGTCATTTTGTAAAGTTTTCTATCCTAGAAAGTAACCTAGAAATATTCATTCGAGAATAATATTGTTAATTACTTTTCTTCGTCCAACATCTTAAGCACTTGGCTGATTCAAAACCCAGTTGGCAATAGCCAAAAAAGAAATAGCTTTTTATATTATCCATTTGGTCTAAAATATCCTCATCATTTTCATAGAACACAGTATTAAAATAAGTTAAAATACAGGTAATAAAAAATGAAAGTAATTAGATATAAACAAACATAAATACAGAAACAGAAAAAACCATTTTCCTCTGAATTTTTCAATACAGTTCTCAATTTTTAAATAATATGGATACTAATGCATACTTTAGGAAAATTTAAAACTCTGTGCATTTGGAAAAATTGGCAAATAATTCATATAATAGTGAAAAATGAAACAAAATATTAGTCCAAATTACCCAATATACAAATAACCCATTGAACTATCTTGTGATATTAAATTGGCAGGCCTGATGTAACATTTGACTTATGACATTAAAATAATGAAGTTAGTTTGATTTTGAAAAATTAAAATAAATATTCCCTCCCTAAAAATAATAAGAAATAAAAAATCATAATATAAAGATATTAAATTACCTTTATTAGGAAAAATATTGCAGTAAAACATTTTTTAAAAATACACATCAGTTTAAATATAATCAACAAGTTTCAAAAAAAATACTTATATGAAAAAAAATCAAATAAAATGCACATTCCCCCTCCCCCATTGTAACTGACACAATTGTAATTTCCGAGAGGCTGAATTTGAAGTAGGTGCAACATTTGCTAATAAAAATGTAATGATGCCAAGGTTCATATGGGAATGCAAGAATGTGAGAAGACATTCAGAAAAAGATCTAGAATTGTTTTCTACAATTATTTTTTAAGATAAATTTTATACTTTGAGGAGAAACAATGTGCAGAAATTGCCTGTCTTGAATTTTGATAGCAAGAGAAACAAATGAAAAAAAGTTTAGTAGTTTATCTATCTTTTCTCTGTATTTTACAGCTAAGAGAATAAAATCTCCACCGTTTCAACAAAATGACAATTTAGTCTTTAAACTGCATCAATCTCTATAGAAAATACATAAGAATTAAAATGCCAAATTCAAATCTTCCATTGATATAAATCTGAACCAGCCCCAAGAGCATAAATAAATTTATAAAATTCTGTGTCAAGCCCTACAACTCTTTCCTTCCCCCACATTCTGGTTCTGGCCAAGGTACACTTAACTTCCGTTGTCAGATGCATCTAGTTTAATAACCAGAAATTGGGCTTTAGACAACTATAGTACTTCAAAATGACAGTGTAATTAAATGTTAAGTCAAAGCCATCCAATGCCTTGTAAATTATTAAACCAGCAAATGACGTGCTTTCAAGCATGTCGGGTGCTCTTATGAGAATTAACCATTAAAATAATTTGTCTAAGGAGTTACTCTGGGAGGAAAAAAAGGATGCCCCCCAAAATTTGTCAAGTAATTCCTATTAATCGATAATGTGATTCATTCTGAAACAAAATATAAACTGCTTTTAAACAAAGATTTTTTGAATATATCAAATACTGATTGTTTCAAAGTAGTGGTTGCCTTGTATGTACAAGTAAAGTGCTAGCCATTTATTTATTCAATATTTAATTAATTTAAACACCCTCCTTTCTCACTGAAAATATGCAAGGTTCTGGACTTTCAGGTCAAGAACCATACTGCCCTGATTACTTCAAGCTAGTTTGTAGTAATAAATGAGAAATAGATCATACTTTTATTTTTAGCAATCAGATCTTAATGTGATATCGACAGTAATATGAATTCATAATTAGTGAAAAAAATGCAATTCAGTACCCTTCAGAAATTTGAGGCTTCCATGTTTGGTAAGAATTCTTGGGAAGGGAGCTGAAGTTCCAATACATTTCAGCATATGATGGAAGAAACTATTAAAAATTAGGCATTAAATAAAAGCAGAGCATAGTCAATCTATCGATAACTGAACTGCTAATGGTATTTACTTGAAAATAAGTCTGGTGTTTTCCACAAATCATTTACTTTTAAAATTGGAAAGTCTTTGATTTCTGAACAAAATGGAAATTGAGACTCTTGGAGGGAAAAGACAATACAGTATATTGTCCCCTATGACTATTATAAGTGTTGTACCTTATGATTCTTGACTCTTGATGAATGTATCTGTTCTTTTATTTATACCGAGATCATTTGCACCAAGATAAATTCCCTGTGTGTCCAATCACACTTGGCCAATAAAAGAATTCTAATTCTAATGTGAAAGCCTTGAAAATTTCAGAAGTACTCATTTTTGGAGCAAGGAAGCAAAGAAATTTCACTTAAAATGTAGTTAAAGCCAGCATCTCATTTAATAATCAGTTTGAAAATAATGTTTTATTATTGTTCCTGATCAGAATGAATTACAGGTTTGTTTTATGTCTGATTAAAATCCAAAACATAAAGTTGATACATATATGAACATATATGTACAATTTAGTAACTAAGCCATAGTTTAGTTTACTTCCCACCTATAGATAGCCAATGAAGTTTTTTATTCACTACAGACTAGGGTCACACCTGAATTTTCAACTGTACTTAATAGTAATGAGATATGATGAAAAAGTGTCATAAACTATGGTTTGCACAGTCATAAAATATATATTTTAAACTTTGATTTTCTTCATTTTTGTCTCTGATAAACTAGCATACAAGGATTCCAAATTGTTGTAGTTATTTCAGAAAAAATTAAGTTAATTTAATTAAACTTTTTGATGCCTTCCTTTTCTCACCATGGAATGCACTTTCTGTTATGTGGATAATATATCAATTAACTGAGAATGCACTTTCTGTTATATGGATGCCATATCAATTAACTGAGATTATTCTTTAATGATATATAACAAAGATCATAATTCCTCAAATATTTTATTCTTTATGTATGTATGTACGATTCCTTTAGCTTCTGTTATTTCCCAATGTTTTATTCTTTAATAATCACTACTAGAAGTTGAGGAAGAAAATCTAGATAAAATTTGCTGCTTTGTTTTAAGGCACAAATTATCATATTTTTTGCACTGTAAGATGCACCTCCCCATAGCTTTGGGGGAGGAAAAAAAGAAAAAAAATCTGCTGCTGCCTCCAAGCAATTTGCCTCCTTGCAGCAAACAGCCTGGTCAGCTTCAGTACAGCCTGATTTAGCACAAGCAGCTGATTGGCGGTTGGATCGGCCTCCTGGAATACCACCTATCAATTGTTCCAGGCTATGGGGATCGCCGCCACCCATTGCTGCTGTCAGGATTCCAGTAGTTACCCCAATTAAATCATGAGTCTCGAGCCAAACTTCCAAAACTTCAAAGGATTTATTGGGAGTTAACATGTCGGCATGACCTGAATGTAGCCAACTCTGAAACACATAATTCACTGTCATCCTGGACCCTGATTTTCCCCCACCCCATAATTAATATTCTCCAATGAAACACGTCCCCCATAATTCATATTCTGCAACGAAACACATCCATTGCCAAGTGTCATCAATCATGCTCTCCAATTAGAGATTTGCATGGCAGAAACTTCAGTCGCCTCGTTACATTCTCTGAAAAATATAAATGGAATGCACTTTGATTCCAAACTGCTGCACTGCTCTTTCAAACTCCTCCCCTCTTTCTATTGGCAACTATAAAACAGACATAGAAATGTTTTATGAGTTGACAGCCTATTGCCACTTCTGCATGCCCATTTTTGGCCTCCGCATGCCTCATTTTTGGCCTCCACACATCCTGTTTTCAATCTGTTCTGGGCAGAGGGGATTGCTGCCACCTGGAATGGATCGAAGACAGGATGCGCAGAGTCCAAAAATGGGGGACATGGAGCCAAAAATGGCCAAAGGGTGGGGGCCAGCGGGCGGGCAGGGCTTTGGCAACATGTTCTCTATCAGACACACAGACATTTCCACCCACTTTTTTGGGGGGGGAAATGTGCATCTTATAGTGCAAAAAATACGGTACTTATAAAAAGTTTAAAAAATCCAGAGGAGAAACATTTAAAAGTGAAAAATTTTGTTTTTAGTTTTGCTTCATAGAGGAAAAACATTCATCAGTAAGATTAGTATTAAAAAAAAATAAGTCACAAACATTCTGTTTAAACCTGTTAGGAATTCCTATCCTAGTTAATATGTTGAATTTATATGATCTAACTATAGAACTCAAGAATATATTGTTTATAATATCAGACCTAAATATAGAACTTAAGAATATTATATTGTTTATACTTATTTTGTCTAAAAACAAAAACTACACAATAAAACAAAACTACTACAGTTTGCGTTTTTGTAGGATATTGTCATTATTTTTAAAAATGACTCAAGTCCTAAACAAAATTGATGAAATATACTTGTCTGTTTTAAACACAGAAGTGTTTTATTAAGTCATGTTTTTAATAACTTAAAATTGATTTGGGAATCAATTTTTGTTATAAAATATTAAAAACATAACTGCAAGAAGATTCTGTTGAGCAAAATAGTTTAAACACAGAGACAGCTTTTATTTTAAGGATCAATTTGATTTGCAGTCTCATTTAAAAATCTTTCTCATTTATTTAATTTGTGATCCATGCAACTATATTTATTTTGGAGTGAAATAATGGAATAAATCAAATTAGTTTTTCTTTAACATAAATTTGGAACTCACTGAAACCAATCTTCTTGATCAGCATTGTAATTTTTAAATTAGCTACAAAGTAATTTCAATGTCATTCACAATTATAAAACATAAAATATGCTTGCATATGCCAAGAACCTGTACTGATACTTAAAATTGCAGCAAAATATACAGAAGTACATAAATAAATATGGGTATTATTTAGCACAAAGAATGAACAAATATATATTTTAATAAAAGAGGAAATATTACATTAAACACAAGTATACCAACACTGATATTGCAACAATTTCTTTATTATACTAATTTAAATTGTAATTGTAAAATATTATACAAACTTTTAACTTCTCCAGGACTATTCATTAAGCCAGTGCAGAAAGCAAAGCAGAGAAATGACTGAATTTGAATACTGTTCCCCAAATTACAGAAATAAATAAGATACCAATTTAAATTTTGAGGATTACCAAGTGGAGAATGTTATGATTGTCTGTGTCTTTCTACAGATTCATACTTGTATTATCATCCTTGCTTGCATTTGGAAAAAGAACAAACAAGGTTTTGTTTTATTTTTAAAATAATATTTATATAATTACATTTGTAAACTATATGACAATAAATGCTACATTACTTCTGCAGACTTTTTGCAGCCAAAACATGAAACGTTCAAGGTTTAAAATTATGAGTAGAGGGAAAAAAGCACTGAAGACATTTTCTCTAAAAGCAGTATTTTAAATCCAAGTATAGAATTTTGTCTATCGTATGTAGAAGCAGTCCGCATACAATTCACAAAAAGCTTTCAAAATTTACGAAGGAAGGAATAAGGAAGAAGTATTACAGTCTTAACATCCTATGGATGTTCTGTCTGCCACATGGCAAGCAAATCAGTTTCTGATGTAGTAGTGGAACTTATTTTGAAACTTAATATTCTTCTCTGATAAATAACTAAATTCTAGGAAACTTACAGACCTTGAAAACAATACTTATCAAACAAAAACATTTTATCTAGTGTATTACCCAAGGGATATTCTAATAAACTTCTCTAGCAACCTTTGCAAAATACAAAAAAAAACTAATATAGGTACTGGTTTCAAAGTTCTAAGTTATGTGAATGATACTAAATCATAAGTTATTCATAGGATCTATCACTTCTAAAGTGTCATCCACTACATCAAATCCAGAATTCAGAGGAATTGAGCAGCATGTATAAGACAGAATAAGTAACTAAGTTTTATGTTCAACAATACCATTCAGAAGAGGCTGTCCTTCATTTACTCCCTTGGATACGATTGTATTGTAAATATCTTCAGGAAATCCAGTCTTGCATAATGTGCCATCTTCACAAGTTGCCTTTATAGGTGCCTGTAATGCAAGACAAAATTTATGTAATACTTTGCAAATCCATTCAACTGAGAAACATTCAACTTGGCATGAACCATGAATTTGCTACTATCTTGTACAAACAGCTTCTTTGTTTCCAAATGGCTGCAATTAGAATTCCAGGGGTAAAGGGTTAATCTTTCTGATAACTGGAATGGAAGGAACAAATCCCACTTGTCCAGCAAGATCTAAATAATATGCAAACTTGATTTGTTAATCCACTGAGTGTTTGAACTAAAACAGGCACTTAGTTTGAAATAGAATTATGGAGGGGACAATCATATTTCTTCAAGTAGAACTAAATCTTATACAAAATGAAGTTTGTTCGATACTGATTATGATACATTTGTACGCTTTAACAACAATTATATGAATGATCACTAAGAACATCAATACATTTTGGGGTCTATCTTTTCAACTTAGCCTTTATCTACATAGACACAGAAATTTAATTTGTTGGTCTATCTAAAGTCAAGTATGTCATTGAGAAAACATTTTGTTTCATGTTTCATAAAACATTTCTCATAATAAAGGAAGACTAAGTAAAAGATCTGTGTTACCAGAATGAAAAACTGCTTTACATTTCCTTTAGTTAATTTGGCTGATTGAAATATTATATTTTTCATATATAAGTGTATTATACTTATATATGGGGGTGGTGTATTTATTCATGAATCAAGAAGTTTCACAAGCTTGGTTTTAATTAATAAGCCATACGTGAGAGAGATTTATGCTTTAAGGTAAGCCTTTTTAATAAGAGGACTTCTATTTACATGAATAATAGTAGGACATTAACATCTGTTTCCATCTTAGGTTCCTTTATATCTCTTGGCAAACAGCAGCACCAAACAAAATATAACTAGCAAATGATTCCTATATTATAAAACTAAGTATTGGGGTTATTTCTTAAAAGGAAGTGGGGAGAGGGAACAAATGGGGTTACCATTCAGAAGTAGAAGTACCAGAAATATTTCAGGCCAAAATACAAAATACAGAACACATTCCATAAGCTTTTAAGCTACCTTTTGAACATCTTCAGAAACAGATAATTTCCTAGGTTGGCAGCTGTATGATTAACAGGATTTTAAACAAGCCTAAAAAATGCATGGGAATCTGTCAATCTGTCCAGCACACCACTTATACTAAACAATTCCTATATACTAAAAAATAATGTGCAATGAAATAAAAACTTTGGAACATAGATTTTTAATGTTTTTGTTTTTAACCTTTCATTTTTTTTTCCAGAAATGAGAGAGTGGTCTCTTCCCCAAATTAGCCAACTGTCAACATTCCTTAGCCACAAACACAAGAGGTATGAGAGAATTTAATTCAATCAGTAAGTTATGGCCTACTGCCAATCCTAAAACTGCTTCCTGCCATTCCATGCAAGAAAACTGTCTCATTCTTTCCTGCATGTAAAGCTCTGCTTTGTTTTTTTCTTCTTCAAAGAATAGTAAAGCCTCTTTTAGCCTTCTATGAGTAGTTGACTTGAATTTAATATAAGCATTATACCTTTCACAGAAAACCCAAACTATCTCTTCTTTATTGCTTCATGGTGAGTCACTGGTGTATACTTAGCAGCTGATCACGTAGTTTGCATCAAAAGCTGTTCTCTCTAAATGTTGTGGGGATATGTTAATATGCCCTATATAAAAGTGAACTGTTACACAAACTAGATAAGCAATGGCTTTTATTTTATGAAATGTTTACATTATTTTCCCAATATTTTAACTAAAACATATTAAACTTAGGACCTGAGATCTATTAAAATCATCTCTTTCTATAGGTATTGCTCTAATAAATATAATGCCAGGAAGTATACTATAAGAGAATCTTGCAAAATGAATCAAATTTTTGCTGCGGAGGTATCACCAGATAACTAATGAAACAGATGATGCAATGAAATATAAGTCTTTATATACGGTCCTAAAATTCATACTATACTACAATCCTACTCAGACTGGTAAAAATGACAGGAAAGTATCAGTTTTTCTGAATAACATAATGGAAAACATCTTAGTGTACCCTAAATTCCAGTTAAGTGCCCCTAAATATATTGTTTTTTAGTTCTAAACATTGACATTTGTTGAAGAAAGTCATAAAGGGCAAGTTGGAGGTTGAGGCAATGAATGAAAGCATTTATACGTAGGCCAATATGACACATGTGTATAATGAAATGGGTCTGCAACAGCATTGTCACAATCATTATCTTGCTTCTTTTGATGTCTATGGCTGTTGGGTTTCAACATTCTGATTGGCATTCTGGCTACAATATTGTTATATAAGGTAGTATCATAAAATATGACAGTTTGTTAAACTCAAGAGAGCATTTATGGGAAACAGCCTTCCCATCACACAAAGTCAACTTTGCTAGACAATTACTAATATTACTGCCATGTCTGATTATTATAAGCAAAAATGCTCTTGATAGATAGATCATGGCTGTCAGAACTATAAATACAGTGATTTTAATTACAAATTGTCTACATTTTTAACTGGTGTTTCTCGGTGGACCCACATGAATTTAAAAATCATGCTTACAAGCAATTGTTGAAGAATTAGTGTGAAATATCCATGAAAACACTTCCAAGATAAATTCCACAAATATAAAGTATTATATTTTGATCTATACAGTTCACAGACTTAAAATCAAGGTTAATATGGTTAGTGGAAACTTCAGATTTGCTCTCATAAAGTGATAGATCCAAAATACAAATTCACTACTCAGCAAGTGTCTTATTTTACTACTAAGCCTAAATCATTTAGGCTGGAAAACCGAATAAAAGACCTAGGCGTTTTTCAAGATGCCTTTTCAAACTGCATATTATCCCTTTTCACATCATTCTCACAGAAAGGGAACCTTACATGAGTGCTGGAAACAGGAATAGACATAATCCTAATCACATGGGTGGCATAGCCTTACGCTGTTTGCTTATGTAAATTAATGTAACTGGGAAGCTGGCAGCAGGCCTGAGAACCCCTGTGGTAGGGATTATCATGTGCACATACTGAACTTTTGTTGTTTAATCTATACAAATTTTTGTGCATACAGAATTCCAATGTGATCCTGGGAAAAGATAGACAAATGCTACATTTTGGGAAATACATCCAAAGCATTCTACAACCTAATTTACAGTTCCGTAACAGCCACAGGGCCAATAACTACCTTTCTAATTCTGATCATATTAATGCCTGATTAATAACACAAAAGATGCATGTATAAAATTGTTGATATCATTAAAAGAACCCTGAATCTCCAATGTCGTATCAGGCTTATAACGTACCCTTCAAATGCAATCCTTGGTGCTTATTTCCCACCCTGCCTTATCTATTTTTAGAGACTTTTAATTAAAATAAAATGAACAGGAAGCTGGAATGCTACAAAGTACTCACCTACTGCAAAGCATAGCCTGTATTTCTAAAAATGTCTTTCAGGTCCTCATCAATCTGAGATTCTTCTATAGAAAATAAAATGAATAGTGGGCTGCAATCCAGTACTTAATTTGCCTCCTAGTATATAACTATTCTGAGACTGGCCATGTTCATGAAAGTTTACATAACAGTCTAAAAATTATAAATAAGCACCTCATCAGTTCAGAAAGATTGGGTATGCTTAAAGTGTAAGACTGAGGAAAATCCATTTAAATAATATATTCTTCCCAGTCCCACCCTCTTTTTCCTATATGTATAAGTATTCATTATTTTATGATTTACAATAGCTTTATGTTTAAACCATAATACCTTAATACTAGAAATAACCTTTCAAACAATGATTGACAACTTCATAGAAAGTTGACATTCAAAAGGGTTGTGGTTTCTCTAGTGGATTGAATATAAACTGTGCTGAACGGCAACATCCATCCTCACTGTTCTTGTTTGTTTGTTTAGCAGGGTAAAACTAAGTCCTAAGACTAGGAAAATTTAATTTATCTGATGCCTTTTATTGCATCTCTTCTGTTAGAAAGATATATAGTTTAGAAAACCCAAACCAAGAAACCTTCTAACTTTATTGTTAAAAATATAGAATGAAAACCTACAGCACCATATAATATTTTCAAATTATATTACCAAAGCATCAGCCAGGTGAAATTTCTCTAGTTTATAACACTAGAAAGTCATAGAAAGAAAGCTGAGGTGCAGAGAACATAAAGCAAGCAGAATGAAGCTCAAACAATGAGAAAGGAGATGGACAATTCACTCCCTGAAATAATTTATAATACCAATTTACTAAGGAACAATTCTGGTAATTGATCACAGCTCATGTCTACCAGCCTAAAAAAGGATCATGCTTCTGATATTTTAAGTACATTATAACTTCATTTATTTCACCAACATGAGGCTACTCCAGAAATCTTCAGATCACAACAAAAACTTTAAAAAATAGAAGAAATTGCAATGTTTACTTTTTAAAAAAAATTGAAATGTGCATTACTTTTTTTAAAAAAAAAAAATCCAATAATACCAAGTTTTAAAGTGTATTATAAAAACACACTAATTAATTTTTTTAAATTGCATAAGATCCTTAGAAAACTTTTGGTTTCTTTAACTTTCATTGGCTGACCCTGAGAAGACCTATTTAAGTTATTAATCAAGAAATTAAAAAAAATAGGAGAAGTAATTAGAGCAAATCCAACTGAACAATGACTGGAACCAAAGAATTTAACAAGCTAGGTCACAGAATATCAATTTTCAACACAGAAGACCTTGGGTGTTGGCTTTACCTTAGGCAGAAAGTCTATAGACAGAATCTGTATTATTTTTAATATCTGTACAGTACTTCAAAATTGTAACACTTTTCTAAAGAAAGAAATCTCAACAATACGTCTTTAACAATTCCACTTATTTTGCTATTTTAACAAAGAGATTTGGGATAGAGCTAATTAATTATCAATATCTCTTTTGTGCTAAAATTGTCTGTAAGCTGATCTGGGAAAATACCCAAGACTTTGCAATGGTCAAATTCATTGGGGTTAGCCTATTCCACAGGTGTCAAACCCATGGTGTCATGTTGATATCATGTGACATTTCATATATTTTCCCTTGAGCTGGGGTGGGCGTGGCCTGCACATGATGCATTTGGCCCACGGGCCACCAGTTTGACATTCGCAGGCCTCCAGTTTGACACCCCTGGCCTATTCTCATCATATATAGGACTATTAGAGCCAATTAAAATTTCTATTCATATAAGTAATATACCCTGAAAAAGAAATTCCTTCACATAGAAAACATTCAAATCAGAGAAGACTTTAAAGTTTTTAAAGAGAATGGTTAACATTTGCCACAGATAAGACTTAGATAATTAGAGAAGTGAACAATTCAACATATGATTTTCCACTTATAATAATTTTATTAAATATTACAATATACATAATTTTATGGACATCTCCTCCTCTTAAAGTGTAATAAATGATTTCGCCTTCCCATATCCCACTTTTTTATTAAATGCGTAAAACCTGGTCATTTCAGTTCTGATCTCAGCAACAGTCTATTAAGAGTTCCCAGAGATAACAGCATATCTATTTAATATTTACAAATAATAAGAGTATACAGACTTGTCTCAAATCTTTTGCTGCTCAGTCACCATAACTAATTGAATCTATCTTTATCTTTTTTGAGTAGATGGGTATGCTTCCAAACTAAGCAATACACTGAAGGCACCCCTAGTATGTCTACAGAGCCTATGTAAATAAGCTGTAAGTAAATATGAAGTAGAAGCTGGTATTAATATTATGATTAATATTATGATTAGTCCTCTATCTTGTTTTTATATTAGTTAGTTTTGTTTTGCTTAATTATATGTTAAAAATAGGAAAATTATTTTTTCTTATGCTTTTCATTTCCTCATATTTTTCCTAACCATTTTTTAAACTGTTATAAATAGTATCACTTAAACTTCAATACAGTACTGATCATAAATGAGTCACTAAGCAAAATGGCAATTTCTTCTAAAATTAAGAACAAGTATGTCAGCTGAACTGTAGGTCTTCAAGTCATGTTGCGATATAGATGGATGGATCCCCTAATACTCTGAAACTATATTATCGTGATTAAATCTCATTAAATATACTATTGCCATTTTAAATAATGAACTTTTTCAATTAAATAAATACTTCTCTCATTTTTCCTAGATCTCAAAACTCTTAAAGTCTTCAAAGTAATCTTCAGTATAAAAAGTACAATAGACACATAGCTATATTTAAACACTTTAAGTCTTTCTTTTATTTTTGGACTTCTCTGTAATTTTATGATGTTCTAACAAAATGTTTGGCAAAATAAAGTTACAGAGAAGTCCAAACCAAGTAAAATAAAGGATTACAATTCAACTGGAGAAGAAAGAACCTATGTGTGCTACACCTCAGTTTACTTACTTTGATAAAAGCAAACACAAGCCTAGATTTCAGATTCACAGAACTCAGATTTTAAAAAGTTCTCAGAATAGGAAGTTTGCTTATATTAGAATTCCTGAGATAAAGACATTATAACCCACAAATTTAGTTGCTGGAAAGGATATGAAGATTGGGAGATTCTTCTGTGGGCTCAATTGCCAAATGACCCTGACAACAGTAATAAATTTGGTTCACCAAATTAAAATGTGTCCATTCCCCACTGAAGCACCTTAAGATTAAGCCAGCTAAGAGATGTTTGGTACTTTTTCCCCACTTCCATCATAATCAATGCAAAGACAGAAAAAAACCCTTATATTACTATATTAAAAGAAGAGATAGAAATACGTTTTATTTCTGCTATATTTGGAATGATTTAGCAGACTTCTGTTGAAGACACCAATGAATTTATTGTTTTGTTTTCAACACTTTGCCCACATTAAACTGTACTATTAAATCTTAGAATCCTTCCAGTTAACTTCTCATAAGAAAAATTGGGATCATGTTGTACAATGTCCAAAGCATCCAATACTTTAATCAAAATGGCAAGCGCCATCTCTCTTGTAACATACATGCAACTTCATCAAACACAAATGAATAAGACTAAGTTTGTATAACAACGCTAATACTTTTTTGTAATTTGCCCATTACAGACTACTGTGTTTGTTGTGCTTTGAAATGAAGTTCACTTAACTGCTCCTATGTGAGTGCAAACTCAGCTACTACTTACCACTGGAAGCCTTTTTTCAAGTTTCAACATGCAGCTCTTTTAAGCAGATGATTTACCAAAGCTCAAGAGGCTCTTAAAACAGCAGCACCTATTTTCAGTTTCATGTGGAATCTTGAAAAAGTGGGTTTAAGAATAGCAGATAGAGTTGTGCACATTCCAGCTGCAAAGCATTTTTTCATAACCATATTCCAGTATGTACAGCCCTACAATATTATATATAAAATAAAAAACACAGTGATGGAACAACACTTTCCTGAAACTGAATGTTCTGGTATGCTATGAAATAACTGATCTGAAATTCAAAGTTTTCTGCCTGATACAGAAAAATGACGTTATTCAAAATATTAACATAGTTGTTTAATTAAAACATACAATTTATTCACTTATATATAATTTGTGCATAGTTGACTGTACACATACTTTGAACTCTATGAATTATATGCCATTGTCTCCTAACTATAGCAACATTGAAGATAGCTGTACCTAGCATTGAAACAGATCACAAATATTTTTTTGATAATTTACTTCAATTCTAATATAAAATTCACATTTCATTATAACAATCCTCAATCATTTACCTTTATTTTTCTTAGTAAAACCAAGAAATTGATTTCAGATGAGTATTATTCCAAAGTCCTCATCTAATAACTCTGATTCAACAACTTAGTTAACAACTAATTTGGATTTCTGACCATTGCAGTGCCCCATGGTCATGTGGTGATAATTCCTTACCTTCCCTGCAGTCAATGGGGAAGATAGTCGAAAGTCGGAAGTTGCTCTCACATGATGTACTCACTTAACAATGGAATTTCCATTGCTAAATGGAAAAGTTACCTGATGTTGAGTTTTATGACTGCATTGCTTTGTGATGGAAATTCTAGTCCCAATTTCTGCCATTAAGCAAGGATACCTAAATAGCATTTTAGCTACTTTCATTATATTATTTGCATTATTGAAATATCAATAAGACTTTTTGCTTTCTGCTACATTTTGTTACCATCTCTTTTATTCTGAATACTGGACAAAAAAAAGACAAAGGATCATACTTAATTTCTAATTCTATATGACAATGCTGCATTGTGGTATAAAATCAAACAGTATCGAATGAATGAGAAACTCTGTCCAATTCAAATGTGATTTGCAACCTGATGCATATCAGTGATTTTAAAAACTTGTGTGTCTGACCCAAATATCTGGATGGTATGTGCTGCCAATCATTATGCTAATAACATATAAAGTCAGTATCTGCCAGTATTTTCTTATTTCATCCATGGCCTGCTTGTCTGCTTATATTAGTATCTTCAATAGCTTACAATAATTAACACAGAAAACTAATAGAATTAGTTTTTACTATTTCCATTGGGGGGGGGGATACAAACCTGGTATTAGATAGCATTTTCTTTTTCTAGTCCATCCTCATATCCACCTTTAATGTTACCATCAGTTTTTTATTTTATTTTTTGTAAGAATATGCTAAAATGAAATCCTTAGCATAATAATCATCAATAAGATTGATCCTACTTACACTACACTTAGTCTGGAAAACCATCAAGTCACAAATTGTTGAGACTCACAGAGTGACCTTGGTCCAGTCATACTCTTTCTGACTGACAAACCCTATCTGATCCATCCTGAACTCCTAGAATGATAACAAGATATTAATCTAACCAATACATTTCAATTTAAAGTGAAATAAAAACATTTTCCATTCATACACATCAGCAAAGCTGGCTGAGGAATTCTGGGAGTTGAAGTCCACAAGTCTTAAAATTGCCAAGTTTGGAGACTTCTGTCGTAAACTGTTATAATTCTTTGGATAATCTATGGATTTTTTACATATCCTTAAAACAGAAAGCAGAGTGTATACAAATAGAACACATCAGTTTCCTAAATGAAGAATAAGAAATATAACAAGAATAACCAATACGAAAGTCACCAAGAAGCTATCTTCATTTCATAAAAATAGTTCTACTGAATTTCTTGTATTTATTGTTATAATCTGCCTAAAAGATTTCTGAAGCAAGTGGAGTATGGGATCTTTGCTTCTAGAAAATAATATTTTAAGAATAGTTAGCCTTCTTTTTGAACTACTTTAATTTACAAGGTATATTGCTTCTGCTATTATAGCAAGCTTTATTTCCACTCTGTCCCAGATATATAATGCTGATACTTATTCATAGGGATCTATCAGGGATGGGAGGAGATTGGGCCCTTGATTTGCATATAGGGTCAAATGTCACAATATACAAACTGTCATATATCACTGCATAGGTGTCCTCTCCTGTCATTGTGGCTAGCCTTAAACTTTTGTGAATAAATGGTCAAAAATTATTATTTTTTTTAACAAATTTTATTCAGTTTTTCACATAAAAACAAAAATCTCTTTTTAGTGGACAACATATTTCCGGGTCATCACCTTTACATTCAAATATGACAGCAATTATATATGCATACTTAATTCTTAATTCTTAATTCTATTATTACCTTTTCCATTCCAAATTTTCAGTAAGAAGAGAAACAAACAGATTAATTCTGGCCTCTTTCATTAATCTCAATCGAAACATCTTTTTGTTTCATTTCAATTATTTCAAATATAATCCTTTAATATTTATTTTAAAAATAAAGATAAACAATATGTGTTTGCCTAATAATAATAATAATAATAATAATAATAATAATAGGTTGCCAATGTCCCTCCTTGCTTTTAATAGTCTATATGACTTATTAATTTAGTTGGTTCTTTAGTCTGTCATATTCCCTTTCTATTACACATTCTTTTTATAAATTCTAAATTAGTACAAGTTTTAACACTAAAGAAAAAAAAAGTATAGGTTTCCCCCCTTTTACTGCTTTGAGTGTGACACCTCAATGGTTAAAATATACCTTTATTCCCTCATCTTGATTCCCAATAAACCATTATTTTTAAGAAGTTACAATAATAATCATTACATCTTTTCATTTGGATTCCGCAGCATATTCCCCCCCCCTTGATTTTTAATAAGTTATCAGTATCTATATTACCCTATTTTCCAAATATTTTTAATTGCAGAAATATTCTTATTACTCCTTGTCACCCTGCAGAATCCACTTTTTAATTCATCAACCATTATCTCTGACAAAACAATTTCTTTTCAACATTTTACTATTTCCGTATTTCTTTATTTCATGCACCTGCTTCTTACTGCTTCTCCTCCCCCTCTTTTCCCCATATCTTTTCTCATTCCAGTTTATATCCCTCTCTTTCTTAATATCTTCCTTTCCTCTTTTCTGCTGGGTCTTTCTGCCTTTCCCGACTTCACAGGTATTCCCCCTTTTGATTGCCTTCTTAAATTTCAACTTTTTAACCTTCCTTCTTTCCCCACTTCTTTGTAGTGTTCTTTGTGTTAATTGTCTATTTAAGATGTCTTCTCCTTGAGTCGACTCCTCCTCCTCTGAAGCTCATTCTTCTTGTTCTTCAATCGCCATTTCCATTTCTTCTAACACAGAACAAAGTGATTCGCCTCTTTCCTATAGTAATTTTCTCATATTTTTAAGTTCCATTTTTAATTCCCGAAGAGATATCATTACACACTCTTGTATTTTATGATTAAAGTCCACAAAAACACCACTTTTACTTTCCTTCTTTCAATTTTCTAAAGTTCTCAATTGTTCCAGCCCAGGGTCTATACCAAAAACATCAATCAATCCCATAGTCAGTCTTTCCTTGCTTTTTTCTTTATCCTAGTTCTGCTTTCACTAAGATTCTTATTTTGTTTCAATATTTCTTTAATATTATATCCACACAAGTTCATTCAGAAACAGGATGCTTTCCCTTGTTTGAGCTCAAGTTTTTGTCAAAAGGTGGCACTCTCCATTATACAAAGTCTTCACCTTTTCCCCCTATTTTTTTATTTAGGGTTTTTCGAACCTCAATATTCCAACACAGTAAACTTTATTCCATTTGTAAACTTTATTATTATTATTTTTTGACAATCTTAAGTCCAGCTTTATTTTATTCCTGTTTATTGCCAAAATATTTTAGTCCAATTTAGTTAATTCTTTAGTTCTGGCTTCTTCCTTTCCCGGTTCAAAGTCCCGCTTAGCTGTCAGAAATATTTTCTTATTTTTTTTCCTGTCCCTTTGTAATTTCGCTGCTCACTTTTCTTTTCTTAAAAATTCCATGTTACCTTAATCCTGGGGTATTTTGTTTAGTTGCATCGCCCAACTGTCCCGGTTCAGATGTTATCCACCTCTTTCTTCCCTCCTGCACAAATCTTAATCCATCTGAGTCCTCCTCTTTGGGGTGGCCATTTTAAACCACCACTGCAGTCGTCTTCAGGGGGGAAAAGACCAAGCCCAGGAGGGGAGATGCAGCTCCCCTCACCCTGGCTTGCGTCTTCCCCTTACTCCACCACCACTCCAAGGCAGCTTCAGCCCCTAATCGTAATGATAGGGGCTCTCCAACAAAAGAGCACAGACCATAGCCACAGAGAGATGCGATCTATGGTCTGTCAGCGAGGAGACTCCGCCTTCTTCAAATTATTGAAACCATACAAACCTGTTGGAAATTTTAGGCAAAGGAAGTAACAATGGCTACAGAAATTTAGGCCCATTCTAATTACAATAACAACAAAATCCTAAGATTTTGAAGATCCCGATGATTTGATGGAAGTGATTCAAATGCAGGAGAGGTTAATTTTGTCAAATAATTTCATTATTCCCAGTGTTAGTTTCTTATTTAATACTGTATTACACATTTGAAATCTGCCTGTTTAATAAGAAAACAAAGCATTTCTTTAAAAAAGGGATTTATTTTGAGCTTCCACAGAAAATGAATGACAAACTCAACATTTTTTTTTATTTTAACATTTAGATTATATCAGTAATACTTGTACCAAAACAAACAAGCAATATCAAATATCAAATCCTGGGTACTTCCCAATATGCTTATACATTTCTTACACTGAAATTTATTCAGAACAGAAATAAGAACTTTTTATCCAGAATTATTTTTTTGGAGAGGAAGAAGTGGGTGGAGGACAAAATTGTAACATTACACAACTTTTTTTTAAATCAGTTTTTGAAAAGTAATATACTATAAACTATACCTACATAAAGGAAATACAATGGAACAAAAAGGTCCCATCTATTAATCTACCACAGTATCTTAAGGTTAATTTGAAACATAGTCCTAAGCCTCTTTACTGATTAACATGAACTATATGTAATGGATGTCATCATCATATTATGCACCTTACAACTTGTGCTTAACCACTGATTAATGTAGACATGGATTTGCACTACAGAAAAAGACCACACAATTTCTAGATTATGTTACAAGAAAAAGAAACAGTGGTAACAGTTCCATATCATGTAAAGTTTAATTTGACTGTTTGCACCAATCTCCATGGCCTTATCTAGCTACTAGAAATATATCACACAAATTCAGGCAATGGGTTGATAAAGATGAAGAAAGGCATTGCCAGCACAGAAAATAGTAACAGAGAACAAACAGTTCCCACTCTTATGTCTCCAGATACAATTCAAATTCTTGACAAAGGATATCTATTCTACTTTGCTAGTACTCTTTTTAAATCTATTCTATGATGTTGTTATAAACTTGACTAATATAAACAATATTTATTGCTAAAAACTAGAAAATTAGACATTTTCCCTACCAATGCCTATCACAATGTTACCCCCTTTCTCGATTTTTTAAAAAAAACATTTTCTGCAGTTTTCCTCAAACATTCTTTCCACAAACTCAAAAGCACTGATATTATATATCATTTTTATTGTAATATTTTCTATAAGTTCCAGATTCTATACAACAATATATTGAAAATGTCCAAGAATATCTAAGAATAGTCTATTATCCAGTCTTTCATCTTCAATGTCGATGAGAATCAGTTTCACTAAGTTCCTAAACAATGAACTTCACTTGTTTTAGAATTAAAGAAACTCATGGAAATATTTGGCAAATAAAGAAAAAAGAACAATCAAGTTAAAGAATCCTCATACATGTTTTGAAACAATGCTTCAAACTTTCTATTGCATAAGGTATATATGCATAATGCAAAAGTTCTAAGCTATTTCTAATTTGTAACAATCCTGATTAAATAACAATGCTAGGAAGCCAGACCAACTGTTAAAATAAAACTATTTTCCAAGTCAAGGTTTATGAAATTGAATTCATTCCTAAATTCTAGAATTGTTACACAGTGTTTGAAAAGTCTTAACAAGATTTAATGGATATCCAAACAAGGAGGAAATTGGATTCTCCAACCATGACATGCCATTGACATTAAATTATACATAAAGCAATATAACTCTCACTGTCCATAGTTCTTATTCTGTTTTAATTTAAAAACAATCTTGTGAAGAACACATGCAGAGAATGGAATAACATCATGGTTCAGACTTCAACCTGTCCTTATCAAAACAAAAACAGGAGTACTAACAGGTTAAAAATATCAGGGATAACTTAAGAAAAAAGTATTCTAGGCAGATTGGTACAAATATGAATTTATCTTTAAAGGAAAGAACAATAATTCAAATCCTAACTATTTCTAAATCTAGGAATATGAAACAGTCCTTCAAAGGAGAAGTATGGGGCATTTAAGTGAAAGAGACTGGAGAGATAGGAACCCAAAGGGAAAATTCCCAAATGTTTAATATTAAATGTTTTAACACCTTAAATGCATGAGGAAACCACCAAAACTACCAAAAATTAACAAAAGAAAATGATAAATATTATAGCAGCAAGAGAAAGTGCTTCCCATCCTTCAGTCAGTTACTGGTATATCCAGTTTATATTTGCAGAATAGCGCTTTGTTCCATAGCCATGATTAAGGCTCAATTGTACGTAATCACCTAGTCACACAATATTTAAAACAGGCACTATCAGTGCAAAAAGGTGGTCCCATCAATAACACATATACAGACATAAATACTACTTTCTCAAGCTCACTGCATAGAAAAAATGCCTTTACCTTTTCTAAAAAATGCTCCAACCAGAAACGCCATTAAGAGCCGGCGATATGTACCATTTGTCTCTGAAATGTATTCCTTTCATCTTCTGCACTAAGAATCAAATTGCCTTTTACACTGACCAAGGAACTAGTGTCCATGCTGCATGTCTCACCCTGGCACCAATTCAAGGAAACTCTAGGAAACTTGCAACCTTTTCTGCAAGCACATACATAACTCAAATGTGCATGTCCTGCTATCAAATAAAGATTATTTAAACTAAACCTGCCTCAAACAACCACATTCCCTCTTTACAGGATACATCTCATAAGCACTAATATGCATGTCTTCAACTGGGACAAATGCCTACAGCTTCTATTAATAATATCTGCTTCACAAGATACAATCCTGCAAAAAGACCCTTTTATTATCCTAGACTGCCCTTGCAGCCCAGGACAATTCCATGCACATCAGGCATTCATTTAATGAGCCATGACAACTCTATTATCAGTTTCCAAAATCTGCACCACCCATGCATTTTCTGTCTGGGATAACTAAATTCTTCTTCCAGAAAGCCCAGACTCCTGTAATTTCATCGGCTCACCCTCAGCCTAGCCCAAACCCTGTTGGAAGATGAACCTAATTTCCTTTTTTACTGATATAATGGTGCAAAGCTTTATCTCCACAGCTGCTATAAACTCAACAAAGGGAAAGTTGAGACCACCACATATTATCACCAATGCACAATTTCATGTACTGTATATCCCTCAACATTCGCTGTGGCTTTCAAGCCTACTGGTACAGCTCAGCAAATGTAAAAACTCTGATTTGGAGACAACCCTAACTTTGAAAATGCTAAACTCTCAATAAGGAAGATTTGCATTCCTTATTGCAAATTTGCAAATACAAACACAATGGCAGGTCAAATAGCCATCCATGCCTGCACTCCTGGATATGAGACAGAAGAAGTTCAGCCAAAACTAAAGATGGAGTAGCCTTGGGTCTACTTGCCAGCACAGACTGTTGGCTGAGGGAGGTGATAAGCTTTAACCCAAAGTAACCCAGGTTATTCCGGTGGAAATTTTCGCTAGTTGCTGCAGTAGCAGCAGAAAACAGCAGGAGTCAAACTGGGAGGGAGCGGAGGCGGAGGCTGATTAAATTCTTCCTGGGAAGAGATTAGAGGATAGAGCTGAGGGGCGAGGTAACAGCTTAGCGCTCTTCTCTTCGCAGGACCTGAGTCCACAGAAGGGGGCGTTAGAAACACGTTAGACCCACTGCAACTTTGGGGGCTGTAAATTACTTTATAAGAGTCATCCAGGGCTCATTTCCTGACCCCTCCGGGTGGACGTTGCACGGCTATTTGGCACACTGCCACCCGATTCTTGCCCGATGTTTCCAGGCCGTTAAAGACTTTGAATCCCTCGTTATTCAAAAGGTAGACTTGGGAAAAGAATTCAAATTCCGTTTTTCTCCTTCTGGGGAGTGGACCGAGGAAGACAGCAAAGGAGTCGGAAATAGTTAATGGGATAGACTGTGCCATGTTACACCGGGTTCGACCTTCCAAGGTTGCATGAGTAGGAACAACGCGCGGAGCATCTGCCGTAGTGAACCCCAGGCGGAGCGCGTGTGAGTGGTCAGACACAAAAGCAAAGCCAGGGGTGGCCCTTGCCACGCCTATTGGTGAACAGAATCCGCACCCTATTCCCAAGCTCGAGGGCGGGGGGGACCCGAAACATAGCCCAACTTTCTTAGTCACGTAACTTCCACCATCCTATCTAGACTTCGAAATCGCCAAGTCCGCGCGTATTTCGTTTCCTGCCTGCCCGCAGGAAAGGCGCACTATTTCCATAATCTCCAGGAGAAGATGTGGGTGGTAGCGGCGATTCCTTTCCCACGCTCCTCTCCTAGGAAGAGAAGGCTCCCAGACTGTCCCGTTTCTAGTCTTCAAATTAAAAAAAATAAATCATTTTTCACACCTAGCCCGCCAATCTCCATTTCATTCACCTGCCTTCCCTTATAATATTTGCCGGATAGTCCCTTTCTTTGCAACCGGCGCCCTCCTCCCAGCCACCTTTAATTTTGTTTTGTTTTCTCTCACGCGTGGAGGGCCCACTGCCACATCCCACAACAACGGATTGGAGAATAACTTGGTTCTAACTTATCGCCTACTACTCCCTTTCACTCCCCAATCTCTTCTCTGGGTTTGACCTGCCCCTCAAGTATGACTTGACGCCGAAGCAGCCACCTGCTCTGCTCAGCCCTAGAAAAGAAGACCGGGGGTCTCTAACTCCCTGTGCAAGAAGCCAAGAAAGCAGGAGCCTCCGCCGCTGCCATCAAACAAAACCCGGCTCTGCAATGTGAAATCTTCTATTCCTATTCGATGCACCCCGACTCCTCTTCTTCTTCCTGGGTTGGGTTGGGGGGGGCGCCTCTGCTCAAGCCTCTTTCTTTCCCCAAGGCTGCTTCTGTTCAAACTGCAGTTGCAGAGCCCGGTCCTTTCCCCGCACCAGTGCCCTCCTGAACCGCAGGCCCACCAAGCCTACAAGGCGTTTGAAGAGCAGTCGCCCTTCCCCAGTTCCACTTCGACCGTCCGATCGCCGGCGCCCCTCAACCCCCCCCAACCCGCCACCGCCCATCGCCGGCATCGTCAGGAACAAAGAGCCCCCAAGCCCAGCTCCTCTGTTCTTTCTTTTTTTTATTTTTGGCCCTCCTTTTACCTGCTGCAGGGCCGCCAGTACGAGGCAGAGCAGCGGCGGCCAGATCCGAGGCGGCGTTCCCGCTTTCCGGCACATGGAGGCGAAGGCAGCGGAGGAGAAGAGATGCACAAAACGGGAGAGCGCTTAAGCGGGGCGAAAAGTCCGCGGGGTCGGGGAGGGAGGCTCGACCGTCTTGGGCCAAGGTGAGAAGAGAGAGAGAAGGCAGGAGGGGCTGGCGGAGACTCGGGCAGGGCTGGTCTCGAGGGAAAGGGCGACTGTGCTCTAGGTCAGCGGCAGCTCGGCTCCTTATCCCTCCCTTCGCGTCCTGGGTACCGGCGACGGTCCGCGCACACAAAAGGCAGCGGGCTACTCAGTCTAAAATCCGGGGCGGGGGGGTAGCGGCTCCTTCTTGGAATATAGCCCTGCTTCCTGTTTCTCAGGCTGCCTCCACCGGCGACTTGAAGCAGCCGGTCCTCTTCTTAGTACGTCCCCAACTGCGCCTTGGCACCGCCGCTCGGATGCCGGCTAAGCGGTTTCTGCACGCTGCGTCCCGACTGCCTTTTTTTTTGTTTTTGTTTTTTTGCCTCCTTCACTTTTCTGTGCCTCCCCGAGCAGCGGTAAGAGCCGCCGCCGCCGCCGCCGCTCGCTCCCAAGGATAACAATACCGGAGCAGCTTTTGCCTAGCTCGCGCTGCGTGCTTCTGGCTGCATGTGTGCGCGCCCGCGTGTGTGCGTGCGTGTGCGCTTTTCCTTGTGCGAGGCTGCCGCTGCCGGCTTCGCCTCCTCTCTTCTCCACTCCCCCCACCCACCCCCTACCCTCCCTCCCCGGCTGTCCCTGCCGGCCTCACGGCCAATGAGAAACCACCGGCTTCAGCTCGGCCCTCACTTGGGCCAGCAGCCGCCCACCGCTTGCTACCCCACAGCCAAAGACCGAGCTTCCGTGCTGCAGCTGCAGCCAGAGATGCGCCGAAGAAGCCTTGGAAATGATTGCCGGGGCCGGGGGGAGGCAGGGTGTGTCTGGCATGGCACGAGCAACACGCGCGCGAATGCGATTTTAGGTGGACCGGGAAAGGGCGGGGGGAAGGGAAAGAGAGGGAGAGAGAGTTGAAGTGATGTTTAATGAATCAGCGTGAGAAAGCTCGGCGGTGTTCTTATTTGCGGCCTGAAGCGCAGACATGCCAACGCCGAAAAAGAGAAGCAAAAGAGCTCGTCGACGCCAGGGAACGCCGCTCGGGCTCCCATTGTCTGAAGGCGCTTCGCAATGAAGCCACCTGCTGGGGGAGGGAGGGAAAAAAAAAAGTCGTTATTTAAGGCGGCGGCCTTTGCTTTTGTTTTTATTCCTCTCCCCTCGAGTGTTTGAAGAGCCTGGAATTTGACCAGCCGGCCAATTAGAAAAGTTCCCGGCTCTGCGGTTTATTGGTTTAGCGAGCCTTTTGTCTCCGTCCGGGGCCTTTTTTCCCCCCATCTCGCTTTCCCCGCCTTCCTGCGACCCGTTACCTGCTTCAGTGCTCAAGAAATGTGGTTGGTTTGCTTTTGGGGGGGGGGGGGGGTGTTGTTCGTGTTGTTTTTTGAAAAGGGGAGAAAACCCCGCTTTGGTTGGCTCCGGGCTGAGCTCCAATCCGTAGGTCCCAAAAAATGTCAGGCTGCATAACGGAAATTAGGTTTGCTGAGTGCACCGTTAACAGCGACTATCAGTGCTGGGTCATTTGCAGAGCCGGCAAGGATTTTCCGCCACCCTGCAGGTCACTGAGCAAACTTGTTTTGCGTCCATGCTTCAAAGCCTCCAGCCTTAGAAAAGAAAAAAGCGAAAGGGGGAGGGGAGGGATGGGCTCTGCTCCGAGTGGCTGTCTTGATTTGTAAACGGTTATTTAAAACGGACTTTGCTTGGAAAGGTGGAAAATAATGCATTTATAATATTCTGCTGTGACCCATGCAGATTTGGTGCCTGCGTTCGTAACCTGTAAGGTAAAATAGTTGAGCCTGTCTCTCTTTTTTTACCCAAAATGAAGTTTATTGGACAATGACCGAAGTTTCTGCCTGCCCGAAACAAAAGGGGCTTTAAAGTTAACACTCACCCATCCTTAGTTGAAAATAAGGATATAAAGACACCAGACTTGACATGAGCCAGCTTCCTATCCTTATCACCTAGAGCAATCGGCTCCTGTTGAAATAATTTCTGCATGGTTTTTATTCACCAACTAAAGCATGGATGAATAAATATATATATTGGGCAGAGACTGTCTGCCGGAACAAAACATTACACTGATACCTGATTTAAATAATCATTACTGAGTAATTGTTTGTTAAATAATACATTAAAATGAATTGATCCTCATCTGCATATACCGTACAGGCATAAACCATTTCTCACTTCTCTTGCAAACCCAAATGTATGTTTGCACATTCACATAGAGAAAAAGAGTAGCAATATTAGTTTGACAAGGATAAATTTGTGTGTTCTCTCTGTGTAGCAAGCCCTGCTATGGTCAAGCCTCTTTCTCCCAGGTAAATGCGCATTAGGTTACTGCACTGCTGGAAACACACTATCTGTTTAGCCCAATTTAATTCTTGCAAGCTGAAGTAGAGATTCTTAAGCTGTGCAGCTGTTTTCCCTGTTTGCAACAACACTATGGTTAATAAATGGTCTGTACTGGTTGTGAGCAGAAGAAACCAATGCAGTAGGAAATCTATGCAGGCTTACTTTGAATCCTTATTCCCCAGTTAGTATGTTTACAGGCTAAATTACACACAGAGGAGAATGGCTTCATTCTGCCATTCTCCTCTGCATGTAGAAACTTAAGTTCAGTGCAGAGTGGCCTTCTCCATAGCAGCTCTCCAGTTAGGGTTTCGATATCTACATTGTAGTTGGTGGGAGCTGACCAGAGAAAGACTTTTCCCTACCTTCCTTGAGGTGAGGGCTGTATCTTCCACTTTCCTGCTTGTTTCAGCACTCATTATTTTGTTTCAGCACTCTCATAATTTGCAACTGCCAACTGATGCCTTTCAATAACGTTTTCTCTTGCTTATATACTCAGCAAAAATAAGACAATCCTAGTTCACCAGTAATGTAAAAAAGACCTCTCAATTTTAGGCAAATGTAGTAGCTTGGAATATAATCAAGCACAGGTTGATCCTGATGCATTGAGTTTCAGTTCTGCATGGTTGCCATACACTAAAGCAAATTGACTAAAAATATGATTTAATTTTACTTAGGGCAAAGTCACATGGGCACATTCAAGTACTATCACTAATCCTGTAGCCAACAAAATGCATGGTATTAAAAAAAAATTGCTGTCCCCATTGCAGAGGCCTATACTGCCATATTAATTCATTTGATTAAGATAAGGAAAGTAATTGTGAGATTCTCCCATCTTCAAGTTCTCTCACAGCTAACATCGCCTGCCAGTAGAAAATCAACCATAGGTCTTCCTATCAAGTGGGGCTGGGAGGGATGAATACACAGGTAGTCTGACATACGGCTGTTTGCTTAAGGACCATTCAAAGTTAATGATCCATGCTCAAAAGTTAATGACAAGCATCATCGCTGCAGTCTTGTGATCCTATTTTGGATGTTTTGCAACAGGCTCATATTTACAAATGGTTGCCGTATCCCACGGTCATATGATCACATTTTATGACTTGCCATTTTCTGAAAAAAAAAAACTATTAGATAAGCTGAATTCAGGCTTAACCTGCAAAAATAATTTAAAAATTGAGACCAATCACATGATGACTCAATTTATGACTGCAGTGACTTATGACCAAAATTCCAGGCTCAATGGCAATATGGCAAATAGTGTGTGTTTGCTTGAATTAAATGGCATTGTGGGCACATTGCAGCAGCATGTAGCACAGCGTCATGTAGTATAGTTTGCCACATTGTGCAAAAGAAAGAATAATTGCTCGGTTCATATTTTTTAAAATACCATTACGGATGCTTATTATACCATGACCTCATTTATATCCATAAAGGAAACTACTTGAGGCCTGCCTTGTAATCTTCTCATAATGGATTATTGTGGGAAAAATAGGAAGAAGTGTATATTGGATATGTTCACTGCCTTCAGTTTGTAAAAATAATAAAGGCGGTATACAAATAAATAAAAATATTTGAACTTTTTTGTTTATATGATATAGCTTATAATTGGCAATGGGAGGGGTCTTTCACCTTTGGAGCATTTCTAACATGACTTTTCTATGACTGACTAGGTTCTACATATTTGCAAATAGCTATTAGGAGAATGAGTGTTAATTTCATAATATTGACTGAGTAAACAATGAACCAGTTTGAGCCTGGTTATCATAAAATGGAAAGTTATTATTTTCTCACAGGTTTTTCTCCAACAATAGATGATTGACATGTGTTTAGCCACCTGTCAAATTGCCCAATCGTAGCCCATGGATGTAAAAATATTCCATACCTGTGACTTGCTGACAAATACGGATCTAGCACTTGCCTGAACAAGTGTTAATTTCATGAATTTTTCAAAAGGTTGTGAAATTCATGTTGAAAAGAACCGTGTAAGACTTGATGAGCTGGGATCAGGTATCGGTAACCCAACAAAATCTGTTTTGTTCTTC
Organism: Notechis scutatus; assembly: GCF_049901735.1. NCBI lineage: Eukaryota > Metazoa > Chordata > Lepidosauria > Squamata > Elapidae > Notechis > Notechis scutatus. The sequence goes on from NC_142011.1 coordinate 164,767,668, forward strand.
ATAGCGACCCAAGCAAAATCACAACAAGAGTGATCAAAGGATAATTTGTGTGTCCTCAGCAGTCTAAAGCAGATGATAGGAATTGGTCAGTTCCCAACACCTACCGGTAGTTGCATCAGCATCTACATTCTCAATGAAGCATGCCAGATCATATCCTTGGCAAAAAAAATTGTGGGAAAAGAGAGCCAGTTTTGTCGATTGGTTAAGGCCTCAAGCTACAAAAGGCAGTCCTCAACTTATGATCACAACTGAGTCCAAAATTTCTGTTGCTAAGTGAAACATTTGTTAAATGAGTTTTGCTCCATTTTACAACCTTTCTTTCCACAATTGTTAAGTGAACCACTTAACAGGTTGTTAAGTGAATCTAGTTTCCCCATTGACTTTGCTTGTTAGAAGGTCGCAAAAGGATTACATCACTCCAGGACACGGCAACGGTCATAAATATGAACCAGTTGCCAAGCATATGTGATCATGTGACCACAGGGATGCTGCCACGGACATTAGTGTGACAATGGTCATAAGTCCCTTTTTTCAGCACTTATAACTTCAAACGGTCACTAAATGAAATGTTATAAGTCAAGGATCTGCTGTACTAGTCCTACCTTAGTCACAAAAGCCAGCTGGGTGATTTTGGGCCAATTGGTCTGTGTCCATCTAGTCTTCCTCACAGGATTATTGAGAAAATGGGAAAATGAAGGACTACTAGGAATGTTTGTTGCCTTGAGTTATTTATAAAAATAATAATGATGAAAATAAATAAAAATAAAAAACATTAAACACTTATTTAACACTAACAGTAGAACAACTAAAGATAACTTTAATCTGCCTCCACAGGGGCATGTTGGTTAGGGTAACATGCGGATAGGAAGTGAAACTATTCCCAATTAATTGCAGCGCCTTGACTCAAACATGTTTTTAACAACATTTTTTTAAAATAATATTGTTTACATTTATTCTGTCTAGGAATGGGGCAAAGTAAGTCCCTTAATAACCGAGAATAAACATAAAGGATACGTGTATGTCCAGTTAATTAGAATGAAAGTAGCCATTTCTCTATTTAGCTTGAGATGATAGGAAAAATAACATGACCCAAGCAAGTAGGTGATATTATTCCACAGGTTAACAAAGGGCTCTGGTAACCTACCAGTCTTGGAAAAGGCATTATTCTCTACTAATCAAAGGTACATGTAGCACTTAGACAGTTTTTGTGATATTTTTTGTATTTCATTATACTGTATTATAGTATTCTATGGTATTTATTAGTAAATCATGACGATAAGTTTAGTGTACAAAGTTTTTCATTTGGGGGGAATTTTTATCTTTTTCTTTTTTTATTTCTATTTCTTCTTCAAAGATTGTTCTATTTCATTGTGTTTTTTAAAAACATATTTTGGAGATTTTTTTTCTATATGTTGTACTTTTTCTAAATTTAATATTTTCCTAAAATATTTATTGAGCTTAGCCAATAATTTTTTATTGGGAAAAGAAAGACTTCTTCAAATTTCTGTTTGCCCAATTGCTTTGAAAAATCATGCTTGAGGAAGCTAATGCTTGAGGAAGGAAAGCCTTGCAGTGGGCAGCATGAGATCTTCTCCTTTTGTTTTCTTTACTGGAAGAAGAGGCGCCTGAAGTGTACTGGACCATGCTTGGTTTCCAACTGTAAAAGCAAAACAATAATAGCACAAGAGCGTGAATGTCTAGGTGTGGTTTGGGAGAGGATTTGTTTCACATGGGACAAGACAGAAAAAAATTGCACCCTTCAGCTTAGCAGGCAATTGATGGTGAAGGAGAAAGAGGCTTGGACTTCAGCATACCAGCAGCAAAGCAGCTGAAAGGGGAAGCTGAACCCACCAGTCTCAACACCCCAAAAACCTACACCAGCCGGCACAGTGGCTTTTTCCCCCACTATTCCAGCATAGACTGAGAACTTGCAAAGCCAATGCTTCACCAGCAGTTCAGAACAGCAGCTAATAGCAACAGACCCAGTTAACGTACAGATGGCTAAATAATGGTTAAAGACTTTGTTAGGGGAATAGAACTATTCATGGGACTGTTTAGAGCAGAGGTGTCAAACTGGATTTCTTCAAGGGCCGGATCAGCATTGTAGTTCTCTTCTGCGGGGTCGGTGGGTGGGGACAGGATGGATGTCTCTTGCAGCACCCTGCTGGCCAAAATGGGGCATGGGCATCTGCCTGTGGCCCCCCCTGCACCTCATTTTCATCCTCCATGGTCTCTTGCAGCACTCAGCCAGCCAAAAGTGGACCATGGGAGCTGGTTTTCAGCCATTTTCAAGTCATTTTTTGCCCTGTTTTGGGTCCATTTTTCAGCAGTTTTGCACCCATTTTGGGCTGTTTCTTGGCTATTTTCAGGCCAGTTTTTGGGCTGTTTTCAGTCTATTTTGGGCCCAGTTTTGACTGGCAGAGTGCTGCAGGAGACCATGGAAGGTTAAAACGAGGCGCCTTTTATCCGCCTGAGGCTCTGCAGACCGGTCGGTCCCTTGATATTTCCAGGCCAGGCCCACGAGCCGGATTTAAGTACTGCGAGGGCCTTGAGCTTGACACCCCTGGTTTTGAGATTAGATAAATGCACAGACATAGCCTGGAATAGTACACTGTAGCATAGACTTAGTGATAAGTGTTAAAGGTAGAAATTAGAAAAATAAGTAATTTTTTATATAATAAAAAGCCTACCTGTAAATACAGAGAAGATAACAACAGTCTCTTCGTTGGTGTTATGTTCCATTTCACAAAAGAACTCCCTCATAATGCTGATTCCGTTTTCAATCTATTGGAGTAGGAAATATGAAATAGTATTCTGATAAAATACTGTGTAGTTGTTTTTTCTTCTGAGGTGCACCAGAAGTGGAAAAAGGCTTCAGAAGTCATGCAACTGTGGTTACAATATCAATTGGCATCGTCTTAAAAGAAGCTGTGTATTTTATTGGGTTCACATGACCCCAAGATAATATGTACTTGAGTTAAGGAGGTGACAACAGTACCTTGATATACTTTTCAGCCACTTCTTAATATTTCCTTAACTACAATGTGCATTTTCTTGGGATCATATGTTGTTGATATATAGCACACAAAAAATATGGCTTCTTTAAGAAAATGTCTGTGGGTGAAGGAAGAAAATCTGTGTACGCTCCAGATTTCCTTTTCTACTTTTTACTGTAGATCAGGGGTGTCAAACTTGCACCGTCATGGTGTTGTCATGTGACGTATCAGCTTTTTCCCCCTTTACTAAACCAGGCGTGGACGTGGCCAGTGTGTGATGCATCTAGCCCATGGGCCACGAATTTGATAGCCCTGCTGTAGATTATCAACAATGAGTTACGGGGACAATAAACTAAAATCAGGCAATGTGTAAATTCTTTTTATAAGTTATTTTTATTTCATTTTGGAATTCTTGCTTTGGAACAAGTTGTATGCTCTGAACATTCTTATTTGTGTTTGGATATCTATATGTAATATATAGCTATTATACTTGTATTTGTTTTTCTTTAAAAGTTTTACACACCCAACACACACAGGCACACAAAATATATATAAAATGAAAACTTTTAAAGAAAAAAAAACTAACACTAATATATATAAGGATTTAACTATAAAAATACAGGTAAAGAAAAGTTGGAGAAAAATAGAAAAGAAAGAAAATGGATATAAAGAAGTAGCTTCCGTTACTCTTTATAGAGTTACCTCACTTTACTTTTCTTTCCATAGATTACAATTTAGCCAGTCTAATCATCAGAAAAATAAATCACAAGGTTTTTTCCATTGTATGCAAAAAGTCATAAAAGGCTTCCAGTCAACAATAGATGTAGCTAATGTCTTTTAAGCTGTGAATCATTTTCAGAGTGACCCAGCTATGCCTTAGTCAAATTTCACTTGATAATATACAATGATGGGTTTTCTGTTAAGATCATTTGGAAATGTCATTGCTGTAGCCAGGCTGGTATAGAGTTGGGATACACAGCTTGTAGCCCAGATTCCTTAAAAGAACAGTTTTATATAGACATTAAGATCTTCCAAAAGTGCTCTTTCTGCAGTGCTTTTCCTTGATTTCCCTGCTTATTTGGTAACACAAAAGTAGTTAAAAGTGAGATGGTCAGGGAAGTGAATCAAACATTTGGTAATAACCTTTAAGGCATCTGTACTGAACCTTCTGGGAAGTGCAAGTGCTTTATGCTTTGAGAAAAGATGGTTGGTTTGTGCCAATTCCCTTCACAGGGCACCCCTTGAATATTTTTGCATAGCCGAGCAAATATCACATATGAGAAGTTGCCTCATGTCAAACCACTGTCTAGTAGATCAGTTACACTTCCATAATTTCAGATAGCAGTATTTTTGCCTTATTTATGATATATTACATTTTAAAAAGATAATAAAGGGAAATAAAAATAGCAGAAATGATAGTGTGTTCAAAAAGATAGGTAAATAACAAGGAATTCTTTTGAGGTTCTACTTTTAGAGTCAAAATAATTGTTTCTTAAAGAAGGAAAAATGTAATTCTCTTTGTTTACAGAAAGAAGCTCTCTTTGAATCTCTCCAGATGAAGACCCAGTCATGTTTGGCCATGCATCATCACTGTTTGTAAATCGGACAGCATTATCATGTTTTTTATAAATGGATTGGACAGGATGTGACTCATGACCCAACTAGTGAAGCTTTTAGTCACCTTGGATTATAAGTTCTTCTTGAAAGACCACTAGGTTCAGATGTTAGCAAAAGGAGATTCATTCACAAGGAAATGTATCATCACCTCCGCTATCTAAATAAGGCTTAAGTAGGAATTAATTAAGTGTTTGAAATTACCTTTTGTGCTGGTGTGAATTTCACTGTACATTAATTTTAACTAGGAAGAATGCAGGCTAATAAATCTGAACACTAAAAATTCATACTGTCCAGAGTCCAATAGCAGAGAGCCATGGGGTGCTAACGAGGGATACCAATCTCCAGCTTTCGACATCTGTTAACAAATGAGTCTCCAGCTATGCATAAAGCAACACGAAAGCTGAAACTCTGTTCTACAGTGTCCAGAAAAACCAACATTCTATTTAATAGATAGAAAACTCAATCTAAAAGCAAGTAGCCTGACCAAGGTCATCTGGAGTAGTCGGAATCAAGAACTGTAGGGTTGGTGTCGATGAACTGGCCTCACCCCAAGCCTAATGCTTAAATAAGCAGGTTACATAAAGCCAGTAAACATAAGAACGTAACCAAGAATAACTAAACAAAATTAGATACGATGTTATAATGGCTGCTGTACAAATATGTAATTTTTAGACATTCCTAAACAAGGAAATTAAAAGATTTGGCTTCTGGGTTAAGTGCCTGTATGTTGTGCATGTATGTATATGTATATATGAATGGATTCTTGAGCCTGCTAGTCATTTTTTCCCATATATATGGAAGATCTGGCTAATATAAGAAATATCTGGTTGCTATAGAGCTGATATTTCATAATTGTTCAAGAACTCTTCAATATATTTTATAAATCGAACAGCAGAAGTCTATACTTGAAATACAAGTACTTGAACACTTGAAATACAAGTAGTCCTCACTTAATAATGGTATTTGGGACCAGAATTTCCATTGCTAAATGATGCAGTCATAAAATGTGATATTATATGACCACATCACTTAGCCACCTTGAAGATTAAATGATTGCATAAGGAACATGAATTAAGAGAGGACTTACTTGCAACTTCCTGCTGACTTCCCACAAGCAAAATCAGTGTTGGAAGTAGGCAGGAAATTGCAAGGCACAGGCAGTTTGTAAGCAGGATGGCAGGCAGGTTAAGAAAGCTGCGCAGATAGTTGCAATGATGCACAAGAGCAATTCCAGGCCCAAGGGTGGCTGCAGCTGGGCAGGGAAGACTTACTAGAGCAACTTATGGCCTTTCCAGGCAGCTTCTTCATTGATTTTTGCTTGTGGGAAGCTGGCAAGTAAAGTTGCATATGGCAATCATGTAACCATAGGTTGCTGTAACCATCATAAGTAAGCTAGTTGCCAAGCATCCAGATTGCAATCATTGGAACTGTTGTGACAGCCAGAACTTTGAGGACCAGTAATATCATTCAGTCAGCCCTGTCACAACTTTGAATGAGACTACCTGTATTGGACTACTGACAATGGAGTCACAAGTTCTCAGCCACAGGGACAGTCCTGTTTTTGTTGAGCTAGAATTACAAACTAACAAGTTTTTTTCATAAACAATTAAATGGGATTTCAGATAAAAATTCAAGTTTTTGAACCTACAATTGTATACCGTTATCTAGGACAACACTACTGATATATGAGTAAACATGGATGATTATTTTGCAAGTCATTGTATAACTCACTTCCATAACATGAATATATTTTGAGTTTAGAGTGGTCATGTCAAATTATAGTTTAGGAGTAAGATTTCTGAACAGATATATTTATGATTGCATTGTTAATTTATACACAAAGAAGGCAGTACTCATATCTGGTGCTGGAAATCATACCTTATTTTTTCCTAACATACTCTTAATCATAAAGTGTGAAATTTTACTTTCTTCTATGTTTATATCAATTTGCCTATGCAGATGAGTCATAATAATTCCACTTTGACAAGTGCCTTAGTATATATGCTTGCATGGTGACCTTTACTACTAAATATTCCCATAGCACCTCTAGCAGAGTGACATTTGAGATGGTAGCTAGTAAATCTGTTTTGTGGATATTGTGATGAGATGATTAAAAATTGCTGACACCAAGATAAACAATTAGCATTTTCAGAAACATCTTCTGGTCATGACATTTACCAAAGCAAAATATTTTGAAGAGTTTTCTCAGAAACAAAATATGACAACATACACTAAAATGTAACTTCTTTTTCAAATTTAAATACACTTACTTTCTGTTCCTAGAATTGTCCTAAGACTTTGTTCTTCTTTGCTTTTTAGCTCTTAGATAAGAACTTCCCCTCTTCGTTTTGGAAGGAAGGAAATAGATCTCTAGAGCATACAGAGATTTTTCTTCTATGTATATTTTCAGGGCTGAAAAATATTTCTGTATAACTTAACTTGAATAGAGTCTTAAATATTGACAACAATGTATAAACATCACATAACACTTTATCAAAATAAATACATTTATCTTACATTTAAGCAAAATCAAAATAAACAACAGGCCTAATAAACCTTATAAATCAGTCTGTTTTTAAAAAATGCAGCTTAAGTATTTTATACATTTATCATTCATTCTGTAATTTACCCCTTGCTTCCTAGTGTACACATTATCATTTATTATAAGAAGAAAAAAATAAAGACACTTCCAGTGGCCAATGCTGTTATAGAAATTGGAAAGAACCAAAGTCTCCTTTGCATTCTTTCTTTACCTTGTTATTTTAAGTGTCTTCATAACCCCTCCCCCCTTTTTTTTTTTAGCAAGTGTGATTACCATTTCTGGCTTGATCAAATAGAAAGTATGTACAGATACCTTGCAGGGCAAATGATTATAATGCAGTTACAACATCTTTTGAAAACGAACTTATACTAGCTTAATGAAATACAAAAGTACATTAAAGAAGAACACAGTAAATAGACATATCACTATTTCTTTCCCAAGAAAATGAATTAATATAATTAACTTTGACATTTTTCATTATTGTTATTACTGTTATTAGATTTTTTTCTCACATTTTATTCATTTATGAGCGGTATATAACTGCACTGTATTTCTGGACAGAGAGCTGTAATGTTGTTCTAGGATTTGTTGGAGCCACTCTGCCATCTTAGGACTGTGATGGAATATGTATCTGAAGATATAGTGGAGAGGAATCTTGCTAGTATAGAGCTTTTCCAGAGAAGAGACAGAATATTCCATAGAGAAACCCAGATTAAGAGACTGGGCAGTCCAGAGATAGATGAGGGAAGAGATAAGAGACCCAAAGTAGCCTAGAATTTCTCACGGTATACCTATGGGGTTAGAAGGTTTCATTTGAGAAGATTCTATTTAATAAGCATAATCAATAAAGGATTGGACTTAGTTGGATTCCACTGTGTCATGTTTGGTCTTGGACTGACAGAGTACAGCTCCAAATGTTCCTACCATGACTGACACCACTTTGGTCTTTCCACATCTTCTCACATAGCTCTTCATATCTTGGTATATCTCCAGTTGCTCATGTTCCTTCTTCCTGATGTTGCTGTCATTTGTCATCACTGTATCACCACCACTGTCTTCTGGTCCTTGTCTACTACCATGATGTCTGATTGATTGGCCATTTTCTGCCTCTTCATCTGGATCTGGGCGTCCCACAAGATTTTAGCCTTGTTACTCTCCACTATTTTCTGTGAAATCTTTCATTTGTTTGTCAAACACGTACAAGATAACAAGTATAGATGTGAACATGAACAAAGGAAGTAAATACAGATAAACGGGGACAGAAAGACAGGGACGGTAGGCACGCTGGTGCGCTTATGCACACCCCCGTTAAGGACCTCTTAAGAATGGGGTAGAATGTCCACGGTAGACAGTTTAAGGTTAAGAATGTCCACGGTAGACAGTTTAAGGTTAAGAATGTCCACGGTAGACAGTTTAAGGTTGAAGCTGTGAGGGTGTGAGACTGTAACAACACAGTTGGGTAGAGCATTCCAGGCGTTGACCACTCTGTTACTGAAGTCATATTTTCTGCAATTGAGTTTGAAGTGGTTTACCTTGAGTTTGTAAAGATTATTTGCCTGTGTATTATTGTGGTTGAAGCTGAAGAAGTCATTGACAGGCAAGACAAAATTGTAGCAGACAATTTTATGTACTATGTTTACAGTAGATCAGACTGCAGGCAGCACAGTTCCAGATTGTCCAAGCCCAAAATTTCAATCTTCTGTCTAGGGTCTAGCTCACACACTGTGCAGATGTTTCTGGCCAGCCACATATTGTACCTTTCAGTTCCTACTTGCATCTTATCCCTTGCCATCATATGTTACACCATCTCTGAGGTCTCTGCGTAGTTTGTACCTCAGATCCTATTTAATGTGATAGACCTCTGCTATGGATTTTGGTGTTTATTGTCTGTTCTCCTGCTACCACAATCTGTGCTTCAGTGCAGTCTTTTAGTCCAATCCTTTCCACCTAGTAGTAGGTTTTCCCAGTATTAGTCACATCAGCTCTTTTTCAATGGTATATCCCATGCAGGGTCTTGTATTGCCTTGGAATTTCCCTTGTTCTTTGTCTCATGTCTACTGCTACCTCAAGAATTGTGTCAGTAGCTTTGGGTGCTATCTTATTAATGTACTCTTGATTGTTTTGAGTTTCATCCAGGACAATGGCTTTGACACTCACCAGATCTCATCTGTCCTCTTTCTGGCTGGGGGTCAGACTTGGATGGAAATCTCTACATTGTGAGGAATTTCACATAGGCAGGTCTTCACATTGGCAGTCTCCAAGCCATCCTTGGCCAGCTCATTATATCTATGTGGTATTTGATGACTGGCAGAGTGTGCATGTTGATGGTCTGGAACTTGTTATTTTTATTGAGCTGGCTCTTCAGGACCTGTCTTATCTTTTTGTGGTATAAGATGTTGCTGCCTTCCTTGTCTCATCCTGTGGTTACTATGATACTGTGGGATACCAGTATATATCTGCTATATAGACGCCTGGTAGTTCCACCCTATATACATATTTGGTCAACTCAACACAGCAAAAAAGTTCCTACCTTTTTAAAAATTCATTCTTTTATAGTTCATTTTTTTTAACCTGGATAGTACAGAAACAAATCCTGGATCATTCTTTCTTTGTACCAGAGGTTCTCTTCCTCTCCAAATGAAATGTCCAAGAAGGCAAGCAAGAAAATTGGGGAATGGGAAATAAATAGGAGCAAACCCATACTCGCTAGCTCTGATGATGTTATTACCTAGTCAGTTAATTAAATGTCTAGAAGCAAACAAACTCAGAGAGTACCAAGGACTTCACAGTTTAACCCTGAACCACAAATATTCTTTTGTAAGAGAAATGTATCAGACAGTGAAATGAGTCAAAGTGATGCAGTACTTGTTCTTCTATTAAAAATGATTTGATTAGAAATAAGTCCAATTGGTGAAATGGATGGCTTTGTAATTCCAAGCTCTGATAACTTGATTTTTTGTATTTTATTTTATTACTTAAAACCTGTTGGTAATTTTCAGAATATAAAATATTTACTTTAAATCTCTGTATGGATTAATCTGTACCAGTTATTCTTCATAGAACAAATCCTGGAAAATTCCTTTACTCTGCATCCTATCTTTTATTAAAAGCTTAAAAAATAAAATAGAATTTATAACATGCTTGAAAGATGTCCAGGCCTTCATTTTGGCTGTCAATCTACATGGTGCTGTTATTGGCAATCCAATTATTAACTGAAATAGCAATCTTGTGAATGTAAGAATGCTTTCTCATCAGCTTTTCCTGATGTGGGGTCCTATCTTTCAGTTATATAGTTGTTACAAACTCAAATATGACTCATGACATTTGCCTATTGCCATGATAAAATATAGTATTTGTTTTAAAGTTATTGCAAGAGTTACTTTAAAATGTTTTGAGAGGACTGAAATTCCAGCAAATGTAATTTGGATCAACTAATAATTTATCAGAATTTTTATTTATTTATTCAATTTATATGCCACCCATCTCAGTGTTAAGCAACTCTGGGTGGCTAAAAGCATAATATAAAACAATTAAAACATTCAGCCATAAAAATTAAAACTAATTAAATTAATTAAAATTAATTGTAAGTAAGCAGCTTTGTACTCAGTGTAAATTATTCCTGAAACATAAGATTATACACATTTTTGGAGAAAAGCTTCACTTGATATATTGACACAAGCAAAGTCTTCTGTCAAAGCCACCCTTCAAATCATGGAAATCGCTCATTTACTTGGAGCGTTATAATAAACCCAGACTATATTGCCACTTATATTTACACCAACTGCATAATCATTGGCTTCAATATTAGAAGAATTTTCACATGATCTTAACTTGTGGTATATGTTACTATTTGTCAGCAATGCATCTCTGAATTCTACTCAAGACAAATATATCAAAATTTGCAAACAACAACAACAACAACAACCAATGGACACAAGATAGGCACCAAAGACTCAAAACCAAGCTGTTTCTGATCTAAGAAAGGAAAAGACATGCTCAAGTTGTATTAAATTTTGAAGGGAAAATGTACTTGTAATATATGTAGTAGAGTGTTACCGCAAATGGCATATTGCTAAAATTAGTACAGCAGGTGACTTAAATGTGCAGGTTCTTTATAATTCAATATTCTTGACTTTTGAGTGTTAGAACAAGTAGAAAAACAATTACAATATAATTTAGAGCAAAAACTAAGCCTTTCACTAGTTATCCTCACTTTATCAGTGTGAACAAAAGTAGGAAGATCTAGCAATTTATAGTAAATTGCAATTTTTTCTGTGGTCAGTCAGTATTATGTATACTTGACTGTGGTTATCTTGTATAAAACATAGCTAAACAAGCAAGATTAATGTACTATGAAATACTGCATAAAACATATCTATTATGTTTAATTAGGTTTACTTTCTATTGAATCTTCATCATCAGTTTCATCTGTATTACTGATTCAGTGATGAAGTGTCTCAAATAGTTTTAAGACCAAGAATAGCTTGATAAATATTTATCTACTTAATTGATAAATGACAATGCATTAGGACAGTGGTTCTCAACCTGTGGTCCACAGACCTGTCGTCACAGGGATCTGCGAAGGCTTAAATAAATGTTATGATTTAAATCTTGACTTAAGTCTTGGTGGCCTATGGTGACAAAAGGTATTTAAAGAGAGTCCGTGGTGAAGAAAAGGTTGAGAACCATTGCACTAGGATAGTGAATGATGTGAGCAATTAAAATGTAGTTTCTGAATAGTAAACAATTGTTCTAAAAATTTAAAATCAAAGAAATTACTTTGGGGATATAATAAAATAAATTAAATCCCCTGCATGAAATTGGAACAAAGTTTTGGTAAAACAATGTAAATTTCAGTTTCAAAACTTACACTAATTACAATATTTTTAACAGTAAAAAGATGAGAAAACATCACTGTTACAAGAGAAACACAAATAGACGAAGGCCCTATAGAAGCTATCCAGGCAGGGATAAAACAGTGATGGGTAATGCAGTTAGCATAGTTTGTGCTTGCTAAAGGCAAACATCACATCTGAAAACCCACTGCATGAGGTAGATTTGCTGTCCATCATCAACCTCATCATCACCACCACCATCATCAATCATCATCATCTGTTAATTTGCATTCTGCCCAATCTCCAGTGACTCTGGAAGGCTATTTTTTTTAAAATACAGTTTTATGAGAAGCTTCAAAAATAAAATGCCAGTCTCCAGCTGTTTTGGTTTTACAAAAATGCTTCAGAGCTTTACACATATTCCAGGGATTATTATAAAACAAGGGGTGGTTACAGTTCAATGTTGTTGTTTTTTGGAAGAATGTGTCTCTGGTCAAAACTAGGAAGACAGAGATAAGCTAAGACAGTAGGAAGCATCTTGGAAGAAAGCTAAGGGATAATCGGGATCAGCATGACTGGTTTGCCATCTGCTAAGCTAAATGGATATTTTGTGCTGGCTTATTTCAGATGAAAAACATTTTGTGACAGAACCAACAACTTACTGGCATATTCAAAGAGTGCACGTTAGTTCAAAAAAATAATCAGGTGTACAATTAGCCTTCATACATTGCACATGCTTTTAGCAGGCATTGTGTCATACAACGTAGATATTGTCATCGGTAAATTACTATTAAGTAACCTATAACTAATATACTTCCCCACAAAATATTCTCTTTTATAAGAAAAGCTATTTTCATAAACAGTGCAGCACTGTGACTTTGAATAATGAGATTAATTTAAAAAACAGGCTCAGTTTCAGACTTTATGTCCAAAGGCAATGACATGATTATTGTTATTGTCTTGAAAGAAATTAAAAGTTTAAGCTGATGGAAAACATGCCTTTCTGTGGTGATTAAACAATGATGAGTTGTGCTTAAAACTGACAGGCAAAACAATCTGAGATATGTTTTAAAAGGATTTTTAAAAAGACAGTATAAATATTGGTATTGATTTTATAGAGATTTCTGCTGTTATAACACGGCACACTGAGTCCAGAATTTCCTAGTATTTGCTCTTGGGAATCTCTATCAAGCAAGTTGAAGGACAGTGAACAAGATTACTTTCATCCTACATTCTGCCTCAGATTTAAGAGGATATGTTTACTTCTGTTGCAATTTTTCTGTGCTATTTTTAAAACTAGATAGATAGATAGATAGGTAGATACAGATATAGATAAAATTTAACCATTTTGGCAGTATTAGTCACTCTTTTTAGCACATGGAACAAATAACAAGCCAAATACTTGTTTTTTGCCTTGATGTATTAATGTTTCATTTTTTTCCCCAACAGTGAATATTAGATTAATTCAACCTTTTCTTTTTAATTAATATTCATTTAGAATTATAACATTGATAACAGTTCTGGTAGAAGATTGATTAGCTATTCTACAAATAGTGTGTAAAAATGGTAAAAAAGATGGAATATATATGGTAACAAACTATATGTATATCATGTTCACAATTACAATATTAGCTACATAGCATATATGTAGTTTTTGCCAATAAGTAACAAAGATGAGATTGGTATACCATTGTGAGTAGTATACCACATTGGTATACTATTCACGGTTTCAGGGAAAGTTAAGGTTAACAGCTCGTTGTGAAGTTCTATAAATAATCTGAGGCTGATTGCTCTCTCTTTGCCTGATCTATTGGATAAGACAATTATTAATATAAAACAGGAATAAGAGCAGCTTTTTTAGCTCTGGCAGAAAGTTTGATTGTAAATATCAATAACCTTATATAAATAGCCACAATTCTTTACATAAAGTATGTGAGAAAGCAGGGGTGGGATTCAAATTGTTTAATAATTGGTTCTGTGGGTGTGGTTCAGTGGGATTGGCTTGGTGGGAGTGGCTGTGTTGTCATGTGACTGGGTGGGTGTGGCTATGTAGTCATGTGACTGGGTGGGTCAAAAGAGAAACTTTAACAATGATCTTGGAGCAGGGGGTTGGGCTAGATGACCTCTGAGATCCCTCTTATTTCTTTCTTTCTTTCTTTCTTTCTTTCTTTCTTTCTTTCTTTCTTTCTTTCTTTCTTTCTTTCTTTCTTTCTGCCTTTCTTTCTTTTCTGCCTTCCCTCCCTCCCTTTCTTCCATCCCCCTTCCTTCCTTCCTTCCTTCCTTCCTTCCTTCCTTCCTTCCTTCCTTCCTTCCTTCCTTCCTTCCTTCCTTTCCACTCCCATATCCCTTTTTGGGCCCAGTAAGCATCCCTGCAGCCTCCTGGGAGCAAAAACAGGGCACTGCACCTCCCCCAATGTCCTGTTTTGGGCCTAGAAACCCTCCCTAGAGCCTTAGGAGATCAAAACAGGACGTGTGTGTGTGGGGGGTGCCACTGCACCTCCCCATGCCTCATTTTGGGCCTAGGAAGCCTCCCTGGAGTCTCAGGAGAGTCAAAACGGGACACAGGGGGAGTGCCTAGCAAACTGCCCTGCACTTAGTTGGGAGTCAGAACCAGGTGCATTGGGACTCCTGGGAGGGGAGGGGAGGGGAGGGGTGGGGTTGGGCAGGGCCAGCTGGTCTTGGGAACTACTGGTTTGCAAAACTGGATGTAAAATTAACATCCAGTTCATCCGAACCAGCCTGAACCGGCTGAATCCCACCCTGTGAGAAAGATAAAGCATAGCTGGGACAGCACAGTTTCAAACAATGAAAGAAACTGACTGCACTGTTTGTATACTTAGTACAGTAGAAAATTACCCTCAGTCTCTACCTATTAATCTGTACATAAAAATTTAAATGTTAGTTATCTAATAAAGGTAAAATGGAAGGTGTACATTTAATGACTGCAAAGACTATTTCTTGGGCATTCTGTTTTTTCCCTCTGCAGTGAACATTCTTGATGTAATTTTAATAGCAGCACTGTGTGTGTCAGATGCTTCTTCTATGCAACAGTTTGCTGACATAAAATTGTATATTAATATAAAGCAAACTGCATGAAAGTTTTTCATGTGTTTCCAAGATATACTTTTTAAATGTCAATTTAACCTAACAACATACATTATCTCTAAGTACTGTTTATGTTGCTCATGACCTTGCTGTTTCCTATCTGATTATTTATAATCTTTCCCTTGTTCTTGATTACTGGCACCTCCATCATGTCTATGTCTATCTTAGGCTAGGAAAACACAATAGATACCATGCTAGCATACAGATTAAAGGTTACTGGGGGCTTTGTGTGGTATTCCTTTACAGACTTAAGTCTTGTGGAGAAAGCTAAGGCTGAAAAACCAGACAAAAGGAATGAAGAATGTGATTAAAGTATCATACAGTTTAATATTATAAGCACATTAATTCAGAAGCAGATCCATTGGGTTGACTGGAATTTATAGTCATGGAAATTATCTTACAATTTAGATATTTTTGAATTAATTATGACAAAAAAGAATACAGAATTTGTACAAAAATGTTGAAGAGAAGAGCTACCACTCAATTGTAGAATTCATTATAATCCTGCCCTTCAATGTACATGTTGTACATGTGCATTTTGCATATATTCCATATCTTTTTGAGTTTGCATTTAATTGATTACCATAAAATTATCTATTTATTTGTATCCCACTTTCATTATTTTACAAATAACTCAAGGCAGGGAACAAATCCAACACACCTTCCTCCTCTTATGTTCCCTACAATAGCAACCCTGTGAGTTGGGCTGGAAGATAATGATTAGCCCAGGTCACCCAGTTGGTTTTCATGGCTAAGGGATGAACTCATTGTCTTCATTGTCTTGTCTATCCTGGTGCTAAATCACTAGGCCAACTGGCTCCTAAAATGGTAGGATAAAAACCTTTCATTATAAAATCATTCTACCATTCTGATTCATGCAAATTTATAGATGGATAGTTTTTGACTTTCCAGTGACTGATCCAAAGTCATCCAATCTGTCTAACTTTTGTGTCTAAAGGAGGACTAAAACCTAGATTCTAACCATAATCCATCCCTAGGCTGGCATCTTAATCACTACACTGCACTGCCTCTCAATTATATATTCCTGATGAACATCCTAATAATGTTAGAAGAATAGATTTGGATATTTCAGGCTCCAATTATATTTCAGCATATTTAACTCAAACATCCCAATATTTGAATAGGTTCTAATGACTTGCAAAGCTGTTATGATTTCATAGACATTTCCTTCAAGGTAACATTTGTGAAAATTAATACATCACAATCTATAACTGGTCACTCACAATCATTCATATTCTCTTGAAGAAAATGCTGTTAGAATCCTCTTCTCCAAGGTAAATTTGGGGATTTCAAATCCTTCAGTAGTGGTATTTAAATAAATATTTGAGTGAGAATAACTGATCTTGTCAATATTTCTTATTTGAATTTACCTCATTCCATCTTAAACTTAATTTTCATAAAACAAAGAAGTCTGAAAATATGCTTGACTCCTGGTGATGGCTACCATTTCTATACATGTGCATGGTCCTTAAAATATGCATTGTGCATTTCCAATAGTAGCTGAAATGCAGCTACAAGAACCTCAATTTATTTCATAATATTATTTGAGAAAAAAATTTGCCCATTTTTATTTAGTGTTCTGCTAGTGTTATTACTAACAGGTGTTTTCCCTGTTGGGATAAAACATTATTACTACCGCAATCTTTATTGTGCTTTGTTTGAGTTGTTTTATCTGCCCACAGCTCATAGGTTTTTTTTATTTTATAATTTTAAAACCTGGGAATAGTGTGAATTGTAGTAGGGTAAGCTATAAGTGTCCTTTATAAATAAAGTAAATAAAATATCAAAGTTTTAAGTTCCATATATACCTTTTCTTTCAGAATTGTTTACCAGAAAACAATTGGTTGGGTTAAACAACAATCAACGTAGCCAGTTTTTATAGAGTAAAAAACTTTGAAGTCTTACATATTATCCAGCAAAAATTACAGAAGATAAAAAAGCGTGTCTGTCTCCAAATCTCTGTTTAGGCAGTACAAAGAAACAGTTACAAAGAGCAGATTTTAGTGTCATGAGACAGTCACAAAATATTCACAATTTCAGTTTTTCCTATTTGCTGTTACAGCATTTTATGCTTGATTCTAAAATAATTTAGCATTATACACCAAGATTTTGGTACATCTTGCTCTGGATTTGAAAGTGTACAAATATGATCAGTATGTGGTAAGGGAACCACTTCATTATTGTAACTAAATCAACTGGTCCTGCCCTCGAATATTGGCCACTTAACTTTGACAAATATATAACATTAATTTTTACATCAAAAAGGGTAAGAAAAGAGTAATTTCCAACATAACACTTAAAACTTCATAAACAATGATTCATAGTGTTTCCCTGCTGATAAGCACCTGTTTTAAAGCTGTTGCTGAAAAACACCAATAAAATAATAATAATAATAATGCATATAATAATATAATAATGCTGTGCAACCGTTTTTACCATCTCAACTTTTCTCTGCTTTAATCAAAAGGTATACAATATGAACAATTTCCCATTTCAAAGTACCATTGTAATTATTTTTCTATATCCAGCTAAAGTAGAGGTCCTGCTATATCTTGTTTTTTTAAAAACTTTAAGCACAATAGTGTTTAATGGAAAATAGTTCTAGGACTTTGCAATTATGGCTTGTATATACATTGGTAGGCCTTGAACTGAATTGAGATATACCTACTTTTATAGCTATTAAAACTCCTTCTCCCTTAGTTATTGATACTATGGTAATGATTACCATACTGAGTCACTGCCACAGTGCCGCCATTTTCATCCCCGGAGCCTAAGAAGTTGTTTGAAAGCAATCCCTAATTATAGTATATATCTTCCTTTCTGCTGACTGGAAATGTTTAGGAGTAACCAAGGAATAAATATCTCTGCCCTACTCCCAATCCTACAGCCAACAGGTAATATTATACATTGCCACTCTGCACAAGTTTATGTGTGTGTAGCAAATAGAACCAGAAACTGATGAAATATTAAGAAGTTTCTTTGATCTTTAAAGATGATGCTTCATTTCCATCATGGTTTTGTTTATAATCTAATAAATATATGACAGGTTAGCCATCAGGAAAGTGCTCTTGAATATACAGATTTGGTATGAGATGATTCTTCAGAAAACAAAACATTTTTAAAACACCTTTAAAATAAAAATAAAAAACTAACATGACTAACAAGAGACAAAATAAGAGAAAAAAGTAAAGAATGAAAAAGAGCAAAAAAGTGCAGAAAGTAAAAAGTACAAAGAAGACTTCCTTTTACAAAAGTTGTAAGTATATATTTACAATGAAACTCTTACATTTAAGAAAGATGAGCATTGGGAGTTCACATCTGCTCATTAAATGCCTGTTTATATTGATACTAGGTTTAATATTATTTATTTATTTATTATTATTTATTTTTCAAATTATGAGGTTGATTTATTGCATTCTGGAAATTGGATTTTAAGCATACCATATCACAAGTCCTTGAGAAACAAGGAAGTTAGCAAGGAAATAAAAGCTAAATTAGCATATTGCAGCTCTCCTATGTGATTCAACATGTGGCTCGCACAAATGGAACAACCACCATAAATTAAAGGCACAGCTTTCCTATCACTTACATCAACATTCCTCAATCTGAAATCATCCACATGGTTTGGAGTGCAACTCCCATTTGCAGTCAATATGGCAACTGGGGAAGGCTGACATAAAAAAAACCAATAAGTTTTACTTGCACATTTTCAGAGATAATATACTGATTCATGAATGAGCACTGTAGGGGTGTGCAGATGTTCTTTGAATGCAGGTCTTATAATCCTTCATGATTGGCTATAATGTCTAAGACTAGAATTGCAGTTCTATAGCATAATGGAGTCACACTTTGCCTATCCTATTACTGACGCACAAACATTTCTGAATTAGATCTAAGACGTGTTGTGCTGTAGAATTTTGTTCAGGATTTAATTCACATTTCTAGCAGGTGGTGAGTAATTCTGTGAATATGTCTTCAGTAAACAGAAGAGTTTTCTGTTTTTCAAATTTCTGAACTTTTATCATCTCCCCAAATCAACTTTTCAAGTATTCTTTAAGGTCTTAGATGCATTTACAAAGAAATATAACATCATTGCCGTTCCATTCTGTAATTTAATTTCTTAGCAACAACCAACTATTTCTCAGAAGCTCACATACATTTAACTTTAATTCTGTCAAGAAGAGAGAGGTGATCCTTGATTAAGCCTCTTGTGTCCAGGATCCTTTCAGGGACACCAAAATTGCTGTTAGTACTGTAGAAAACACATTAAAGGAAAGTAAATTTGATAGGAAAAGAAGACATAAAAACCAGTTTAAAGACAAAAGCAATATGCTTTCTCCACCGGCTAGAAAAGTTAAAGATCAGAAGGTTTAAAAACTTAGGTGAGTTCTGAAAGTTTGCACATTCATTTAAATTAATTTCTCTAATCCAAAATGACTTCAGTTCTATGTAGGATTACACTATCTGGTCTGTTAAAATCCAGGAAATCACTTGGTAGCAACAAAGGATAGAGTTTGGGAAATCTAACTCTTTTTAAATCACTGCACCCTTATATACTGTAGTAGCTCTAGCTGTGAGGTCTATAACTTTTCCAGCCTTGGAGCTTTCCATCTTATGACATCCCACATCAATTTAATATTTGATTATTTTTGGTATCTATTGAAATCACCATCTGAGAAAATAGAAATGTAGGACTGAAAATTTAAATATTGAAATAGCACAAAATAGTACTGTATTTTATACTGCATGTTTTATTGTGTATAGCATGGAGAGCACTTGCCTATAAAGTAACCAAGAGTCAGACACAACTAAATGGTTAACACAACAGTTGTGTTTTAACTTAGTAGTGTTACTACCTTAAAGAAAAAGCATTGATTCATCTGATTATTTTATATATTGTATTTTATTTATTGTACCATTTTGCAGTCACTCCACTGATGCAAGAATAGGGCAATTTCTTTTTCAAGAGGTCCTGGGTAGAATACCAAGAGCAAATGAAAGATTTGTGGCTTTGCCTTTTTTAAAAATAAAATTTGAAGGCAGAAAAATTGGACAAAGGGTAATAAAAATATTGCCCATGTGAATAATCAATAAATTACAAGTCAGAATAGATTGGGGTAATATTTGTTAAAAAATACAATTAAGAGCTGAGCAAGGCATGATTATATCACACACATTTGGCAGGCTGGTATTTAAACTGACATTCTATGAGGGCAAACAAGCAGAAAATAAATATAGAGGCTTTTTCTGGAGAAGTAGTGGGTGAGCCCATCCTTACCAAAGAAAGACTGGCTTATACAAAGAAAATGCAACAAAAACAGACACTGGGTAGAATTGACTGTTTTGAAAATGGTGCTGGCACTCTAACTGTTCTTTGACAATGTTGAAATAACTACTTCGCAAGCAAACACTCCAAAAGCTAATGGTGTAATAAATGTCTTAGCTTTTACTAATGCTGTGCTGTAGAATTCTTCACTTTTTTCTCTGTTCTCCCTCAGGTTTTTCTTTTTAAATCCAAAACAGTAGAATATTTAAAAATAATATTTGTGAACCGGGATGGATTTCCTGTAACTCACGGGTGTCAAACTCGTGGCGTCAGGTTGCAGTCATGTGACAGTTCGTGACATTTTTTTCCTTTCACAAAAGGAAAAAATGCTGCGCGTGGCCTGCACATGATGCATCTGGCCCGCGGGCCACCAATTTGACACCCCTGCAGTGTAACTTAACTACACCCTATAGTTAAGTTAGGTGTTTCTCAATCTCAGATGTGTTTCTCAATCACACAAGATGTGTGGACTTCAACACTCAGAATTCCTCAGCCATCATGGCTGGCTGAGCAATTCTGAAATTAGTCCATACATTTTAAAGTTGCTGAGGTAGAGGAACACAGCAATAATATTTCCCAAAATTCTGACTTTTTGAGATCCCCAAAAATAGCAGCCAGAAATGCTGCTCAATGAGAGGAGATGAGTAGCAGTAACACAGAAAATAGATGATAGATTTCAGCACAGTGTATTAGTCATTAGTATTTCACAATATTCTTGCTATATTAACTACTATTGAGTTAACATACTTAGTAATACTACAGTCAGAGTGATATTTTCTTAGACTAATTAAAAACGTAAAATAGACTAAATGGGGTGGGAGATGAGGCCAAAATATTCAATAGCAAAAAGCTAGATTCTAGTATTAATTATATGCAGTATTTTGCATTTAGTCAGTACTTATGACTAAAATACAATCTGTTTTTTTATTATTAATCTGATCATTTATTTTATTTGCAGGCAACCTTTCCATCAGACCTCAAGGTACACACTCATTTGTCTTCTAGTTTTATATGTACAACAACTTTGTGTTGTGTTGTTTACTGATGGTGGCTTGCTGACATTGGTGGGAGAGAGAGAGAGATCTGATCTAACCTCTCTCCCCCCCCTCTCTCTCTCACACACAAACACACAGAGGTAGGGGTGGGATTCAAATTTCTTAACAACCGGTTCTGTGGGCATGGCCTAATTTGTGGGTGTGGCTTGGTGGTCATGTAACTGGCTGGGCATTGCTTGTATGTAAATATTATAAATATTTATGTAAATTTTTAATTTTTAATTTAAAAAAGAGCAACTTTTACCCAAAATCAGGCAAAGCAGGCAGGCAAATTGAGTTGCTCACAGAATAACAGATTTATTCAGAGATGTATCTTTCTGGCATTGGCTACCTGAGTCTGCCACATAAAATTTGCTTGCAAGCAAACTCATAACATTTGCTAGCAAGCAAACTCACAAAATTAACTCACAACACACCATGTATGTAAATATTGAATTTTTTATTTAAAAAGAGCAACTTTTACCCAAAATCAGGCAAAGCAGGCAGGCAGATTGAGTTGCTCACAAAATCACAGATTTATTCAGAGATCTATCGATCTGCCATTGGCTAACTGAGTCTGCACTGACAAATAGAAGCTTCAGTTGAGCTCTGCTTAAAAGCAGAGCTGAAGATCTAAAGATTAGCTAGAAAGCAAGAGATCCAATGATTTCCTGCTTTCTAGCTAATCTAAATCTCCTGGCATAGCAGAACAGCCGATGGTCAGGAAAAAAAAAAGGAAAAATAGCATCTTAGCCTGCAAGTTTGCCAGGTAAGGAGTGAGTGGGCGAGGAGGATTCCCGCAGGCCATTTGGGCGGTGCAGCCTTGTGTTCCCACACAGCCTGGATTAATTGCTTTGTGGGGTGCTCTGGGGGGTGACATTTCTCTGCAGACCACCAAAATTTTCTCATGGACTACCTGTGGGCCATGGCCCACTGGTTGGCAACCACTGTTTTAGAGAGTATTTTGACTGAGCCTTATTTAAACTCCTTTTCCATGTGCCTTTCTGATTTTAATGTAATGATGAAAAGCATTATTACAGCTGATTAAAGTCCATCCATTCCTCCCACATAGCACATATTACTCTGTGTTTATGCTGTTCCTCCCACATATTAACTATATAACTAATGGAATATTAGTTATTCCATTCTATATATTTAATAGACAATAACAGAGTAATGGAAGGGACTTTGGAGGTCTCCTAGTCCACCCCCCTCCTCAAGCAGGAAATCCTATAATATTTCAGACAAATGGTTGTCCAATCATTTCTTAAAAATATCCAGTGTTGGATAACAACTTCTAAAGTTATTCCACTGATTAATTGTTCTAACTGTCAGGAAATTTCTCCTTAGTTCCAGATTGTTGTTTTTCTTGATTAGTTTTCAACCATTGTCCTGCCTTCAGGTGCTTTGAAGAATAGCTTGTTTACCTTGTCTTTGAGGCAGCCCCTTGGATATTGGAGAGCTATTGGAATATTGCTATCAGGTCATCCCAGGCCTTCTTTTCATTAAATTGGACATACCTAATTTCTGCAACCCTTCTTCATATATTTTAGTCTTCAGTCCTTTAATCATCTTCGTTGCTCTTCTCTGCACTCTTTTAGAGAAGGGGTGTCAAACTGGCAGGCCACGCCCACCGCAGCTCCACAAAGGCAAAAAATTCACAATATGTCACTTGACATCACATGATGTGATTGAGTTTGAAACCCGTGTTCTAGAGTCTCAGCATCTATTTTATGTCATGGCAATCAAAACTGGATACAATATTCCAAGTGTAGTGTTACCTGGCCATTATAAAATGGTACGAACACTTCATATGATCTTGATTCTATACCTCTGTTAATGTAGCTAGAACTGTGTTGGCTTTTTTGGCAGTTGCAGCACACTGGAGCAGTAATATCAGCCACAAATTACCAAGCCAGCTTCTGCAGAACGCCCTTTTCTGTCAGGACTATGAGGCTGCCTGGTTGATTTTGATTCTAGTCTTCTCACAATGTGTAGCATGTGGACAGCATTTATGAAATATTTATTATTAGTAATACATTGTTAGTATTAATCATATGCAGTGCTGCATTCATCTCTGATGCTTTTGTCACTGAACTCAGTACATTAAATCAGAAAGCATCAAAAAGAATATTCAATGTTATACATGACAACTGGGATCTAGAGCAAAAGATCGCTGTTTATCCTTACATCCCGTGCTCCATCCACGGTACTTTGTCTCCAAATGGAAAATTGAATAAAATAAATGAGACAGAGCAACTTACACTAATCAGTATGTTCTTTCTGCCCAGTTTTTCAGTTTTATTCTTCTAGCTGACATTTAACATTCTTCAGTCTTAAGGTCCACTAAGTATGCACAGTCCCATTCGGATTCTGGCACCCATGTTTAATATTTTTGTAGCTTGTCTTTTTTTGCTATATATGTTTTGTACTTTTTCATCAATGTGGCTCACCTCTTTCTTATTTTTTTTTTATCTTTATTATTTTCATGAACACCACTAACAGGTATTTCCCCATTCTAAATTTATTAATCGCTTTCAGCTTCTTGTGCTAACCTAGTAAAATAATTTTGCCTTTCATTTCTGTCTTAAAAGATATTAACCATCCCACTCACCTCTGAGTCATCTTGCAAACTTGGTAACATTTTCTTCAAACCATTCAGTGGTGGTATTCTACAGTTTGGCCCGGTTCTGCCAAGCCGGTAATGGCGATGAGCAGCAGAGACCAAACTGGTTCTCTCCGACACTCTGTGTTGGGGCTCCTGCGCCACCTGGGCTCCCATACTAACCTTTATGTCCTGCTTTTGAAAGGCAACTGCTTTTCGTGACACAGCAATGGCCGTGCGGCAGCTGCTGAAGTGTCAGGAAGAGTGCAGGATTGCAGGAGATGACTCAAAATGCCTCTGCGCCTGTGCAAAGTGTGTGTTTGGCATGCGTGCATGCGCAAAGTGCACCCACCGAGCCACCCCTACCGAAACGGTTTGTAAAAGTCTTTGAAACACACCACTGAAACCATTAGTAAGAATTTTTAATAGCAGAAGACCAAGGACTGATCTTTGTAGAAGCTTAATTGTTTTTTTTTACTCTAATATGATAAAGGACCATTAATGGGCACTCTTAGTTTTAGTTTTAAACTAGCTGTGTTTGCCATGCCAACTACTCCAAAATTTTGTTGCCAATTATGCATGCCAGTCCATTTGTTTGCTGAAGTTAAGTTATATCATACTGTTGACTAAGAATATTACCCAATAAAAAAAAGAAGTAAGATTGGCAACATTTATTCTGTGGGATCCTTGGTCCTCTCTGAGCTTGGTGGTTTGCTTGCAGACATTTCATTACCAAACTAGATAATGTAATCAGTGCTAGAAGGATGTGGGGTTTGCTTTTATTTTTATATACTTTTGGCTTGCTCTGTCAGTTTGGTGGGAGTATTCTTGATAGTTCCTTGATTAGACTGTTGTTTAATATTAATCTTGGTGTCTGCTCATATTCATGTTGTTTACTGAGGAGGAAGTATTTTGCTCTTTTTTGTTTCCCTTTGGAGTTTATTATTTTGAGTGGTATGTAGATATTGTTCATCTCCATGTGCCTGGTTGCCTAGTGCCTATGGTCCATTTATCTGAGTGCCAAACTATTTATCCATATCAAACTATTTATCCACTGCCATAGCCAAACCTCTAAGCATAATCTTTGAAAAATCTTTCAGAACCAGCTCCTTGCCTAACCTATGGTCACAAGCCACAGTCATCCCCATCTTCAAAAAGGGAGACCCAAGCCTAGTTGAAAACTACAGGCCAATCTCCTTATGCTGCGTCACCTGTAAAGTCATGGAATCAATTATTAACCAATCCATCATCCTTCACTTAGAGACAAATAACCTACTCTCCAATAAACAATTTGGTTTCAGGAAAAAACTATCCTGTAATCTGCAACTCTTACACTGCAAAAACATATGGACGACACAACTCGACCAGGGCAAAACAATAGACGCAATCTACATAGACTTCTGTAAAGCCTTTGATTCAGTGGTACACGACAAACTACTCCTAAAAATAAAATCCTATGGTATCTCTGGACAACTGAATAACTGGATAGAAGCATTCCTGTCAAACAGACAACAAATGGTCAAAATCGGGAGCGTCCTATCAAATCCAGTACCTGTCAATAGTGGTGTTCCCCAGGCAGTGTTCTAGGACCAACTCTCTTCATACTCTACATAAACGACCTCTGTGATCATATTAAGAGCAATTGCGTTCTCTTCGCTGATTATGTAAAGCTGTTCAATACTACAGACAATACTGCTACCCTACAAAAAGATCTTGACTATGTATCCGAATGGTCAAACAAATGGCAACTTCAAATCTCAACAAATAAATGCTCTGTCTTACATATTGGCAAAAAAATCAGAAAATAAAATACAAGCTGAATAGTCAAGATCTTGTTGATGACCCAAGCTCTGTAAAGGACCTTGGAATACTCACCTCTAATGATCTAAGTGCTAGAGCACACTGCAACTACATAGCCAAAAAGGCATTAAGAGTTGTTAACCTAATCCTACGTAGCTTTTTCTCTGGTAATATCACACTACTAACCAGAGCATACAAAACATTTGCTAGACCAATACTCGAATACAGTTCATCAGTCTGGAACCCACACTACGTATCTGATATTAGCACAATTGAGAAAGTCCAGAAATATTTCACAAGAAGAGTTCTCCACTCCTCTACTCGCTGTAGAATACCTTATGCCACCAGACTTGAAATTCTAGAACTAGAAAACCTTGAATTACGCCGTCTTCGGTCTGACTTAAGCATGGTATACAAAATCATACATTGCAATGTCCTACCTGTCAATGAATACTTCAGCTTCAACCATAACAACACAAGAGCACACAATAGATACAAACTCAAAGTAAACCGCACCAAACTTGATTGCAGGAAATACGACTTCAGCAATAGAGTGGTCAATGTCTGGAATACTCTACCCGACTCTGTAGTTTCTTCCCCAAACCCCAAAAACTTTAACCTTAGACTGTCTACTATTGACCTCACCCCTTTCCTAAGAGGTCTGTAGGGGGCGTGCATAAGCGCACCAACGTGCCTACCGTCCCTGTCCTATTGTTTCTCTTATTCTTTTATTTTTCTTATATGTAACCATTTCATGTATTCACAACTATGTATACATTTATACTTATTATCTTGTAAACAATTGGCAAATCAAATAAATAAATAAATAAATAAATAAACCTCCAGGAATTCGCCTGCTTTTTTGGCAAGCCACAAATATAAAATAACGGCAAACCCACTCACTTATAGCACCGATGATGTTACTTAGTTTGGTAATGAAACATCTGCAAGAAAACCAAGCTGAGAGACCACCAAGAATCCCACAGTTCAACCCCAAGCTGCAAATATTCTTTGCTGTCAGTAACATTTGTTCTTAAGAAATTCATGCTGACTTCCTGTAATTACTACTTTGTTTCAAAGTAGATAATTGTTTTTATTTTTATTTTATTCTCCAATAAGTATTTTTAACTTTTGATTTCCGGATATCAAAGAATAAATTGTTGGAAGATCAGTCAGGAATTTCCTGGAAAGGACATGCTTTGCAATATGTTTCATAATATAATGTCAAGATAATTATAACGTTGTCATGCAGGATAAGTTATATAAAAAATAATGTCTTGCATCTTTGAAAAAACTGACGTTGGACAACTTTATTCACATGTTCCATTTGCTTGGTCAAGCTTCAGATGCTAACAAAAGTACTGCTCTTGTTAGTTGTAGTATGCATTATTGCCAGATTCATTCATTAGCATTTCTGAGCTGAAATGCGTATTTTTAACACACAGTGTAACTCCTTCCTTTTTATTGCCAATGTTCCCTTTGAACAAATTATATGTTTTAATTGCTCCTGTCCTACTATCTCACTGAATCTACAGTATCACTATTAAATCATATTTTCCTTTTTTAGACTCTAAGAAATAATATATAGACAACGAAAACCATGTCATTTTAAAGCTCTTTATAATCAGAAGTTCTTTCTGTTTTTTGACTGAATGATTTTGAGAGGCTTCATATAAGCCTCTTAAACATTCTTGAAGTACATAATTATGTCTCATAGGTCCTTCAGAGTTTTCATTTATGCCAAGTTGTTTTCAGGCAGGAACAGAAATAAGGAGCACACATTGCAGGTCACAATTGCAGACTCCCATATATTCAACCTCAGTTAAAAAAAAAACAGAGCTCCATCTATTGCAATCTCTTTATTTCTTCTACTTCCCTTTTCAAGATCTCAGAATAGCAGGTACAAATTGCCTGGACACATTTCTTAGGAACTTCATTTAAAACTACCCATCTCCCTCTATTCATTTGCTCTAGATGAAACTGTTTATTAGAGACATTTTCTGAAATGTATTGATTTTTATTTGCTTCTTTATTCATTATCTAAGACATGATAGCTGTTGGCAGCTTTTCTCATACTTCTAAAAGTTCTTACCAGTTTTTAATGTGTATACCTTGGGCATATTAGCTCAGTACGTGGGATTTACAGATGCAGAGCTAATGTGTATGTCTAAGAGTGCTGATTGGAAGGCAACGTCACTTTCACATCTTTCTCTCCACTGAACATTTGTATATGCAGGATGGGGTAAGATGGGAATCAGTGGTATCCAGGCCAGAGATACAGTAGCTGTTATACAAATATACACCAGCTGCTCAGATTTAGAACTTCTAGGTATCCATTAAGAGTCATGAAGGCACAGTGGTTAGAATGCAGTATTGCAGACTCATTCTGCCAACTGCCAGCAGTTCGATTCTCACTGGCTCAGGGTTGACTCATCCTTCCATCCTTTCAATGAGGACCCAGATTGTTTGGAGGTAATATGCTGACTTTGTAAACTGCTTAGAGAGGGGTGTGAAGCCCTGTGAAGCAGTATATACAGTAGTTTGAGATGTTATTGCTATTAATTCAGATGTAAGCTCCCTATGAATGCCACTTCCTTTTTGGCACTAGCAACAGATGATCAATTTCTATATATGCCTTTATTCTTATCTGCAATAAATATTCTTGCCTAGCAAAGAACCATTGTGAGTATTCTGCCAAGCAGGGGTATCTTCAGTGCTTTCAGCAAAATGAAGAATGAACGTCATGCTACCATACCACAATGTGCACCTCCTTTTTAAGATTTGTATCACTTATATTATTGTATCAATGGGTCTGAAGTGAGCAAAGATTTTGCTTGTTATTTTTTAAAAAGAGCTGAAAATACAGCAGTCATGACCTATGGTTTATGTTAGACAACTCTAATCTTTTGCCATCCAAATGTGTGACTACAATTCCTATAAGATTCTGGTTCCAAGCCAAAACAATACATTTTTATTAGAATTACAAAACCAATAATAGAAATGGTAAGAGTTGTCCAATGGATCTGGAGAAACAATACATTTGTAGGGGTAGATTGGGATAGGTGAATTACTGCTTAATATTTTCTTTTTATATCTCAATGTAAGCTCTGATCAAGTTTTGCAGTTATTGGTAATGATTGGTTCTCAGACAAATATGATTCAGAAGACAGTTTTGTAAATAGCCAGTTGCATGCTTCTCCATTATAAATGAAAAGACCTGCCTCTCTACATCTCACAGGAAAGCTGTTAGAAAGAAAGCAAAAAGTTAAGTACACAGAGACCTACTTAATGGCTTCTAAATGGGAAATAGTTCCGTTGCTGAAATTCTTGTATCCTTCATCTCAATAAATCTTACAAAAGAGATTTAGGATCTTTCTTGCAAAGCATCTCTTTTGTTCTGAAGAAGCTGGCAAAGTGCTTAACAGACTCTACACATTACAAAGACCTGAAAATGTAAGAACACAAAAGATAAGTGTCACAAATATTGCCAGCCATCTTGAATTCCATGAAGACAGACTGACTCCTTCAAATAGCAGGACCATAAATAAGTGATATAGTGAAGCTTTGCCTGGTTCAATCCATGGCATTTATAAGTGGATCTGAGAACTCTTGTCTGAAAATCTGTAAAGCTGCTTCCAGAAAACGGAAATGATACATAGCTAGATGAATTAATAATGTCATTTAGTCCAAGACAAAAAGTATTAATCTTCTTAAAGCTCAGGATACCAGATTCCAGAAAATACAACTAATACAACTGTATTAAGTTCCAGCCAGATGATTATAATGATTGTGATAAGAAAAAAAAATCATGTAGGCTTTTAAATTCAACTTTTGTAATGAATGAAATCTATGTGCAAGTGCTCCATATTAAGTTGCTCATAAGCCTCCACTAGTTTTAAGGAAATAGGAGGTGTCATATATAACATGTAGTTCTTGGAAAAATAATACATGTGTTACACATACACACACACACACACACACACACACACACACACACACACATATATATATATTCTTATGTATGGTATTCAGCTTTGTTCGGGTATTTTCCAACGTCATTATAGTTGTGCTTTTAATATAGATACCCGTGAAAATTTAAGAAAACAAATATATTTCTTACTATATACTTTTTATCAGATATATTTAGGGCATGATATCATATATGTATTGTTTATACTTTCTGTAATACAATAAATATAAAGTGCATAAATTACTCCTTCTTCTAAGTGGTGCTAGGAATAATAACATCCTTGGGTAACAAATATTTTGATCATTATAAAACAAGAAAATGATTCTGCACAAGCCTCCTACCACCCATAAATTGCGCACTTAGTGATTTTAGTAAATCTATATGATATTGTTGCAGATTGTCTACCTTTCTTATTAAAGCATCAGTTTGTAGGATTTTCCTGACTAAAAATAATTGCAAAACAATTATTTGAAGTATCAACCCTCCCACACCAATATTAGACCAATGGCTAGAAAAAGGAGGTGACCATTTTTCACACTTACGACTGTTGCAGCATCTCCACAGTCATGAGAGGCCAGGCAAAGAGATGCATGCCTCGATGTGAGTGATATTGAGTTGGCCACACCCAGCCAATAACATGACCACCAAGCCATGTCCACCCAGTCACATGACCACCAAGTCACGCCCACCACCTAAGCCACGCCCACAGAACCGGTTGTTAAAAATTTTGAATCCCACCCCTGCTTACAAATATAATGCTACCCTGTCCTGGTAGCATTAATCAATACCTTTGCTATACCAACACATTCTTCCTGAATCAATTCTGATTTAATACTGAGTAAACATTATGGTTCTCGGGGCTGGAGAGCCAAGATATGTGGGATTGATAGGAAAATGCAGAGTTAAATTTTCATTCCACCTAAAACCACATGTTCTGGCTGATGATCAAAAATAAACTCTACTGCAAAAGGACATAAGGGCTTTACTCAGGGCAAATTTTATTCACCAAAATTTAGATGATAAGCCTGATTATAACTTTGTATCAGTTCATTTGTTTAAATTATATAAAGCTACAATTTAAATAAATGCATGCATTTTAATTTTTAAATAAATATTCACATGTATTCATCCTGTCTTAGCTTCCAAGTTTATGACAGTATAATTCAGTCCTCCTCAATCTAGCAGTTCTCATAAAATACAGCAGTTCCAGAATTTTCAGTTTTATATTGGTTTTATATTGTAGTTTCTTGTTTATCCCTCAATGATAATTGTTATCACTGCTATCTAGGTCTTTAACCCCGTTCTGACTATTTAAAAAAAAATTATAGTAGCCAAGGATAAAGAGCATATTCACTTTAGTTCAGGGGTAGACACACAAATAAAAGTTACAAACAAGGAAGAGGAGGGACTTATGACCATGGTATGAAGTGGTTTTGGTGGGAATCTGATGAATGGGAAGTGATATTTTTAGGATTAACTTTTAAAAATCTGTTCAGCTCTTCATCTGAGCTGTTACATTACATTTTATATATGTTTACAGACTTGAAATGGTGAGAAGTTGTGCCATAATTTTATACAATAGTAATCAAAGGAAGCCTTGGGAGGTGAAAATTAGAAGCTTGAAATCTGCATGTATTCTAAGATTCTTGGTTACCCACCACTGTTTTAATAGATATGAATTCCATTTCATCAATATCAAACTCCTCTACATTTTTATTGAAGAATGTATGCTCTTGATGATGAATAGTTAATAACACATATTCTGTTCTAAAAGAACAATCTGAAAGTAAATAGTAGGCTTGAGCTTACTGAGAAAACTGTGGGATATAAAGTAGTTAACTAAAGTTCTTGTTTCATTTAGAAATTGAACAGATTTAATCTTGAAGTATACCTAGAAGAAATAAATGGACACCATAATGGATATTATTTTTATGGTATCATTTTTTTTGTCCAGAATTGCACTTCTAAAATGCTACAATTGACATGATTTAGATGCTCAGTGGTATCTTGTGTCCCAAGGATAATTATTAAGTGTTGTTGTAAAGAAAACAAATCTTTACAGGGCATAAAATAGAGAGCAATTGATGTTATTTAAATCTTGACACAAGAAAATATAATGTCATAGAAAACATAGACAAGTTAAAGATTTGTATACCTTTCTGCTTTCTCAGATATTTACAATTCATACCATATTTCAAAATGTTCAGGATACATTGTACGGTACTGATCACCTACATACAAATCAAGGATGTCTTTGCATGAGCTCTGACTACCAGTTCTTCCTTTGTATTTCTCTAAGAACTGAACTGGATATAACCATCGTCCATTAAATTCCTGATCCAGGTGACATGCAGCAGGCAGGTACATTAGGGTGTCAATTAATTGGGGTGAAATGTCTACAGAAGACCTGAAACCTAGACAACCCAACTACTAAGTATGTACTGTTGGAAGAAAATAACCAAGCTCAGGGAACTCCCTGAGCTTGGTTATTTTCTTCCAGATGTTTCATACCTAGCTAGATAACATCATCAGTTTAAATGAGCTTGGGATTTGATTTACATACAGTAGCTTACCTTGCCAGTGTTAGTGACTGAGTAGTTTTCTTCTTGCTGGTCTTTTTATTTCCTTATAATTCCTTATAATTTTTCATTGTTTCTTTTGTTTTTTGTTCTTCCTAGCAACCTAGGAACCACCAAGCCCACTCCCACCAATGCTGACAGGGCAAATATATAAAAAGAGAGGGAATCCAACCATCTCTAATTTAGAATATGTGAAAGAACATTTTATCTGTTGCATTCAAGTAAGTAGATCTTGCAAACTGTATTGTATGACTTGAATGAATGGTGAAAATTCCAGTTGAGCTTTGTAAGAACTTCAATCTTGATATACTGAATATGTACATCTAGCAACTTTCTCTGTTTATCTACAACAGTCTGATATTGAACAGTTTGTACTGTTACTGTTAAGGTTACTGACCTACATTTTCCATCTCTTTTGACAAGATCATAAAAATGTTCAAAATGACAAAGCTGAAATGTCTGACTTTAGAAATGTTTCCCAGACATTAGTAAATTTCTTCTTTTTCTCTCACTCTCTAGCAATCGCTCTGATATGTGAAATTACATGTAACAATAAATAAGATTTTTAAATGCATCCTGAATTTAATTTATTATTTTCTGGAGGGAAAGCAGTTTAATGAAACTGAATGGTGGGGGATTCAGTACAGATAAAATAAAATGTAGTTAGACTAGGAAATTTGTTACCAAAGCAAAAGCTAGTGATCATTACACACAACAGCTCTGGGCAACATAGGAAAGAGGTATCTTCATGGAAGATTTTATTTTATTTAGAAATCATGCATCTCCTTCAGAGTGAGTCTCTGGGCATTGTACAGATGAAATGTGGTAGATGTTAATGTTGAGGGTTGATTATTGCCTCTGGAGTATAATTCTATGTATTACTCATTAGGATACATGAACAGGAGAATACATTTGCTCTGCTTATGGACTTCCAATGTGCATGGATCTGGCTAATGGAAGGACACAATGCTGAACTCAAGAGATTTCTAGATTTCTGTATGTATGCATTTTCTGCAGGAATTACTTTGTGAACCGGGTGGATATTCTGAATCATCATGCTCTGGCTACTTGTTCTTCAAACTAAATATTGAGTTGATGCATTTTTTTAAAAAAATGATTTCATAATGTAGTCCTTGTTTAGTAATTAAAATTGGGCCCAGCAATTGGTTGTTTAGTGAAGTGATTGCTAAATGAAACGATGACTCGTGTGTGTGTGGGGGGGGTGTGTGTGGTGTGTTTTAAACAGCATCAGAACTGGGGAGGGGGTTAGAACGTTATTTTATAGCTCAAATAAATAAACTCTATGTCATGACGGCACTGTATTGGTTTGTTAAATACAATTCAATGCTACAGTTCAGTATATAGGACTCTTTTTGCATAGCTTTCCCTGCTATTAACATGTCTCCGGATGTAGCCAGAAAAAAAGGTGACTGTTTTGGCAATCAGTCCTTGATATTATGGGAAGAAGTAGGAAGTGATAACGGAGCTCCAAAACAAGCAGGCTGCATGTATCAAGTAAGTTAACTATGCCACAGTATTTGTCTTATCACCAGCTCTCCCTGTCTAAGAGAAGCTGTATTTTGCTTTGCCTATCATTAGCCCTGCCTACGGTTTGCTCCCCTTTCACCTAATTTCTTTCTATCTCTAACATAACATGGCTGCAGTATAGAAAGTTATTCCCAAGAAGCAAGATACCAGTAGACGGTATATTTCAACCGTTTGACAACAAGGATTCCCCCATCCACAAGCCCCCAAATTAAGTAGCAATTATTTTTGATGACTTGGCATCAAAGTAAACAAGAAGGGGCAAGACAGGGAAAAACCCAAAAATCATTATTCATCGGATGAATAATATTACTCTGAGGCAGGCAAAGATGTATTCAATATGAGGAGAAAACAGAAGAAATTTTAATTTAGCATGAATATGCAACGACAAGAGAATTTGAATTAATCATTGTTGTAAAAGTTCCTCTTGTCTGTGTTAAATAAAAGGTGCAGGAAATGTTTTAGGGCATATTTTCTTATGGGACTGTTTTTCCTCATCCTGTTAGATAGTCAGGGGAAGCACCCCCTAGGTCCCGTCCATGAGAGACAGAGGTGGTATTCAGCAGGTTCTGACCAGTTCTGGAGAACGGGTAGCAGAAATTTTGAGTAGTTCGGAGAACCGGCAAATACCACCTCTGACTGGAGATTTTACAATATCCTTCCCCTGCCACGCCCACCAATCCACGCCTACAGAACCGGTATTAAAAAATTTTTAAATCCCACCACTGATGAGAGGGACGATTGTTGTGTTCTTCCTCCCCTGCCCCCCAAGAAACCAGACTTCCTCCAAGCCTGCTGTCTTTTCACAAGGCAATAAAAACCTAGGTTTGTTATCTAAACCAGGGCCTTGACAGTATGGGTAAGCCTAAAAAGTTTGAGTGTTTATGACTGTTCCTGGCTGCTCTTTTTATGCTATTTCCATTGTTTTAATTTGGGTTGTTTTCATTCCTTTTCATTCTTTTAATAGTTATTAAGCTAATATCAAGGACTGATTGCTGAAACATTCATCTTTTTTTTTTAATTGAGAGCTGCTACACATGGAGACATGTTAATAGCAGGAAAATTATGCAAAAGAGTCATATACTGAATAAACTGAACATGTGTATAAACACACACATGCTCAGAGTCATGTATATGAATGGATTACCTAGAAATTTAATAAAAATAAATAACTCCTAAGCCAGGGACTGATAGATTCAAGCACTGAGGATTGGTTCATGAAATGATTCCTTAAACAAAAATAAAGAAAAAAGACAAGAAAAATACACAGACTGTGATCACAGCAGATAAAATTTGCAGCATTCTCAATGTTATAGCATTGTTTAGTGTTTCTATTGCATTTTTATGAACGTAGAGCATCACTTACATTTCTTACACGGCAATATCCCAACTTGGAAAAATAACAGCAATGTTTTAATGTTGCCAGAGAAAGATGGTTTTATCTTGCTTAAAAAAGAAAAGAAAAGAAAAAAAGTGGTCTGAGGCCTTTCCAGTTTGCTATGTCTACCAGATGTTTTGTACTACACCAATAATTCCAGCCAGTTGATTTAATTGGAGCTTAATTTATGTTGCAAGTAATATCATAACTTATGATGGACTGAAATGGGCAGTTGAAAAGGATGAGGAGACTCTAACAAGATAACAGTCAGATAAAAGGAATCTCAATCGGAGGCAAAACTGAATAGGGTCTCAGAAAATCCTCTCTGGTTCTTATGAAAATAAAGGGAGGGATGGGGGAATGGCATTAGGATTTTATTGTCAGAAATGGTGTAGGGTGTTCCACTTGGGCAGGGGGTTGGACTAGAACAGTGGCCCCCAACCTTTTTTGTGCCACGGCCCGGTACCGGCATCACAAAATGATCCGTGGCCCGGTACCGGCATCAGCACGCATGACAAGGCAAGGCGAGCCGAGCGACCAGCCAGCCAGCCGTCCCCCACTTCTCCCCGCCACCTTCAACTCCTCCTTTGTACCTTTGTCGATGGGCTTCGGGACGGCTTCGGGACGGTCGCTCGGCTCGCCTTGCCTTGGGTGCTGAAAGAATCCTTGCGCCTTAGTTTCGTTTGAAGCCCCCCCCTTCGATGAAACTAAGGCGCGAGGATTCCTTCAGGACCCAAATGCCGCTTTCCAACCGGAAAAGCTCACCCGGAAGCACTTTCTCGTCAGACAAGATGGCGGCACCCAGCAAACCGGCGGCCCGGTAGAAAATGTTCCACGGACCGGTACCGGTCCGCGGCCCGGTGGTTGGGGACCCCTGGACTAGAAGATCTACAAGGGCCCTTCCATCTGTTATCTGTTATTGTAAGGTTACAATGATGGTTCCGTCCCTGTAATGTTATAATAAAAGTAATATTAGGAGTCATAATTTGGTTTCATAGCCTGTGCTACCTTGAAGGGCTGACATGGATAATAAAGTCTCTAGCAATGTGTTGCATGCTTTTCTTTTCACTGTGGTGGTATAAATAACTCAACCACCCTTTCTACTCTTCTACAATTTTTTTTGCCCACATGAACTGAAAAGAGTTGCTGACTCATTTCATTATAATCTTTATTAACTTTTTTTCTGTCCAGAAGAAGCTCATTTGTGAAATTTACTTTTCATCTCATACAGGTCTTTCTTACTAATCTGTCCTGTTACTGAGTGGGGGTGCTAAGAAAAATTGCTGAGAATTGCTTGAATGCAAAAACAATACTAGATGGAGAAAAATCAGGAAGCACTAAGACTGAACTGTTGGAAGGAATGTCCATCTGGGTTCAGTTCTAAGTGTGAAGAAAGACACTGGAAACATGGAGGTTGATTGGAAAGATGGTTTAATGGTGGATAGGACCACATGGTTTGAGGTCCTGGGCAATGGAGCACATAGGTGAGAGAGAGAGAGAGAGAGATTGATACCCTCTCTTGAGTTTTGAACTTGCTTCCTGTTCCTGTGGGCAGGGCATGTATTCGGATTGGTTGCTGTAAGGGTCATGTGCAAATCCTAGGAGTTTGTCTGAGATAAGTCCGGTTGAACTGTGGGCTGATGTAATGTCCCCAGGTGATTTCGCAATGCAGTGAGCCTTGCTGTTAGATAGGTACAAGACTAATCTTATCATGTCCTGAGGACCATGTCTTAATCCCATCATCCTGGAGTTGAAGGGGAGGCAGGGAGCTGCTTTGTCTTTAAAAACATGTTTCTCTTTTTCTCATCCAGGCAAATATAATATTCTGCCTTTTTAATATTTTCTAGAATATTTCATTCTTCTAGGAGAGAGGTACCTAACTTTCTACAGAACTAAAGTTCTGATTTTAAAGACATAATGTGAAGATAAGAATCACTGGAAAAGACCCTTATGCTTGGAAAAATCAGAGACAATTGAACAGCAGATTGACAGAAGACAATGGGACTAGAAACTTTCACTAATGTCACAAACAGGGGCTTTTAAGAACTGAAAAAGAAATTTATGAAAAATACTCCTAGTAAAATAATGTCCATTTCATCACAAAAGTTAGAAACTACTTTATTCCTCAACAACAGAAATGATAGCAATATATCAAACAGTAAAACTGAAATGAATGTTGTAAATGTTATTGTCAATAAAAAAATGAGGAAAAGAAAGACAACATGTTGTGATATAATATAGTATAAATATAGTAATGCCGTCGGTGTTGAAAAAAAATTAAACATGAATGTAATGAGATGCATATACTTTTTATTTTTTATGTTTCTACATAAAGACTATATTTTTAAATATTAAATTTTATTTAGTATTTTGAAAGTATGGATGAAAATAATATAAGTATTGTACATGTACAGAACACATCAGAATACAAAAAGATAAGGGACAGTAATTATCTGTTGATTCTGCTGTCTAGAACATCTCCCCCTGTTCCCCAATCCTCCTATCTTCTCATAAGGGCCTAAAGACCTGCCTGTGCTGATTGAGTAATAATAGATCCCACTTTCTCTGCCCCCCTCCCTGCCCCTGTCCTCCCCATGTGTCCTTGGGTTTAATGTCTAATTTTAGCTTTTTATGTTTTAACTGTATATATAATTGTAAGCCCACCAGAGTTACCCTATGGTAAGATGGATGGCTAATAAATTTTATAAACAACAAACAAATAAACAATAAATAAATCTGTGTTGGACTTAAATTGAATAATGGTTAATTACAAAATATGAACAAAACTATAAACACTAAACTATACACTTGGTCAATTATGAAAATTGTATATAATTCTATAGCTAAGAAAAGCCAGCATGATAATATAATTTGTATTGTTCTTTTAAGTCCTACTTTTTTTTTTTACTTAATCCTTG
Organism: Notechis scutatus; assembly: GCF_049901735.1. Classification (NCBI taxonomy): domain Eukaryota; kingdom Metazoa; phylum Chordata; class Lepidosauria; order Squamata; family Elapidae; genus Notechis; species Notechis scutatus. Next base: position 164,805,939 of record NC_142011.1, read on the forward strand.
TTTTTTGTTAGAACATATACTTGTCTATACCAGTCATTTCATACTTTATTCTTGATAGGGACTGGAATTATTTGGAAATGGAAATTAATTCATGGTAGAATATTCATTTCAACAGCTCTTTTTAAACAGTTTTAGCAGTTCTTACCTGAGCTTTATAGTTGGGTTATCTGTTATCTTGGAGTAGTTGAATTGAAATTCTGGAGTAGTTGATTTTGAAATTTAGAAATCTGAGACTACGTAATCTTAAAATAGTTGACTCTTTAATGTGTATGAGTATGAGAGAAGTGAGTGACAATTTGGGAAATGCCAGGAAGGGATGTGAAGAAAACATGTTTCTTCAGCAAGTCAGTGAGAAAGATATGAATGTGGTGAGAAACAAACTTCAGCTTACAATTGTGGGTTAGGGTTAGGGTAGGTGTATAGAAATTGCATTGTATAATGGATAAGCACAATTTAAGGAATATTGTGCATGACTGTGAAGCTGAAGGTTATTATATTATATTGAATATAATAATATGACTTTACAGTGGAAGTAAAATGTGTGAGAAAATTTTAATGCTTTACAGACGGTTCAGGACTGAGCGGGGAATAATACAAGCATGTGTTATATTTGAGGTGTCCTTGGTGCTCTCTGACCTTCCTTGTTTTGTTGCAAGTTTTTTTGTTGAGCGTGAACGGAAACGTCCAAACGCCATCTTATTTGGTCTAGAAGACATCAATGTCAATGATGACATCACAACTGTCCGAAACATCATCAGAAATTATCAAGCATCAACCATCTCCGCTGATGAAATACTTGACATTTCCCGCATTGACCGAGAGCTCAAAAATAGAGACGGCTCTGTGGCCCCACGCTTGTGCAGGGTCATTTGCAAAAATGAATCAAGCAAACGTAAATACATTTATACTATAAACTCACTCGCCAAAACCAACACCAACCATAAGAACCTCCGTTGCCGCCCTGACCTAACCATACAGCAACGTGCCCGCTCCCGTGTACTCCGCATCGAACTCAAAAACCGTCTAGACAATGGAGAGAAGGACCTGTACATTGACTACCATGCTGACTGTATCAAAAGTAAGCCACGCAACCCAATACTCAGCTTTTACCCTCAACCACAACCCTACCTCAACCCATCCACCATCACCCAGGACTAGGCACGCACGCCCCCAACTACCTCAATTCCAACTACTGCCGGCCTTAAATGCAAACTACTCAATGCAAGAAGCCTCGTGAATAAAATACCTGAATTTCTCTTCCTCCTAAATATGGCTAACTTCGACATTATATTTGTCTGTGAAACATGGCTCAATGCATCTCTCCCCGACTCCATTACCACAGTAAGAGACTATCATGTTTACAGATCAGATCGTGAAAATCGTCGAGGAGGTGGTGTTGCTATATTCTATAAAAAATCCTTACATCTAAAAAATATCCAAGTTACCCAGGAGCTTGCCCTTCCTGAAACCATCATCTGTGAACTATCCTCAAATATCACAATTCGATTCTTACTATGTTACAGAGCACCTGATTATGACATCGAACATGTAAACAAGCTAAATACATTACTAACATGGGCTGCATCCTGCCCATACCCTTTTATCCTTCTTGGTGATTTCAATCTACCTCATATTAACTGGACCCTAAATGATTGTACAACTTAAATCATACACACAACCTTCTACAATGCTATTACAAATCTGGGACTGGAACAACTAGTAACCAACAACACTAGACTAAACAACTGCCTCGATCTCATCTTCTGCAACAGTTTGAACCTAATTTACGGAATACAAACTAAAGAACCCTTTTCCAGTAGTGACCACAATATGATCGACTTTTGTCTCAACATACATCCACACAAAAATCACCACAATGATGTAATCCCCTATTGTAACTTCAAAAAAGGCAACTATGATCTTATTGACAACGATCTCTCATCCCTTGATTGGCAATCTCTATTCACTGGATGCAATACCGTTGAAGACCATTAGAACATATTTTTACTTGAAGTCAAAAGAGTCATCAAACTATATGTTCCAACAACAACTCCCAAAACAAAACAAAAAAGCAGATTACCCATATCAATAAGGAAACTTCAATCCAAAAAGAGAACACTCTGGCGGAAAAACAAATCTGGTCACGTTGCCAATTTCAAAAACCGATACAAAAATTTATGCCACCAGATAAAGACTGAATGCACCAATTATCACATTAAACAAGAGGAAAACCTTCTAAGCACCAATTCCACCCGAGCTTTTTACAATTTTGTAAACAACAAACTAAAAGACTCAAGGTCCATCCCTCCCTTGATAGGACCTGATGGTAAAGACTGCAACGACGACACCATTAAAGCCAACATCTTTAACACATTCTTCGGCTCAGTATTTGTAAACAGCAATGGATCATGCCCAGTATTTCCTAGCCGTACCACAGATAACAACAATGATCTAATACATATCGATTTCACTGAAGACAATGTCGAAAAATCACTACGCAATCTAAAACCATCTCTATCTATTGGACCGGATGGAATATGTGCCTACTTCTTAAGAAAGCTATCCACTGCCATAGCCAAACCTCTAAGCATAATCTTTGAAAAATCTTTCAGGACCAGCTCCTTGCCTAACCTATGGTCACAAGCCACAGTCATCCCCATCTTCAAAAAGGGAGACCCAAGCCTAGTTGAAAATTACAGGCCAATCTCCTTATGCTGCGTCACCTGTAAAGTCATGGAATCAATTATTAACCAATCCATCATCCTCCACTTAGAGTCAAACAACCTACTCTCCAATAAACAATTTGGTTTCAGAAAAAAACTATCCTGTAATCTGCAACTCTTACACTGCAAAAACATATGGACGAAACAACTCGACCAGGGCAAAGCAATTGACGCAATCTACATAGACTTCTGTAAAGCCTTTGATTCAGTGGTACACGACAAACTACTCCTAAAAATAAAATCCTATGGTATCTCTGGACAACTGAATAATTGGATAGAAGCATTCCTGTCAAACAGACAACAAATGGTCAAAATCGGGAGTGTTCTATCAAATCCAGTACCTGTCAATAGTGGTGTCCCCCAGGACAGTGTTCTAGGACCAACTCTCTTCATACTCTACATAAACGACCTCTGTGATCATATTAAGAGCAATTGTGTTCTCTTCGTTGATGATGTAAAGCTGTTCAATACCACAGACAATACTGCTACCTTACAAAAAGATCTTGACTATGTATCTGAATGGTCAAACAAATGGCAACTTCAAATCTCAACAAATAAATGCTCTGTCTTACATATTGGCAAAAAAAATCAGAAAATAAAATACAAGCTGAATAGTCAAGATCTTGTTGATGACCCAAGCTCTGTAAAGGACCTTGGAATACTCACCTCTAATGATCTAAGTGCTAGAGCCCACTGCAACTACATAGCCAAAAAGGCATTAAGAGTTGTTAACCTAATCCTACGTAGCTTTTTCTCTGGTAATATCACACTACTAACCAGAGCATACAAAACATTTGCTAGACCAATACTCGAATACAGTTCATCAGTCTGGAACCCTCATTACGTATCTGATATTAGCACAATTGAGAAAGTCCAGAAATATTTCACAAGAAGAGTTCTCCACTCTTCTACTCGTTGTAGAATATCTTATGCCACCAGACTTGAAATTCTAAAACTAGAAAACCTTGAATTACGCCGTCTTCGGTCTGATCTAAGCATGGTATATAAAATCATACATTGCAATGTCCTACCTGTCAATGAATACTTCAGCTTCAACCATAACAACACAAGAGCACACAATAGATACAAACTCAAAGTAAACCGCACCAAACTTGATTGCAGGAAATACGACTTCAGCAATAGAGTGGTCAATGTCTGGAATACTCTACCCGACTCTATAGTCTCTTCCCCAAACCCCAAAAACTTTAACCTTAGACTGTCTACTATTGACCTCACCCCTTTCCTAAGAGGTCTGTAGGGGGCGTGCCTACCGTCCCTGTCCTATTGTTTCTCTTATTCTTTTATTTTTCTTATATGTACCCATTTCATGTATTCACAACTATGTATACACTTATACTTATTATCTTGTAAACAATTGGCAAATCAAATAAATAAATAAATAAATAAAATAAATAAATAAGTGTTTCATTATCCAAACTAAGTTAACATCAGCAGTGCTAGTCCTGATGATGTTACCTAGTTGGGGTACTGAAACATCTGCAAGAAAACAAGGAAGGTCACAGGGCACCAAAGACCCCTCATTTTAACCCTGAGATACAAATATTCTCCTTTATGTGTGATATTTTCTTGGTGGTTCAATGTATTTATGGATTTTATATATATAAGAAATGTTTTTGGTGATGGTAGAACTGTAGTAGCTGGGGACAAGAATGTTTGCAAATGATTAGTCTTACTGGCAGAAAACCCAATGATTTACATTTTATGTTATATAGATTGTATGTTTGGAAAATAGAGTGAACAACTGATTATAAATTTATTAATTTATTTTTCTACCCACTACCCTCAACGATTTATACATAAATAACTCAAAACTAGGGCAATTAAAAGAATATATATACCTGGTAGAACAGAGATGAAGAAGCTACTTGGATGAGAAGTGAAATGTCTTCAAAAGTAAAAAACAAGAAAGTCCAGTTGCCTCTGAAAAAGCACCTTTGGGACAACCATGACCTGAGAATCTCTACAGACTTTTAGTTATACAATTTGGAATGAACACCCTTTGAATTGTGTGGGAGTAGGAATGGATTTTCCAGAGGAAAAATTGCGAGACTACAGGTGACCCCGAGGATACAGATAAACCTCCAAGTGCTTCAACAACCTGCTAAAAGGATGCAAATTATCAACTGTCTGCAAGGAATATAAATGCTTTTATTGCTCACTATCCTGTCAGAGCTGAAGAAGCTTCTTGGATGAGAAGCGAAGCGTCTTCAAAAGAAAAAAATAAGAAAGTCCAGTTGCCTCCTGAAAAAGTACCTTTGGGATAATCATGACCTGGATGACTGAGAATCTCTACAGACCCTTGGTAGAATAGTTACTAAAGATAGAAAAATGAATGGAAATAAGATATGCAAATTTTAATGCAAAGGTGGAGAGTATGTTATCTTTTCTAAGGAATGAATATTCTTTGAAAGAGCAACATGACTACATATAAGAGTGTGTTCCTACTGATTTTGTTATATGGAAATAAGAACCAGGTACTGTAAGAGTTGATTTTCAGACCGATAAAAATTCAAGCATCTCTTATGTAAACAACCAGCTGCTGAATCCCCAGTTATTAATGAAACAGCTGCCTCTTCTCTGGTGCTCCCTGAGGCTGTGGCAAAAAATGCAGAAAGTCTTATCTTCAATGTATACTCAAGTATATTGATTCTAAATTCTATAGTTACTTGCTGGGATTCTTGAACCGCTATAGTTTAATCTTAAATAAATCTTGCTAATAGGTCTATGTGAGAACAGAGCTCAGAAAAAGAATCATTTTCAGTCCAGTCATCTGCCATACGATGCTCATGGCTATACCGCGGTAAATATAAAAGTAAATTGAATGCAGTGAAAGACAAGCACTTAACGAATTTGTCTGGCAAACCAGAAAAGAAAGAGTCAAGAACAAATAAATGCTGAATGGATATAGATTGTATGTAATAATGAGTGCCCCTACAAAAAAATATCGATAATAGGGTGACAATACACACATACAAAATAAATTAAGGAAGATTCTCTGGGCTGTGACAGTGGTAAAGATCAGGTTGTTTTTAGATGGGGAGAAGAAATAATTTTTCAAAAATGAGAAATGTAAAGATCACAAGGCAATTTTTGAAGTAATGTATGGAATTGCTAGAAGTGGAGATGGTTTACAAGAATTAAAAAAAACCTTAGAGGTATCAATCCTTTCCTTTTCTTATATTCTTCCATTTATTTGACTTACTATTTGTTTTTCCTTTTCTGTGTTTTGCTTAAAGTTTCTTACTCTCCAAATTATGCCAGATTATACATATGTATAGTCAAATAAATCCCGGCTGAGATGAATGTCCAGTAGTCAGAAGATCATATTGTAATTTATGGCCAGTAGCTGTTAAAATCCTGCCATTCACATTCTTTAATGAGAAAGATCAATGCACAAAGCACAAATAGTTTGTCCCAAAGGTGCTTCTTCAGGAGGCAACTGGACTTTCTTGTTTTTTCTTTTGAAGATGTTTTGCTTCTCATCCAAGAAGCTTCTTCAGCCCTGACAAGATAGTGGGGAAATAGAAGTCAGAACTATCAGAGCTGAAGAAGTTTCTTAGATGAAAAGCAAAACATCTTCAAAAGAAAAAACAAGAAAGTCCAGTTGCCTCCTGAAAAAGCCTCTCTGGGACAACCATGACCTAGATTACTACAGACACAAATAGTTTGACGAATACTTTCAATTAGGGTTTCCACCATAGTCCTCCAATAAAACAGAAGATATAATTTGAATATACATTTTGTACCAAGCACCTGGATAATTACCAAGACCAGGTGTGTTCTTCAGTTTAAAAAAATAAACTGTGCTAATGATTCCTGGCAAAAAGATAAAATAATTCTAACATGTTCCTGAAGTATCTGAAAATCTCACGTCTGGTTAAAAAACAACAACAACAAAAGCATTAAATTATTAAAAACAAAAGAAAAACTTGTTTGTTAAGAACTAGAATCTATATACAATTTTCTACTGGTTCCTGAATAAATATAGTTATTGTTTTCATTATTTTATTTTTAGATAAAACTATTAAGTTCAAAGAAGGTGGTCTCAAACTCTTTATTGTACCTGATAAATTTTGATAGGCATGTTGAAAATCAATAGCAGTCTTTAAGATGGACAAATGTAATTTTAATCTTTTCATTATACATAAGTGTTTAGCACAAAGAAGAAAACAAATAATTGGTGTTGCATTATTGCAATGGTCTGTTGATTTTTTCAAAACAAAGAAGCATGAAGCTACAGCAGATGCTATGTTAATTAGATTAGGAATAGTGAAGTATTGGTGATAGGATCCAAGTTACAAAACAACAATCCCTCCAGAGGCAACCCAATTAATGAGAAATATATGTGACCATGGAGGACATCACAGTCTGGACAGACAGACAGACAGACATACAGACACAGACACACACACACGTCTCTGTCCAGACTGTGATGTCCTCTATGGTCACGCGTGCGCGCGTGCGCGCGCACACACACACACACACATATATATATACTGTGTGTGTGTATGTATATATGTATATATGTATATATGTGTTATATATATATATATATATATATATATATATATATATATATATATATATATATATTTTTTCTTAAGTTTTCGCGGGTACTTACATGTATGGTATTCGGCTTGGTTCGGGTATTTTCCCATGTCATTGTAGTTGTTCTTTTAAAGTTGTAGCAACGTTTCAGCAGAATCTCATCTGCCATCATCAGGCTTCTGTATTGTGTCCGTCTTGTGTCCGTCATATATATATATATATGTACACACTGTCAAAATGAAGCTTGTTATTTCTTTTTTTCTCTGCTTTGAAATAAGGAAAGTTCTACCCTGTTGGAAAGAGCGTGGGGCTTATTATGTACTATTACTATTCCTATGAAAGCAAACTAACACATCTTGACCATCTAAATTTTAAAGAATTAAAGATAATGGCTTTGTATTCATAACTTAAATAAATAATATGTCACAGCGGGAAAATGGTTTTTGAGTTCCCTCTCCTATTTGCTTAATATCTGAAAAGATATTAATTTTTTAATCATTTGATAACTTTTGCCCAAAGTAAACATCATTTAGTAGATTCATTGTATTTTACATACAATGTATGTATGTAGCTTTTTCACAACAGAAAAGAGATTTTTTTTATCACCAGTTAGCATATGCTTTATTAAGTATTCCTTAGCCTAATGCCTAATACCTTTCAAAGATATTGGATTATATATGTAGCCAATCTTGGTGGAATGATGTACTCAAGAAGGAGCTGGGCTAGGACCTGGAGATTTAGCTTCAAATTCATTCTCACCCATGCAAGGTGTGATGTACCACCACCATTTTTCAGTGCAACCTCCAATTTGAAGAAAAAGATTTGAGCAAATGAAAAGAGGAATGCTCTGTATATTGCCTTAAGCTTCTTTAAGAAAGACAAATAAGAGTCTGGATGGTACTAGTTTAAGAAATTTGTCTTCTCTAATTGTGAACTCTGGAAGAAATAAATGAGATGAAGAACAAAAACAATATTGGCATAATTTTCTCAACTATCTAATTGTCTAAACCTACCTCTTTTTTAAAGCCAGATGGCTTGTATTGAACTTTTTTTTAATGCACCTTCCCTGTGAAAAAAATGCCCAGTGTTTTACTTAAAGAAACTTGCCACTAAATTTGAATTATAGTTTTAAAATCATGATTTTGAAAACTGCTCACTACATCATGCAAAGATCTAGCAAGAGCATTTAAAGGCTTCTCCACGTTTGCTTTTAATATATTTAGACAATTGTGCCTCACTTTGCAACCTAGTTACTCTAAATTATTTGAAAAAACATCACATTGCCCATGAACCATATTTTTAGAGATCGTAAGTTCCCTTCTTTTATTACTTTCACTCCTTCCACTTCTAAATGCAGACAGATCTCCCTCCCCCATCACTCTGGAAACTAGTTTCAAGGACAGACATCATTGTAAAATTATGAATAGCCGCAAAGTCTTTAATTTGTATTATATCCTGTGTTGAAATGTCAGGGTTTTCATGCTAGGCTTCCAGGATATAATGCAGAATCATTTTGTTGCAGGGTGATAATTTTCCCACTGATTTTCAGTGACAGGGCATCTGTTTTTAAGAGGCATAGCCTTTCCTGCATGTACATATTCATGCAATGTGAGACACCACACCAACCTTGCTCTTAAGACTGACATGTCAGAAGTGAGGACTTGAGGACTTCCAGTTTAAGCTTCTTCGGCAACAGAGAGGCTTCGATCTGTGCTCGCCACTGGAGCGCCCCGAGCCGGCTGGTTTCGGGGCTAAGCCACCCCGTAGAGGTGGTGAAGAAGGGGGAGACTGCCTGCAGGGTTGAGGAGAACCGCATCTCTCCTCCCCAGCTGGCCATTACTCCCTTTCCTGAAGGCAGTTGTAGCAGTGGTCAGAAATGGCCACCACAAAGAAGAACTCGACCAGAAAAGAATGTGCAGGAGGAAGATAAGAAGAGAAAGTTTTGGTTGACCAGGTCAAACAGCAAAAGCAACAAATAAGGTACCCTGGAATTTAAATTTAATAACATTGTTCCCGAAGAAGATTTTGAAGCTGCGAAGGAGAGAGAGAAGGAAAAAAATTAGGTTTTTCTTCCCTTCTTTATACTGACAGCTAAGAGACTTAAGCAAGAAATTGAAAAAAATCCACTTTGACATGAATAGGCATCTAAGCTGAAAATAAAAGTCAAAGGGATAATAAAGATTTCTGGATATTTAAAAGTTTTTAAAAGCAGGAAAGGAGAAAAAAAAGAATAAAAGGGCAGGATCTGAAAAAATGGAGGAGACTGCCTGGAACTAAGGAATGGAACTGTAACTAAAAGGAACTTACAGTGAAATTTTAACAAGATTCCTCAAAGATATATTTTAATTGAAACTTGGTAACAAAATAATAGAACCCCAGGAAGGAAAAGTAGAAAAAAGAAGCTCGAAGAAACAGCCTTGGATTATTTGGATTACTTGGTGATTTTTGGGTTTTGCATCTAGATGACTAAAATTAACCGGGTGGTTGTTTAAAAGTTTTTAAAATGGTATCACTCTTAGAAGAATTGAAAATGGAACTTAAAAAATGGAAAGAAGATGCACAAGAAGGGAGAGGTTCTTTTGGCTTCGTATTTCAATTCTTAGAAATGGAGATCTGGAACTATGAGGAATAACAAGAAACGCTTGCAGAACAAGAAGATTGGGACAAAGAAGAAGCCATCTTTAATGATCAAATAATTTTAAGTGGGGGAAAAAAAGAAAAGGGGGGAAAGAGAGTGAAAGGTTTAAGACTAGAAAAAACAACCAAAAAGAAGAACAATTTGAAAGATAAGTATAATATTAAAAAGCAACAGAAGAGAGGATTACAGATGAGAGAGTTAGAAGTAGAGAGACGAGGGGGTAAAAAGGGGAGGGAGAAGAAGAGGGGGAAGAAGGCAAGGAAAAGAAGTTGTAAAAGACAGAAACAAGAAATGGAGAAACAGGGAAAAGATATAAGGATTATAACCATAAGCTTGTTTAGAGATAATGGGTGAAAATTTAATTGCAAAAGCGATTCTGCAAAGGTACATAAGATAGCATAGTTATATTACAAACATAAATAATTTTAGAAAATATGATTAAAATGATGGATAAAATATTTACTGTAATGTAGTGGAATGTTTGTTAATAAATAAATGAATTAAAATGATTGAGAGAATTAAATGGGAACATTTTTAATTATTAGTAATGATTTATAAATGTGAAATATGGGAAAAAAAGAATTAACTATGGAAAGTTTATAAGTGTTCCCAAGGAAGTATGATATTTAATTGAAAAGAAATGTTAAAGATGTTAAGATTTTAATGAATATTAATGATAGAATTGAATTGGAATGGAATGTGTGCTTTATTTACATATATATATGTAATATATGTAAATATATATATATATATATATATATATATATATATATATATATATATATATATATATATATACATACATATATACATACATATATATATTGTTTTCTGAGGTTCTCGGGTATTTGTATGTGGATCTTTGGTTATTCGGGTTTTCTCCCGCGTAAGATTGGAAGTATCTAGGCAACGTTTCGATGAAGTCTCATTCATCATCTTCAGGCTTCTGTCTTCAGCTCTGTGCTTCTCAGAGTGATGTGAGCTTGCAGCTGCTTCTTCCTTTTAACTGCTAGTGGGGTGTGACTTGATTGGGTGGGGGCTTGGCTGTGTTCTGATTGGGTGGGGGTGTGTTCTGATTGGTTGGGGGTTTGGCTGTGTTCTGATTGGTTGGGGGGTTGGCCATGTTCTGATTGGCTGGAGGTGTGTTCTGTTCAGGTTGGGGCTTGGTTGTGCTCAGGTTGGTCTTAGTTACTGGGGGATTTGAGCTGGTGAGCTGTGATCTTGCTGTTTGGCTTCGAGTTCGTGGTCATGCTGCATCTTCATGGTGGGGGTCAGTTTGCTTCATGTATGGCTCAGAGGGTTTTGAAGTGGGTAGTGATGCAGCTGCAGTGCGGCTTCTGGTCTGTGGTCGTGTCTCATCTTCTGTGTGGGTGTGAGTCTGCTTTTTACGTGGAAGTGTGGTGGTGTTCAAACCCCCAACCAATCAGAACACACCCCCACCCAATCAGAACACAGCCAAGCCCCCACCCAATCAAGTCACACCCCCACTAGCAGTTAAAAGGAAGAAGCAGCTGCAAGCTCACATCACTCTGAGAAGCACAGAGCTGAAGACAGAAGCCTGAAGATGATGAATGAGACTTCATCGAAACGTTGCCTAGATACTTCCAATCTTACGCGGAGAAAACCCGAATAACCAAAGATCCATATATATATATATATATATATATATATATATATATATATATATATATATATATATATATATATATATATATATTTTTTTTAAGAATATAGTGTGTATTTTAAGAATGTACCAAGCAGAATTCAATTGGAAGTTATGTATTATATTGAATGCTATAATCTTAAAGATATACATTGAAGCTTAAATAAGAGTTTGAATGGATAAAATTAAAAGATATAACGGTGTCATACTCCAATTGGTAACTACAGGGAAAAATTTGTTTAATAAGAAAAGATAATATGAAATTGGAACAGGACAGACAAAAGTATAAATATAATGATTTGAATTGAGATGAGATAATTAAAATAAAGTTGAGAAAATTAAAAGAGGGGAAAAGCTATGTAGAAAATATAAAACGGTAATAAGATATGGAATAGAATATAAAAATGAGCATGCAATTGAGTTTGGTGTCTGTATGAAGAAGTGATAACCTGGGACCATGCTATTTTCAAAAAAGATGTTTTATTTGTATTTTGTTTTTGTAAAAACCCAAATAAAATTTTCAAAAAAAAAAAGTGTTAAATAAAACCTTTTTTTCTTGCATGGATGCAGGCAAGATATTTTCATTTAATTTCATTTTCTAACAGCAGAATAACTGACCCAGTTCTTATCCACAATGTGACACAGCTGCAAAACAAACACATATGTAGTATAGATATAGAGAAAATAAATAACAACAATAAACTGTTCCCTTGATTGAATTTGCATGCTTCAGTTGTATATTTCTACTTCTCTGCTTTCTCTAATTGTTTTCATCTTTCTTCTCAAATGGCACTGTATAATACATGGCCTGTCCAACTAAAGAATACAGAGAAAGTCCCATTTGTTTTCTGGAAAGGTTTCTTAATTCTCATTGGAATTAAAACATTTGATATATGAAAGAGCATGTATCACAGCAAAAGCATCATTATCATTATATTATTATTATTTCTATTATTAAAAATTCAAAGCATTTTGCAAACACAAATTAAAATACAAACAGTAAATTAAAATCATGTAAAAATAGCTCAGAATAAAGTGGGATGCAAAGTGTTCAAAAGCTTGGATTTCTCTTCTGTTTGGAACTAAAACATTTGATACAGAAAGGAGCATGTATCACAGCCAAAGCATTATGATCGTATTATTGTTTCCATTGTTAAAAATTCAAAGCAGTTTAAAATCACAAAGTAAGACACAAACAACACACTAAAATAATATCAAAATAGCTCTGGATAAAGCGATTCAAAGCTTTGAAAAGAGGTGATCTTCAAAATGAGATAATAGGAACAAAGCTTTTCTCTATCATTCAATCAACTACATCCTTTGCTCAAGGCTGCTTCAAAATCTCTTCTGACTGCTTCAACAAGCATGTTTATGTGCAGCCATATTGCTGTGCAGAAGCAGCTGGGACAATGTCCAGAGCAGCTGGGCAAGCTTTGTAAAAAATGTGGTTTCTTAAACTATTCAAAGATAGGTGTTCTATTTACTATAATGCAAGTAGCAAAAACATTCTTCTGATTATTTTTCACTGTCCTAATATTTGATTTAAAAGATGAAGCAAGAAAAGAATCACAAGTAAATAAAAATAATTCATATAAATTACATCGTTCCTGGTAATGAATTCAGGGAGTTAGGGCTCTTGACACTTTTTGCAGGTTGAAGAAATCCTTTATTGAATACATCATATCAGCACTAGAAAGGTGAAGCTAGCTCAAAATTATTTTCAAGGATTGTTAAAAGAATAAGATCTCCCCACCCCCCTTTGTCTCTGAGGTCACATGGCCAATCAGTCCAGGTGTAGTTTCCTGTTCAACTTCAACAAGTGTCCATTGAAGTGACCTTGGTTCACACACAGGCTGGGATATGTTGTGACTAGCCAGCTGAAGCACCATATTCTTGAGTTCCCTGTCATGGTCTGTCCCCTCTTCCCTGAATGGCAACCAAGAAATGAAGCAGAAGTAAGCATGACTTCAACTGAAGTTGTTTTACAGGTTGACAATAAACTTCATTCAGGAGAGTCATGAGTCTTCAAAACTGCCTTATGACTTTCAAGACAGAGACCATTCCAGAATTCAGGCACTACTACAGATGTGTTACCTATTTGGCAATGTAGGGCAGATGTTTGAGGAAAAATGCAACATGCATAGCCAGTTGCTGCATTCAACATGATCATATCAGCTGTGATGTTCAGGCTAAACACAAGGGTAAGTCTACATACAATCCATTGAAGCAAATTAAATGTACATTTAACAATTTAAGCCTAATGTAAGGAGGCCATCCTTGTACAAGACAGTGTAAAAGTGCACCTACCCAATCTGGTCATAGGCTTGTCAGCTTGTAAGCTATTTTTCTTTGAGCCTTCTGGGCTGCCACATTCAGTGCCTGGGAATTTGGGAGGGGGATTTCAAGGAAGATTAACCACAGCAATATTTCTTTCTCAAAAAGTCAAGGACATGTTGCCTGCACCTGGAGGGGAGTGATTGGGGGTAGTTTCCAATTGGAACAAAGTAAGGATTGGACCATGTGATGGATGATTGGGTGCAGGGGTTTGGTTTTGGGTTAGGGAAAACCTGGAACTCTCAGATTCGGGTTTTCCCCAAATGTGCCAACATGACATCTCTAATAAAGTGGATCTTTGGGAAGATGATGTTCTTGGAGTCTCTTTTTTTGGAAGTGGTTACTTGGAATGCTGACACATTCCTAATCATGAAGTTCTTGAGCCTGTAATGGCAAGGAAAGGTTAAAGTATCCCCAGATCTATTCAAGCATCAGATTGCATGGGATAATGATTTAGGGGGCAGTGTAACCATGATGAACTAAAATCCAATGTATGTATACTTACCTTTGGATAATAAGTTGTATGTTGTATCATATTGCATTAATGCTTTCCAACTGCCCTTTCCAAGCATTATCTATTGAAAAAGTGAAATAAAACAACAGTAATAAAGCATTATTAAACAGGATCTTAATGTACAAAATAGGAGGGAGGGAGAGAGGGAAGGTTGGAAAGAGGGATTTCAAAGGGAATCTATAAATATATTTGGCATAGAAGTAAAAAATATAACTTTCACATATCCAAATGCAATCTCTTCTGGTAAACAAATGACCCAAACTAATCCTGCTTTCTCATTTCCAGAAATCAGAATTAATGATTCAAGGTCTAGGTTGGGAAACGTTCCAAGAAAATTTAAGAGGGGGAAGTTGTACACATTGAAGCCTTGGCAAGACTCCAAACAAACTGAAGAGAAGCTTTGTGACACTGAAACTGGTAGGAAGAGATTAAGCACCAGAAAATTACAACTAAGGCTTCATTAGTGCTTAGCAAGATTCCGCATGTGGAAGTAGAAGAAACAAGTAGGTAGAGACAATTTCTCAAAACAGTTCTTTTTCTGACACAACGCTGCTTTTCTGTAAAACCTCCAAGAGGAATTCATTTTCATACACATTAGGGCACTGAAGCACAGAAGGAAATAATCAGTTGTACCTAGCGTGCAATACAATCAGTTTCATTCTCTTTTATTCCCAAATTCTATTTCTAGGACCCATAATACGTATTTGGAGCATGATTCTTCCAAAGCAACAATCCAAAAGTATAAATAAACATGAAACTACAGGTTGTTAGATGAAAGATTGTCACAAAACAACTAACAGGAAATTAAATAACTATTTTAATTTTTTTAACCACTTAAAATTTATTTAGCATGTTTAATAAAACTCAAAATTGAGGGTTTGAATTTTTGGATAAGATTAAATACTGTAATTTAAAGGATTATCATTGCATGTTATTGATCATCTTTTTTAAAACTATACAAAATGTTGTATATACAAAATTCCAAAGCCTTGTGATCCTAGGGAAAGATATAGATAGGTGTTATATTTGTGTTGCTATACTCCCGAATCTTTTTGGAAATAAATCCAAAGCAGTCTGCAATCTAATTAACAGTTCTTTAATAGCCACAGGGCAAATAATCACCTTTATAATTCTGTTCATATTAAATCTAAAGATGCAGATAGCGGATTGTTGATATTATTAAAGCAAAAATTTAACTATAAAAATAAAGGAAAATGAAAGAAATTACTTTATATAATTAGACAACTACTTATAAGTTTGGATTGTGTCGATCTTTTTTTCTATTTTTTTTAATTAAAAAAAGTTAAAATACAAATACAAACCTTCAGTTTTTTTTTCTATCCAGAAAAATTGTCTCAATCTTTTGATACTACAGCAGATTTTTTTGGTCCTTCATAATTGCACCATGTAACCATATACAGAAGTGGTGTGTGTGTGTGTGTGTGTGTGTGTGTGTGTGTGTGTGTGTGTAAATGTTTGATAGAATATCTTTGAATGTCCAGGTGTCTAACTGGTGAGAATGTACTTTTCTTTCTAGAAATGCATGAACACTTTTCTTTGGTTCTCTTTAAACTTATAAGTGAAGTAAAAAAATATCAAATTCTTCACTCTCTAAGATTGTAAATCATTCATTTTTTAAAATGACTCTGTACTTTGGCTACTTCTGATGATGTGCCTGAATGAATAATTCCTGTTATTTCTGTTAGTATGTTACATTTGTCTGACAAAGGCTGTGTTTTTAGACTATGCTGAAGCTGAATAGTATTCTGTCTTCATAGAGGAAAGAAGAAATTAAATCTTTCTGCATGTTGAATTAATCAGAACCAATAGCTTTGAATAGGACATTCCCTCCTTTTACTTATTTAAATGTGAAAAACTACATAAAATGATCTCCTTTATAGTAGAGGAGCTTTTTCAAAATTGTTTGTTTTTCTGTTTTTGCTTGAACAATGGGCCCTTTTCTGTCTTCCACAATGCCAGGGGCTGATGGATGGGCTCTAAAATTCTAGTGAGGAATCTAGGAGGAAACAAACTTAATATAAGCCTGATTTTTTAGCCTAATTTGCAGTTCTTTTCAGGCCTAAAATATAGGAAAGAGGAGAAGGTAAACTTTTTAGCAACCACCTTTTATTAAAAGGTGACTTCTTATTAACCACTGACTTCTAACATTCATTATGATGGTTAATGTGATACAGCAGACTGGAACTCAAAGCTATCTGTCACAAAGGCACAGCTGAAAATTTGTAAATTGATGTATTTTAACTTTTCACTTGCAATTATCTCCTTGGTAACATTTGTTACAGTCACGATTTATTCTGGCACTAGGCTAAGGGAGAGAAGTGGCCATGAGCCTCACTTTTGTTTTGAATATTCAGTAGAGGAATGTTTTTCCATCCTTTTAAAACACACTACCATTGATGTCCATTTAACTAATGCCATTGTTGGCATTTAATGGGTCCCATCATCTCACAAAAAAACTCCAAAACCTGACAGGCATCTTTTCAAGAGGAATTCTTCTGCAGTCACTAAATATTATTGGGCAAAGAGGAGGTTATACGTTTTGCAATCCTGTCACTATTTTACATGTGAATATATTATGCCTGTTTAGTAGCCAACATAAACCATTTTTTTAAAAAGAAAAAAATGCAGTATGTAGTCTGAATGTATTTTGTTTATTTATCTAATCACACACACACACACACATATATATGTATGTATGTATATATGTACACACACACACACACACACACACACGCTCACTCTAGGTGTGTGTGTGTGTGTGTGTGTACACCTTTAGTAACCTTCCAGGTTGATTTATAAAATCAAGATGATATAAATACAGGTAATCCTCACCTTATGACCACAATTGAGCCTAAAATTTCTGTTGTTCAATGAGATATTTTTAAGTGAGTTTTGCCCATTTTAAAACCTTCCCTACCACAGTTGATAAGTGACTAACTGCAGTTGTTAAGTTAGTAACATGGTTGTTAAATGAATCTGGCTGCTCCATTGACTTTGCTTGCCGGGGTGTGTGTGTGTCACATAACCCTGGGAGATCCACCATATTGGAATTTTGATCGCATAGCTTTGGGGATGCTGCAAAGGTTGTGTGAAAAATGGTCATAAGTCACTTTTTTCAATGCTGTTGTAACTTTGAACAGTCACAAAACAAACTATTGAGAAGGAATACCTGTAAAGAATGATTGAAATCACTATCTAGCCACCAACTAAATAAAATTTCCATATCAAGCTAGCTTTTTGGGGAAAGCATATTATGAAAATTCTGTCAGCTCTACCAAGATGATCTTTTTTACCACTGAGAGAAGTAGCCTAGATGATCCCTCCAAATATAACCTCAATATTTGGATTCCATAAACCCTACATTCACTAAAGTCAGATCTATCTCCAAATATCAAGCAAGAAATAACCCGGACATATTGTTCTGCATTGGTATTTCATTAACAGAAGTACATGATCTCTGAAAACACAGATTGCAGTTCTGATTATTATAGTGGGTGACATGATACAGTTCTCTTCTCTCCTGAGACTTTTTAAAAGATGTATTGTAGTAACTGTAAAAGGGAAATCCTTGCAGCAATGAAGTTCATGGGTCAATTATGCAGAGTAGGTTGAAGAACTGTCTCTTTTCATTTACATTAACTTGCAGTCTCCTGATTTCAGCAAAATAATTCAAATCTTTTGTATTATTCAAAATGTCAGGATATTGATTTTATTTGCAATGTGGCTTAAAATGTTCTTACTTCAAGTATTGAAAATTGTGCTGAGGCACAATACAATATTATGCATGTTAGGCAAGATGGAAGATCCTAATTCCATGTTTAAATTAGTGAGCTCTGAATTAGCTGTTCATGAGTCAGAAAAGAAATCTTGGAGGTTTTGCATCCTGAAAAAGAAAAGTTCATAGTTCTTGTAAAATATATGTATTTATATTATTGGTATGTGAGCATGGTTCTTGTCTTTCAATCAACTTCATCTGTAACCAAATCAGAATACAAAGATTGGACAAACCACACACATTATTTGAATAGGTCTTACTAATTTTAGCAATATGCTAAGCCCCATATTTCTTGAATTACCAAGGCATACTGTGATGTGAAGCAAAGGAAAGATCTAGCTTTAGACAGAAGATAAATAATGTCCTATTATACAATGCAGAGAGCATAAGGAAATAACCATGCTTGCCAGTTTTACTATGCATTGAAGCAAGAACAGAAAGTAGAGGATTCATACTTTTGGCCAATAAATCTTATCTGCCATCATCAGGCTTCTGTATTGTGTTCGTCTAAGACGAACCTCTAGACGAACACAATACAGAAGCCTGATGATGGCAGATGAGATTCTGCCGAAACGTTGCTACAACTTTAAAAGCACAACTACAATGATATATGAGAAAAACCTTTCATTCTGAAAGGTACCTTTTTGTCAAAGTTAATAAAGAAAAGAAGATCAGGGTATTACTTAAGAGAGAGAGGGGATCCAAAGATGAGAATTTAAAGAGCATGTCAGGTGTATTTGGAACCCATAAATTAATGAAACATGGTTCCTGACCCACAACATATGACTGTCTATCTATCTGTAAAGCAGTGGACCCATTCTGCCACATTTCTATGGATGCCCAAAAATAAACAAGTCCAATATACTTCTTCATCCAATTGTACAATTATCACTCCAACATACAACATAGCCAAAGAACAAACCTTGAACATCTCACAGAGTAAAGAGAGTATTAAGTTCCCCCTATAATACCTTCAGAAAACTAAAGACCTAAAAATAGAAGATGAAATCATGGTTTAATTTGATATTTTGACATCCACAGATCCAAAATAGTGAAAGAATCCATGGCAGCAGTATCACACAACACATCTGACCTAGCCACATCTGACATCTGATCTAAGATCAAAATACCCAGGATCAGGGGTCTCATCAACCTATGCCTCTGTATACTGACTTGCACCGTTATCTGGTTGGGTAATGAAACATCTGGAAGAAAACAACCAAGCTCAGACAGCAAGGACTCTCTGACTCTCTGTCCCACCCTTCCCCCTTGTCTCTCTCCCTCCCTCTCCATCAAGGCAATGCAACAAAATTGCTGGAAGAACTCAAAATGACAGTCCTGCTCTTTAAAAAAATAAAATAAAAGACAAATCTTTTACAGTGCTGTGGAAGGGACTAAAATAAAATAGGCTTAAAAGGCATTACAATTATTTAAGATGAATAATTTACTTTTCACTTCCTCTTTAAAGAAACAACCCCTTTGTAGCTGTTATTCAATTATCTTGTGCCAAATATCAGTGGCTCTCTCCTAGAAAGCTCTAAGGGCTGCAAAAATTAAACAAGGTAGACTGAGCACAGTTCTAGCCCATAGAACAAGTATTATCAACAGTCTGTATTTGGAGACATTGGCAGATAACTTGCTGGTAGATCAGCAGCCACTTCAAGAACCAGCCTGTTACGGCTTTTGCTCCAGTCCAGCCAAGGTGTGTAAGTGATATGTTTTTCTGAAGAAAAGCAAAAAGTGTCTCCTGCCAATTCAATTTATGATTTTCTGTTTGATGCTGGCACTAACTGCAACTTTGGAGTTTCTTGCTTTGGCAGCCACTGTAGGAGTAAAGCTGTCTTAGCTAAAGTAGCCAGAAACAGAAGTCTGGTAGTACCTTTTCCAACTAATTTGCCTTATTAAAATGCATAATGAGTTTTTACTTCAGTAGCAAAATTTGATCTGATTCTGCCGAGAATTTGTAAATGGAAACTTCACACATACACTTTGTGCATATTAATGTACAGTATATTAGTGTTTGATTTTGCACTTGTAGACGGTATGGCATACTATGCCCACTAATTATAACTAAGTTATAATATTTTTTGTCCAGTTGATTGTAAAAGAACCTTTGGTTTCTTGTCTTTTTTTTTTCCAGAGCATTTCCAAATTATTTTAGAAATATTTTTGATGGTATTTGAGAATATTTTACGGTTGTGTCATGTTTGAATTTGTAAGGAGTATTGCTTTGTTTTTTCATGGCACATCTTTCCATTATTGTGAACCTTCCTGATCTGAGATGTCTTTCCTTGAAAAAAAGATACCTTGTGTCTTTCCTTTTTTGAGAAACGTCTTTCCTTGAGCAAAGAATTTCTTCAGTTTCCTAATGAGAATTTAAGAATTATATATTTCCCCCAAATCTCCCCTTAGAAAAAAGAAATTAAGAATCTGCTATTTGTTGTGAAACTAAGAGCATATGGTAAAAATGCAACATAAATGTTTAATACCATGACATAAAAGTAATTTGTAGTACAAATGGGATTCACTGGTATGCAGGTAAGCCCCTTAAAAGTATCTCCACCCAGATAATACAGATTGAAAAGGGCTGAAGGTGATCCCAGAAAACAAGAATGAAGAACCTATAGTTTTCTAGCTCCCTCACTTTGTACCTGAGAAAGAGCATCATGTTTATGTTAGGCTGATGGTATTTTCTGGCAGACAGATTCACCCGTAGGCAGACACAGCTCATTATTAGTAAATTAATAAATCCAGCCATCAAGGTCATTCTTTTAAGAATTATTGTATTGAATTATGATGTT
This sequence comes from Notechis scutatus, assembly GCF_049901735.1. Lineage (NCBI taxonomy): Eukaryota > Metazoa > Chordata > Lepidosauria > Squamata > Elapidae > Notechis > Notechis scutatus. The sequence continues at coordinate 164,826,977 of NC_142011.1, forward strand.
TTAATTCAGTATGCTGCTTCTAGATAAAACTTTAAATGTTGTCCAAGTTCTTCAGACATTCCATTTTGAATACATAATTTTAACATATTTTGCAGGAATCTGTCAGCAGTATGTATAGGGAGCTTTATAATGTTAGTATTACACCAAATGTACAAATTCCTTGGATTATGAAATCTGGGATTATATAATCTTATCATATTTAAATTCTCAAGTTGAGCTCAACTACTGATACTTATATTTTACATACCAGATACTCATTTTTACATGTATACATAGTATTGCCTTATTACCGAAATATTCTGTTTTAACTGAATATTTGAATATATGAACAGCGGTCCCTGAGTTGCTTTTCCTAGGTGAAATTTCATTCACTTTTTTTTAATAACCTCTTCTTCCATTTGTAAAACTGCTGATTTTGGATAGAATCAACCTCATTATGTTTGATTCAAAAAGACTGGACTTGGAATATATTTTAATTCTCTCTTGAATAAAGCCCAACCTTTGGTGCCTATATTTTAATTTTGAAGCCACTAGTTTCAAAATCTGGAGCTAGGCAGCCTAAACTTACTGTGATAAATAAACATGCAAATAAAATACCTACATGGACATATGTTTTCTTGGCAATAGTATAGAAGTGATTTATCACTATCTTCTTTGGGATTTTTTTTAAAATATCCCAGACTATCGTTCAGCTTTGGGATTCTTGGTAAAATTATATCCAAATACATGGAAGCTAAGAAGTCCCATTCTTCTTGGCATTCTTTGGGCTTGGTGTTGCCACTTGATGTGATACATGCGTTATTAAGATCCATAATGGTCAAACTATACATTTGTTAGGACCTCTCAAAATTGTGGGTTATCTTTCATGCACTTTTATCCTTCTTCTTGCTTCCAAAGGGGTTAGACTTAACACTCATTTAAAATTTAAAAACTTGTCAAGTTTTGTGAAGGCTCTTTAAGATATGGGTGCACTCCAGGCATGAGGATCAGAGTGCTGGTTATTGCTTGTAATGTGATTATTATTTGTTTAGACTCAATTAGGTCCTCAGCTGTTGCTTGTATCAGGTTGTTGTGTTGTTTTTAAATGATGTAAGTTGCCCAGAGCTCTTACTGTGAGATGGGCAGTTATATAAATTGAATCAATCAATCAGTCAATGAATAGAAAACAAAATAATTCCCAAAACATGGGAATTGGGAATATGGGAACATAATGTTAATTTGATAGTGTCTACCAGCAAATGATTCCACTTTTCTGAGCTTATTTGAAGAAAAGTAGCAGGAAGTAAAAGAGCAACCTGTTGTTCATACTAGTAACTTATTTTTGTTGACTCTCCTGCTTACTTGCATTCTAGTGGTGAGGAAATGCTGAATTAAATCACTAGGACAACTCCTGGAATAATGCACAAACACAGAGAGCTAGCATATTTTGTGTATGTGTGTGTGTGTGAGTGAGTGTATTATGCCAACATACCAAGATGTGATAAGTAAAATATAATTTCTTTCCATAAGAATACCCAGAGGAGCTGTGAATCTATTTTTAATGAGACAGTACATTCCACATCCATTTAAGGGAAATATGCTGAAACACTATATCGTCAGAACATCTGGGATTTATTTGATGCCTTTTTTGTTTGTTTGTTTTAGAGTAATTCCTTTCAGACTATAACATCTAAGTCTCTTTGTCCCAATTCTGTGTCTCTTAGGTAGGATTTAAACCAAGATTGTTGAGAAAAAAAATCTTTCCCAAATAAGCTTACTGAATATAATGTGAAACATTTTTAGAAATAGAAGTAACATTGCATAAATTGTTGTCCCCCCACATTTCTTCATTTTTTATTTGAAACTGTAGCCTACAAAGTGAGTGCAACTGCGCAATTAGGAAGCCTTGTTCTTTTTTACAACGCATATTAAAAAGGGTGCTATCATTTGTATAATTAGGATTACCAACTCTACTTTTTTGACCCCCTCCCTTCATTCCACAGATTCTTCTGGTCTTCATTCATTTATTATACTTAAGTACCCCAGGAAGACACCTAGTACATACCTATGCACAATACAGGATATATATAAAGCCATCAACTATTAGTATTACTTTCTAACAAGTTTTTTGGATGGGCTAAAGCATTTAAAATAAAGATGCTGGAGATATATTTATTTTCTCCTAGCTGCTTAATTATATCATTTGGTGTTCCTATCCTATGCTCCTGTTTTGATCAGTGACTACACCAGAGGTGGTATTCAGCAGGTTCTGACCAGTTCTGGAGAACCGGTAGCAGAAATTTTGAGTAGTTCGGAGAACCGGCAAATACCACCTCTGACTGGAGATTTTACAGTATCCTTCCCCTGCCACACCCTCCAAGCCACGCCCACAGAACCAGTAGTTTTAAAAAAAAACGGAATCCCTCAACTGGACTACACCCTGGGATTTTCAATCATAGTCACACACGATGTTTGTGGCAGTTATGTTCCATGGTCAATGAAAACTTGAGTATATATGGATTCAAGGGTTAAGTTTTCTTCCATAAAATATTACCTACCAAAAGTAGGTAAATTAATGATGCAAAATATCATTTTCATTATGTATCATTATATGATTTTGCCATCTCAGATTTTCCACTTCCCCATTCTGATTTTAAAAAACAAATAAAAAAGGAAGAAAGGAAGAACAGAAGGAGGAAAGAAAATATAGAAAAGAAAGGAAAGAAGGAAGAAAAAGGAAGGAAGGAAAAAGGAAAAAAAGAAAGAGAAAGAAAGAAAGAAAGAAAGAAAGAAAGAAAGAAAGAAAGAAAGAAAGAAAGAAAGAAAGAAAGAAAGAAAGAAAGAAAGAAAGAAAGAAAGAATGACTGGATGTGTACTTATATTAATGCAAATAACAAGATCCACTTTTAATGATTTATGAGAAATAGGCATACTGTGACATTCCTTGTCCTGGTTTTCATCTCTTCTCTTTGCCAACCCTCTGTAGAAAAGTTTTTCTGACCATTGTTTCCAGGAATCATAAGATAAGTATTTCATGAATGTACTAAATGCTATACTTGAGTATGAACATGTACGCAAAAGAGACTTATGTGAGCATTGTTTGAAAAATGGGATCTTGAAAAAAAAGGAAATTATCTTCTTTCTCTTCCATTTTTAATCTGTATTTTCATCTTCTATTATGTTTTCATCTTCTGTTCTTATTGTTACTTAAATGTGACTCACAGAAATAGTAAGCAGACTCTGAAGCAGACAGAAATAAACAATTTGAAAACAATTTCACCTTTACTTTTAAGTATTCTACTTAGCCTTCTGCTAAACTACTATCAATTGTTGTAATTTTAATCTCATTGTTGAAATATATTTATATCTCTGACTCAGTTGGCATCTCACAATGATTACATGGAAATGCAAAATATCTAAGGACACCCTTCATAGACTCATACAAAACTAAGAGGGTAGAAGGATTGGAAGAATTGAGAGGTTTTTAAATACAAAATATTATTTGAGTGATATATTTACTTCACAGTTACATATTTCTTCTAAAATTTAAAGTACACTTAATTCACTACGAGCTGATAACTAAAATAAAAACATTAGTGGAGTATAATTCTTTTTCAATGACATAACAAAGATAATTTGTTGGCTGAACTAAAGAAAAACAAAGCATATAAGCTTTAAACTCTTTTTTATGCAAACAGAATTAAGTTGTATGATGATCCAATGAGGAAACATAACTTTAAAATAATAAAATTCTGATTAAAACAAAAATATTATTTAAAAAAGGAACAATTTTGCTTTCAAATCTGGGTTTCTGTTGATCATATGGTCTGTCCTTATTGAAATTAATTATATCTTCAAAAGTACTCTCTCAAGAAGAGGAAGCGATGAGAAAGAATTTTATTGGTGCTTCTTGGATGCTAATTTCAAAAAGCAAAATAGTTGTTGGGTGTTTACAAGTACCCCTGGGACAGCTAATTATTATTAATCACCTGAAAGGAGAAAATGCATCATTCCAAAAATCAAAAAGGATCTATACCAGGGGTGTCAAACTCAAGACCCGGGGGTCGCATCCGGCCCGTAGGGTGCTTAGATCTGGAAATAGTGAAGGACCAGCCCGCAGTGCTTCTGTCAGCGAAACGGAGCTGACAAGGTCTGCACATGGCCCTCCTGAGCTCCATTTTCACTGGCAGAGGGATGCAAGAGGCCATCACAGCAGAAAATGGAGCTCAGGAGCCCGTTTTCACTAGCAGAGCACTTGGGCCATCACAGGTGCCCCCTGACACAATGACATCATGCTGACCATGCCCACCATGGCCACATCCACCATGGCCTCCAAAGATCAGACAGAACCCTGATGTGGTCCTGAATTAAATCAAGTTTGACCCCTTTATACTGTATACAGTTATTTATATACAGACAAATCTAGACCTAATTTTTATAATATAGGCAGACTACCTCTCCAAAGTAAGAAGTAAGGAAGTGACCTCTCATTTACTGTCCTAATATTAGTTTTTAACATGTAGCTTCAAAGCTTCTTAAACTCTTTTAAGGTTCCTTGAAAGACACTGGAAAACCTAAATAGAGGACACTCTGAAATAAGTATGCTGGGACAACTCTAGAAGACTGTTGAAAAGAGGGATATGGGTCACTCCAAAAAACAGCACTTCTATAAGAATGTTTAGGGCTAGCATCCTTTCATGTTTATGACATCTTTGTTTCCCAGAACGTGAGGAATAAGTTGTATATAAAAATACTTTTAGTTGGTCTTTTCTTCTTTTTACGCCAACCCTCATGTTTTATCTGTCTGAAATAATATGAATATAGATGTCAGAAGAGCACATTTGTTCTAATGTTTCTCAGAAGCTCATCTTCACATAACTTTCTGGTGGATATTGGCTTTGTAGAAACCCAAATAGAAATGATATTACATGGCCTATGAAACTTTTAGCTGAGAAATATCATGAAAATTAGGAAACCAAGGTTTCTTCTTGTTTCCCTCCTGCCCTCCTTCTCTGTGTATCACTCATATAATACTTATTTGCATCTAATAAAATCACTAACAGTACAGTTTTGTTCCCTGAACAAGTAAATGAACTTCTAGACATTCACATTAAATTCCATTAATGCACATACCTTCAGGCTCTCTTAGAATGAAAATGCCATTATCATGAAAATGGAAATAATCCCAATTTTCAAAGAGGTTAAGTGTTTCATGAAGCAGCTTCCACACTACTCAATATTCATAATTCTTAATATGTAACATATAATACCTATTTATACTACAGTTATATTAGGACACACAATTGCAGGTTACTTCAGAGTAGCAAGTAAGATTTGAACATTAAAATTAGTTTAAGATGGGTTACCTTCCATTGGCATCATATAGAATCATTGATATGTAATAATGTCATGCAAAATAAGTTCTTATATCTCAGATCTGCCTGTTATCAGGTAAACTGAGAGGAAATGTACGTTGGAAAGCTAGAGATAATAATATTTGAGATATTTCAAAATCCTAGTTCGCAATGAAACTTGCTGTTTCATGGGAACTTCACAGAACATAATTGCTAAGGAAACACATGTTTTCTTGCAGTTAAGTAGTTAATTACTGACTAGAATTAATTTCATTTGTTCACAGTACTATTTCTGCATGTGTGTCCTATTTAATGTAGTGTTAAAGAAATATGAAAACACTTAAGAAATATTTCCTGTTTGGGGAACTTAATTCTTTCTATTTATACCTGACAGAAGGGCAAAATGCTCCAAGATTTATTTATATTCCAGTGTAAGTTGGGCTAATGAGTCATTGGAACACCATATGCACTAAATGCAAAGGTTGCAAAAACTTCAGGAACTGGATAGTTTTTTTGTTTTAGAACCTAACTTACCTCTCAGCAAATTTCAGTGTTCTAGTATAGTTGAGCTCAGGCCCTTAAGTCATCAATGTGGACCCTACCATCGATACAGTTGGCATGTACAGTTAATTTTGTTTTCCACTTTGTAGAACTCATTCTAGGAAACAAACTATTACTGGAGTTGAAGTAAGCCCATTGCAGTATCAGAAGAAGTCCAAACATAATATTTATTTATACAAAAATATGTATTCCACCCCTTCCAAAGACTCTTGATGATTTATAATAACAACCAACATAAAGTTTACAAAACTGGACCAAATAAACTAATAATAAACAACAAAACATGACCTACAAATCAGGTCGAGAAGGCAACTCATTCATTTCTTCCCTAAGTTTCCTGAAGTGTCCCAGAGGCTTATAGGGTAGATGGAGGTCATAGAGCAATTTGTTCCATAGTGTAGGAAATAAACAAAGAAACAAACTTTTCATGAGCAGCGATAGATAATTCTAGAACTTTATGTAGGCCTTTTAAATATGTAATTTGTTTTCAAAAGGATTCTTATAATGTTTTAATAATATTTTAAGATCTGTTTTAATTGCATTTGCATAAGCTGTTCTCGGCCATTAAATGTAGGTACCATTCAGAAATTCAGATAAGTATATAAGCAAGAAAGTTTTTACCATGAAATGTTAGAAAGCCCCACTAACCAACTGGGAGGATCAATCATCTGAAACAACTCTCTACACTTGCATTAAAAAAAAAAAAGTGTAAATTTCTCCCCCGCAGATCTGTTGGACATGGTGAGTTCAACAAGTCATATGACACAAATTTCTCAAATGATTAAAGAAAAAATAGATGGAAAATGGAGCCCAGATAAATTGGGAGACTCACAAGTACCAGACAGAAGTGGTGCCAGATGGTGCTGCTGAGAATAAAACAATGATGCAGATAGTTTGCAGGATCATGACTTTCTTAAAGCAGTGTCCAAAAACAGCACATATATATGCTATGAAAAGTGCCATTAGAGTTTCAGTATTTAACTATTAATCAGCAGTTCTCAAAGCCTAAAAGAAAATTATCACTCTTTCTCTTCCCAACCGATCCTGTCAAATTTAGTACGTCTAGTCTTTGAAATGCCATTACTTGACCAATTTGAATTGTTCCTGAATATTGTTCTCATTACCTCTCACCCTGAAGCTGGAACTTTGCTGCCCAGTTTCTCAAAATTTGATCCCCGGTTTTGGACATATTTTCTTGTCTTATGGTCTGCAACACTTTGGGCTGGTTTAAGGGCTACTCAATTAATATCTTGTAATAGTTCTGCTTTAGGCCATAAACTGAAATATAATTCATTTTAATTAGCAGAATTTTAAGTCATCATTCTTCCTATGTTTTATGGTCTTGTAAGAAAATTCTTATATAAAAAAATGACTCCTGGTCTGAGGACAACCTGGAGAAAATATCCTCTGGTTTGTTCCTTCCCTTATCAATAATCCTTTTTAGTGATTAATAGTAAGGGTGCTGATTACACCACATTACAATTTACCAAACGACTCAGAGCAATGCTGTTGCAGAACATGGAAGAAAACCAAATGATACTTTGGTTCAGCTACCTGGTGATATACACTGTTTGCTTGGCTGGGAAAGAAAAATAACGGAGAAAGCCTTGTGCCAGGAGATTCTGATTCATTTCTCTGAGGTGCTTCAAGTTGCCTTACAGCAGAGTCTCCAAGCTATGCTGGCTGGAAAATTCTGGGAGTTGAAGTCCACAAGTCTTAAAGTTGTCAAGTTTGGGGACCCCTGTCTTACAGCTCCTTGATCAGTTTCAAAGCTGAAAAGGTTTGATTCTGTGTGCTGAGCATAAATGCAGGTATCTTTGACCTGCTGCAGGGAACTATATAAGAGTGCAGTAGTAATAATATGAATAACATGATGCAGCCTCTTTACTCTTGGAGTAGAGTAGGTTCACAAAGCAGTTTGGAGAGGTTATGCTTGAGCCTTCACTAAAGAAAATCTCCAAAATACAACTCAATGTACCATCTTTTCTATAAAAGATGTCCTTCTGGTGACCCAATAATAAAAGCCGAGGGAAGAACTTGAATCAGAAATGAATAGTCTGTCAGACTATCTTCTTGGGTGTTAGCTATTCCTGCCAGCTTAGTATCATCTGCAAATTGGGTAAGTTCCCCTTCTATTCCCTCCTCTATGTCGTTAATGAAGATATTAAAGAGTACTTGGCCTGAGACAGAACCTTGTGGCACCCCACTGCTTACTTCCCTCGATGTAGACTTAGACCCATTAAGGACTACTCGTTGAGTATGGTTTGCCAGCCAGTTGCGAATCCATCTAGTGGTGGTGCTATCTATTCCACGTTTTTCTAGCTTACTGTTATGGTTAAGAGGTATGTTTTGATTAAGTTATGGTATTTATATTGTCAAATTAAGTGCTGTTTGCTAAGTTATTTGGGAAAAGAAATCTATTTTTGACACTAATTTGGGGATTAAATTCCTTGTAATTTATTCTAAGCTTTCAAAAAAGCATTTACATTCACAAATAGTGGAAAAGACTTAATCTTGACAAGCTGATTAATATGTTCATTTTATCCATATAATAATAAAAGAAAGCATTTCAGAAAAATGGCTTGGTTAGCTGTAAATTGGTCTAGTATATGGATTCCAAACATTGTAAGAATACATGTGAGAAAAGGAGAAAGAGAAAGCTATGGAGATTGCCTGTGAACTCTCACTGACCTGGACTGCTAGTGAGGTGGTAAATCTGATTCTTGCCAGTCCTAATCCAGCACTCTAATCTTCATGCCACACTGACACTTCTAGATAAAGTTAAACAGAAATAAGGCAGAAAAGTATACATGGAGAAAAAGCTATATACCATTTGGCTTCCACCATAAGATCCACAATTATAATTATTTTCCCCTTTTTCCCATTTCTCTTTGTGCTAGAAATGACTTAGATGTGTATGGCTATATGGAATTCACAAATGAAACTTGAAGGCTAAGGTACATATGCTTGTGTTAGCACAATCATCATGTACCTGTACATAAGAACAATTCTTAAATGAAAGCATTAAGGATATGGTTTAGAGATAAACCTCTTATGAAAGAATTTTATTCCAGAATTTGATCATTATTCACATTCTATTACCAACAACAACAACAACAACAACAACAACAACAACAACAACAACATAATCATCAGTCAAGGGAAATGTGTCACTCTGACTAATCAGAGTACAGCTTCCTTTCTCTGCTACCGAACTCTTCTGTGGACGATTAATGTATGCTTGTTACCTATAGCTTTCAGGGACAATGCAGCACAATCTAATGAGGTTTCATAGATCTGTTGTTCTCTTCAACATATAGTCCTGAGGAAGCCCAATATCTGTATGAATTGTATGTTATTATTTTTCTGGTGCAGTATCTCAGAATACAAGGTGAAGCCTTATGGGGAGAAAAATATTATAATATAAAAATGTGGCTACTATACTTGCTCTTTGTTGCAGGGGCAATCATGATCTTCCTTGCATTGACAGAGAGAAATACCTTGCTTATCTGAATTAGCACTCTAAAGAAAAAAGAGGAAAGGAAGAAAAAGAAAAAAGTGCAGAAAGAAAAGAGCAAAAGAAATAGAAGAATCTTGTTATGTTCTTTGCAGCAAATACAAGTATGATTACAAAATTGTCTTTTACTCTGGTTACAGAAATAAAAGCTGTATTTTTTTCTACTATCTAGATTTTTTTTTCTAATCATCAAAACCAGAATCATGATTTTTTTTGTTTTTATTTCATGCAAACGTTTATAAAAGATTTCAAGCAAACAATAAATATAGACAATTATCTTTTGTCTTATCAGAAAAAGTCACTTTAGCTATCTCGGCAATTTCAAGTTTACCACCATTCCTCCATTGTGGATTCCACTTTTGAGCATATAATAATCTTACTGCAGTTACATATAATAACAAAGTTCCATTACTTTTTTCCCCATCTATCTATCCATTAGCCTCCAAAGAAAAATTTCTGGTTTCAATTGTACATTAGTCTTTAAATTAATGTCTTTATACCCAAACTTTTCTGGCTGTTTTACAAATCCACCAAACATGATGTAAGATAAAAGAATCAGTTTGGTATAGTGGAAAGGTGCTGCCTTGAAACCAGGGAATTATGAGTTCTAGTTCAGCCTTAGGCATGAGTGACCATGGGCCAGTTACAAGTATCCATGTCATCCAAATCTCAGATCACGGGTTTCCAATTTACCCACTCTTTCAACCAAACTAAACAACAAGTAACAAAGTACAGTTTCAAATCAGGTGGACCCAATCCTCTTCTCTCCTTTGCATGATCCTTCGTCTTATATTTAACTTGTGTTTTTTTACTCCTACCATACAATTTTAGATAAATCTTCTGTCAAATGGTACATCAGTTGTCAAAACAGGTATTGTTTGATATAAAAATAACATTCTAAAAATGTTCAAGTTAATCATAGAAATTCTCTCTGTACAGTGTACTTTCCCTCATTTTAACATATCTTTTTACACTCTATTCCATCTGTCCTAACTTCTTCTTCTTCTTCCTCCTCCTCCTCCTCCTCCTCCTCATTATTATTATTATTATTATTATTATTATTATTATTATTATTATTATTATTATTATTATGAAATAACATACAGTTTATATTTGTCATAGTGATGCCCAAATATTTTATCTTTCCAATCTGAAAACTCATTTTATTCATTAGTTCTGTTTCATCTTCCATTTTCATATTTTTGTTGAATTCTTTGTCTTCTATTTATTAATCTTATTAAACTGAAAAACATTCTAGCATCCACTCTAAAATTAATAGCTATGGATTTTGGATTTTTTCACTTAAAACATTATGGGTATGATTGCTTTTCCAAGTAAATTCTTATTGCTTCACAGTCATCTGGAACATTCAGTAGATTCTAGATGAACATTCTAGATGAGACCTCAGAAGCCTTATATGTGGCTTTTAGAAGTAAGAAACCCATCCTGCTTTGCAAAGAAGTTTCAAATGAATACTTTGTGTGAATCTTTATTGAAACAAACAAACAAAAAGCACCATTTCAGAATTTTGCATAGGCTTTCTAGATATTATGGCTGTGCAATACTGTGGTGGAATGATTTGATTTGATCAAAATATCCCAAGGAAGCACATCTGCAAGAAAGTACTTTGTCCACCTTTGTGGTCTTCTGGGCAACATATGTGCAGAAATTGATTTCCTCAAAGTAAAGCAGCTAATTGAGGCAGATGGGGGGCCCTACCTTATTTGGTCTGAGTATCTTGGCAGATGGCATTGCCTGAAGGAAAGTATAAAGACAGATTGTGTCCTTTTTGCTTCATTGTATTATACATATACATACATGTATACTCACACACAAACACACTTTATTCTCAGTGTTGTACTTCACAAACCTATGTATGTAATAATAAATTGTTAGCCTCCACAATGCCACAAGGCTCTTTGCAGATTTTACTGCAAAAGTTTAATATACAGTAGTTACTCCACTGGCAAATGTCTTGTTTGTTTTGGAAAATAATTACTCTGACATTCTTAAGACAGAGTATGTTCTTTATCTTTAGAAAAAGAGAACTGTAAATGTTGAGTGGCTGAAATCATGGGGCACTTAGCCACAAGATAATGTCATAAAATAACAAATTTATCAATCTATTTTTATTTTATCCTAAAAGAAAAAAGTCACCAGACTTTTGCCCACCATGAAATGTGCAAGACTTTGGCAAGGCAAAATTTTACATGCAAACAAAATAAAATAGATCCCAGTCTTGCACTTTGATCCAATACTGTATAATGGTTTTGAATCTAAAATTATATTCATTGTCTCATTCATTGTGATTTTATCTGTGCAGATATAAACCAAATTTTGGGGTTAATACTGCAGCAGTTCTAGTTCCCTACATCTTCAGAAGGAAGGGCATTTCTTCTGCACATACAATCCTCTAGAGGAATTTTGGTAACTAATCTGGATGAATCAAATCATCGCTGCTGTGTATGATTAATTTTAGGCCAATTTAATTTCTAAGTCATGGATTTTGATTGCTTAGATGCATGTGAGTAGAATTGCCCTGGAGCAGCCAGTAATGATTAACTGTTGGTTTTAGCTGAAAATCTATCAGGAGGCCAATTTTTATGTATGCCTGTCCATATTATTAACCCACATTTGCTTCATGAAATTTAATGCATAGATAATGTGTGGGTGGTTTCTTTTCTGTTTATGTTCATACAGAATTATATCCCATTTTTCTTCTCTTTAGTGATATTGTTTTTCCATTTCCATTAACTTTGAATAGAAAACATATGCAATAATGAAAGTGAAATTGCAGAAAAATACCATCTGCTATGCAGCTTTTATATAACCTAACCCTTCTGAAATGGTTCCTTCCAAAAGAGATGGATTACAATCATCAATTGTCAACCATCATAGGCACTGAAATTTCAGGATTTGTAGAATAACACAGAATAGAAGACATAAGATTTTGTGTGTTTGTGAGTGTGTGATTTAAACTGTTTAAAGTTATTTGGAGATGTTATCATGGTAGCGATGATGAAATGTCTTCATCTGACTGGGTTGTATATTGGCCACTCTTAGAAGGAGACTGAACAATCAAATGTCCTCTAACATCTTTTTTATCCCATCTTTATTATTTCTATAAGTAACTCAAGGGGTGAACTTGTATAACACGATTACTCTTGTTATTCATCAGAAGTTGAAGTATTAAGCACCTCTGACTTGCCATTTTAAGCCTGATTTGCTTGTAAGGAAAGTAAAGACAAAAGAAAAGCAAAGGATGGAGAAAAAGTAGGCCAATGTAAACATAGGAATAAATAAATGAATAAATGAAGAAGGGTTGTTTTTAAAGAATTGGGATCTGGAGTGGATTGGAAAATAAATGAATGTGGAGATTCCTGGAAAGGAATAGGCAGCTGGTTACTTTCTAGATGTTGCTGTACAACTCCACAACATGGCTAATGGAAATTGATTTGAAGAATCATAGTTTAACAGCATCTGGAGAACTATGTAGAGATAATGAACAGAAATAAGAGATGTATATAGCCAAAAGCTATAAAAATTAGGAAATCTGTATGTAGCAAATCATTAAACAAACTAGTCATGCTTTGTAGGCTTCTGGTATATATTCTGAACGATGACTTCTATTTTATCTGAAACATTCCAGATAAATTCCAGTCAAATTTTTCAGTGTTGCAGAATACAGATTCCCCCCCACAAGGTTTTTCTTTTGTAATAAAATGGTTAAACAGCATTTGGGGAAACTGATACTATACTATTTGTATTCTCTTACAAACAAGCCTCATAGAAATTCAGGTTCTTTCTTTCTTTTGCCTTAAAAGATGTATGTGCAGGAGAGTAATTATTTGGATGAAAATTATAATTCATTCAAATGGATGATTTGGGTGGCATTTCCCCCCGAAGTCAATACAGTACCATGGACTGGTATGTATGTATATATATATTAATGATGTAGTTACCTAATCCTAAATACCTCATTACAAATCCCCTAAGTTAGTCGATTGCTTCTCTGTGCGACAAATATTTATGATGTGATTTTAAATTGGGTCCCAGACTGATACTTTTGATTGACAAGATTTCAGGAAATACTTCTTATCTAACAAGCAGTATCAGAACAAATGCACAAAAAGCCACACTATCTCCTTTAATAATATTTCCTCTTTACAAAAATCTCATAGAGACATGGCAGACATCTCTTTTATTAACGGTATGCAACTAAATTGATCCTAAGAAGCCCTTGGGAAAATGTTGCTTGACTTGCATTTAGAGTTGCTAATGAAGAAATCTCAGATAGAGGTGTGGACAAATGCTGTGGGGCTTATTGTTTACTTTGATCTTGTCCCATCTGAAAGGAAGCAAAGAAAGAAGTCAACCAATGGTAAAATATTAGCCATTGGGCTGTATGATAGAAATAAATGAAAAGGTTCCAAATGGAGATATCCAGTTGAGGTATTCCTGAGATTTCACATTGTTCCTTCAACAATAATGTCACTGGATATTTTGTCTCTTCCTTAAGGAATGTACAACTCGGAAGGTAATGAGAATTATTGTTTGTTATTATATCTTGTAGTTAATTATTTATAAATTTTATACATATATTTTGTATCCTGCTTTTTGCAGCCTTCTAAAAACAATGAGCATTTCCTTTGGTAGCCAGCACTGAGGGATTAGCAATCTTTTATAATATTTTGGTGGCTGGATATTTAATGCAGAGAATTTAATGCAGGGAAATAATCCAAGTTGAGTATGGCCATATCATATATACTGCAGTGTCATGAATGTGTTAGTTTTCCATAGTTTTTGTTTTTGGATTATTATCTGTTCACAACAATGTGAAATCATAGCTGGCAGTTTTTTTTAATCTGGTGTTGGCCTTTGTATTCATCAAGTTCATTCCAAGTAAATAGAAAGTTGTAATGTATTAATGTAGTATACAGTATGTGTGGATCCAAGCAATGTGGCCTTTTGTAATTTATAGAAGGACATTTTGTAAATATACATATTTTCTAAGTACTATCCAAGATTTTTTATGGAGAATTTTCTACATTCTCTTGGGTAGAAAAAAACCTGTGTGTTTCAGATAACCACCAAGTTATCTGAACAGCAAAGTTAAGTTATTCTTCCTCTGTTTCCCACACCCACCCCTAACACATAGCCAAGATAGAAATTTATTCACGGGAATTATGGAGACAGTTATCTTGAGATAGTGATTTAGTTTACTATTCAACATCTGAATTACATTGCAGATCTCCACAGACGATCATGCTGCTGCATATTTAGAGAAAGAGAAAAAGCTGCAAATAAAATAAAGAATAAAAACGTGAGTGACTGGCAATTTCATTCTAATTATAATCTGGGAGGATAAATCATGGACAAAACCAGCAAGCCTGTCTTGAATGTTTGCCATGAAAATATCTTTCTTTGATTGGCATGTGCTTAGAAAGCAAAAGCTGAATGCACCCGTTTTGAAATACTTGCGGGCACAAAAGGCCAGATTCCAATGGCTTTACTCATACTGAATAGCACAATACACAGCATTGGACTGAAATTATTTGGTATTACTTGTTCAGTAAGGATTTATGGTTCATAAATAACAGTGTGAGGCTTTGGCAAGGATTCTAAGACTAGCACTTGATCTTAAGAAATATTGCAGGCAGGCAAGAACTCAAATCATCTTCAGATTCTTCTTCGGTGTGCTTCTCAGAGTGATGTGAGCTTTCAAACAACTGCTAAATGTGACTTGACTGGGTGGGGGCTTGGCTGCGTTCCGATTGGGTGGGGTGTGTTCTCATTGGTTGGAGGCTTGGCTGTGTTCTGATTGGATGGGGGGCTGGCCGTGTTCTGATTGGCTGGAGGCGTGCTCTGTTCAGGTGGGGGCTTGGGGATTTGAGCTGGTGAGCTGGGATCTTGCTGTTTGGCTTTGAGTTCGTGGTCGTGCCACATCTTCATGGTGGGGGTCAGTTCGCTTCATGTATGGCTCAGATGGGTTTGAAGTGGGTAGTGATGCAGCTGCAATGCGGCTTCTGGTCTGTGGTCGTGTCTCATCTTCTGTGTGGGTGTGAGTCTGATTTTTACGTGGAAGTGTGGTGGTGGCATCTTGTGTGGCCCTCGTGGGTGTGGGTCTGGTGTCATTCATCATGTTGGGTACTCGTCTGTTCATGAGGGCGGGTTTCCAAATGGCTGGTAAGCGGGAGGTGTCATCTCTTTTATTCATGCTGTGTGGGCGTTTTTCTATCTCTATGGCTTCTCTGATTATTCTGCTGCTGAAGTGTTCAGTTTTGGCGATAGTTCTGGTATTTTTAAAGTCAATCTCATGTCTTCAACGCGTGCACTTATTCTTCTGTTAGTTTGTCCAACGCACTCTCACACCACCACCCAGCACAGATCAATTCCGTAGCTGAGACACTCATCTCCAGAACAAAATGCTTAGCTGATGAACAACACCAAAAAACCGAACTAAACACTCTCACCAACGTACTAACAGCCAATGGATTTCAAAGAAAGAAGATCACCCACCTAATCCAAAAAGAAACCCCAACCAAAATCCAAGACAGAGAACAAGAGAACGGCAAAGCCCTCCTCCCATATATAAAAGGCACTACAGACAAAATCAGCAAGATCCTCCAAAAACACAACATTAAAACAGCATTCTGCACAAACAGAAAAATATCCACCATCCTAAGAAACCCTAAAGACAAAATCGAGTTAGAAAACCAAGGAGTATATGAAATCCCTTGCACTGCCTGCCTCACCACATACATTGGACAAACTAACAGAAGAAAAAATACCAGAACTATCGCCAAAACTGAACACTTCAGCAGCAGAATAATCAGAGAAGCCATAGAGATAGAAAAACGTCCACACAGCATGAATAAAAGAGATGACACCTCCCGCTTACCAGCCATTTGGAAACCCGCCCTCATGAACAGACGAGTACCCAACATGATGAATGACACCAGACCCACACCCATGAGGGCCACACAAGATGCCACCACCACACTTCCACGTAAAAATCAGACTCACACCCACACAGAAGATGAGACACGACCACAGACCAGAAGCCGCACTGCAGCTGCATCACTACCCACTTCAAACCCATCTGAGCCATACATGAGCGAACTGACCCCCACCATGAAGATGTGGCACGACCACGAACTCAAAGCCAAACAGCAAGATCCCAGCTCACCAGCTCAAATCCCCCAGCAGCTGGGACTAGCCTGAGCACGGCCAAGCCCCACCTGAACAGAGCACGCCTCCAGCCAATCAGAACACGGCCAGCCCCCATCCAATCAGAACACAGCCAAGCCTCCAACCAATGAGAACACACCCCCACCCAATCGGAACGCAGCCAAGCCCCCACCCAGTCAAGTCACACCCCACTGGCAGTTAGAAGGAAGAAGCAGCTGAAAGCTCACATCACTCTGAGAAGCACAGAGCCGAAGAAGCAAGCCTGAATGTGATTTTAAATTGGGTCCCAGACTGATACTTTTGATTGACAAGATTTCAGGAAATACTTCTTATCTAACAAGCAGTATCAGAACAAATGCACAAAAAGCCACACTATCTCCTTTAATAATATTTCCTCTTTACAAAAATCCCATAGAGACATGGCAGACATCTCTTTTATTAACGGTATGCAACTAAATTGATCCTAAGAAGCCCTTGGGAAAATGTTGCTTGACTTGCATTTAGAGTTGCTAATGAAGAAATCTCAGATGAGAGGTGTGGACAAATGCTGTGGGGCTTATTGTTTACTTTGATCTTGTCCCATCTGAAAGGAAGCAAAGAAAGAAGTCAACCAATGGTAAAATATTAGCCATTGGGCTGTATGATAGAAATAAATGAAAAGGTTCCAAATGGAGATATCCAGTTGAGGTATTCCTGAGATTTCACATTGTTCCTTCAACAATAATGTCACTGGATATTTTGTCTCTTCCTTAAGGAATGTACAACTCGGAAGGTAATGAGAATTATTGTTTGTTATTATATCTTGTAGTTAATTATTTATAAATTTTATACATATATTTTGTATCCTGCTTTTTGCAGCCTTCTAAAAACAATGAGCATTTCCTTTGGTAGCCAGCACTGAGGGATTAGAAATCTTTTATAATATTTTGGTGGCTGGATATTTAATGCAGAGAATTTAATGCAGGGAAATAATCCAAGTTGAGTATGACCATATCATATATACTGCAGTGTCATGAATGTGTTAGTTTTCCATAGTTTTTGTTTTTGGATTATTATCTGTTCACAACAATGTGAAATCATAGCTGGCAGTTTTTTTTTAATCTGGTGTTGGCCTTTGTATTCATCAAGTTCATTCCAAGTAAATAGAATGTTGTAATGTATTAATGTAGTATACAGTATGTGTGGATCCAAGCAATGTGGCCTTTTGTAATTTATAGAAGGACATTTTGTAAATATACATATTTTCTAAGTACTATCCAAGATTTTTTATGGAGAATTTTCTACATTCTCTTGGGTAGAAAAAAACCCGTGTGTTTCAGATAACCACCAAGTTATCTGAACAGCAAAGTTAAGTTATTCTTCATCTGTTTCCCACACCCACCCCTAACACATAGCCAAGATAGAAATTTATTCACGGGAATTATGGAGACAGTTATCTTGAGATAGTGATTTAGTTTACTATTCAACATCTGAATTACATTGCAGATCTCCACAGACGATCATGCTGCTGCATATTTAGAGAAAGAGATAAAGCTGCAAATAAAATAAAGAATAAAAACGTGAGTGACTGGCAATTTCATTCTAATTATAATCTGGGAGGATAAATCATGGACAAAACCAGCAAGCCTGTCTTGAATGTTTGCCATGAAAATATCTTTCTTTGATTGGCATGTGCTTAGAAAGCAAAAGCTGAATGCACCCGTTTTGAAATACTTGCGGGCACAAAAGGCCAGATTCCAATGGCTTTACTCATACTGAATAGCACAATACACAGCATTGGACTGAAATTATTTGGTATTACTTGTTCAGTAAGGATTTATGGTTCATAAATAACAGTGTGAGGCTTTGGCAAGGATTCTAAGACTAGCACTTGATCTTAAGAAATATTGCAAGGCAAGAACAAAAGATTCCGGTGCTCCTGCAAACACTTAAATGGAACAAAAGAGTAGGAAATAAAATGCCTTAGTCATCCATATCAGGAGGAGCACTGAGGGTATCCGTTTTCCCCCTTGTGGAATATTTCAGATGACATATGATTAAACTTAAGGTTAAAACTTTGAAGTGAGTGATTGTGCATTGTTGAAATGAAAGCCATAATTGAGGGCTAGTTGTCTGTTCATGTGCATCTTTTCATTGCAGGTCTTGTTGGGTGAGGTTGTTCCTTTAAAGGAAGGGGAAACAATCTTTTTGGGGTGAGACCACACATTTGCTATTTTAAGAGATTATCATGGATGCTCAGGGGGAATATTTATTTATTTATGCATTTTCTCTCACATTTTCCTGTCAAGAAGGACTCACTGCAGATGACAAAAGTAAAATAACAGTTCACATCTCATTGAAACATTTGAACTTGCTAGTGAGGTTTCTCCTCAATTCCTTAAGAGAAGAGGCATTCCATGCTAGCTGCTAGACAACATGAGTGGAAAGCTGGTTTTTGGCTTGTGTTGTGCTTGTGAATTTTCTCATCTGCTCAAAACAAGAGGTACTTCTTTCTTCTCATGAGTTACTTGGGAAGCAGACCTTTTCAGTGGTGAGAGCCCACTTGAATATATTTCCCTAAGGAGATATGGATGGCCTTGGCCATGCTAGTTTAGTAAACAAATTAAAGCAGTTTTGATATTGCAGTGTGCACTTGATTTTATTCATTTAATTTTATTACTACCTTTTAATTCCATCATCTTTAACTAATTACATTCAGTTTTACCTTTCCCCCCCCCTGTCTTTTGTTTTGTTGTACTTCCTTCCTCTGGGAGGAGTTCTTGTGGGAAGCAGGCACTTGGAGAAATGAGGATACATTAAGGGACATTCACCCTCATTCCCAGGGGTGTCAAACTGGTGGCCCATGCTCAGATACATCATGCACAGGCCACGCCCACCCCAGATGCACAAATGGGAAAAAAGTCGCAAAATGTCATGTGACAGCAACGTGATGCCATATGTTTGACACTTGTGCTCATATCTGTTATCCTTTAATTAAATAACCATAGGAAGGTTGATAGTCCAATGATGATAACGTCACCAAAATTCTCTTCTCCTTTGCAATTTTTTAAAAAAAGTCTTTCCTCCCCCCACTTTTGATAAGATTGAATGAAAAATGATAGAAGAACATGGGATCAATGTTCTGCAGTGTGCTGGTTGAAAATATTTGCTGACATCAAAACAAGGGCTGACCCTTGGGCACTATGTGCTGCTTCTTTCCCTACAAAATATTCTGGCTTCTCTTGAAATATATGATAGAATTTAATTTAGTTTCTTCATAACTGCGGAAATTTTAATTGAAATGGAAAATTCCAGTCTCAGTTCCAGCAGGTCTCATATGCATAACATGATCTCTTTGCATTGTGCCACTCCATATGTTAAAATACCTAGGCTTTTCAAATGTCATATAACCATAGCAAATAGTTGCAACAGTGAGGCCCTAGTGACCATTTTATTTTGAAGGTAAATGAATTGACAAGTCTGCTGTTTATGCTGTATCAACTGGTTCCTATTATATTTACAAAATTAAAAAAAAACACTACAAAGTTACTCAATCTGCTTTCTTATTACAGCCTATTAGGCAATTAGGAGGGTACACTTTCAGAATAGCGTGCAGGGAATTAGGCACACTATTCTGATTAGTGTTAAAAGGAACTGGGCATTTAATTCCCTGCATACAGCTAGAAATGGATCTCAACTGCTTAATAGGTGCCCCTGCAACACTGTATGTGATAAAGACAAATCAATAAAAAGTATCTTAAAAACTCAGTATGCAATCCCATAACCACATTATTGACATCAATGACAATTCTCCAGTAAGAGATTTAGTCTACCTCTGTTGAAACAATAACAGAGACATCTATGAAAACACGAACAAAATTTGTTAATTCCTTTGTTATTTAGAGAATGAAATGGAATGGAATGGAACGGAACAGAACAGAACAGAACAGAATAGAATTCTTTATTGGCCAAGTGTGATTGGACACACAGGGAATTTGTCTCCAATACATAATCACTCAGTGTACATACAAGCAACAAGTGATAAATTAATTATGATCATAAAATATAATAATCACAAATCATAAGATACAACACTCAGTGATAGTCATAGGATATTAAATAAGCAATTGACATAACTCAAAAAAGGATACTAATAAAATCAATCAATATAAATCATAAATTACAAAGTTATAGTCATAAGAAGCTAAGGAACTAGGTAATGGGAAAGATAGGAAGGATAATAGTAATAAAGCTTTACTAGGTAGTTTGACATCCTAGGGCACATTGTGGGAATTAGTTGTTTAGCAGAGTGATGGCATGAGGGAAGAAACTGTCTTTGTCTATTAAACTACAGGCAGGGGTGGGCTGCTGGGGGTTCACAGGGGTTCGGGTCAGGAGAGCCCCTAGCTAAGATTCTGTGCAGTTTGGAGAACCTCCAAATCCCACTCCTGGCTGGCCCTACCCCCCCCCCCCACCTTGCCCCTCCCAGGAGTTTCCCATACAGCCCACTTTGGATGCAGGGCACTCACAAAGGCTCGGGGAAGGTGAAAAATGGGCCTCCTGGAAGTTCAGGAAGGCCAGAAATGGGCCCGTTTCCGGTTTTCAGAGAGCCTCCGGAGCCCGGGGCCATTTTTGCCCTCCCGGAAGCTCGAGGAAAGCTTCTGGAGCCCAGGGAAGGCAAAAAATGCCCCCATGGTACTGGAGGCCAGCTAGGCCACATCCACCATGCCCATGCCCACCCAGCAACTGGGCAGAGAACCCATTGCTAAAATTTTTGAAGCCCACCCCTGACTATAGGGCATGCAATGCCCTAGCATTATCTTGAGAAAATAAGTTGAAACACTTTATGTCCAGAATGTGAAGAGTCTGTAGATACTTTTGCAGCCCTCTTTCTGGCTCATGCAGTATACAGATTCTCAATGGAAGGCAGTCTGGTTGTAATTATTTTTTCTGCAGTCATAATTATCTGTTGAAGTCTGTGATTGTCTTGTTTGCTTGTTTAGAGGTAGATCTTTCATCCTTCCACCAACATTCCTTGTATTTTTATATTTTTGTACAACAATCTAATCTAATCTTGTACAATATGCTCTCTCTTGTATATTATAATATAATCTTATTTTGTATAAAATAACATATTCTTATTGTTTCTCTGTTTCTCTCACCACAATATTTTGAACTTTAGATAAGCACCACAGTGAATGCCTAGCTGTTCCTTCTAGAACCAGTCATGTCTTCCTGAATGATACATGCACCCATGCCGCAATCAGCATAGATTTTAAAATCACATTTCAACTGCTCTTTGTTTTAGTGGAACTTTTGCTGAAGTGCTTTGCTAGCTTCCAAATGTTGTGTCACCATAGGCAAAGAGAAAAGTAGTCAAATACCAGAAAAAGAGGAATGACCCCTTTGAAATAATGAGAGAGCATTTCTCCTTGTCATGAAACAAAGCAATGACTGTCAATAATCATTTTATGAAACAGGTAACCAAACTTGTGGAAAGGTCAGTTTAATTTATGTCAAGGGAAAGCACATTTTAATTGGGTTACATAAAAACTATGCAATCCTTTAAACATTTTGAATAGAGTCTGAATGAAAATAAGTTTTTGATTTGAGTTTAACTTTATTTTGTTCCACAAACCAACCAAAGAAGGGTTGGTTCGTGGTTTGTGGCACAAAAGAAGTGTGGCAAGATAGGTATAAACCTAAAGCAGACTGGGGAGATGTCCACAATACAGAATTAAACCAGATGGAAAATAGCTTGCAGCTCATCTTGGATTCCATATATTGGAAATACTTAGCATATAATTGCGAAGAATTTTGTTCTAGCAGAGCCTAACATTAGTTCAGCTGAACTTCATTCACTTTAGTTATTTAGAATCTATTGTTTTAATGCTGTTTGTCCATTTCTGTGTTTTTACTACTTTCATTCTGTAACCTTTTGGAGTGGGTTTCTGTAACAAATTTAAATAAATAAATCTCAAAAGTAATTTGTACTAAATGTATTGGGAATTATTTCCCAGTAATCCAAAATAGCATTTTGCAGTTTGAGTATGTAACTGAAGACAGCTATAACAATAAAGCACTTTCCACTTAAATTACTACAAAAGGTTATTGGTTTTCTGCTGCTGTTAAAATCAAGATGGATTTTTATTGAAAACAAGAAACTTGTTTAGAATTAAGAAGCAAAATAATGCAGGGCAATTGCTGAAAATTCCAGAAAGTGAGCAAAAGATGAGATGATGGATTTATACTAACAATTATTTAATTTTGAATAATCTACCTTGCATTATTGTTTGCAATATGGAACTATAAGTGCCATGTCAATCAAAGCTTTTTATGAATGATAATCTTATTTTTCTGAAATTAATTTTGACTATAAAAAAGGCAAAGATGATCCAGTCAGAAGAAACAAGAATGAATACCTAGAGTCCCATTTATATAGGAAGCTATGGATTTTGGCTATGATGGAGTGTGAGGTTTGTTATAAAAAAACCACAAAGTTATAAAAAGATTTTGTTTATTTCTGAAAAAAGGAAGTGTTAACACTGGGAGAAGAATACTAATGAAAAATTGACACACAACCCAGCTTTTGCATGTGAATTAGCTTGTCTGGATTCTCATTTTTTTCCCCTCCTGAAATATCAAAGCTACAAATTAACATTTTGTGTGGGTTTTAAGTTGTGCTTTTATCCAAATGATCTTCATGTTGGGAGGAGGCCCAAAAGCAAGTCATCGTTTGTTTTTGGTTTCCCTCTCTGATTTGATTGTCTAGAAACCCACAGTGTACCATATGTGAACACTATGGCAGCTACCTTAAAGCAAACTTTGAATAAGGGGTTTACATCTATGATACTTGAGAAGATTTGTTTCTAGAGTCATAGACTCATACAGTTGGAAGGTAACGTTCAAGCCATCAGGTTCAAACTTCAGCTCAGTGCAAAAATCCAAGTTAAGCACCTTAGACAAAAGGCCATCTGAACTCTACTTTAGCCTTTTCATATATATATGAAATATATATATATATATATATATATATATATATATATATATATATATATATATATATATATATATATATATATATATATATGAAAAATATATATATATATATATATATATATATATATATATATATATATATATATATATATATATATATATATATGAAAGTTCGTCTGGGACGAACACAATATAGAAGCCTGATGATGGCAGATGAGATTCTGCCGAAACGTTGCTACAACTTTAAAAGCACAACTATAATGACATGGGAAAATACCCGAACAAAGCTGAATACCATACATGTAAGTACCTGTGAAAACTTAAGAAAACACACACACACACACACACACACATATATGAAGTATTTGAAGAATGCTACTAGATTACCCCACACCCATCTTTCTTTTTCAAAGCTAAAGATTTATTCTTCCTTCCATCTCTCTGCATAGAGTTTTCATTGCCCTTTTCTCAATCTAATTTCGCTGAATCTTTTTTTTATTTTTTTTACTATTATGCAAAACCATGCATAATACTCAAGAGGGGGTTTCACCAACCAGAATAAGGTGCAATGATTATTTCTCATGATTTGGGGAAAAAAATATTAAGAGCTACTATACTGTTTCTTTTCCTTCTATTTTTAACATACCTAAATACAATCTTTTTATTTTTTTTCAACCCAGTGAGATATTTGGGGAAAAAAGTTGTAAAATGGATTTTTCTCTTTGACTGTCTGTTCATTAGGAAGATAACTCTGAAAACAGGACTGGCCGCATAATAAGCTGATAGAAAAAAAAATGGGTCAGATCCAAACAAAACTCAAAGTGAAAATATTCCCAGAAAAAAAAATATCCGCTGGCTCCCTAAGTGAAAGTTAGTTAGGAAATATTTTGCTTTTAATTTTCCCACCTTCTGGGCCCTGCACCCCAGGATAGGTTGTACACAATCCACCCTGTGGATAGACACAAAAAGAAAACAGAAATATACACAGAAATACATGCATATCCCCAATTAAACCATCTCACACAAGCATGTATACATACATAATCTATAACCCCTGATTAGTGCCAAACAGAAAGAACATGCAAACATTGTTAAACAAAATAAAATGCATTTTTCCGCAAGGAGCATGGCCAGTGAAGGAGCAGGAAACCATGCTCTGTATACTTCCCTTACCTGGTTTTCCCTCAGTGGAATTGTTTTCAATTGTGCTTACAGTATCTCCTATATCAGCAACTATCATTCATCACGAACTGCTTTCCCATTTACTTTTTCAATCATAGGATCCTTGCTATCATGAGTCTGGATTTATTAAAATTTAATACATTTTAAGTGGATTTATTAAAATCCACTTTTGGAAGTTGAAAGAATACACTTTGCAACACTCTCTTTTAGCTTTCCTTAAAATCAAAAACTTCAGCAATACACAGTCAGAGTCTCAAAGTTCCTACTACTTTCACTTCCCTATTGATTATAGAAGCTGTTCCTTTTATGCCTTTATGCAAGCAAATGTTGTCAGCAAGATAAGGCAGGAATTACAGGGTAGGATCTGGGTTTCCCAGAGTTTGTCTTCCAACATTTGTGATAGTAATTATATCCTCCCATCACTATAGATAGTCCTTGATGTACTGTCATAATTGAGCCCAGAATTATAGTCATAAGTCATTGTGGTCATAAGTCGAGACAACACATGACTAGATTTGAAGTTACAACTGTTTTTACAACCCTCAGTCATTAAGCAAATGTAACAGTCATTAAGTGAATAATTTTTCCCTAATAGGCATGTGGGTTTGGGGTGTTTTTGGCAGAAACTGGAAGTAAATGTTTGAAGCTGGGGAAAATATTGCAAATCATGGCACATTATAGAAGAAGGCTGTAAATGGCTATAAAGGTGAGCCAGTTGCCAAGCACCAAAATGCAATCAAATGACCTTGGATGGGTATGTGTGATCATTGTAACTCTGAAAATGGGTCATTAATAGCTCTGGGAAGGTCCACCTTAACTTTGAACAGTTGTTATGTGAGTGGTTGTAAGTCGAGGAATGTCTATACAGCCTCTTTGAAGGTTTGTGGCTTGCTTTAGGAAGAATCATATACCGTATATGCCGGCGTATAAGGCGACCCGGCGTATAAGACGACCCCCCAACATTTCCACTCAAAATATAGTTTGTTATATACTCGCCCCCTCTTCCGCACGCCTTCCACTTTTGCACTTTTTTTTTTTGAGGCACTTTTGTACACCGTGAAGCAGATCCCATGAAGCCGAAAGGAGCAGCCAGCCTTCTCCCAGCTCCCAAGGAAGCGAGGCTCGCACCGCCCGAGCTCCGCTGAGGTATCCGGCTGGGGCTGTCAGGAGTTGTTACCGCTGGCGTGGCTCGCACGGCTCCAGTCCGCGTTGCCTCGGGAAGGGAAAGGCAAAAAGGAAGAGCCGCGGCGGCGCTTTGTAATGGCAGCAGCGGCTCCTGGTTTTGCCTTTCCTTCCCGAGGCAATGCGGGACTGGAGCCGCGGAGCCGCGCCAGCGTAACAACTCCTGACAGCCCCAGCCGGATACCTCAGCGGAGCTCGGGCGGTCGCAGCCTCGCTTCCTTGGGAGCTGGGAGAAGGCTGGCTGCTCCTTTCGGCTTCACGGGATTCGTTTCCACGGTGCGCAAAAGTGCCTCAGCCGCGCGGCATCCGCAGTGCTTCCCAATTACTATTTGCCGGCGATAACATGACCCGGCGTATAAGACGACCCCCAATTGGAGGCATGTTTTTCAGGGCAAACAGTCGTCTTATACGCCGGCAACACGGCAAATACATTGTTTCCCTGGTTGAGTAGAAGGAGCCACTTAGCAATATTATTTTTATTTATTTTTCCATATATTTTAAGTCAAATTTTCCTCTACAGCACAGGTGTCAAACTTACGAGGTCACGTCATCATGTGACATATTGCAACTTTCCCCCCCTTCACTAAACCGTGTGGCCAACATGTGATGCACTGATCCACGGACCATGAGTTTGACAACCCTGCTCTACAGAATCAACAACTTCATTCATGGAAATGTCTAAGTACAAATGATTTAAAACACACCCACAGCACATCACTTCTTTTCTATTGTTTCTATTCCTTTTGAACAAATTATATTCTTTAAGGACTTTATCTCAGTCATGGGAGTCATCCCACCAGGCTTTTATTATACCTATTAAATCATATTTGCTCTCAGTACTATGACACAAATTTACCTTGTTTATTCCCTGTTCTTTGAACATTAGTGTGTAGACTGTAAAGATCATGAACTTTATGAGCCGATTTTTGTTTTGATTTTTCATTGACTGGTTTATGAGGCTCCATTTCAGCAAGAACTCCAGTTTCTATATTGCACAAGTCTTCAACTGCAATCTTTACTTCAGGTTTTCCTTTCCATATTCCAGCCATCCCCATCACTTCAGTTTATAGCCCTCCTAATCAACCCTACCTTGATTTGCTCAAATATATTTTAAATAGTTTGTGCTTGGATAAATTGTAATTGGCTGGAGTGTCATTAAAATGGTTTAACTGAATCTACAGCTTTTGCCTATTGTATATGCATTTGGCACAAGTCATGATGGTACTGCATATTCTGAAAACATACATATATCATTTCCATCATTTCCATGGTTATGTTTGACATGAATGATATCATCAATAATGTTCTGAAAATTTCAGCCAAAAAACAAGCAGCATAGTTGTTAGTGACAAAAGGTAAGGTACTTAAAATATAGGAAGAATGGCTCCTAGTTTTGTAAAGAAAAACCTCTAAAACTTACTATTAATAAATGCCGGGAATTTAATAATTTGCATTAAAAAATTAATGACACGCTCTTTACATTAATGTATTTTTCAGTGTTCAGCACCATTTTTCAATAGCAAACTTCTTTAAATATTATATTTGCATATAATATTCAACTTAAGAGTTGAATATATAGTGGTTATTTCTATTTCCATATACTTACAACCATTCTAAATCTCCTTCTTAGGGAACAATTTCCTAATAGCTTGGCTAGTATCCTGGCATTTGAATTTAATTTATTGCTACACTTTTGATAGCTTTTATTTATTTTTACATTTATTTTCAGTATTGTCAATCAGGAGTACAATGAAAAGGATTGGAGGAAACACTTTTGCAAAATTACAGAGTTTTAAAACAAAATACTCAAAAAGCAACCTCTCAGTCACTCTAAACCCTTTGACAGTACTTTGATAGGTATTAATATTATTAAATGTTAAGCATGAACAAAAATTATGAATATTGTAATTACTTATTAGTTATTATGATCAGAATATATGAAAGAATAATAATTGCTACCAAAGACAAAGTGCAACTCCACACAAGAAAATGTGGATCCCAGTAAATTTGGAGTCACATGGCTCTGTTCTGAAGATTGCTAGGTGTGGAAACTGCTTGTCTTTAGAACTGGAACATTTTCTCTGCCGCAGCATATATGAATTTATCATAGCTTTTCAAATTAAAAATTATTGCAGGAAGAAAACAGCAGATAAAGCTTTGAAATCAACATTCTTTACCCTGCTTCAACTTTGTGTCTATAAAGATCCTCGTCAAATCACACCTAAAGAATAAAGGTTTATACCAGGGCTTCTCAAACTTGGCAACTTAACACTTGTGGACTTCAACTCCCAAAATTCTGTGTCCACAAGTCCACAAGTCTTAAAGTTGTGGACTTTGAAGTCCACAAGTCTTAAAGTTTCCAAGTTTGGAGACCTCTGGTCTATACTATCCCATAATGATATTACATCCTTGGAGGAGTACATTATATGTACAAATTCACTCTTTTTTCAGGTATTGGTTTTGAACCCCTAAAAAGGAATTATAAACGATGTGAGAATTATGGAAGTCTTTGTAATATGCTGAGGGATATTTGATCCAATTGTATTGATTAGTTGTTTAATTAAGATAGCATAGTTTTAACAAGTAAATTGGACAAAACACTCCTTTTCATATAGCAACACCTTAAACATCTTGTTTGAATGAAGAGCTTTACCCAGATTGTTCAACTGCTCCAATACCTTCTTCTGGATTTAATTCAGCAAATTTTTACCATCCATATTGCTGTTCATCATCCATACCTATAAGTACTTTAAGGTAATATCTGTTATAATTGGCATAATTTGAAGAACTGAGGCCATAGCTGGATTGTGGAAAAAGAGAGAAAGAAGAAGGAGAACTTCATTGTACTTCTGTACAGTTCTTGTCTTCCTCCAGAGACTAAGTGACTAAAGTCAAAGCATGAGCAAAACTTGAAGTTTCAAATTATTGTCTGCTTATCTTTAACAAACAGTGAACAGTTCAAATCACAGACCTAGAAATAATTCAGCACAGGGCACTAAAATCTGACCTGAATTACTATGTTCTGATGTAATGTGTCACAGGTTATTTTAACTCCAAACAGAGCTTATATTTCATAATCATGCCTAATTACAACAAATTTCCAAAAATAAAACTAAGGGATGGTAGGATTTCTGTGCCAAGCATAATGAAGTTGCAGGCTAAAACTGTGGAAAATTTAAACAATTGAATTCAGATGGATTCTGTATAAAAACATAAAGGTTTCTCCTATCCAGTCATATCCAACTCTAGGGGAGTGGGGTGTTCATTTCTGAAACTAGCATTGTCCAAATATCTTTTCCATCGTCATGTGGCCAGCATGACTATTCTGGCTGTTACCTTCCCATTAAACTGGTACCACTTTATCTATATGCATTTGCATGCTTTTGAACTGCTAGATGGGCACAAATAATAGTTTAACCCCTTGTGTGGTGCTTGGGTCTTGAACCTGGGCTCAGTGTGGGTAGGTCCTCTTTTAGTGAGCACCATTTTTAAATACTTAGATAACACATAGAAAAAACTTACAGCATTTTAGTTGCTATCCTATAAGTACATGCTTGAAGTGAATTCAGAAGTAGTATAGACCTTTTTCTGAGCAAACTTTTCTAGGATTGTGCTTTTCATTGCTAAGGTGACTATAGGCTGTCTTTCATGCAACTTCTAAAGGTCTATTAGTCCTTTAGTCTCCTGCAAGGTCCTACTATGTTGTTTATTGTGTGCAAGGGATGTTCTGAGGGATGAGTGAAGATTGCCAGGAGTGTATATGTCAGACCCAGATTTGCTTAAAAACTTTTTTCATTAAGATTGGCTATAGTAACAAAATCTTGCAAGTTTGAATGTACTTCTCATCCTCTCTCTTTCACCTTAACGTGAATTCAGGGGGAATCTGTCTGAGACACTTTGATTCCCTCCTCCCACCCTCATCTGAGCTTCTGAAATGTTTAACTGTGTATTGAATTGATAATGGACCTTCTCTCTCTCCATGAAGATCATCCTCTCTACCCTCTACTATATGCCAAGAGTATGTATTCCTAGCAGGGCCACTCAAGGCATGAAGGTCATCCATAGAAAACCAGCTACAGCAAATAGCATTTCTATTGGGCAGCAGATGCTGAAGGCAGAAGGTCACTTGGGTATCAATGTCAAAGATATTGTCACTGAAGGCAGTAAAAAATGAAATGAATCAACTACATATTGACATCTTGATTGATTGATTATGTGTCATCAGGTTGTTTTTTATTCTTGAGAAATGAAAGACTAGATCGCAGACAAATAATTCTGCAGGATATACCTATAGCATCACTAGTGGTCAAATCTAACTTGATTGCCAGTCAATCAATCCATCCATCCCATCCTTCAATCAATCAAAGCCCAATTCTCTATTTGAAGTTATCTTCTATTTGAACAGCCATTCATTCAAGTCTGATTTAAAGGAGCCACTACAAAGGACAACAGGTGTCAAAAGCTGTCATTCAATGGTTAGTACCTGGACTATAAACTAAATAAGCAGGCAGGTCACCTGAACACCCTCCTCCCATTTATATAAGACCAGTTTTAAAGTATATAAATTATTCACAATTTTTTATCTTATCATCAGGTTTATTTTTTGTTTCAGTTTTGTATGCTCATCCTTTGTCTTCTGCAGTAATGCATAATTGATCACCCTATTTACAGTATAGCTTTTTAAAAATAATTTTTCAGAACTAGGACATGTCAAGCTTTCACTGAAATCGACGAGAAACAGAATTCAGATTAGCTATAATGATTCCCACAATTCAGCATATTGTTTCCTGCAATTTGACAGTCTTTTGCCATGAGTTGCTCTCTAGAAGAGATGTGGATATTTCATTCTTTTCATTATATAATACAATAAATCATTGTACAGACAGCATTACATACAGACAGAGCCTTGCTGGCATAGTGGTTAGAGTGCAGTACTGCAAGCTACTTCTGCTGCAGCCAGTTGCCTGCAATCTGGCAGTTTGAATCTCGCCAGTTTCAAGGTTGACTCAGCCTTCCATCCTTCTGAGGTGGGTAAAATGAGGACCCAAATTGTTGGGGACTGACTCTGTAAACCGCTTAGAGAAGGCTATAAAGCACAATAAAGTAGTATATAAGTCTAAGCACTATTGCTATTATACCACTCAGTTTGACCAAACATTTTTGATCCAATAAGAATCTTAAATTATTAATAATCTGCTCCAGTGTTATTCCATGTGTTTCTTGAAAAAAGATGCACATATTTGTTTTTATGAGTATTTTAATATGTCCATAAAATACAACTTTACCACATTCTATGCAAACTCAAATTAATAGAAGGAATCTATTCTGTACTTTGATGAAATATTTACCTAAGAGAATTTAAAAATGGCTCTGATAATATAATTTAAATTTTGCAACTATGTAGACTACTTCAGGCTTTACAACAATCTGTATTGCATTCACCTGATTGTAGGTTGAAAATAGGGAGCAATTGAGAATTTAATAAAGATAAAATCAGTGTGACAAACTCCCTGCCCTCACCCCCAATGCTTGGTGCCAAAAGTATTATTAATCCAGGAACGGGTTGAATTGTGCCAATCTAACTGGTGTGTTTTATCCATTCCTTTTAAGAAATAAGTACTGTAGATATATTTATACACTGAATTCCAGAAATAATATTTTTTGATCGAACTTTACTCAGAGAAGCATCAAACTCTGAAAAACTCACACAGCCTTCATCTACTGATGCCATTCCTATGTGCTATAAGGCAGGGCTGTCAAACTCGCGGCCCATAGGCCAGATGCATCATGCGCTGGCCACGCCCATTCCTAGTTTAGCGAAGGGGGAAAAGTCACAATACATCACGTGACTTTGCCGTGATGACACGAGATTGACATCCCTGCTATAGTAAGGCAACAGATCATTCAACCCTTAGCTGAACAGAACAGGCTGGTTTGCTATTATTATTAGCCATAATATATTTTATACATTTTTATTTACCTGGAGAGGCCATCTGTGAAAGGGTGACATCACTGACTGCTTTTTAAATCTGGGAGGAGAAAAAACAAACACTGAAC
This sequence comes from Notechis scutatus, assembly GCF_049901735.1. Taxonomy (NCBI): domain Eukaryota; kingdom Metazoa; phylum Chordata; class Lepidosauria; order Squamata; family Elapidae; genus Notechis; species Notechis scutatus. Next base: position 164,858,978 of record NC_142011.1, read on the forward strand.
TTAACATTTATCCATTCTGACGTTTAATTTAAAGGTGAGGAATTTAAAGGTGAGGAGTAACCCTGAAAATAGGCCATTTGGTCACCAAATTTCAGCAGTGCAGTCTAAAAGAGCTCTGGAGATTGCAGATTTGAAGCTGGGTAATCTATATGAGGCTTTAAGTAGTGGATTGCCCACTCCTGCAACAGGAGATGGGAAAATACTCTTTTGTCTTCTTCAGCCTATGGATTATTTTTATTTTATTTATTTATTTTATTTTGTCAAGCGATTATAAGATAACAGGGATAAGTATAAACATAGTTATGCATACATGAAATGGATACATATAAGAAAAATAAAAAGAAATTATAATGGTGGCTATTCATCTCCTAACAACTGTCAATATATGAATGTGGGTCGTGCCCTGTTAGTATAGGCTAATAAGAATAAGATTGTATTTATTTATGGAAGACAAAGATGAAGTGGGATGGATTATACTTAAATCAAGAATGCAGTTATGGGTTCGAAATTGTGCAAGTCTTTTGGAGACTCTTCTTTATTCTTCTAAATTGCACCATATGTTTTCACTGTATAGCACATAAGAGATAAAAATTCATCATTTAAAAATATTAAAACAAACTGACTACTGTGTAAAACAGAATTGTGGACTTTGATCTGTTCAGCATAACATTCCTGATATGTTTAAAAAATTGTGAACACTATTCTTTCTTCTTCTTCTTTCTCTCTTTAGAATTTTTCCATAAACTTCAAAGATGCAAATACAATGGCATTACAGGTCACCAACTCTGAAGAACTGTGCCCTTCTACTTGCATCCTGCATATCAGCTTTATGGGGTTGTTTTTTTTTTTTGAACCTTAGATTCTTTATGCTACCAGTTTGATGATCTGTGGCAAATCTGTGTACAGGTCCAAGGACAAACCACTTGAGTAAATCCAAAGTTTTGTGTTTGGCATGCTTAGAAGAAGAGGCAGAGGCAATATAAAGCTTAACAGGCTTTATTGCTAACTTGTAACTCAGCTGCAGCTAGCCGTGGCTTGTGGCAGCAGCTGAGAGAAAGAGACAGCTGATTCCATTTGACAGCTCCTTTTATACAGAGCTGTCAAATGGTCCAGCCAATCAGGGGCTTCTCCAGCTCCCACTTAAACAGCGGACTGGAGTGAGGACTTGATGGTCGCAACACTCTTTCTCCCTGGCTCTGCGCAAGCATAATCGCTCAGGTGGGTGGGGCAACACCTCACTCTCTCTGAACACCTTAGTTCTGCCTTCAGCTGCAATGTGGGAGGACCTGTTGCCAGACTGGTGTTCTCCCCTCAGGGTGGTATCAGCTCTCTTATCTGGGCATTCTCTGCTGGCCGTGGAAGGGCCTCTGGTGTCATTGGAACCTCTCCAAATGCCGGCGAGTGGTCTCTGGTTGGTGTCACGGCCTCCTCAGGTAAGTCCTCTGCGAGAGATCGCTGGTCGGGAGTCGGTCGGATAGGGGCCTCGGTATTGCCCCATTTGGAGTCCGTGGCCTCAGCTTCCCTCTGGGCTGGATCTGTTGGGGCACTCCAATGACTCCTTAGCTGGTCCACATGTCGGTGCCACAGTTGTCCATCTGTCAAACTTACCCTGTATGATTTGGGCCTGTTTTCTGCTCAACCCACCCAGGCAACCATAAGGGATTCCCTGTGTAATTTCAGGAGTAGACCAGGTCCCCAGGCCTAAATTCCCTTGCCTTGCTGGATGAGCATAAGGGGCATAATTAGGGTGCAGCCTCTTTAGGGTTGTGTGAAGTCTCCTTCCCATTAATAGTTCAGCAGGGGTGAGGTTGGTGGCTGCGCTTGGAGTGGTGTGTTGGGTAAGTAGGTATTGGGCTACCCTGGTATACCAGTCCCCTTCCATCATTCTCCTCAGGGAGTCTTTTGCTGATCTTACAGCTCTTTCTGCAAGGCCATTGGAGGCTGGATGAAACAGGGAAACTAGAGCATGTCTGATTCTTCTTTGGGCCAGGAACAATTCAAAAGGGGATGAGGTGAATTGGGGCCCGTTATCTAAAACCAGAGTGTCAGGGTACCCATGGGAAGTGAAAATTTTGACTAAAGCTCTGCTTACAGCATCTGAAGTGGTTGATTGCAGGAGAACCAGCTCTACCCACTTTGAAAATGAATCTACCACAATTAAGAAGTTTTTCACTTGCATGGGGCCTGCCAGGTCCATGAGTACTCTAGACCATGGTATTTTGGTATCTTCCCACTCCCCAGAAGAGGCAGCTGGTGGGGCAGGCCTGAACATCTGGCAGATGGAGCAATTCTGAACTTTATTGGTAACTGCCTCATCCAGACCCAGCCACCACACATAGCTCCTGGCCAGAGCCTTCATTTTGTTGATCCCTGGGTGACCCTCATGCAGAACGTCAATAACGCATGGTCTTAGCAGTTTGGGAATAATTACTCGGGGACCGCACAGTAAACACCCTTTTAGCATGCTCAGTTCAGTCTGGCGTGCTTTGAAGGGGTGGAAATCCACTGTGGTTGTTTCCCTGGGCCACTCCCTTCTCACCCAGTCCATGACTTTAGATAGTTGTACATCTCTGGCGGTGGTGTAGGCGATGTCATCGGCTGTAAGAGGCAAATGCAGATGTTCCAGCAGGAACACAGAGGCTGAAGGGGCAGGATCAGTGACCAAAAGAGGTAAAGGGCACCTGCCTAGGGCATCAGCATGAGCTACATCTTTGCCAGGCCTGTAAGTCAACTTATAGCTGTAAGCGGCTAGGAAGATTGTCCATCGGGTCATTCTTGGGAAAGGATTTGTGGGCTGGGCTTGCCCCCTGCCAGGATTCCTAACAAAGGTTGGTGGTCCATGATGAGCTCAAACTGGTGTCCGTAGAGTTATTCATGGAACCTTTTGACTGAGGCCACTGCAGCCAATGCCTCTTTATCTATTTGGCTGTAGTTGCGCTCAGATTTGGAGAATGTCCTGGAGAAATAAGCTATAGGGGCTTCCTGGCCATTTGGCAATTTATGACCTAGGACCACCCCAATCCCATAAGGGGATGCATCGCAAACTAGAATAAGGGGGAGAACATCGCTAAACTGAATGAGTACCTTGGTTGAAGTGATGAGGGTTTTTCCCGCAGAGAAGGAAGCCTGTTCCTTGGATCCCCAATGCACTGCATCTTAGAGACTAATAGTCTGTCCAATGGTTCTGCTACATTGGCCTTGTGGGGCAGGAAAGAGCTGTAGAGTTTAAGTAGTCCTAAAAAGACTTGTTCTGAGGGACTGGGGTCTCCTGAATGGCCCGTATTTTGGATTCTACAGGGTGAATTCCCTTGTAATCAATGTGATATCCTAGGAAATCTATCTGTGAAACTGCGAAGATGCATTTTTTCCTGTTTAATTTTAGCCCAGCCTGTTTAAAACACTGGAGAACTTTTTGTAATCTTTCCAAATGTTCTTGTGGGTTGTCAGCAACAATGAGGATGTCATCGAAGTAGGGGCAACGCTGACACCGAATTGTAAATGCTTACAATTGAAAGCACCCCTATGCGTAATGATTGTTTGGGCCTCTGCTGTCTCATTGTCCACTGGGAATTGCTGGTATGCTTGAGTCATATCCAGCTTGGTAAAAATGGAGCTTTTCCCCAGGGAATGGAGCAGGTGCTGTATGATAGGCACAGGATAAGCGTTTGGTTGGAGTCCCTTGTTTATTGTGGACTTGTAGTCAGAACAAATTCTTATGGAGCCATCTCTTTTCAAGGGTATTACAATGGGAGTTTCCCATTTAGCAAAGTCAGTTGGCTCTAAGACCCCTTGCAAAATCAAGTTGTCAAGCTGGGCACCCACTTTAGCATGTAATGCCAATGACACTCTGTGTGATTTGAGGTGTATAGGAGTAACATTAGGATCCAGGTTAAGGGAAATAGGAGTGCCATTGTAGCAGACCAGTTTGCCATTGAAAACTTCTGAATAGTCAGCAAGAAGTTGCTGCAAGATGTTGGGGGCTAACTGCATTTACTCCAGTTACTTGGAGGCCCAGGGAATGGAACCAGTCCAATACCAGTAAGCTAGGTAAGTTCCCAGTTACGATAACTAGTGAAAGGTGACCCTGAAAATCGTTGTATTGAATATGGAACTTGCCTGTTCCAAGGATTGAAATGGATTGTCCTTGGTAGTCCCTCAGGGTCAGATTGCATGGGCTCAGCTGATTTTTGTGGAAGTCTGGTAGCAGATTCTTTAGTGTCTTCCAAGAGATGAGGGACAGAGATGATCCAGTGTCCACCTCCATCTGACAGGGGCTGCCTTCTAAGAGAAGATCAACATTAATTTTATTAACATTAAAAAAACAAGTCAGTGACTCAGCTCTTGGGAATGCTTTATTGATGGCATAGCAATCCTCTTTGGATTTGAGGTTTTTTGGTTGATTGAGATGTTGAGATGGCAGAACTGTGTTTCTATGTGCCTGACAGATTCTAGCTATGTGGCCTTTCTTCTGGCACTTTAGGCAGACAGCATTTCGAAAACGGCAAGTGGCTCTTAGATGGTTTCCTCCACAGCTGAAGCAAATCAGCTGTGGTGTAAGTTGTTTCCTGTCGGCGGGAAAACTTTTTCTCTAAATTGGCTGGGGTGTTTGGAGTCAATTGATTGCTTCTTCCTCTTTGAAGTCATCGTCTTTGCAGTAGGTGTCTTCGTAGTAGACCACAGTGCTGGGTTTTAACCCGGGAAGACTGCTTGGCTTTTGTATTTCGGCTATGGATAAATTGGATAGTTCAGCGGCTTGAGCTTCTTCAATCGCTTGCTTCAAGTTGAGGTTGCCTTTAGCCAGCAGCCCTCATTGTAGTCGAAGGTCTCTCACCCTGCAGACGAGCTGGTCCAGCACCATATTGTCTAGATGATCTCGGAAACCACATTGCAGGGCAGCTGAACGAAGAGCCGCCATGTATTCACCTATGGACTCACCCTCTGTTTGGCTTCTTCTCCTGAATGCATGGTGGTGGGCGATACGTGATGGCTTTGGGGCATAGTAGTTACGAGCACCTCTTGTAGTTCTTCCCAGGGAACAGCCTTGACGGTCTGAGGAGCCAGCAGCTCAGTGGTGGTGTCGAAAACGGCAGCCCCGCAGAAACTCAGGAAATAGGCTTTCTTCATGTTAGGAGGGATGTCAGATAGGTTTGTGGCATCCATGACGCATTCGAACCTGTTGATATACGATGTCCACATCTCGGTGGTTGGCCAAAAAGGTGGAAAATTTGGTGGCCCCATCATATCTTCTCTAGAAAGTGATTGCTCTAGTGACAGCTCTTAGTGACAGCTCTTTTTGTAGTGACTTCAGCCGTGTGGTGCTCTCTCTCTTTGCCTCAGGAATTGCCTCAGTTCATCAGCATCCCATCCTCGTCACCAGTTTTGTGTTTAGAGTGCTTAGAAGAAGAGGTGGAGGCAATATAAAGCTTAACAGGCTTTATTGCTAACTGTAACTCAGCTGCGGCTAGCCACGGTTTACGGCAGCAGCTGATTCCATTTGACAGCTCCTTTTATATGGAGCTGTCAAATGGTCCAACCAATCAGGGGCTTCTCTGGCTCCCTCTTAAACAGCAGACTAGAGTGAGGACTTACTGGTGGCAACACCAGGTAATATGCACCTAGTTGCTGAACTCTCAAAAGGTGAGATACTAAGGCTGTCTTTCTGGCCATTTAAATTGTTGAAGAAGTTGTGAGACCCACCTGCAGAAGGTGCTGAGATGAAAGCACCACACTTGTTGCTGTTGTTTTTAGCACTTTGGTTTGTTTCCTTTGTCAGTATTAGATCCAGTGTGATTTTAGAAAGCAGAATGACATAGCCGCTTTAAAATGGCTCCTGAGAGAAAAAATGTGTTTTAAAAATAGAGCCATGTTCCCCTGAATATGTACCACTTAAGAAGCAGGCTCATATCAACACCTGCCCCTTGACAATCAGTTGTTAGCTACTTTCTTCCTACTGTGCCAGTTATTTCTCACCTCCTTAATCAAATTGGCATAAATAGGTCAGAATCCTGTGTGTGGATTTTAGTCAATAGCACCTCTTTATCTGTTAATATGTCCCCAATCCTATTCAATCTTATTTGACTTTTTACAAGCATTCCATACTCATCTCATAATCACTCTTGTTTGATTGCTGCTACTGTGACCCTGATTATAATATTTTCCTGATGAAAGACACAAGAAGATATTCAAAGCAAGGGCACAGATTAAGTAAATGCAGAGGATTTGCTTAGAATTATAGAGATGGTAGATTTCAGTAGTTTTATATTATAACTTGTGTAAATGTAGTCTGTGCAGAACCAGGAAATAGAGGAAATTAACCTGCAAAAAGATAGATTTTTCCACAAATTTTCTCTTTCCTCTCTCTCTTTTTCTCTCCTTTTTCCTCTCCTCCCCCACCCATTTTCTTTGAATCTATGCTGAACAACCATATTCTCAGACTACTAGGTCTATTTTCACACATGCATAAAAGTCACATAGTCCTAATCTGTCTTTGTGTGCAAAAAGCTTAAGGCATTATCTTTCCATTGTTAATGCTTCACATGTTATGCCTTTATATGGAAAACTGTATGCCTGAAGAGGTAGGAGGAATTCAGTTTGTCTCAGTACCAAATTTGACTCACAAACCAATATCTAAAAGTAGCAAGATAAGTCCCAAGCACAAACAGGGCACATGTCTATTATTTCCTATATCTTTCTCCACAAAAAAAGAAATGGTTGATGCATTTATCCATAATTTGTGTAGTAACTTGCAGAACTTGAATCAGGTTTGTAACTATCTGTCCAAACACCAGGTATAGAGAAATCCCTTGGGGCATAGAAAATGTGTTCATTGTTTTATGTTTAATGAGTAATGGAAGGTACAGTTAAAATCTAAAACACTAAAATACAGATCATTCCTTGAATATGTCAGTTTTGTACTGGAACACATTGGAAGATCACCTGTAGAATTTAGAAATATATACATGAGAATCAGATCAGGGCCAAAATTAAACCACCTGTTTCATGCTGAAAATTCATGTGAATTGTCATTGTTGGCAATAACCATAATTAAGAAAAACTTCCCATCAGGCTTATTTCTTTTTAACATAATATACGGCATGATCTAGAATTAGATTTATCATTCTGAGTTTGGATGGAACAGCCAAGCCTTGATCTCTTTCCATCACAAATTTAAATGCTATTAAATCTGACATCTCAGCTGTAAAATCCCCTCCTTGCCACATTTTGGGGAAACTGACTCATTTAGAAATGCAAAATAATTTTTTTTTTTTTTTTTAAAAAAAGAAAAGCTATTATCTTCCTTGACTGTTCTGATATATTACAGATGCCAAGTGGCATTTGGCTTAATTTCATTACAGCTGCCAACTGGGCTTCACCTCTTTGCAGTTTTTTTCTTTTTTTGTTAACTATGTTCTTTCTCTACCAGGAATGTCTACTTCATTTCTTTTCTTTCATGTATGATAAAATATTGTGGTTTATTAACCATATTTATCCAAGATAGTATTGAAAGGAAACACTTTTAGCCCTCTGCCCAACCTGCCTCTTTGCATATCTATAGTACTTAATAATCTCTATTGTAGGGTTTCTCAATCTTAGCAACTTTAAGATGTATGGATTTCAGCTCCCAGAATTGCCCAGTCAGGAAGCTTGAGATACTCTGCTCTATTGAAACGTACCCCAATTGTCCATCTATAACAGGGGTGGGGAACTATCTATGGCCCTTTAATTACCTGTAGACTTCAACTCCCAGAATTTCTGAGCCAGCCATGCTGGTTCAGGAATTCTGAGGGTTGAAGTTCACATATTGAAAAAGGGCCATAGTTCCCTACCCCAATCTATAACAATATAATGCAATGCAGTGCCTTTCCCTCAGTGAATCCATTTCATGGTGCATTCATCCAGTGCAAATGACTAATTTGAGTGGCCACAATTTGCTACCTGCACAAAATAAAACTGAAAAAGATGGGGAGAAAAAGGTCTTGCAATTGATCAGTTGGCCTTGTTCCTAGCAGGCTTGAGTTAAGAGATGCTTTCTGTGTAACGCTTCAGCTGTTTCTGTTTTGTTTCTTCTTTTTCTCCCTATTTTTCTTTCACCCTGAAGCAGTAGCACTAATTGCAATGGCTGATTCACTTGGCCAACAGTGTGAAATATAAACAACAAATGCCACAATCAGGCTAGTTGTGTAGACAAGATGCAAAACCACCAGCCATCTCCTGCCTGGGGCAACATTAGCAGAACCATCTGCACCTACTCTGTTTTGATTGTGCATGGGTGTGTGTTTGTTCTAAATTGCAAGGAGGTCAGGATTGGGGCCCAGCAGGCCTGATGACTTGCCAGCATCCCTGTTGGGCTAATAGAATAGGGACAAGAAAAAAGAAAAAAAATGACCCAATTTCATGGACTAAATATATAATCAGTGACAATAAAAGCTGCTCAAATATTTGTACTGTAAATTCCCCCCCACTATTTATTCCAGCCTGTGCAGTACAAGACAGTGTATAAAAAATCATGGAGAAAATGATGCAAGCCTTTTATATCAGCATAGCTAGTATTTTATTTTAATCCAATTTTTATTCTTTTAATAGCAGAAAGATTGGTTATTTTTCCTCTTGTATTCTGTTTCATTAGTGAAGTTTTTTGGCCTAGCTTAATCATTTTTCACCACCCCAAAAGTCTGACATAGACTGACCCTTTTGACCCTGAACTTTCTTTGCCCTTTGGACATTTTAACCAATGAAATTCAAACCAAGGTACACTTCTGTACATTGCCAATCAGCCACACTGCTAGCATTTAATGGCAAATGAAAGGGTTCCAGGAACTTATGGGTTCCATCTGATCTGTTGGTCTCAAGATGCCCATTTTTGTGTTATTGGAAGCTGAAGTTTTTATGTTCCATATTATGTTATTAAGACACACATACACACACATGTGCATGCAAATTAAAATAACATACCAAGGTAACATGTTTGACTAATTCTTAACTTCTGTAGCAGATAGTAATGGTCAGTCAACTGGGGGAAAAACATTTTTATCATCACAAAAGAGACTGCGAAGCTATCAATTCATTGCTGTCTAAATGTCTATGGAAATTCTCAGTCATCAAGGTCATGGTTGTCCCAAAGCTGCTTTTTCAAGAGGCAACTGGACTTTGGCTGGTTTTTTGCTGGTTTGAAAGAGGAGTCAAAGAAGCCATCTACATCAAAACTGAACAGCCCTCTCTCAACAGAAGGGGAGGATATGACATCATCTATCTCCAGTCTACAACACAGACCTTTCAACAGTTCCAAGAACAGTTCCACCCATTTGCACTACTCAGGTGACCCTGAGGACACAGATAAATCTCCAGGTGGCCTCAACAACTCACTAAAAGAATGCAAATGGACAGCTGTCTACAAGAAATATAAATCCTTCAATTCCCCCACCATCTAGTCAGAGCTGAAGAAACTTCTTGGATGAGAAGTGAAACATCTTCAAAGAAAAATCAGAAAGTCCTGTTACCTCTTGAAAGGAACTTTTGGCACATCCTTGCTTCCTACTTTGCTAAAATAAGAAAAAGAACTGTCATATAAACAATAAAAAAACATGGCTGGAGAAAATAAACTAAGAAATCTCTACATTAAAGTTAACCACATCTCTTTGAGGAGGTGTGTGTGTCTTTCATTTTGAACAGTTACAACATTGGTGTTGTGACATGGAAAACAAGAATTGGATAACTTTTGAAAGAGCAAGAAGATCATTTCCCATCAGTGTTAGAAAAACTGTGAATCAGTGAATTTAAAAATGATTGAGACAAAGGTAACATTTCACAAAGCTCCTCACAGGTTTACTTTACTCTACCCCAAGAGCTGTTCTGTTCCACTGCCTGTGAATATTCTTCTCTTCCTTTTTCTATAGTCCTTCAGCTCAAAGCTGAATCACAATTGATATGCCCAGAATTACAAAGAGAAAGTGAAGAAAGAAAAAACGTATTCAGCTGTTATTAAAGCCAAGTGGAAGTCATGCCTAGATAATAAAATGGATTAGTTCAAATAAATATCATTATTATAATAACAATATTTGATGATGACCAACACTTTGATTGGGTACATCCATCCCTCTGAAATCAGTAATACCTGCTTTCCTGCTTTGAGAGGCAAAGGCAGGCACGAGGAAACAAAGTACTTTGTTCAAATCTCAGTGTTTGAGGATTTTTTATGGCTTACCAAATTGCAAAATTATCAACTGAAAGTTCTGAAAAGGAAGTTAAGGATCATGAACTGTGTTTTAATAAAAGGTTTGTATTTAGCCTTCTTCTCTCCTTGATATAGTAAGAAAAATATTATAAACAGACACACATAGTCATTGTATCTTGTTTTAGATATTTTCAGGGGTGGGATACGACAGGGTTAACTACCGGTTCGGGATTTACGAGCTTCGTCATTAGCACGCTGCGTGCAGAGAAGCAGCCTTTGAAACAGCCCTCTTTTCTTTTTTTTTTTTTTTTTAACTGCAGCTGTGCCTCATTCGGCAGCTGAAGTTGAAAAAGCAGGAAATAAAGGTCAGGTAAGAGCCTGGGTGGGCAGGTGGGCAAAAACATCAGCAGACATAGAACCGGTTCTATGTCTGCTGCTCTTCAGAGCTACCGGTTCTACAGAGGTAGACAAAACCCGTAAAAACACACCCCTGGATATTTTGTTTAAGCATTTTGAATGCATTTATGTGGATATGTAAAATATCACAATTGCCAGACTGTTTCATGAATCTGCAAGACCACATCTTTATAAAAGACAGCAGATGGCTAAAATAAATTGTGAAGGGAAATCAATAACTCAGTTTGTGGCACATCAATACTTGAAAGAGGATGCATTCTGAATTACAGACTGAAGGGGTTATTAAGAAATGTCACCTGATCCCCTTTTGCCACATTTAAATGTTACTGTTACTTAGCAAGAGACTTGATGAAATTCTAAAGTTTTACTAAACATTTGATGTACCAAGGAGGACAATGTCATCATTCTTTCCTCTTGTATTTCAAAGATAAGCATAGCGTTCTGACCAGGGATGGGATTCAAATTTTTTAACAACCGGTTCTGTGGGCATGGCTTAGTTGGTGGACGTGGCTTGGTGGTCATGTGACTGGCTGGGCATGGTCAACTCAACATCACTCACATCGAGGCACGCATCTCCTCGCCTGGCCTCTCATGACTGTGGGGATGCTGCAACAGTCATAAGTGTGAAAAACGGTCATGTCACTTTTTTCAGTGCCATTGTAACTTTGAATGGTCACTCCACACAAGCAAAGGAGGAAAAAAATACTCCAGAGAAGTTCCAGAGACAGGAAGTCTAGTCTTGCCAAGAATGTAATAAGAGTTCATGGAAAGGCAGTTTCTGTAAGCAACACCAGAATGTTTCTTTCCTGCCTTCCTTACAGGAATAGGCCAGTAATTTCTTCTAACAACCAGTTCTCTGAACTGCTTAGAATGTTAACAACCGGTTCTAGCGAATAGGTGCGAATCTGTAGAATCCCACCCCTGGCCCAACCAGGTTCCCAGAGAGCAAAAAAAGGCAGTAGCCCCCACCTTTTAAGGTTTAATCACAATTCTGTTCCTTTACAGATAAAAGGCTGCTTTCCAACAATTAAGAGAAAGAGCCTTGCCAAGTTATTTGTCAAGGCTACCAAAAACCCAGAGATGAGAACTAATTTACAAGATTCTCCAAACACGAACTAAGATGTTCACCAGTTGAGTTTCAGAGCTTCTTTGCTATCTGCAAAGAACACTTTTCCAAACCTGGCTTTTAACCTCTTGAGGGAGGGGCCATTACCTTGCAGCCTTACTCCCGAATCGCCTGTGCTGCTGTAATTGTTCTTTCCTCTGAGCAATCCTTCGTGCACATGCACTTGGCACAGACTCCTCGGGAACCTCCTCATCACTGCTGCCAGCCCCCACAACCTCTGAAGGCAGCAGTCCACTCGCTGATGGTCCTGGCCCTTCATCAGAGTCCTTGCTTTCCTCAGCCATCTGCACGTGCTGCCGGCTAACCACAACACATAGTGTATAAAGTGCATGACCAAGAAAGATGCCATAAACTCATTTTCATCATCTTTATCAAGGCATAACAAATAAACGGGCCCTTTGGGAAGGATAAGATATTGATATAGAAGACCTGACTCTCTCAAAGGGAAGATGGAAATAACGCAGACAGGAAATGCCATGGGAACTGTTTGTCCCCTTCATTATCAAGCTACCTAGAAATAAAATTAATTATTGATTTTAAAATAACTGTGTTGTGAGATTAAAAATAGATGACATTTTTATGACATTCTAAAAATACAGTTGAACCCAGGATATGAAACAATCAAAACTTTGTGAACAATGGTCATCACTTCATTGCAGTCAAGCAACAGAGTCAGCCCACTGTGGATGTATACAGTGGTGGGATTCAAATAATTTAACAACCAGTTTGCCCAGGGTCATGTTGGCCATTGTGGGAGGTGTGGCCCATCCCCAGCCTCCAACTCTACCACACATGTAGGACAAGCTTCCCATGATGACCAAGCTGATCCTGGGTCATCCATATTGGCTACTTCCAAACCCTCTGCTTTCAAAGTGGATCCTGGGCGCTGCACTGCAATGGAGAAATGGGAAATGGAATGGCCGGTGCAAGTGAAGGAGGCTGCTTTCACTCTTTCTTCTTTTTCTCCTTCCCTTGTGCTGGCTGTTCCATTTCCCATTTCTCCATTGCAGTGAAGTGCCATGCAGTGGAGATTGCCCCAGCTACCACCACCCAGATGCCCTTGCTTCCCCCAAGCATTTCTTTCCATTTCTGATTTCCAGCTCCAGCAGGGAAACAAAAGTTTGTGGGACTGAAAAAAAGTGCAACCAATCAATTCCAACTTCTTGTGGAAAAAAAAAAAACTCATGAAGTTGAGATTGATTGATTCAACTTTTTTTTTAGACCCACAAACTTTTGTTTCCCTGCACATGACCGCGAGAAATGCAATGGAGAAATGCAACAGAGCTGGAAATCAGGTTAGCAAAGAAATGCTTGTCTCATGAAGAGGAAGAGGAATGCCATCCTTCAGGTTGCTGTGGGTTCGATTCAAACACGTGTGTTGCGTAGTCGTGACATGCGTCCCCCTCTACCAAAAACCAGTCTATAAAACAATATCCATTATATCACTAATTATTTCTCTACTTGTGATCGAGGTTTATCGGGATATTTGGTATGGAATTGGCATATCAGTCAATTTGCACTCACATCTGCTACTTTTACCCAGGTTGCCTCTGTTTCAGGTTATCCTATCCATCTCACTAAGTATAGTAACACTTTTCTACATATCCGCGAATCTAAAATTTTATCAATTTCAGCATGGGTTACATCTTTAGCTATTACAGATTCCTCAAGTTGAGGTATATCAATGTGTTCTACAGGTTTCAGTAAACTAGCATGAAACACAGGATGTAACCGTGGTGGCAATTTAAGTTTTACAGTTATGGGGTTTATCACTTTTGTAATTTGGAAAGGTCCAATATATTTTGGTCCCAATTTTTGACTACCGTGTTTCTCACATAATAAGGCCGGGCCTTATTATTTTTTGACCCCCGAAAAAATGGCTTGGGAGGCTAATCTCCCGGGCCTCTTCCGTTCCTCCCCAACCTCCCTACGCTGCGCGCCTCTGGCCGCGCCCGCTCCCTTCAGCCCAGCGAGCTCTTCCACCTCAAAGGCCAGGCGGGCGGCTGCGGAGCAGCAGCAGCGGGTCTGAGCCGCCGCAGCGGAAACAGCCACCACCCGTAGCCAGCGGGGGAGCGAGCGAGGTTAGCGCCCGCCAGCCCGGGCGAGATTTGGGAACGAGGGGCAGGAGGAGGCACGCACACACCCGCGGCTCACTTTCCCAGCTTTGCCCAGCCCCACGGCTCTGGCGTGGCCTGGCGGGCAGCAAGCGCCTCCCGCCGGACCCTCCGCTCACCCTTCCAGGGCCGCGCCAGAGCCGTGGGGCTGGGCAAAGCTGGGAAAGTGAGCCGCGGGTGTGTGCATGCCTCCTCCTGCCCTCGTTCCCAAATCTCGCCCGGGCTGGCGGCGCTAACCCGCCTTCTCCCCCGCCGGGCTACGGGTGGTGGCTGCTCGCTGCGAGCGGCTCAGACCCGCTGCTGCTGCCCGCAGCCGCCCGCCTGGCCTTTCTTTGAGGTGGAAGAGCTCGCTGGGCTGAAGGGAGCGGCGCGCAGCGTAGGGAGGTCGGGAGGAACGGAAGAGGCCCCGGGAGATTAGCCTCCCACGTGGTGGGCTGCCCTCTCGGGCAGGGAGGCTTTGTAAAATAATTCGCTTTACCTTCAGAAAGCAAAGGGAAGACGGAGCGCCTGAAGCCAAGTGTCTCCTCAGGGCCCGGTTGCAGGAGGAGCCGTGACTGGCTGCACATGGCTGTGCCAAAAGCCGCGGCAGCAAGGGAGAAGGGCAGCAAGGGAGAAGGGAGAAGCAATGGTGGAAGGTCTCCGATATGAAGTGCCCCACCAACGCAGGCAGCACCATATCCGGGCATGCAACAAAAGTACTTACTAACGGCAAGCCTCCCCCGCTCTCCCCCATTTCGCATGTTTAATATGGGGCTTAATTTGGGGGAGGGGCTTAATTGATTTTATGCCAATAAAACATGGTGGGGCTTCCTATTGGTGGAGGCCGTATTGTTGGAGAAACACGGTATTTTGGTGTAATTTTATATACTGTATTTAGTTGATAGGTAAACATAATCTCCAGGTTTGAATGCTTTATACTCTTTTCTTTTCTTGTCTGCTTGTTGTTTATATTCTAGTGCTGTTTTATTGAGAGTCTCTTTTACTTTATCCCAATTATCCTGAACTTTTTTCAACCACATTTGGACACTTATGGGTTGTTGTTCATCACATTGTAAATCAGGGATTGGCACAAATTCTATCCCATTTACTACCTGGAATGGGCTATATCCTGTGCTTTCATGTATAGCATTACTATATACTACTTCAGCAAATGGAAGTAAATCAGCCCATTCTTGCTGTTGGTAAGATGTATATGATCTCAAATACCTTTCAATCATCGCATTAGCTCTTTCAGCAGCACCATTGGTGCTGGGATGGTATGCAGAGCTAAGACCTTGAGAGCGTCCTAAAAGGCGTACAAACGCTCTCAAAAATCATGCCGTGAATTGCGCACCTCTATCCGAAATTATCCTCCTGGGTGTGCCATGTAGTCTATATACATGTTTTATAAACAGGTTGGCTAATTTTGTTGCCGAAGGTAATCCTTTACATGGTATAAAGTGAGCTTGTTTTGAAAACAAGTCTATGACAGTCTAGATTACTGTATCTCCGTTACTGCTGGGCAATTCCACAATAAAGTCCATGGCTATATCTTGCCATGGCTGGTTTGTATCCGATACAGTTTGTAATAGTCCTAAAGGTTTTCCTACTCGAGGTTTCATAGTAGCACAAACGTGGCATTCTTTAATGTACTTTCAATTTCTGATCTCATATGTGGCCACCAAAACTTCTGCCTTACCAAATGTAGTGTTTTTAAAAATCCAAAGTGTCCAGCCTGCCTTACATCATGACATTGGGATAATATCTTTTTCCTACAATTTGATGGAACATATATTTTATCCCCTCTCCAATACAACCCATCTTTATATAAACAGGAAGTATTATTTGTTTTTATCCATACATCCATGTTTGTAGCCTCTTGTAATTCCTTTTTGGTTATCTCTTTCGTGGTCAACATCTGAATTTGTTCGTTTGACATTCCTACAGAGATCATGGACTGAATAACTTCATCTTTAGACACATTGTATTGAGGTAGTCTAGATAGTGCATCCGCCATGAAGTTTTTACCTCCTGTAACATATCGCAACTGGAAATCAAAAAAATTAAAATACAAAGCCCATCTTACTTGTTTAGGGGATAGTTTTCTCAGTTTCTGTAATGCTTGTAAATTTTTATGATCTGTCCAAACTTCAAATTTTTCTTTCGACCCTTCTAATGGGTGTCTCCATGTACTAAGTGCCCATTTTATGGTGAAAGCCTCCTTTTCCCAAATAGCCCACCTGCATTCTGTGATTGTAAATTTTCGTGATGTATATGCACATGGCTGTAATTGTCCATCAATGTTATACTGTAATAGGACAGCCCCCAGAGCCACATCACTTGAATCAGCTTGTACTACAAAACTTTTAGTTGTATCAGGATGTTTTAAAATGGGCTCTTGAGCAAATAAAGCTTTTAGATCATCAAATGCTCGCTGACACTCCTGTGACCACACAATGGGTTGACTGGGTCTGGGTTTTGGCACTTGATGTTTAGTTTTTAACAATTCTGTTAGTGGTAAAGCAATTTGTGTGAATTTAGGAATAAACTGCCGGTAAAAGTTCGCAAATCCTAAAAAACTTTGTAATTGCTTTTGTGTTTTTGGTTCTTTCCAATCAACTACGGCTCTGACTTTATTGGGATCCATTTCTATTCCTTTATTCGATATTCTGTACCCCAAATAATCCAATGACGTACAATGAAACTCGCACTTCGAAAGTTTCACATATAACTTGGCATCAAGTAATTTTTTCAGAACTTTTTTCACTAAGGCCACATGCTCCTCCATTGTTTTGGTATAAATTAAAATATCATCTAAATATACTAGAACGCTACGATATAAATGTTCCTGTAATACTTCATTTATAAGTTGCGGGTGCCCCTTGCAACCCAAATGGCATAACGTTAAAGTGAAAACTGCCAAGGAGGCAATTAAAAGTAGTTTTCCATTGATCCCCCTCTCATATTCGAACTCGATAGTAGCCTTCTCGTAAGTCCAATTTCGTAAAATACCTGCCAGTTGCTAACGTTGCTAACAAATCGTTGATTAGTGGTAAAGGGTATACGTTGTCTATACAAATAGCATTGAGCCCACGGAAATAAACACAAATACGTAATCCACCATCTTTTTTCTCACGAAATAAAACAGGGGCAGCTATATGTGATTTCCCAGGTTGAATAAATCCACACGCTAAATTTTTAACTATATATATTGTCTCATTTCCTCCATCTCTTTTGCAGTCATGGCATACATTCTTGGTTTTGGAAACTTTGCTCCAGGAATTAAATCAATGGCACAATCAGTTGTTCTATGTGGTGGTAATGTTTCACAGTCCTGTTCGCTAAGGTCTTTATATTCCTCTGGATAATATAGTTCTTCAGAATTGTCTATAGCTGTTACAACTTCCCTATTATTTACACATGGAGGGGACATAGGGACAACTGCAATTTGTAACTTCCTCAAACCGTCTTCCCACCATATAGTAGGCTTCCATTTGTCTAACCATACTAGACCTAAAATTAGTGCCTCCCTCATCTGTGGTACTACAATAAATCGTAAGGACTCCCAATGACTATCTCTAGTTTGATAGGGGTTGTCATTATTGTAGCAGGACTCTCACCTAATAATGCACCGTCCACTTGTTCAAAACGCATAGGTTTGGGCAGTTCTTCCACTGCTAACTGTAATTCATCAACCACTTTTTTAGTAATTAAACATCTAGTACATCCAGTGTCAATTAATGCTCCATACTGACCCCTCAATTTGCTTGTTAGATTTTCCAATACTACTGGTATAACAAATGGTCGCACAGGATTACTCACCAAATCATCCTCATCCGGACTGTCCTCTCCACTATAACCCCGAGACTACCTTGGGTAGTTGTTTGCCATCAGGTGTTTTCCTTTCACATCTATTTGTCATTACTTCCATGTTTGTTTTTTGTGATACTCCTTGAGATCTTTCAGAGGTAACTGTCCCTATAACTGTAACTGTACCACGGGGCATGACACCACTTGGTATATTACCACTTGTGGCGCTAGGAATGCAAGTGCTACAAGTTTTATACCAAGTTTTCTATTATCTAGTTCTATAGATGGACATTCCATTGCCCTATGTCCCAGACCTTGGCATCGGAAACACCTTATGGGCCCCATTCCCCTACCAATCCTTTTAGCCTCCTCCCCCACCTTACCCCATGCTGCTACTGCTCCTATTGGTTGTCTTTTGGGCCACCCCAAACATAGGATGGAACTCCCTCAGTCCCACATCCAACTCCACAACCGTTTTATACAATTCCCCCAGTTTCTGGGGAACCCTCTATAAAGAAATATAAAGGATAGCAATTGGAATATAATTCTAGATGGTTCATAATTTGGCTTAAAAATAATGCTAACCTATCAGGGTTCCCATCAAAGGAAGTGTTTATAGGAGGAGGACCACCCCAAACCATTCTTTGGGGCCAATATCCAGATGTGCCTGATGGACCCCAGGAGTGAATTGTTTGTCTATTCCTCATCTGCACATCCCTAAATTCAACCCTGGAACCTGGGACTGGTTTAGAGGTTTTACTTCGAGTTCCTGATACTCCTACTACATCTGCTAATGAGTCATCTACTTCCATAGAAAATGCTCCCTCCAACCTCCTCCTACTCATATCCCTGCTATCTCTGGCACTTGAACTAAAGAAAGATGTGTCTTCCGTTCTAAGTCCCTCCTTGGACTGTCCCAAATGGTCTGGGGAGTAGAGTCATGAATGCTTAAGTCACCATACTTGACACGGAACAGTTCCAATGTACTAGCGTTTAAACTGGTTGTAGAAGTACTACACTCATCTTCGTCAGCAATCCATTGTTCCCTCCACTTCTCAAACATCCCGGAGGGCAGCAGCATAAAAGTGGGAGGTTCCCCCTCATATCGTCCCTCAACTCCAATCCCGATTTCCGTTCCTTCCAGATTTTCGGCCATACCACAGGCTGAGGATCCTCTTCACATCTCGCGTTATCTGTTTGTCCACTTTCCAAAGACACCACATTATCGTCCAACTGAATTGAGGGCTGCTCAGGCACCACGTCAGCCCCTCAAACAGCATTATCCGCCTCCACCTCCGAAACGTCCTCAAAACCTCCATCAACAGCAGTACCTTCAGCCATAATATCACAGGTAATGAAATATTATAGGATGTATGAGATCCAACTTTCCTCTCAGCTACTCTTTGGCACAAATGCAGGGAGAAAATAAGACACTCTTCGCTTCAGTATTTGGTAAGAAAAGCTTATTGTTTATTCCTTCCTCTGCAAGGTCCGAGGTAATAGCTAAGCAAACAAAATAAAGTTGGATCTAACCCGAGTTTCCTGGGATTCGATATTTATAGTAATTTCCCCTCATTACCCTTCATTACCCATGATTACCCTTATTAGCCATGATTACCATTATTAATGATAATTATTCATATGAATTCAATCACATGAATCATGGTTAATGCGTATAGCTTCACCTCACAGCATTTTACATAGACTGCGCATATTATTACAGTATGATACAGAGTTTATTCTGATGAAGAGGAATGCCATCCTTCAGGTCGCTGTGGCTTCGATTCAAACACGTGTGTTGCGTAGTCGCGACAGCTTGGGGGAAGCAAGGGCATCTGGGTGCCAGGCTGAAACAAGCCTGTCTCTCTCCAGTAGCTGCCCAGGCCTGCTGGAGAAAATACCAGCATCTACAGCGGCATTCCAGTTCTGGCTGCCTTATGCACAGGCCCTGTCCAGCCCCCAATTTTGGGGAGGTTTTTTTCCCCACCTGGAAGGAGGTTGAACAAAAACCAGGGGTGTTTTGGAAAACACAGATTTTCTGGAACACGTGTAACTAGTTCTCTGAACTCAACAAAAAATTAGATATCGGTTCTGCTGAATTGATGTGAACTGGCTGAATCCCACTATTGGATGTATAATCTGGCCTACACCATTTTCCTGCTCTTACACCTCATACACATCCAAGGTACGAAATTCTTTGAAGTCAAATTTGAAGGAAGGGAAATATCCTCATTTGTTCCCCAGTAGCAATCCCCTCCAAAAGCCCCTATGTGGCAAATAGGCTTTAAGTAGTTTCTCTGATAATAATAGAAACTAGCTTTGTATAATAGGGAGGAAGACATTTTTGAAGGAGAATTACAATAGTGAAGGGAACATTTGAGGCCTTCCCTCTTGTAGTAATGTTGCCATGCAAAATGTCCTCCATGCGAATTAATCATTAAAACAGTTCCCCTGGTACTGATAAAAGTTATTTTAAAGCCTTGTAAATTGATGAATACCTCTTATCCTCAACCCAAGGACAGGTTGAGCCTTAAAACAGAAGTAGGAACTTGTCATCAGGTTTGGGGTTACCAGTACATAATTGGATAGGCAGGTGGATATGGATTAAATCCAAGTGAAAAAATACTTTTGTTTCCCAAACAGACAGTCTGATGTCTACTGAAACATCTGGGGGGGGTCTTCATTCTTCACTGGGCCAGCAGGAAGACCTGAAGAATAAAAGAAATGAAAACAGAACAGAAGATTAAAAATACCAAGGGGAAATCCTGGGTTATAGTAAACAATTGCCTAAAAAGGAGAGTTGTCCTTCACTTCCTTTTAAAAGGGAGGACATTAAATCCTTTCATGTGTATGCTTCCAGGCTCTTCCTCTTCTATATCTGTGTTTTTGATACATTTTTGCCAGTTAACTATATGGGTATGTCAACTATCCATAGCTTAATTCTATTTTTGTTATTAAAGTGATAAAATTGGAAAATTCACTACACTTTATATGCCATGTTATTTATCAAACACAATAAACATGAGCAACTTTAGAGTTGCACAGTACACTAAACATTGGATATAATGAGGGGCAGACACACAGAATTCACTCAGAAATAGTCTGAAAATCTGTGTAGCCTAGGGTTTTTGCATCACTGACTTCTATGGGCTGAAAGGGTCATGTGAATGAGCCTCAAAGGAAATGAGAAGCATTATGTCTTGCTTGGCTTAAGGGATTGCTTTGGATAAATTGCCCTTCAGTTCCACTTTAGTAAAACAAAGATGATGAAAAAACTCTGGCCAATTCATTAGAAGCCAACTACAAGTTCTCTTGGAATTCTTATAATGAGATATTGGATTAAAACTGGAATCCTGGATGCTAGATCTACGCTTTGATGTAATTTCTGAAACATTTGATTTGAAGAGCCACTGATAGTTGTGATGAGACTACCCCAGGTTCCTAGGCTCTTTCCCTTTCTTATATAGCTCTGGCTGATATATGACCAAGACTTCCAATATATTCAAAGCCAAATCCGATAACAAAGCAAGAGTCAAACAGTGCCAAGAATCTGACTAGCTGCATTTTTTTTTCCTGGGGCCTCCTTCCACAGTTTTAAATGTGGACTTGATATATTTATTCTGGAAAACATATCCCGAGATAGATGTTTCTGGCAAGACATTTTTTCCACATAAAACTTACTTTATATAGAGCTGGATGAATACTGGAAAAGTGCAAGTCATTGCTCATGTTTTTAAATGAATTTGCAGCAGCTTTCCTCCCTCCCTTTCCCTTTGCTTTCCTAAATATTCACTCCAACTGGTTTTGGTGCTATGTGACATTTATAACATTGCTGTTTTAAAGGGACATCTGTGAATATGGACACTGGCATTGTTGAACAAGACATCAGATTAGGAAAACTGGAAAAAGTAAGTCTTCCTTACCTCAATGGACACAAATGCTATAGAAATTATCACATTTTTGCAGGAACCATTCACTATTCAACCAACCTTTCTTTAGGCTGGGAATTCTGGGAACTGTAGTTTTAGTGCATGTAAAAGGATATTGGAGAAAAAGGAGTATTTTTCTGATCGCTTTTTTTTTATTTTTAAATGTTAAATGGGGAAACTACAAAAATTGCCATTCTTGGTATACCATTTTAAGCAAATTATTAATTTAGGATTATATTCTGTGTAATCTTATGTAGCAATGAACTGGAGAGACGATCAAAGAAGCACCATGCAGAAATAGAACATGTGCACATGAGCATGCATGCACATAGCATAGCATAATAGCTCTGATTTTTTGTTTGTTTGTTTGTTTTACTAATGAATGCTTTTAGGGAGGGTTGTACAATATCACTATATACCACATTCACCATGAACGTTTTATTGTTGTACTGACATTTAAAAAAATTGTGAGGAAGTTGCCAAAAAGAAAGAAGAGCAAACAAATGCATTGTTTTTATGCTGCAAGGGTCAAAAATTGGCTTGATAACTGACAAGATAGCACAGGTCATTCATAATTCTAAGTTTTCATGGGCATATATATGGACACACCTTATTCATAATTCTAAGACTTCATGGACACAGATGTGTCCTTCTGTACACTTTACTTCCTTTACACATTTCCAGTATTTGAGCTAGGAGGTATATTATTAAATAGATATGTTATTGTTATGCTTTCCCAATGCATACACATTATTTTCATTGTAAGAATATTATATGAATTAAAAAGCCTCTGATGCATAGTATTGCCACCAGAACATAACTTTACTCTTTGACTAACCTGTACTGAATTAAAAAGAATTCTTCATAATGTTCTCTCAATGATGATGGATTGGGCATATTTATTTATAAGATTGATTAGTCAACTTAGCAAACAACTCGCAGAGTGACATGCAGCATTTGCATACATGCATACATATTCACAGCCCCCAAACCTACATATACCTGCAAAAATATGCACAATAAGACAATTAATTGATAGCAGCCTAGCTTAAAATATAATAAGCCTCAGCAGCACCAAGAGCTAAAAATATCACTGAGTCAAATACTTCAACTAGAACATAGCAGCCATAGGAGGGGGAAAAAATTCCTCAGAGAATTGAAAAACTTCTGAAGGAAATCAAAATAGGATCTCATCTAACATTGCAAAGGACAACACTATAGGATCCAGGCAGACTTTATGAGAGGAACATATCATAATTTAAGCTACCTGTTCATAAGTGGCCCCATAAGATTATTTGGAGCTGAGGCTCTGAGGCTATTTCAGGAAATGTAAAGAAATTCTGGAAATAACTGATCCTATAGAAACTGTGGCCACATGCTCTGAAGGCTTATAATTAAAAAAAAAAAGACTTTTACATAAACCTCAGATAGAAACTGAAACCAGTAAAGACAGTGCATTGCAATATTCTCTCCAGTCCCTTTTCTTGCCTGTTTTGATTAACAGAACTACCGGGATTGTCTTCACAGACAGCTTTGTATCTAAGGAACAGCAGGAACTACCTGAAGGAAGACTCCATCTAGACCAATCCTGAAGAAGCATGACCTAATTCAAGTGACCTTGCAAAACTGTTGTCCAACATTCCAGATCCTAAAACCTTGGACTCAGAAGAACACCAAAGAGCAAAGAGTGAAATAAGTAATAGTTTGTTTGGTAATATTGTGATATCACAACAACTACAATTTAAGGTAAGCAATGTGTTTGAATGGACACCGCAAGCATCCAGCATTAAAATTTCATTCAGATGTTGAAACAATATCAATGACAGTTTGATATAAATATTTCCTGATTACTCTGCATAATATGTTCTCCACAAAAAATTGCTCATGCTTATCGTAAGTTTATGATTTTTGCTATAGAAACTGACACTCCTTGCTTTGTATATTGCCCATACTTTGGACCAATAACTCTGCTTTAAATTTAAAAAAAACCACACACACACACACACACACACACACACACAAAGACATACATGACCATCTTAAGGGGTGAAATGCTCTTATTCTGTAATTAGGTAAATCAAATTTATTACATGAATAAATTGAATAAAGAAATTGATTAAAGAAATAAAGACAATAAATACATAGATAAATATTGAAACTGTGAAATACTGTACATAAAAACCTCTGCAGCATAAACTACTTATGGGAAACAAATTAACAATGACACGTCTGGCTCTTAATGACAAATAGATTCACAAGCAAATATATTCAGACTAGATACTTGCTCTTTCAGAAATTAAAAGATGTGTGGTAGAATTTTCAGAGTAGCAGTTTGTTAAAGGCATATCATTCTACTACTTCACCAACATCTTGCATCTTTTTCTTATGAAAAAAAAAAGAGAGACAAAACTCTCATTTTGGATTAGCCTCATTCCTGAGTTACAGTAACAGCATGTGTGATAATGAAGGCTATGGCTGTAGGAGGAAGCAGTATGGACCTACTGCTGGTAATCATATAACCTGAGCTTGCTGGGTTTCTATCTTTTCTCCAGAGGTTTAACACATAAGATCAAACCAGCTAGATAACACCTCTGCTGGCAGCACTGCATTTTAAATCTACAGGATCTCTCTTCAGGTGGTTTCATGTTGGTGTTTAAGTAGCATGAGTATATATATGAAGGGACCTTGACCTAAAAAAAGAAAAGAAAAATGTCTGAGTAAAAATTCCCAGCTCTACTTTCAGAGAATGGTAATCCAAGTAGGAACAGTGCATTACAAAAGCACATAACTCACCCCAAAGAAGGGATATATGAATTGGAATACTCTTTTTAGCTGTCTAATTTAGGAGGCAGATTTCCCATCTAGTGAATTTCCTTTTTTCTAATTAAAAATTCATAGGAAACTCATCAGATTAGATTTAAGGAAGATGAGAATTGCATTCAGAATTAAATACATACAGCATAGAAAATTAATCATATTAGATTCTGGGAAAATGGGAATTATGTGCAGTGAGAGGAGGGATAGTGAAAGAAGCGTCAGGAAAGAAACATCTTTTCTTCAAAAATACATGTGCCTTGTAAAAGCACAAAGCTTTTTAAGGACACTTCTGAGCTACTTTATATTTTAGTACCACACTGACCTCCAGCACAGTTCTGTTTTCTCATTCTGTTGATAGATAAATACTAGCTGTGGGTTTACTGTATTGGGAATGAAAATTCAAATTAATTCCAGCTGGATTTCTTGTAGAATTACTTTTAAATTCTCCTTCACTTAAGACCAGCTTGCCAAAGCTACCAGGGTCTAGAATGCCAAATACTGCTAAGAATTTCAGAATAATTCAGTTGTGCTCTTTCCTTCCCTTGTACCATAAGGCAGTGTTTCTCAACCTCAGCAGCTTTAAGTTATGTGGACTTCAACTCCCAGAATTCCTCAGCCAGCTAGGGGAATTCTGGGAGTTGAAATCCACACATTTTAAAGCTGCTGAGGTTGAGAAACACTGCCATAGGTTATCCCATGTAGGGAAAGGTCGGCCAAAAGTATTTCTTTGAATTTAGCCCCCAGGTGTCAAACTCGATCGCATCACGTGACATATCATGACATATTGTGATGTTTTTTGCCTTTGCAGAGCTGGGGTAGGCATGGCCTGCATGTGATGCATCCACCAGTTTGACACCCCTGAATTATTATTCTAAAGCTGAAAGTTTTATTTTTATTTTATTTATTTATTAAATTTTTGTGCAAGGTAACGCTGGGTGGCATAAAAAAACTCCAGTGTGATGATCATAGGCACCAGTGTGCTAGAAGAAACCTCACTTCATATCCATCAGACTATTTTCACATATTATTTTATTATAAACAATATTAGAGCCATGGTGGCGCAGTGGTCAGAATGCAGTACTGCAGGTTACTTCTGCTCATTGCTGGCTGCCAGCAGTTCGAATCTCATTGGCTCAAGATTGAGTCAGCCTTCCATCCTTCTGAGGTCAGTAAAGTGAGGACTCAGATTGTTGGGGGCAATACCCTGACCCTGTAAACTGCTTAGAGAGGGTTGTAAAGCCCTTGAAGTGGTATATAGGTTTAAGTTCTATTGCTATTAAAGAAATTCACATGGGCAAAGCAAAACTGCAGCCTCTAGATTATTCTTGATTCCAAAGAATGTTCTGAGATTCCATGTAGGTCTCATATTTTTTAAAGTTAAAATGGTCCATATGTGTGTAAAGTATACGTTCGACCATGGAAAGTCTTTGTTTTTCTTTCTTTCCTTAAAGTTAAAACTAATACCAACAATTCAGGCAGAGTTGTCAAGGGAATGTTGATTGGAAAGCCTTTTGTTTTTCTCCTCTATTTCTTCATAAAGTTAATATGAGAAGGTGGAATGCCAAGCAAATATTTTATTTATTTATTCATTTATTTATTGAATTTATATTGCCACCCATGGCAACTCAAAGCAGCTTACAGAATATAAAACAACTTTTAAAAAGGTGGAAGATAAAAATATAGAACAGTACATCATATTGTTGATGATTAAACAAAAGAAAATCAAATAAACTTTATGAAATAACTTAAAATGGGCTGTAAACAGCTTCCCTAAATATTGCAACATATCTGTAGCATATCTTGTGTGTGTGTGTGTGTGTGTGTGTGTGATATATATATATATTCTTAAGTTTTCGCGGGTACTTACATGTTTGGTATTCAGCTTTGTGCCGAAACATTGCTACAACTTTAAAAGCACAACTATAATGACGTGGGAAAATACCCGAACAAAGCTGAATAATATATATATATATATTTTTTTTCTTAAGTTTTCGCGGGTACTTACATGTATGGTGTTCGGCTTGGTTCGGGTATTTTCCCACGTCATTGTAGTTCTTTTAAAGTTGTAGCAACGTTTCAGCAGAATCTCATCTGCCATCATCATCTCATCATCTCATCATCTCATCATTGATGATGGCAGATGAGATTCTGCTGAAACGTTGCTACAACTTTAAAAGAACTACAATGACGTGGGAAAATACCCGAACTAAGCCGAACACCATATATATATATATATATATATATATATATATATATATATATATATATATATATATATATATATATATATATATTCATAAACCTGTCACTCTGACAAATTGAAGATTTCCTAGAGCTAGGACCATCCTTCTTCCCAAATTGCTCTGCTTGCTGCTTTCCTCCAGAATATACACTGTGAAAGGTACCCTGCCTTACCATGCTGTGATTGACATTCTAATATCTAAACATCACTGTGTGGCTTCTTTGTTTATAACAATATGCAACTACCCTGAAAAAGCCAAAGTATTCTGATTGGTAATGAGCATTATGAAAATCAGGAAGCAGTCTTACCATAAGAATGAGACTCTAATTAATTACATTTGTAATGATCCTACAGTGAGTTGGCAATTTATAGGCAGATCACTTCATGCTCTCTCTCTGTGTGTGTGTGTGTGTGTGTGCGCACGCGCATGCATGCATGCATGTGTGTGAACACCCCCTCACCCACTGACCCCACTCACACAAAAGGAACAGTAATGGCAAGTAATCATGCACATCTGTAAATGGAATTTGGATTTGAATATCTCAGTATTAGTGACTGATTACTTGAAATTGCTTCATTTTCTTCTGGGAATATGGTTTATGCAGAGTTAGAGCACAGTTTTAAGTTGATAACATTTTATATTTGATGAGTGTATACCACTTGAACTGAATAATGTTTGATTTTAATACCAATCTGTCTGTGGTATCTATTAAAATTTTCATGAGAACCAACCAGCCAGAATCAACTACTGTTAACTCAAACTGCAGTTCTGAGGCTACCTCCTGAAAATAAATGTATTTGAACTTAGTGAGTTTCAGTTTGTCTTTATGAATATATATAGAGGGGTTGTACAATGTAGTTTAATCATGGAATATATATATTCCAAGGATTGGTATATATCTGGTAGTATATTGGCTTGTGTCTTGGTTTCCAGGTTTGGCAGTGATGGATGACAGAATAGTAGGGTTGAATTTGGAAAGGAATTGACAGTTATATAATCCATCTGTAAATTAAAAGAAAATTTTTTGCCAACTAAGTGGCAAAACAAGTGAGTGGACTTGTTGGAGACATAATGAAAGAATTGAATGGCAGATGTATCTGGAAGGTCAAACTAAATGATCTCAACATTCCTTTGAGATCTCAGAATCAATGAATTGTTGGTATGACAATAAGATGAGAACTGGTTGCCAACCTTTCACTATGTCCACAACAGATAACAAATAAGCATCTTTTGAATGATATTAAAAGGGCAGAGAAAGAACAGGTAGAAAAGATTAAATTTTGGACCCAAAAAGATTCCTCAAAGGTTTCATCTTTACTAAAGGTCAAGTGACAGAGCTCCAAAAGATAACTATCAGAAAGTCTGACTTTTCTGGGCCTAGGGAAATGAAGTGTCACACTTATATTTTATTTCTCATAGTTGAGGAAAATTATCTTTCTCAAATGAAATGGTGTGGCTACGAAAATGAATTGAGAACGGCAAATGCATTAGGAAACAGATTAGCCATAACAGCAAATCTAGTCACCCAGTTAGATTTATTTTCAACTTCAGTCGAAGGACCAGAAAAGGAAAAAAAATTATGTCAGTTTTATTTCATTCCCACAACAAACTTGAAAGGCATTTTACAATGTTTCTTAGGTGGTGCATAATAAATTCACTGAGCTATAAGTCACAATCCATGAATCTATGCTGTGAAGGGAAAATCACTGATTGGTCTCGAAGCCTTCACAGAGCAAGTTTCACTAATGTGGTACTCTCATCATCTGATTTAGCAACCTAGCTAAATGTTGTATCTAATATAATGACTTAGACCATAGTCAGAGCATTGGTGCAAATGACATGTTGGAAACCGCAGGGAAAAGTGGTGGTAAATGTGTGACCCTTAGAAAATATATTTTATGGATATATCTTAGAAATAGTTTAGGCTACAGTATAGAGGGGCAATTTCTCTACCTCAACGATCTGTAAAATACATTCAGTGAAGTTAATTGCTTCTTCTGGCCAGTTATTTACTAAGAGTTTTTATTAGGGTGAATTAAGAGAAAGGAATACTATTTTTTGTGTAGAAGAGAATGAAGTCAGAAACAAAAATTAGGATATGTGCTTCTTTCATATGTTGATTAAATTTCATCTTTTCTGGTACCTTTAGCCAGCCCTCCTTATTTAACTGTTGATATTTACATTCATTTAGTAAATATGTTGTTCGCTTCCTGTTCTACTCTCTAGCTAAGAGATGCATCTTTTCCATATCAGTTTCAAGGCTTGGACACTGCTTACTAAAGATATGTACACAACTGCAAGTCCAACCTGCCCCGTTTTCAATGTTGGCTAATAGTTCTTTTCATCAATTTTTCATACACCATAAACTTACAGAGGCACAGGATTGTTAACCAACTATTCTGTTTGCAATTTAGCCCATTTGGAATCCTACATACAGATTTGCAAAATGGATCCTACTGTATTGCATCAGGCTTTCAACTGCTGCCACAACAGCAACAGAAATCACCTTTAGTGAGTGTGCATACATTCAATTTCTTTCTTAAACACTGGTATTATGCACTCTTCTTGGCACTGCTTCATTTCCTTACTGACTTCACAGACTCTTAGCAGCTAAGTGACAGTGGAATGCTTCTTGTTTCTTCTATTCTTCTCTTCCCTGCTGTTCATTTGGGAAACTCATTAATTTAAACATCAGGGGGAAAAAGATTGTAAAATCAGGGTTGGTTGAAAATTATGACTGAACTAGAAAGTCCTATTTTGTCCTGCACAGATTATTGGAATATATTCTCAGTAATTCCTATGTTCATTAGTCCATTAACCTTAACCCTAACCTCATTCTGACCTTCCTTGATTGCATGGGAAAGTCTGAAGGAAGATTATGGTTCAATGTAGATGGATCTGCATTTTGCTTTCATTTCAGGGAATATATGTAGAAGTTATGGTTGTTAAAATTGGACCTTAAAAAGGCAAGACAGAGAGAAATATCATATTGTTTGAGCTATGGTGCTGGAAAAGGCTTCTGTGTACAGCAAAGGTAACCTTAGACAGCAAAGGTGACCAACAAGCAAGTACTGGAGTGCATAACACTAGGTATGTCACTGGAAGTAAAAATTACAAACTATCCCATTTATTTTGGCATGTCATTTAGGGGAATTCACTGGAAAAAGCAACTGTATTAGGAAAAGTTAGTGGTAAAAGGAAACCAGTCCACCAAAAAACACAATGGCTGGACACCATCAAAGAGGGGGCATTATGTTGAAGATTAATTAATGAAGTGGATAGTGGGACTTGGGACCCTAACCTTTTTCTACTTTGCAATTATTAGCTCCTAAGCTGGCATTGGCCAATCCTGTGGTGAAAAGAAATGTTGAATTCCAAAATCTATAATTCTTCAGCCCACAGCTATGCTAAATCCAGATTCAGGATACGATAGATTCATTGGGAATTTGACACAGAAGAAAATAATATGAACCCTTGCAAGTTTCTGTGGTTGTTATTGCTGCTCTTTCCATTTTTCTTTAGTCACAAACATTCTGGATTACCATTATGCCTCTTACAGAAATTCAGGAAATATATGTATGCATAATTTAGATAATCAATCAAATCTTTATAATGGTCAAAGGCCACCATAAAGAGGGAAGGGTACAGCCAATTAAAAAAACATAAAAAATACTACAAAAATAATAAAAAGCTAAAAACAACAGAATTATATATAAAAAGTATAAAAGGAATTTAAAAGAAGGTGTAGGAGCATTAGATGAGCATAAGGGAACATAAATGTTAGTATATGGCAAAATATGACTATCACAGTACAGAGCACTCTATAGAATAATGAACTAGATGCCTATTGATGCTAGTTTATGACACAGATCATCATGTGATGGATTTTTTATACTGCTGTGCAGAATCTGGCAACATTATATGTTGTAGCAGGATTAATATCTAAGAACAGGAACAAGTTATACAATAGTCCTATGTGTCCTGGGTGTTTATGCAATAACAATGATATGAGAGTAGTACAAATGCCTCTATAATACAGGCACCGGAGGAGTATATGCTCTGTTATATCTGTGTATCAGAGGGGCATTGTCTCTCCAGGTAGGGAATCTTCCTATAACAGCCTTTATGGATGACTATAGGGAGGCTTCAACAATGTGTCAGAATAAAGGCCTTTTGCTGGCTAGGCAGTTTGAGATTAATTAAGTATGCCATGGGAGGCAAAATACCTGTTGAATTCACTGGCAATAAATTTTTGAGGTCTGGCTAGCTTCAAATGGCACTCTGTGACTGCTATTCAATGAGTGCTTTGGCCTATCATATCCCATGCTGAGTAGAAAACCAGGAGAAAAGCACAAGGATGAAATTTTAGTTATCACTAGCTATTTCTATGTGGCCTTAAAGTCATTTCTCATATTCAATGAGTCAGATTAAAGGAAGAAAAAGGATAGTTTGAGCCAAAAATGGAGTCATCCACACTTTAGTCTTCATTTTCATGAGGCATGTCTCTTGTCTCAGGATAGCATTAGAGACATACTTTGGTACTTGAAAAGCCAATCTTAAATATTTGGATTGAACAATGGCACAAAATTGGAAAATGGCCACAGCTGGCCACAGTAAGAAGTTGTGCATAGCATTGAACACTTTGAGTACTGCAGGAATATAGTGGCTACCTCTTATCTTCAGGAATTTTAGGATGTGGATTTTCAGCAATATCGTCCCTGTGGGGTTTCCTGTGGTTAGCAAGTTTCCTGTGGTTAGCAAGCTACTGGGAAATAGAAGACCTGCTCAATCTTGTGGTCATCCATCTTCCAGGAGTGGCTCTTGAGCCTTTTAGCAAATGCAAATTTTAGCAAATTTTGGTTTATTAATAATTGCATTCTATCTGATCTTCTTTGCAACACTGGGTAGCGATCTCAATGTTCTTTTAAGGTCAATAGGTGCTCTTGAAAGAATTGCTGTATCTTCTGCATAAAGTAGAACAGAGATGTGTCTTCCAGCAAATTTTGGAGGATGAAAAATCTATGTTGTGGAGATGGCGTATGAAGGAGTGATATAGAAATTGAATAAGAGTGGGACCTATTTGTTGGCACCTTTCTCAGTTCCAATGGCACTGGTGAGAGGGCCCTATGGATTGCATCTTAGTCTGAGTGATGTCAAATTAGATAGATAAAGAAATAAATAAAATTGATCTTTTACCCTTTAAAGACATAAAACAAAATATAGTTGGATTCTGGTTATTGTTTGCCAGAAAAGCATTGAGTGTGGCTTGTTCTTTCTTGCCATTGCTCTCATTTTTATTATGCAACTCCATGCTTTTAAGATAACCCTGTTCTCTACAGAATTATATTATGTCTTAATTTCTTCTAGTCATACTCCCTAAAGATTGTACAAAATGGTCCAAACTCCAAACAATAGGTCCTGCATGCTTTACCTTTCCAAAGCTGCAGCAGATGAAGGCAAGATAACTCTCAGTTTCTAAACACCATTTAATGAGGAAGGGGGCCAGGGTTCCTCTGAGTGGCTGGATTTTAAACTGTTTAGCAGGTGAATTATTACTTTAGGGGACTTTTGTTTAATTTGTTAAGGAAAAAAAACTTTTATCACATAGTTTAAAAAGTACCGAGGTTTCTTATTTAAGGTGTAGAAGCACGTAGCAACATGAAGAACATTCATGCAGATTAAGTGCTCTTTAGAGTATTGGAAACCATTTAATCTGTATAAATATGCTTTAGGGTTGCCTGGTTTTTACAACACCTTGAGAAGGAGCTGCAATGGAGAGGGAGTTGTGCAAAGTATTTATTTAAAAGAAGATACATAATCAGCAGAAACTAAGCTTCCCAATGACTAATGTCAGTACAGTACCTTATTTTTTATGTGTTTGTACCTCATTTACTCTTTATTACTGTAAGTGATAAACCAGATATCATATTGTATGCCCTATTACATTGAAAATTCAATTTTTGTAATGATTGCTTCTGTTGATAAGCTTGAGCTATGGTTGAGTACTGAACAGTTTTATTCTGAAAACCAATGTGCCAGGAAGGATTTTGATATTGAAATGTAAATAGTACTTGCCAGATAGCTTACTGTATATTCTAATTTTCTTCCATGCATCACACAGGTCTACCTTTAAACTTTTGTTGAATTTACTCTAATTATTAATAACATTGAAAGGAATGCATAGACTGCTTTAGGCAATTTTGGAACATTAATTATTTTGCTTTCCAGCTTATATTGTCACTTATTCCAATAATCCCTTATGCTATGGTTTATTTCCAACAATAGACTATGTATTTGTTGTGGAATACTCCAAAGGATAGATTACATACCCAGAGAGGAATCCATGTTCTAAATTTAATAAATGTGGTTATGTGTCAGTGTGTGTTCAATGATTTAGTAATATATTTTAGATACCATTTACAACCAACAATGAAAAGGAAAGTTTCTGTTTCACTTTGGATGTAACCTTTGGCTATGAATTCTGGACCTATTACCATGGAAGGAGATGTTCACTCCAATACTGAATCAGCTCTCATAAATTTTAGCTATCTAGGAGCTTGCCTTAGCTCAAGAGGTAGATCACAGCCAAATTACGATGATCCATGGTCACTGTACACAATAGCAAAAGAAGTCACACTTTTAATCTACTTATTAGCACTTGTATGTTAAGAAGTGAATCCAACTTAGTTCAATGGGGATTACTCAAATCTCTGATATTGTAGGAGTGGGTAGATATTTTTCTTCTTTTTTACCTCTGTGGTTGTGAAGATGACATTATTGACAAATCCTTATTTGATGTAGCCCTTAGAAGGGCTTTCCCATTCCAAAATGATACTGATGGATAGAATTTAGAGATATTTTAATCAGAATATGCAGGAACCATTGTATTGCCATCGATGAGCAAAGTATTATATAGAGAGAATAAGAGATCTACTCTTTTCTGAGGGGCTGATATTTTAAACAAGCGTTTATTATAAAGTATGTTGTAGGAAAACATGATGTTTGTGAAACTACAGCAAAGCAGGTCCGACTTAAATTTAAGGCTTAGAAATTTAGATTTAGGAAAATGCATCACAGGATTGCAAAACATAGAAGCATTTGGTAGACCTGGACCCAGTTCCTACTGATAATGTATCACTGGCTCCTTTGCTCTTTGGCTTTCTAGCTAGGGAACTTTAGAAGAATTATTATTTCTTGTTAATCTGATGCAACAAATATGGAATCATGCTGAGAATGTGCAAACAAAGATAAAATAGATAATCCATCCTCAGCATTACTACTCAGATATATTTGGCTTTCAGCTCCCATAATTCTCAGTCATACAGTATTTGATCCTGTTGGTAGGAACTATGAAGCAATTAAGTCCACCTCTTCAAGTGGACATTAGAACTATTATAATCTAATTCAATAATTACTTCATTGTAAGTGTGATGACCTGGGATGTGGCACAAAGGCAATACAGTCAGATAATCAGTAGGAGTCCCTTTATTAGCTCCAACTTTGCCCCCAGTGTCCTGGTTTCCTTCTGGCTGTAGAAAAACTCTCCCAGCCTTTGGCTGCAGAGAATCAAGTCCAAAATGTGGTCAACAAAAACTGTAACTATAAGTCCAATCAAGGCAAAATGAGGTAATTAGTCCAGCAGGACAGGAGCAAGAATTCCAGATGTTAAAGCATGGCAATAACTCAACACAATTGGGAAGACAGGAACACAGATAACCAAAGGCAACACAAGATAAGCTCATGTTTGCTTCCAGCAGCTGCTGCACTCAGCATGCACTCAGCATGCATTTCTTTTAAACTCTCTTCCCAGCTGTGGCTAATGAAGGGAATCCTCCCTTGTAAGCTACGCAACCCACTTTGCTCTCTTCTTCATTTCTCCCTGCGTGCCCTAGGATGAAGAGGGGGTGGGCCTGGATCTTCCTCTGAACTCCCTTCTCCCTCGTTCTCCCTCTCCCCTGCTCTGCCCAGCCGGACTTTGCCCTTCCCCAGTTTCCTCCATAGCCAATGGAGCCACACTCCCACTCCCTGTCAGATTCCCCCTCAGATTCAGACTCCAACAGGGGCGTGACAGTAAGACTTAATGTGTTTGAAAAGCATGGTATGCCAAATTCATTTTTTAAATTATTGTGATGGGAATCTGGCTATTGTGATTTATACAATAGTTGTAAGATCTAGCATAATATATGCATTTAGCTTGCTATGGCTTATTCAACATTGATGGCTAAGCCAATTGTGGTTTAACACAGCATGCAAACTTATGGTTTATCTATTACCAAAATGTATTCTCAAAATAAAGTAGCATGTTGCTATAGACCAATGGAACAACATTTTCTAGTGTTATTTGAAATGACAATAAAGAATGAAACAATGATGTTTTTATTCAAAACTGATCTATCCTCCATTTATCCTTATAATTCAGTTTTATGCTTGGACAATACATTGCCAATACTTCAAGTTCATCAGAATAAAATTAATTATTGTGTAATAAGAAATTTTCTAGTATACTGTCACAGTGCCAGGATGTTGAGTGTCAGGGCAAAAACGGGCAGGAATATCATAAATTCATAACAGCACTTACAAACAAAAATGCCAAATTGCTTGTGGAATGAAACCAAAGGTTTCATTCAATAAAATGAATGAAATAAACAGTAGAAATTAAATAAACAATAGAAATTATTGGGGGAATCACTTCTATTAGGTAATTCTAGCAAATGAAAATACAAACCATGCTGCTATTTTTGCAGTATTTTATGGAATTAATGTAAGAAACAGCTTTTTTGTGAGGAGGGGAAGAATGGATAAAATTATTTTCTTTTTTAGATATAAATATGTAAAGAACAAAATTTATGGTGCATCTTCACAACAACTTTCATTGTTTTAAAAATGGCTTCACTGTTCATTTACCAATATTGGACAATATTT
Source organism: Notechis scutatus (assembly GCF_049901735.1). NCBI lineage: Eukaryota > Metazoa > Chordata > Lepidosauria > Squamata > Elapidae > Notechis > Notechis scutatus. The sequence goes on from NC_142011.1 coordinate 164,894,506, forward strand.
CAGCAACCAGGGACAATAGGTTTTTTTTTTAAATAGAGCTTAGAAACTGAGGACCACAAGATGAAATATGATGTAGTGTTAATAAGGGAAGTGGTAAGGCTGAGATTTCTCAGGAGACAGTCTGGGAAAATCTGGTTTTGTCTGTTGTTTTGGTGGGTTAAACCTTATGCTGCCCTTCCCTTCTCTCCATTCCACTAAACTTTTGTAAAATCAAAATGACTATTAAAAAATACAGACGCCATCCATCCCTGAAGTTGACATTTAGATGCATTGAACCTAGTTTTGTTTCAGATTTATATGAATTAAGTCCTTAAATGAGTCTTTTAATTGTTCTTTTTTTGAGTGGGGGTTCCGCCCCCAAAAATATTCTGCTGAGATGACAAAACAAAGAGTGAAAAGCTGACAGATTTCATAGGGAAAAGCTCTTTTTTAAAAAATCCATGAATACTAGACAATTACTAGAGATGAGTAATAGTCCAGGGAGGAGAACCTTCCAAATTCCTATAATCACAGCTGGCCAAATAGGTTTTCCTTTCCACTTGGGTTCAGGAAGCCTATTAGCACTTGCCAAAAATCCTGAAAGGTAGTGGTGTGAATAGGGATGAACTCCCCCCCACCCCCCCCAAAAAAATTAAAGGACTGATTTAAGGAGTTAATTCATATAAACCTGAAAACAAACTAGGTTCAATGTAGAGGTGGTATTCAGCAGGTTCTGACCAGTTCTGGAGAACCGGTAGCAGAAATTTTGAGTAGTTTATAGAACCGGTAAATACCACCTCTGACTGGACATTTTACATTGTCCTTTCCCTGCCACGCCCACCAAGCCACGCCCACAGAACCGGTAGTAAAAAAATAATAATCCCACCACCGGTTCAATGCATCTAAATGTCAACTTCAGGGATTGACGCCGTCTGCCTTTTTAAATAGTCATTTTGATTTTCCAGAGGTTTAGTGGAATGGAGAGAAGGGAAGGGCAGCATGAGGTTTAACCCACCAAAACAACAAACAAAACCAGATTTTCCCAAACTGTCTCCTGAGAAATCTCAGCCTTGCGGCAAGTACCAGTAAATGTTAGCATACCTTTTAAAAATAATCTTGTTTTAGCTTCTTAGGAAATAAACAGTTGGATTTCACTGGAATGCTTCCCAACTGTTCTCTCCTAATTTCTTATCTTTTATCTTAATCAAGCTTCTGAACTGGAATTTAGTTTTGACAGTCCAGTGATTATGCCAGATAGCTTCTTCATGTTGTCTGCCCTTCCTCAGTTTATAATCCACACACAGTGTACAGAGGTTTGAAAGAAACCATAATAAACTCAGGTATTGTGAAAATGATAAAACGATGTAATTTGTATGATGGCACTGTGATGTGTGAAGCAGCATTTGCCATCGCCACCCTTCAGTTGGTAAAAGAAACATTGCCAAATGCCCATCTCAATATTTTATTTAAGATGATTGTAATGATACAAGAAAACACACATATACAAAATCTATCATCTGAAGCAGCTGATGGTGAGGAAGGAGTTAATTTTCTGAAGCTGCTCTTCCTCTGGCCCATGGATGATGCTTCATTCTTCTTGCTGTGATTTTTTTTTTTTTTTGCAAGCACAAGTTCCAGTTTCTCCCAATTGCAAACAGACAACAATGTACCACTTCTTCTCTGCAATTGCAGTGCAAGAATGGAGGCATTCTGGAACCTTCCAAACATGTTTCATTTTAAATCACACCACCAACATCAGGTGGTAGCTCCAAAGGCAAAGGGAACATGAGCAGTTGTTCAAAAATTCAGGAAAGAGGTAACCTTGATATAGGACATATTGCTTCTATTTATAGAGTAGCCTAGAATGATCAAATGATTCAAAGATCATCCAGTCACTGCAAAGGAAGCTGGGATCTTTCTCTTTCTCTCTACCCATCTATCTCTCCATGTAGTTGATCCGAGCTGATAGCAATTCAGATGGAATGGGCTTACTCATTGCCCCTTTCTACCCCTCCGCCTCCGCCTCCCCTTCCCCAGGGGCTACCAAAGGATCTGCCGAACTGCTGCTTCTTTTAGATATGCTTCTTCCCTCTGGTTTCTGAGAACTATTCTCTGTGGCCATAGTTGCAGGAGAAATTGGATGACTTTTACAGAGGTCATCTGCCATGTGATGCCAGGCCAACATTTTCTGAAATGCTTGTTGAAGTGAAATATATGTATTTAATGCTAAAGAGAGGTAGACCTATGCTACCTGGAAAATCAGTTTTAAACCAGAGAAGAGCACTGGCTTCTACCAGAAATGTGTTCCTGATTCAATTTCTACTCAATGCATCATGGCTTTTCCACTGCTTCCTCAAACAAGAAGTTTTACCATGGCCAAACGTTTTTTTTAATAATTGTATTTCTGGGCAGAAGGCATTTGCATTATTCCATTCCAGCTCTATGGCTGTCTTAAGCTATTTTCAGGCTGTTGGTCACAGTAATATCTGTTGACATCATTGCATTTCCTTGCAGCACCAGTCAAGGACAGAATTTACTCTTTGCTTCACCCATCACCCTTCCTCTCTTCAGCTGGGCTATTTTTTGATACAGTTTTAATGAGTCCTTAGAAATAGCTTGACTGACAAGTTACAGGCACAATGTACTTTCACACTAGTGGCTAGTTGTTAGACAACTTGAATGATGTCACTATTCCCATTATCTATCCACACTCACCCAACCTTGACCCACTCCATGCTAGGGAGTTTATAGGGGGTTGTTTTCTTGTCAGCATGTGATGCTTGGTGGAAAGGGAAGCAAAACCAGGGGAATCCACCAACTGCTTTTCTTAACCTGTTATGTGCTAAAATAGTAAGGCCACCATTAACCAGCAGGCTCTTTTTATTGTGAAAGAATAGAGTTTGGCAATTGGGGCAACAAACTTTATGTCCACATTCTTTTCTGCTGACTTAAGGACTGGTGGAGAGCATTTTAGTGGCTGTCTGCCTATGTCTTCAGGTGAAAAGCTATTGGTGTCAGTTCCCTAGATGGCATCCTTCCAGCTTCTAATACACAGAGAATATTAGGCATTCATTGTCTTGTTTCTTCTTTCTCCTAGAATTTATTTCATATAATACTAAGGATCATCTTACTACATTCCATTAGAAAGAAGAAAAATATGCTTCCCTCTTTAAATCTGGCCCAATCACTGTAAACTTTAGCTGTCAAGTACATAGTTACAAGGATCAGCAAGCTGTTCACAAGCCTGGTCATTTTAATATTGTTCTTGACTTTAAGTTCCTTTGTTCACAATGGCTAAATAAAGAAAGATTAATTCATGTTTATGGTTGAAGCACCTCTTGACTCTGAATATGATCAGGTTGGGAGTTTTGTTTTCTGCCAGACCTTTCTCCCCTGCTGGCAACAGGAGTTTTGCGTCTGTCATTTACCTTCTGGATATCTACAAGTCCTTACAATTAAGCAATTCATTTCCCATTATCATCCTTCAAAGAAATCCTTCCTGAATTTTTAATGGAGTTTTCCTGGTAGTGGTGGAGAGATATACCCTCTATCTATATATATATTTAAAAAAAATCAAAATGACTGCATAAGCATTATTTCAAAACAAAGCTTACAACAGCACCGTCTAACACATGCTTAGTCAGAAGAAAGCTCAGCTGCTTATCTCTTTTTGTCATGGAGTACAGTCTTAAATTGCTAGTAAGTTTGCAGGCATGCCTGAAATTAGGGCAGTCCAAGCCTAGAAGAAAGTATTGATTTCATCAGTAAATTAATTTGGCCTCTAAGTCTGGTGAATTTGTTTGGGAGTTTCATGAACTTTTTATCATAGAAGAGTCACTCTAGTATTGTGAGAAGCATACTATTGAAGTCTGAAGCTTTTCAACAGAGGCCTGCTATTGACATGTCTCTTCTATTCTAAACCCATCTGTCATTTGGTGTAGGATTTGAAAACACAGAAAAGCTAACCATGTTTGATTTAGAGGATAATCACATGCCCCTGATTAAATTGTTGGAAATGACCAAAAATATCATAGCTCCCACTATAAAACTTCTAGTTCATGAGTTGTAAACTTGAGCCCTTAGAGCTACATTTGGCCCCCAAAATACTTGCCAGAAGATAACGGTACTGGCCATCTTGTGATAAGAAGTACATTACTTGGTTTGGTATAAATTACCTGGTTAGTGAAAGAGTAGGATGTAGGAACAAGGATTAAAATGATCACTTACAAGAGTTATATAGTTTCACTCTTCCAAGGAAAGCAAAATAGACCAGTCACTGGCCTTTCTTTCAGACTGCAGACTAATCAAGGAATTCTAGACGACAGCAAAAGAGGGTTCCTGTTTTTTAATGGCAGATCAGATACTGGTAAAATATCTATTATCCTCAATTTAATCCTGAATGAAGTGGTAATGTCACATATGCTACAGAGACATGGCTAACTAAAGAACAGGGAGCTAATTTCTGCCAGCATTACCCACCAAGATATCCTGTGATGTAGTAGGCTAGAGTTGGGAGATAGTATGTCAGTAGTCTGTATGATCAGAAATGCCACTTGACAATCTGCTAATGCTGAGTTTTTACTGCTGTGTAGGCTGGTGGTACTAGGTCTCTAACAGTGTAAAAATAGTGTACTGTTTTGCTGTGGTACAGATTCATCTTGAATATATCCTAAGTAGCCAGAGTAATATTTGGTATGTGGCTACCCAAGATTTATTGACCTGGATAATTTCAGTGTCCATGCTGAGATTGTTCAGTCAGGAGTAGCTCAGGATTTCATGTTGTTCCTGACAATCATGGAGCTGCCCAACTAATATTTTTATTTATTTATTTATTTTGATTTGTCAATCACTTACCAGATAATAGGTATAAGTTGTCTTACATGGTATGTGCTATGCATCTCTGCAAGACTAGAAAACCTATTAAAATTAACTGACCTAGGTTCCCAACCAGACATCTTATGGATCCAAATGGTTTTTCTGAAGATAGTTGGGGAATCTTTTTATCTGTCAGCAATATTGTTGAAGTCCTGGCTGACCTGTAGCACTGCAGATGGCCCAGGAAGCTGACATTATTACTACGAAGCATGCTCTTTTTTTCTATTGGAACTTGTCATCTCTTAGTTGAGAAGTTAACTAAGGAAGTTAGGAGCAATGAAACTTAGAGTTAGAAGACTGGAAGAGTGGATGTAGACATGCCCATGATGAATTAGACTGAACACAAACTAAGGCTGTCTGAAGAGCCATTTGAACTATTTACGGAGATTCTCAGTCATCCAGGTCACCTAAAGGTTGTCCTAGAAGTGATTTTTGGAAAAGGCAACTGGAAGCTGAGGATGCTTCTTGAATGAGAAGTGAAATCTTTAGGGGGGAAAAAGTCCAGTTGCCTTTTGAAAAAAGCATGTTTGACACAACCATTTTAAGTTAGGTGCAGTGAAAAACATTTATTTATAAGTCTCCTTTGTATCTCCATAAAACAAGCTGGTGATGATTTTCTAAACTGTGTGGCTTTTTTCCCAAGTTATTTAGGGAGGGTGCCTGGAACAATCTGAGGCTCACCAAAATGAATTATCTTTGTTTTGCATAAAAATGGCCAGTAGGTTAATCTCCCTTTGCTAGAATAGGTTACAGGAATTCTTTTCAATTTATAGATATCCAAGGAATGGGTGGGGTGTATAGAGACAAGGAAGAATTCAGTGATCATATATTTGCCTATGCTCCCTTTCAGTTAATTTGTAAATTCTAAGCCCTGTGCAGTAATAATCTTTTAATTAGCTTATCCTACTTGATGATATTTTAGAGTTTGGGTCAGTGCTTATCTTGCTTACCCTTATTAACAACTTTTATCTTGGAAATCTCAATGAAGAAATAGAGACATTGTAAAATTTGAAATAATCAGAACAACAAGGATAGGGAACAAAACAAAAGTTTTAATGAACAAGAAGTAAAAGTCAATTACTATGTAGGGAAAATTTTTTCTAAGTTTGCTTGATTTGATTTACATGTTCTTCATATAGCATATCGTTAAAATAAGGAAATTGTAACGATGAGACGCAAACATAGCCACTAAATTGGACAGCCATAAAAGGGAACTAAACAAATATATGGAGGATAAAATTCTAGGTAACATGAATATTCCTGAACATCAATTGCCAGGAAACATGGATGAGATAATATGATTTGTTTCCAGTGATATTTTTAGGAGACTGCCAGGTCCTACCCACATGGGAAATATTTCTCTTTCTCCTATCATTCATCATCCATACATCCATCATACATCCATTCACTTTTATCACATAGATATGGGCACCAATTTTTGCTTACATACCATACAACATTTTCTTATCAGAATGATAGCCTTTGGTCTGACCTACCTTTGGTAGCATGTGGCAGTTTTTCTTAGGTACCTATATAATATAAAAAACCTTTTTTTTGCATATTGTAGTTATTATGCAACTTATTAAAATACATTTCATGATTTTGAATTTGAATTATGATGTAAATGATAATGTAATGAATTTACACTCTATATTTAGCTTTAGACATGGTGCTCTATGTGAATTCACATGCAGTGATAGGACTGGTATTATATATTTATGATTTAGGAACTCAGAAAGTTCAGAAAAAAATAGTTGAGAAAACTCAAAAAGCCTACACACTTTTATCTTTCTTGGTGACTTCAATCTAACTCATATTAACTGGACCCTAAACAAATGTACAACTGAACCCATACAAGCAACCTTCTACAATGCTGTAACAAATCTGGGACTGGAACAACTAGTAACCAACAATACTAGGCTTAACAACTGCATTGATCTCATCTTCTGCAATAGTTTGAATTCAATTTATGGAATACAAATTAAAGAACCCTTTTCCAACAGTGACCACAACATGATTGACTTTTGTGTCAACATACGTCCACACAAAAATCATCACAATGACAAAATCCCCAATTATAACTTCAAAAAAGGCAACTATGATCTTATAACCAACAATCTCTCTTCCCTTGATTGGCAATTTCTATTCACTGGATGCAATACTGTTGAAGACCATTACAACATATTCTTACTAGAAATCAAAAGAGTCATCAAACTATATGTACCAATAACAACTCCCCAAACCAGTAAAAACAGATTACCCACAACAATAAGGAAGCTTCAATCCAAAAAGAGATCACTTTGGCGAAAAAACAAAACTAAGTTAAGTTAACAAAACTAAGTTAAGCTGACTCCTTAAAACTGCTTAGAGAGGGCTGTAAAGCAGTGTGAAACAGCAATATAATAGTATACTAAGTGCTAAGTGGTATTGCTAAACTTTTAATTTTGAAATTTTAATATTAACATTTTAATTTTTGTATACTGATTTGTATATTCTGACATCTTTGTATACTACCCGAGTAGTATACAAAAGCTGGGTAGTCCAGAGATACAGAAAACAAATGAGTAGGAAATTAAATAAACTAAACTAATGTTGCCAACTTCAAAAGCCGATACAAAAATCTATGCCACCAGATAAAAACTGAATGCACTAATTATCACATTAAACAAGATGAAAACCTTGTACCCATCAATTCCACGCGTGCTTTCTACAATTTTGTAAACAACAAACTAAAAGACTCAAGGCCCATCCCACTCCTGAAAGGACCTAATGGCAAAGACTGCAATGACAACACCATCAAAGCAAACCTGTTTAACACATTCTTTGGCTCAGTATTTGTAAACAGCAATGGATCAAGCCCAGTACTTCCAAGTCGAACCACAGACAACTACAATGATCTAATACATATCAATTTTACAGAAGACATTGTTGAAAAAGCACTACGCAATCTAAAACCATCCCTATCTATTGGACCGGATGAAATATGTGCCTACTTCTTAAAAAAGCTATCCACTGCCATAGCCGAACCTCTAAGCATAATCTTTGAAAAATCTTTCAGGACCAGTTCCTTGCCAAAACTATGGTCACAAGCCATGGCCATCTCCATCTTCAAAAAGGGAGACCCTAGCCTAGTTGAAAATTACAGACCAATCTCCTTATGCTGCATCCCCTGTAAAATCATGGAATCAATTATTAACCAATCCATTATCCTCCACTTAGAGACAAACAACCTACTTTCTAATAAACAATTTAGTTTCAGAAAAAAACTATCCTGTAATCTGCAACTCTTACACTGCAAAAACATATGGACTACACAACTCGATCAGGGCAAAGCAATATACGCAATCTACATAGACTTCTGTAAAGCCTTTGATTCACTAGTACACAACAAACTATTACTAAAACTAAAATCTCATGGTGTCTCTGGACACCTACATAACTGGATAGAAGCATTCCTGTCAAACAGACAACAAATGGTCAAAATTGGGAGCGTCCTATCAAATTCTGTACCTGTCAACAGTGGTGTCCTCCAAGGCAGTGTTTCAGGACCAATTCTCTTCATTCTCTACATAAATAACCTCTGTGATCATATTAAGAGCAACTGTGCTCTCTTCGCTGATGATGTAAAGCTATTCAACACCACAGACAATACTACTACCCTCCAAAAAGACCTTGACTATGTATCAGAATGGTCAATAAAATGGCAGCTTCAAATCTCAACAAATAAATGCTCTGTCTTACATATTGGCAAAAAAAAATCAGAAAATAAAATACAAGCTAAATAGTCAAGAACTCGTTGAGGATCCAAACTCTGTCAAAGACCTTGGAGTACTCATCTCTAGTGATCTAAGTGCTAGAGCCCACTGTAACTACATAGCCAAAAAGGCATTAAGAGTTATTAATCTAATCCTATGTAGCTTCTTCTCTGGTAATATCACACTACTAACTAGAGCATACAAAACATTTGCTAGACCTATACTTGAATACAGCCCATCAGTCTGGAACCCATAGCATGTATCTGATATTAACACAATTGAGAAAGTCCAGAAATATTTCACAAGAAGAGTTCTCCGCTCCTCTACTCGTTGCAGAATACCTTATTCCACCAGACTTGAAACTCTAGACCTAGAAAACCTAGAACTACGCCGCCTTCAGTCTGATCTAAGTATAGTACATAAAATTATATATTGCAATGTCCTACCTGCAAATGAATACTTCAGCTTCAATCATAACAATACAAGAGCACACAATAGATAAAAACTCAGGGTTAACCGCACCAAACTTGATTGCAGAAAATACGACTTCAGCAACAGAGTGGTCAATGTTTGGAATACTCTACCTGACTCTGTGGTTTGTTCCCCAAATCCCAAAAACTAAACGTAGACTGTCTACTATTGACCTCACCCCCTTCCTAAGAGGCCTGTAGGGGGCATGCATAAGCGCACCAAACGTGCCTACTATTCCTGTCCTATTGTGTCTTTTTATTTTTCTTATAAGTATCTATCTCATGTATTCAAAACTATGTTTATTCTTATACCTGTATCTTGTAAGCGATTGACAAATCAAATCAAATCAATAAATATATAAAAATAAAATAAAAAGTTGCTTTTGTACAGGCCAGTTTTTCATTTATTAATTCTTTAGCTGGAAATTCCAAGGCATAAATTTAGGACTTTCTGGAACTGCAGAGCATATGTTCCAGCATTCAGTATAGCATCTATTAACCTTGATTTTATATCCACGTAGGGTTTTTTGTAATATGTGAAAGAATCTTTATAGTTTGGGATGTTGTGATTTGTTTCACTTGCTTAACCTACTTAGCTTGTTGTTAGAAATAGTTTCTTCTATTGTTTTAGAGCTTTTAGTGTAGAGGGCATTACAATGCTTATGGGTCATTGTTCCCTAAATGATGTATGGAGGGGATTCTAATGTAAAGCAAGAAGGCCTAATTTGCACAAATCTGAAAAACACTGAGGGGAATAGGCTTTGAACAGCCAGCAGTTTAGTAGCCACTGCCAAGAATTGCCCATCTGTGGTTGTGACTTAATAAACCTAAAATCTAAGACCACCTTCCTACTTTTTGAGTGAATTCTCCTAAATGCAAAGTGATCTGGTCCTGGGTGATTGATAAACCAAGGAAAATATGAGTATCTTGACAATGATTATATTATGCTTAGAGAAAGGCAACTCTGACTGATGGCAGATAGTACCTGTTTTATTATATCCAAAATAATAACCACTAGCAAGCACAGAGTGTCTTTTTGATACTGGAAAATCATCTTAGTATCTTTACAAGATAGTTCCTTAAAGTGGCTCTGGGGGTAAAAAAAAAAAAAGACAAGTTTCTCTTCCTTTCTCTTCCTGCCATAAAGATAATAAAAGTTAATCAACAAAGAATTAGAGAAAGCTTGTATTGTGCAATAGTGGAATTTTACAGGAATGTCAGGGACTGAAGATCTTTGCTCTGTAACTCCACAAATGTTCTCCTTCTGTTGTGTTAAATAAAAGACAAAATAGACATAATGTCTTTTGAATGATAGACTAAGAACTTGAAACAATTAAGCAAATTTTTAAGTAACTAAATTAAGTAAATATTGGCTAGGGGAATGTCCAAGCACCTTGTTTGATGCCACTCCCAATGTATTCATGCCTTGTGGTTGCCATAAGAGGTAAACTAAATTATTTGGCAAGTTGGCATATATAGAAATGTCGGCTTCTGTTTACTTTGTGAAAAGTCACAAAGCAAAAACCATCTATGTGCATCAGAAACATTTATAAGTGGGCACCAAAAATGTAAATGCATCAAGTCACTTAAAGAAACACGCATGCAATTATAGACATTGGATGCCTAAAGTTTCAAATTCAGAATAGCAAAAGAGACTGGATGCATTAGTAGCAAACAGCAGTAAAGGGACTTGTGCTTCCTTGCTAATAACGGGCCAAGCTGGAAATTACATAAAATGGCTGTAATCATTACGAAGTGACTGCTTTGGAAAAAGTAACTTCATAATTACATTCATATGTTCTCCTATTCTGACAATTTTATTATTTTGATGATTTGACTATTGGACTGGACAGAGCATTTAAAAGCTAAATACTTGGAAATGAATGTAATTAAGCCCTAACATTTATTTAACTGGAAAACACAGAAAGTGTTTTTGTAAAAAGATGCAGTAGAAACTTGGATTGCTTAAACTGTCATTTTTGGCTGGTTTATTTCAGGAATACTTATATAAAAAGACATAGTTTTAGTGAGCAATAATCAGTAGAAATAAACTGATCACAGCTTCTAACTTCTGCATTCTAGATCACAAGCTCCTGAGGCTGCTTTTCTTTAGACAATACAATAAAGGGCTTTTTGTGTTACTTTCCTTTGAATGGAATGTAGAGTTTACTAACACTTATTTGTGAAAAACTAGAGATTCTGTTGCAAACCCCGGTGGTTTATACAAGTATGCTTTCATTTCTTTCCTTTCATTTTGGTTGGGCGGGTATAAGAGGTGTGTGCGTTACTTTTGCCTGTGGAACAATGTAGCAAAATATAGATACAGAAAGCTGCAATTCAGCAACACTAATAGACATACTCCTAATTAAAATATCAGCAACAAAACTGTATATTTATTCATATATTCCACAGAGTCTCTTTGATAATTTACATAAGATGTGGCTTTAAATTTTTTTTTGGGGGGGGGGGGAGAGGGGCAGGGTAGTTTACTTTTAAATTTCCATTGACATGAACATTTATATTTATTCATTTATATTTTGTTTTGTTTTTTTAAAAATAAGCAAATTGTTTACTTTAAATTATACGAAGATGACCTATTAAATCCAATAAATAAAATTACACTCCTCTTTGTTTCTTTGGTTTCTCTGGAAGGGAAAAAGGAACCTACAAAGCAATTCACACCCATGTAGCATCCCTCTCTATTTAAAGAGCAAACAACTTTTCTCTTTTATCCTGTTATCCTTGTATAATTACTACTGTTTTGCCCTGGTGACAAAGTTGATTCCATCATAGTGGCCTATGAGGGTTTGGTGTTATAAAATGAAAATGTTGAAATGTTTGGAATCATAATTACCTTTGATTAAAAAAAAATGTGGCTTTACAAGTCAGGATAGGAAAATGCAAGCTAAACATATATTAGGATTGTAAACTCATCATAGACAGGACAGCTTAACATGATATCCAATTCTTGTGTGTGTGTGTGTGTGTGTGTGTGTGTGTGTGCATGCATGTGTGCGCCTGTGTACCAGTTTTTAATTCATAATGACTGCTGAACTAATCCATGCATTTTTCTTGGAAAGTTTGTTTTTTTCAGAAGTGATTTTTTCTTTGTCTTCTTTGTTGGATGGGAGAAAGTGAAAGGGAGAGAGAGAGGGAGGGAGGGAGAAAAGAAAGGAAGGAGTACAATATTATATGGCTGGGAAAAGTTCAAGGAAAGTGTAGTCAAAGGTGGTATTCAGCAGGTTCTGACCAGTTCTGGAGGTAACGGAAATTTTGAGTAGTTCAAAGAACCAGCAAATACCACCTCTGACTGGAGATTTTACACTATCCTTCCCTGCCATGCCCACCAAGCCACGCCCACAGAACCGGTCATGAAAAAATTTGAATCCCCCACTGAGTGCAGTCCTACAATGCAGTCATAAATGTGGGCCTGTAACACTGAGAAGATCTCTTAGACATTTTGTTTTTAGAATCCAATCCAGAAATTACTGCAAGTTCACACATTCTTCCACCTCAATTATTGTAATCCACTAGTCAGAATCAACATAAAATAACTGTTACTTGTATCAGTGGTAAAGCTATTATTCTGTTAACACCTTCATCTGCTAGGCAAACAAGACAAGTGTAATTTGGTGATTGACTTGACCTTAGTGTGATCTGATTTTAAATGTGACTTCCTTCATTCTCATTTCTTCCTTACATTTGGGATGGGGGTGGGGAATAGATATCTTTGATGTTCAAAAATATTTTCAGGAGAAAATTGAAGATACAACATATTTTTTTACAACCTAAGATGATTTTTTTTGGGGGGCATTTTTGTAAATATGAGAGCAGCTATAAGTATAACTTTTGCAGGCAAACATAAAGATAGATATTTAAGGAGTAAATTATTTTTCTCAGTCTGAGGTTGAAAAAGTCATAACACTTTTTCATACCAGGACTGATAATGCAAAATAAAACAGTTCCAGTTATCTCTTTTTTTTTAAAGGTAACAGTTGGCATGCATCAATTAAACCTATATAATGAGAATCCACTTTCAGATTATTAAAATATGAAGATTGCACTGTTTTGTGTTTAATCCTTAGACTTTTCAAAGTCAGAAACAGACTGTGTGAGAATAAACAAACTGAAAATGTTTCTGGTTACAATATGGTTCATTTTAAAATCAGTGTATAGGTTTTGTATTTGATAGAATTGAAACATCATTGATATTAACTTAAGAGTATTCCTAAGCAAGCGGATGTGATATGGGTGGCCAATGATACATCTTAACACCTTAAAACAAGTGAAATGTACTCTGTCTGGACAGCTTCATTGAGGGCTTACACTGAGCTAGAATTTCTATTCCGTTGCAGTGTCATGTTTAGCATATTTGGCACCCTGAAGAGATCAGAGGGCTGAGCAGCAGCTTCAGGCTGCCCAACCATACCATCAAAGTCTGTCCTGCTCTCTGTTTGTTGCTATACCAAATAACTCTCAACTAGCAGCTGATCCAACTGTTCATCTGTTGTTGATCTTCGGGATTGGTGTTTCTCAACCTCAGCATCTTTAAGATGAGTGCACTTCAATTCCCAGAATTCTGCAGGCATCAGTTCTGGTAATGGATAATTTCCTCAGACAATTCACCCCTTAATGTCTGCATCCATACCAGTCTGCTTCACTGCCATACCCTTGGTATGCCACTGCTCTTCCTTCTTTTATTTCCAAACTTTTCAAAATCAGTTTAAAACTAACCTGCAATTATTTTCACTTTTGTTGGCCTAAAAATGCTGAGAAAACCATTGCTAATCTTTATTCTTTCTGGCTGACTAATAGGTGGTTAGAAAACACATCAATCAATCAGTTTCCTACCTGGAGCTGCTACAGACTTGAAGATTTAAAATTAAAATGTTATTCTGCAATTCTATCCACTCTCCTTGTTGTTAAGATGGGAATTCTTTAAAGAACTAAATGAAAGAGTCCATTCAAACTATTTTGTTACCATCACTATGCTGCAGAGAAAAATCTGAGAAGTGATCAAGAAAATGGGAGTAGCTTGGTCGGTCAGTCAATCTGTCTACCAATCCATCTCACATGATAGCCATAAAATGCAATCAGGAAGCCCAAAAATTGAAGGTCCTTCCAGTGCTTCTCTCAAATTGTTCCTTCTGTGTACCTAGTGTGTTGACTGATTACCCTCCTGGACATAGCAAGACTGGTAACTACTAATATGTCTGTCCTTCATTCATTTGTATATTGTACTGTAGTTCCTTTCTGAGACTACTTTCTGTAGTTTCCTTTTCACTGCAGCCTATTTCTCTACTGGTTACATGTTATATGAACAAATGTTTCCTCATATCTATTTTAAAATAATATCAGCAGAAAGAAGTGCTGAAAAATTTAGAGAGGCACCTCAATTTTTTGCTTTAAAACAACCAAACTAGATTGGTTGCTTGAAGATAATTGCAGCTATTCTTGTGCGTAGACCAGTGAAAGAATCCAGATTTGGAATTGATGGGCTTTATTTGTTTTTCACTTCTCCTTGTATATAGGCCAGTATGCAAAAGATGGTTTTGCTTAAAAGGAAAGACCAGTTTTCTCTGGTCTCAAATAAACTGAAAACAGGCAATGTAACTGACTCAGGTCACAAAATGATCTCACATCATTCCTTCATATGGATCCAGAACCAATTATGGTGGAATACAAATTGTCCTATTGGATTTGATTACACATGCTATATGGGCTGCTTTTGAAGAATATTTGGAACTTCCTTCCATTCTGAATTGCAGCCACCAACCTGTAGTTGGATGTGGATGCTGTAGACTTATTGACCCATTCCATTTTTCAAGTCTCATCTCCCCCTCTCAATTCTATGCCATGCAGTTCTTTTTAAAACAAAAAATATTGGTTTTTAAAACAAACGTAAACAAACAAAACATAAAAACATCAAATCATCTTCCATATATGTACATACAGTGTGCCGGTTGGTTTACAAATTGTTTTGTGCTTCCATTTCATAGTCTTCAATTATAATTACATTGTATATAATCTCGTATTTTCAATCAATATATTAAATACATTAATATCATTATTAATCTATCATTTGACTATACTTTTATTCATTCATGTTTTCCAAAATGATCATATTTTAATTTGTTTTATGATAATTCGTAGTATCATCCCAGATCTATCCTAGAATCATTTTGTAGATATAATAAGAAAAGAATACATCTTTATATATTTATTGTTTTCAAAAAGTCAACCTATTTCATTACTATATTTGATTGTCTAACCATTGATAGAATAGATCTCAAATTTTATAAAATTGTTTATCATCTTGTTCTCTAATTTCAAATGTCAATCTACTCATTTTTGCACATTCCAATATTTTCTTAATGATTTCCTCCTGTGATGGTATTTTCTCATTTTTCCAGTTTTGAGCAAATACAATCCTAGCCGCTGTTAATACATTTAAAATCAGGTATTTCAAGTCTTTACTATATATTTCAAGTAAAATTCCCAATAAAAATATTTCTGGTTTCAAATCTATATGCTTTGTTGTCATTTTTTCCAACCACGTGTGGATTTTAGTCCAGTATTTTTTAGCATCCACACAAGTCCACCACATATGGTAATATGAGCCAGGTATCTGATGACATTTCCAACATTTTTCAGATTTATTCTTGAACATTCTTGCTATTCTTGTCGGGGAAAAGTACCACCTGTAAAACATCTTATACAAATTTTCTTTATATGCTGTTGACATTGTCATTTTATAATTTTGAGACCACAATTTTTGCCATTTCTCTAGATCAATCCATATCCAAAATTCTTCCCCCAAGCAATCATAGTTTCTTTAACTTGTTCTTCTTCTAGTTTAATTTCTAATAAATATCCATACAATTTTTAATCACCTTTTCATCAGTACTTGTCAAAATCTTATCTAGGTCAGTCAGTTTATCATAGAAACCTTCTGTTTTAGAATCTTTATCATACCTTGAATGTATTGCGCATATGAAAACCAATTCATCTTTATACCTTGTGCTTAAAATAAGAATAAACACCGGATGTAAGACAAAACTTAATTTGCAAAAGAACCTGTTTTATATTTGAAACTGGAGTCAGAGGCTACCTACTATTGTGATCTAAATTCAAAGTGAATTTTGGAAAACCAAACCTTTGTGGGTCTCACTGAATGAAAAATACACAATGGAGATACACACACACACACACACACACCACACACACACACACAAGTAAAGAGTTAAAACTGAATGTAATAAAATATGCAGGTCCTAAGGAGAACTAAAAAAAAGCTTAAAAAGAAGTTCAAAAAGAACTTTAAGGAGACCTCAGAAGAAAAATAGAAGTATTTGCAGATGAGAAAAGAAGAACAGCCTATTTTGGATCTACAAACACACACATACACTAAGGAAAATGATGAACCACATGGTAATACCAC
Organism: Notechis scutatus; assembly: GCF_049901735.1. NCBI lineage: Eukaryota > Metazoa > Chordata > Lepidosauria > Squamata > Elapidae > Notechis > Notechis scutatus. The sequence goes on from NC_142011.1 coordinate 164,911,026, forward strand.
TATGCATTTATCATGTATTTATTGATAACAAATGACTTGGCATATGGTTAAAACCCAAATGTTGTTTAATGTAAGAGCTGATTAATCTTTAATTACTTATTCTGGGGGAAGCCACTGTGTGTGTGTGTGTGTGTGTGTGTGTGTGTGTGTGTGTGTGTATTTAAATAGCATGTCTACATATACATATACGTGTATATATATATATATATATATATATATATGAATGGGAGCAAAAGATAGTTGTACTACACTTAAAATATAAGTTACTTTATATTTATGGTTTCCATATTATTTTGGATCCTCCATTATTTCTTGAGTTCTTGCCCTATATGATGTTAACATGCTAAAACCAGGTTCTAAGCTCTAGGTAGACTAGCAAGTACTTTTGAGATGGTTTAACTACAACAGCGGTAATCTCTGGCCAATATGACCCATTGCCAGCAGTTATAAGAACTTTGTAATCCTCCATACCAGGCAGCCTGCAGTAGCTTTGTGAAATTTTTTTCTTACTCATGGGATTAATCATTTTGCACTTTGCAATCTGATTTGAGAACAGCTAAAAAAGTTCCTTGCAAGATGTCTCTGACCTGGAAAAAAGATCTGGAATATTCTTGAGCCCAAAAGAACAAACAGATAGTCTAGAACTGATGGAGGTGAAGCCTGCCTGCATTTAGCTCAGAGCAAAACAGAAACATATTGTGAAACTAATGCTATTCAAATAAACTGCAACAGGGAAATGGCAAAGGAAATTCTGATTTAAATAACCTTGTCAATACCGAGTTTCTGGAATCGTCACATATTGTGTCCCTTATCTTAGTTTCTTTGGCTTTTACTCTTTTACTTGCTCTGCCTGTGGTGTCAGTTAATGATCTTGTGAGGCTTCTTTTCTTAATGTTACTAGTTTCTGATTTCACCTGTTCAGTTTGTCAGACTTCCTGGCTTTGACTCCTGACACAGATTGCTCTTTTCTGATCAAACTTCATGACTGCAAACTCCAGCAGAGACTGTCAGCCCTGGGCAAGACAGCATGCAATCTTGCAGTAAATCTCACTGAACCTGAATAAATGCTTATGATTCAACTGGACAGACATCCTGATGAAACGATGCATATATAGGTAGTCCCCCATTTAAAACATGTTACATTCCCAATATCTGACCTTAAGTCAAATTTGTATGTAATTCTAATACTTTATTATTGCCTAATGCTGTACACAAGTATCAGAGGTGGTATTCAGCAAGTTCTGACAAGTTCTAGAGAACTGGTAGTGGAAATTTTGAGTAGTTCAGAGAATTGGCAAATACCATCTCTGACTGGCCCTGCCCCCATCTATTCTCTGCCTCCCAAGTCCCAGCTGATCGGCTGGGTCTTCTTTTGTTGCCCTGCACAGGAGAACGGAGCTGGAAAGCAGGTTAGTGGAGTGGGCAGGGAATGGAGATTTTACAATATCCTTCCTCTGCTATGCCTCCAAGCCATGACCACAGAACCGGTAGTAAAAAATTTTGAATCCCACCACTGATAAGTATGTTAGAGTTTGCAGCAGAAAGTCCAGTCCAGAAAACACACAGATGACTGATTCATCAGGATCATTAACTTCTTTATAAACATATTAATATGAGTAAAGTTTACAATACCATTTGTAGATTCTTTCAATATAACATAAACAAAAACACAAGCAGCAGCAGCTCAGAGCAGATATTTTGCAAGCAAGCAAGTCTAGTTTCTCTTTCAATTCTCAGCAAAGCATACAGAGCCAAACCACACCCAGGCTGTCAGCTCCCATTGACTGGTCTGTTGCCATGCTTACTCCTTTGCTGACTTTGTTAACCATGTCTCTGCCAGTTAATGAATATATTCTGACAAACTAGTATTGTGCAATGAACTCAAACCATTAAACATTTAACTCACATAGACTCTGCCCTTAACTCTGGGTTGTCCTTAGCCAGAGACTTGATGTATCACAATATAGCAAAGTTATGGAAGTCAAGACTGGGGTCAAATAGTTTGCTGCTGATACCAGGTATTGCTCTCCATTCTATGTAGATAATGTGCTGGGCTGGCAGAAACCTTTTATTTCAATGAGGTAGAAGTCTAAGTGGCAATACACTAACATTCTCTAAAACACCTATTCTAGAGTTATATTTTAAAAAATGCTTTTATTTGTGAGTCACCCAGAGTTGTTGGGATTTAATAATATATAAAGGCAATAAAGGCTTTGAAGAATTAAATTGAGAAAAATCACTTAAGTTGAGATAACCAAGATAGAAACTAAAAGATAAAAAATTGTAAAATTCTGTGTCTCTGTGTTCAGGAAAAAGATACTTATTTTACAGCTGTAAGAACTCACTTGTGTTTTTTTAGATGTAGCCCCATTTCTTTCTATAGAAATTTGCAACTGTCTTGTCCTTATGTAACCCACTTTATCAATTCATCTGCTTTTTTTCCTTTTGAAAAAAACAAAACCAAGGCAAAAGCGAAAGAGAAATTCTATCAGCACATAAAATGCTTCAGGCATATCTTCATCAGGAAAAAATATTTTAAAATGAGAGAATGTGCAAGTGAATGCCTTGAAATAATGATAAAAATGTCAGCCAAAAAGAGGACATTTAAAATTCTGATTCAGTCAGGGCAATCATAGCAAAGCTCTTTACTCTAAAAGCCCACAGCATTTTTAACTTGGAGAAAGCTGTGGAGAGTTTCATCCCTTATCAAGATTAGGATCAATATTAATAAAACCATGTTTGCCTTTTAAATAGGAGCCGCAGAATGATAGAAAACCATGTAACAGAATATTGTTTGCCACTTTGTTGTAGTCATGTTCACTCAAAACCATCATCAAAAGAAATGCTCTGAAGAACTATCAACATGGGGGTAAAAAAAACAGAGGCCTCTTTTGCAGGAATATACATTGTTTGGAAATTAGTAGACAGATGTTGACACTGTATTAGTGTCTAGACTGTCTAGACTGTCCTTAACTGAGTAGGTAATGTGTTTATAATACACAAGTAGACTAATCTTTCTCCTAGACTTTCAGAAGTCTCATAGACACAAAACAAGAACAAATAGTAGAAAAACATTACAAGGTCCTTTTGAAGAATAATTATAGAACTTATTCATTACCAGCATTCAGAAGACCCTTGTATTTATTATTTAACAGTTTAGGGACTGTTAAATTCTTTCAATCCAGTGGTTTAAAGTAGAACAACTTATCCAACCTGGCACATTCCAGGCATGTTTGTATTATGCAGATTATGGGAAAGGGATTATTAAAAGTCAGGAAAAAAGCCTTCAGTATATGACTTGGAGGTCATATATGGATAAAGCACTGCAAAATAATTGTAATGGTAAAGAATATATGGTAGATAAACAGACAAATCTGTTAAGCAGAACACTTGTGGGAGTGTTACCATGGATGACTTTGCGTCAAGAAAGAAGAAATATGTTTTTAAAGAGTCTTGTTAAACATTCTAGAGAGGCAATAGCTGGAAAGACGCAATCAGATTCTCTGGTTTTGACTAAAGTTTACTTATCAGCTTATTATACCATACTGTTGTTTGGGGACTAAGCCAGGGCTGCTGATTATTGAACTGATTGTAAATAACCATTTCTTTTAATCAGGCATCCAGTATCTCAAGCTGTGCATTCAGATGGTAAGCATGACTGACATATACTTTTATGAAAATAACATTAACCAATATCACTACATTTTGATCAAAGGCAAGACAAACTTGATCTGAATGTAAGCATCATATATTAATGATCCTTCTGAATGAAAAAGGCAGAACATTTCCCTAAAACAGGAATTTCATTCAGTGGTTTTGAACTATCAGCCCCAGCTATCAAAGACCATTGAAAAGGATTATAGAAAATATAGTCCAAGTCATGAGAAGAATACCATTTTCTCTACCCCTGCCTTAAACACACACACACACACACACACACACACACACACACACACACACACACACTCACTCACTCACTCACACACCCCAAAGGGGAGAGAAAGAGGTGGGGAGGGAGGGGCAGGGGAAGGAGGAAAGGAGGGAGGGAGAGAAATCTTTAGAACAGAGCTCTAGAATAGAGCCCATACTGATTTTATTTTTAAAAAATAACTGTTCGTGTTGAATTAAAAGAGATCACTTCAATTGCTTAGATCTGCAGCCCATTCTGCTGTTTGCATTTTATATCCCATTTTATCAATATCAGAAGAAAACCAGGAATTTTCATTATTTGATTTCCAATTGCAATATGTTGATAACCAAAGTGAAGCAAAACAGTTTTAGTGAAATGATCATTTCATTTCATTTTACCTTTCCATCAGTGTAAAGAAAACAGTAGCTAATTTTACAATACTTTGGCTTTGTGTCATTTGTTACTTCAGTTTTTCTAGGAATAGAAATTTTATTTTGAAGCAACATTCACTAATAACACTGATTAAGATTACTACTTTTTCATCTCAGTCCTCATTGCCATTATTTTAGCATCAATCACCCTTGCTTTTAATTAAATGCTTCCATTTCTTTTCCCTAGAAAGGAAAATGGCAAAATGTTTCTGAAACAGATATTGCACTTTTATTACAGTATGAACTTCTTTAATGTGATAATGAAGAAAAAAGTTCACTTGTTAAAATGTCCATGGAGTATTACCCTAAAAGAGGAGTATAGAAACTATAGTTTCTTTATAAAGCTATAGTTGGCTAGAGAGATGAAAAATGAAAAAAAAGTTAGAGTAAAATGAAACATAGGAGGATAGATTATAAAAATTAGCTATTGATAATGACCATTTACCAAGTGAAAAGCATGACACTGGCGTTGATGTCCACATTAATTGTGAAGTGAACCCTTAGTCTCTGAATTAATCTGGCTTAATTAATATTAAATTTTGTGAATTCTATCTCATTTTTTGACCACCTTGAAGCCAGTGAACTATAATGTTATCACTCTAGTTGTTGGTTATTGTCACTTCTGATGTCAGATTTGTGCCTGTTTCTGCTTTCGTGGGGGGACTGGCCAGTAAGATGTATTGGTATATTTCTGAGATAATAGTATACATTGTATTGAGAAAGTTTTATTAGTAACTCTGATGCTTATCTTAATCCTATGAATCTCTGTTGTGATTTCCCAAGTCAGTTCTTTGATCTCCAAGGATTGCCTACAGATCTCTTCTTCTGAGAAATTATGGGGACTATACATGTATTCCCAATTGGAAAGGATAGTTGAAAAAGAAAACTGTAATGAAAGGAGTCAATCTATCTGCTTAAATGTTTGCCTCAGAAGAAGGATGTTTACCTAGCCCTACAAAGTGGGACTACCCCTTGATATGAGAACAAAGACTTTTGACCTTTTCATCCTTTAGTGCTTTGAAGTTTCTCAAATACAATCATGCTAAGTTGAAAGGAGCCAAACAAAGGACATTGGCAAAAATAGAATGAGTTTTAAGGGTGCCATTATAGATTATATACTTAATATTGATGCCTAGTAATAAACAGAGAAGGAAATACATTAGGAATTATCCAGATTTTCAGTATTGGGTAGGAAAAGATAAATATATCTTGTTTCAAATATAGGTTTTGCCTTGAAAAAAAAAAGGTTTATCTTCTCTACAACCTGAAAATGGTTGAATAAAAGAGGTCACGGATTCTGTTTTGTATCTATTAGAGTACATTAGCATATAGCTCTTATATAACTTCCAACTTAACTTCTAACAACAGTTTGGAACAAGAAAGTTTTCCCTAAAAGACAATTTTTTCCCTCTGTTGACAAAGTTGTCAAGGAGAAGTGAGGAATCCCATAGTAATGTATGGGCTACACAGTCTATTCATACCTTAATCCTCTGCTTTTCTTAACTCTCAGATTCTAGTGAAGTGTTTATTTCTACTGCCTGTCCTTCAAGCTTAATAGCTTGAGAAGTGGTGATACACATTTCTAATAGACTATAGACATTTGCAAGGGAACAAAACATTCTTCTATTTTAGTAGAGAAATTTGCTTTACTTGGTAAGAACAACGAGCAAGAATTTTCTTCCATTTCAGTTAATTTTATCTATACATAAAATATAAATACCACCCACCTATATTTTACATCATTATGTAAAAAGAACCAAAAATAGTGAGCAAAAAAATCCTAAAGGCATAAAAAAAAGATAAAAAGGACAATTGCTCCCAACTAATCTTATAAGTATTGACCTCTTTTGCCCATCTTGGCTTTGTTCAATGAAGGTTCAATCAGATAACAACTTTTAGTAATCAAACCTGTGTTGCCTGCAACATGTTTGCTAATGCTAAGAACTCTACTGGTCCAATTTGGGCATATTTTGGCCAGAGTGTTACAAGCATAAAGCACAGTTTTACTCCAGAGATGCCTCAGTTTGTAACCTAGAGGTATGAAACCTGTGGCTATTTGGTTGTTAGCCAACTACATCTCTTCCCATTCTTCACCATTGACTATGGCAATCAAAACTGCTAAGATACTTGGAATGCTATAGCTCAGGGGTCTCCAACCTTGGCAAGTTTAAGCCTGGAGGACTTCAACTCCCAGAATTCCCCAGCCAGCTTTGCTGGCTGGGAATTCTGGGAGTTGAATCCTCAGGCTTAAACTTGCCAGATGAAGACCCTTTCTGTATCTTCCTATCCTAAAGCCTATCCTAGAGGCAGTACTATTTTGTGGAATACCATTAATAGCTATTTTATATTATATTAATTTGCTTAGGAACTGTTCTACAACATAATGTTTGGAGTAGTGTCTTGATTCATTTTCTGGAAGAATGTAATAATAACAGAGAAATTGTGCTCCTGGTGCCCAATAGATATCATTGCTAAATCAAAAGAATCCAGAGTGCATCAACCTTGCAGAATCAAATTGGTAAAGCAGAAATTATGGGAGGCAGATAGGCCCTTAGGCTAATTACCCCTTGAATTAGACTTACTATGTACTCACAACTGAATATCAACAAGAATTTCTTGATATATTTACAGATCCCTTCTTCCTTCCTTCTCAGCTTCATGTCTACTATAAATTAACACTCCAAGGAACCATGAGTCAGCATTCACCAACAATTATTGTTTCAGTATCTAGATTTCATTTCTGCAGTTTTTTTAAAAATTGAGCTTCCATGATTTTTGAAACACAAATAATTTACTTATAATTTTGGAATTTGGGCTGAGAATACAGAGTAGAATTCAGATAGCCTTATTAATAAATTCTAATGTTGCCTTTTGCATTGGTTGTGTACTTAAGTTACCTGGCTCACTTCTAATTGTTCTCAATATTTACTCCCATTTTGGAATGTCCACTTAGGCTAAGAAGAAACTGTTATCTAATATGTCATTCCTTTGTTATCTCAGCAAAATAAAACTGATCCAATTGTTGTTAGTTAATCATTTTGCAAACGAATTACCTATGATACTCCCAGTAGTTTCAGTGGAAGTTAATCATTTTCTTTTAAATTCATTGGTGCAAATTCCCAATATTTTATAGTATAACATATTGTGATAATCTTGTTTTTTAGATGACTTATACCAACCTGAGAGAAATTTGCCTAGTTCTTAACTCCATATTCTATCTTCACAACCACAATGTGAAATAGATTGAAAGAGCTTGACTGATTCATGAATAGTTGGAAATACGGATTAAAACTCATCTTTTTGATACCTGGATGACATTGTACTGACCTTTGGCATATTGTAAGGATTTAGAAGAACTATACAGACTGTAGAATTTTAGGTAACCATTGTTGATCCATTTTTATCAGACATAGCCTGTAGAATCTAGTGTAAGGAGTAATGGGAGTTGTGGTTATAGTTTCTCCATTCTTTGATGTATGCTATGCAAGATCTACAACTTAGAAGAGAAACTCCATTTTTTAAAATGGAAATAAGAAGATATCTGATTACCATGTTACACCAAATATCAGCCTGGTAACACTTATCTTCCATACATTAGTAACTGAATATTTCCTAACATCCATATATACAATACATCTTGCATGCAACAGGAATACATCAGCAGATTAGGAATTTACCAAACTGTCCAAAATTTGAATATCTGTAGAAGTTTATTAAAGGATCAGAAACAAAATAATAATGTGAGTTCCCTGTCCCCCAAAAGCAACCTGTAGAATACTAAAGGAATTCAGTGGACACGGTGTTCTGAGTAATCGTAGAAGAGAAACAGAAATAGAAAAAAAATGATAATAGAATGGAGAAAATCTAGAAAAGTCTATGCTTGGCTAATTAAAACCCTGAATAGGAATTATTTGTCATATTTTGGGAAGTATTTGGCCATATGGTTTCTCACCACCTGATGAAGGGTTGAAGCAAAAATGCAATGAAAACCTTAATTGAATAGACCTTAATTAAAGGACCTCATATGCAACATGCCAACTTTCTATGGCAATTTATGTAATGATGTCATGTATAATTGATGAAAGGTGTTTTGATGATACATTTGCATTTAATAGACTTTGATGAATAACAGACATCTTCTCTGAACAAATAAAAGCAATTTACGTTTTGTTAATAAAAAGTATAAAATAAAAGAAATAAAAATAGAACAAATAAAAGCAAATTATACTTTTTGTGTAATTTATATTATATATAGAAATACTTCTATGCTTTTATGTATGAGGGATTGCTTTTTTAGCCAGAAAACCTGGATTATATAATTATTATAGATATTATTTATCTATCAGCCATAAATTATTCACAAAAAACAAACAAAAAAGTGGAAACATGCATCATAACATTACAATACATTTAATATTTGTTTGCTAATAATGGATGCAAACTGTCAATTGCTCCTCCTCCTGCTTTCACGGATTCCCACTATATTAATGTATGGATGTGTCTGAAAAATTTCTTCCTGCCATTTGTTTTTCAGAAATGTGTATTTCCAGAATTCTTATCAAAATTCCCTCTCCTTTTCCTGTTTCTCTGAGCTGTGTAGCTAATGATAGCACCACCTAATGAATATCTTAAAGTTCAAACTGATTTCAGAAGACTGTCACCCACGCCCTGATTAACAAATGGACAGCTAAGTAGAGTAAAATGTGTTACATATTATCTAATAGCAGTTAAAGGTCTTAACATCTCCTTATAAGTTTCAATAAATCTTCCAACATTTTGCATTAGAAGGATTAGACCTATTTAAACATTTACAAATGGATGATAAATGTGATTTGGAGATTTAAATCCCAGCGTTTAATTTTCTTCTTGAGGGAAAATTGAGGAAGAAGCAAGACCACCACAAAATTGATTAAGTTTTGCATTGTGAGGGGATGGGATGTTCAGTTGATTGCTTCAAACCATGGATGAGTCTTCCCAAGAAATTCTCATCTGGTTTATATTAAGTCTTTTTTATACTACTGTTTGCTGAAAACAATTAAGGAATATTCCAATTAGGAATACTTTATTTATTTATATTTATTTATTTGATTTGTCAATCGCTTACAAGATAATAGATATAAGTATAAACATGAGTAAGAATACAGGAAATAGGTACAAATAAATGGGGACAATAGGACAGGGATAGTAGGCACGATGGTGCACTTATGAACGCCCCTTACATACTAAAATAAATGGCAATAAAAATTAAATGAAAAATACTACTTTTTAAGGGGCTTTTTAGATCCTCACAATATAAACCAGAGGTTTCCAAACTTGGCAACTTTAAGACTTGTGTACTTCAACTCCCAGAATTCTCAAGCCAGAATTCAGGGAGTTGAAGTCCACAAATGTTAAAGTTGCTAAGTTTGGAGACCCCTGGTATAAATCTTCTTTCTTGTATTGCCAATTTTGTTTGTCATTTCGGTATAAAAGTTTATAAAATAGATTCTTCTATACAATCATAAGCCATGTGGGATAATGTCTCCCCAACTGCATGGATAAATTGGAATAAGTCCTTAGATTTTATTCTATTTGGGATTGATCCAATGCACACATATTGTAGAGACACATATACAACAAAACATTGAAACAGAAAGTATAACTGAATAAAAAGAAAAACTAAAAGGAACAACTTAAAAAACCTAAATAGACTGGGGTTTTAAAATATATTCATATACACACACCAATTCACATATCATATCCACCAACACATATTTGTAACATTAAGGAATGAAACATGAAATAATACTTCAATCTAAAAATGCCTTTATATAAGTAATAAATTAGCAATTGCTTTGTTAATGTAACTAAAAATATGAGCTACAAAGGTCTTTAACTAACATATCCCTAAATTATCTTTGCTACTATGTCAACATTTTAACTTTTGATAGTTGCCACACTTTTAATAACATTAATCCAAAGAAGTAGATTTTTAAGTTTCAGAAGTTTTGACTGGAAACAGAACTGACAGCTATTAAAAAATTCTGAATTTCTAACATTACACTATTTGTAAAGTCCAGGAAGAAAATGTACAATCTTTCCCAACAGAAATTTACCAAAGGTTTCTGCTGAATTTTCTAATTTCCTAATTTTCAGTTAGAACACTGACAAATTTGCTGAAGTATCTCCAAATCTTAGAACATGTTTACATAAAACTATTAACACTATTGTTTTAAACAGAAATGGGTTTTTCTCAAATGTAATTTGTAACATTGGATAATATCAGAGTATAATATAAAATATAAATATAGCAATAAGAGAAGTAGAAGTTATTGAACATAAACATCTGGAATTCAATCATTACAAGACTTGGACCACAGATGTTACCACCCCTGCTTCATGTCTGAGGTTTTCTCTCAAAGGCTTGGATATATTACATAAAATGGAAGGTTACATTTAAATACCAGTATACAAATGCTTGTGTCCTCAACCATGCACAGCATGAATATCCTTTTCCAGCTGTGTTTAGTATAATTTCCACTAATTATAACTGTTGCTGGTACTTAACATCACTGATGATATTATTTTTATTAGGCTATCTTTTCCTAGCATGTCCTTCTCAACAATTAGACACCTTCATTAACTGGTTAGTCAGGCCACTGAACTTTTGACTATTTAAAACTGGTTACATGAGCTTGATTTTTAAAAATCCAATTGCTTATTTTTTTAAAAAAATCTCTTGTGGTGAGAAAATGTATGTGCACACATATAATTTGTAAGTCTATCTTTAACAGTTAATTTTAAGGTACAAAATTTTATGAAGGTATTAGCTGTAGAGTTTAACGTTGGCTTCCCATTTCCCTAAAAGTTCTGATGAGAGAGAATTTCTGAATTCTTTCAAGGGAAGAAATTCAAACTGTTTCTTGCTTTTATTTAGAGAAAAGCAACTAAAATGTTTATGCGTGTGTGTGTGTATGTGTGTGTATCATTGTCTTTCACATATGGTACTATTTTTCCAATGTTTTGCAGCTCTTCTGGCTCCCAATGCTTCAGTTAAATTCCCTTGAGAAATAGTATCTCACTTCTCCAAAGAAATATAAAGAAATGAGCCACCCAATTTCCCTGTCCTCAAATCAGTGGCATATTTTGACAGGCAATTTTTGTCCTATTTTTTTCAAATTCAGTTTGACTATTCCTAAGAAATGCTAGCAAAATTAAAGGAATGGGGATTTGTCTGTTAAGATTCTTTTGGCTCCTCAGAAGTATAAAAGTCTCTTTGGGACAGTCTGAAAAGTCAGTTTCCTCAAAGGAAAGTTTTGGCCACAATGAACCACAATATTTCAAATGTGGTCCAAAAGTTTTAAGTGAACACAGCAGAGTATGGCATAAACACAATGATGCCAAAATGATGACAGGGGCATGGGAACATCATCAGGTAAATGCTGCAATTGTATACTTGCATTCCAATATCTGCCAGCAATATGTATATTGTTATATTTTGTATAAAGAAGCTGTCACACATTTTGTCATAAATTCAATCTTCAAAAAGCAAATAACAACAACAAAACTGAGGAAACCAGAGCATATTGTAATAGAAAATTCAATCAATCATAAAGGACCTTCTAGTCTAATCCCCTGCTCAAGTAAGAGACCCTATAACATTTCAGATAAGTGGCTGTCCAGTCTTTTCTTTAAATCACCCAGTGATGGAGCACCCACAACTTATGAAGGCAAGCTGTTCCATTGGTTAATTGTTCTCACTGTTAGGAAATATCTCCTAAATTCCAGGTTGCTTCTGTCCTTGATTAGTTTCCATCCGTTTTTTCTTGTCCTGCCCTCCGGTGCTTTGGAAAATAAGTTGACCCCCTCTTCTTTTTGTCAGCCCCTCAAACATTAGAATACAGCTATCATGTCACCCCCAGTCCTGGATAAATCATTTGATAAATCATATCAGAGTGGAGTCATTCAAAGTTCTTGCCCAGTGTTTGAGGACAAATTTTGAATACCTTAGGGAAGTATGTTGTTCTGCTATGCATCATTATTTAATGTCACATTGCTCTTCTTCTTCTTTTTTGCTTATCCCACTAGTAGCTTTTCCAAACATGTTGGTTTTGGCACTTTGCATTTTAGGAACACAAGGAAGACATTCACATTTATTGATTTCAGAGAAGTAGCTGTTTGATGCAGAAAATGAATTTCTCATGATTCATTTCAGGTTCAGTTATTTTATCTGTGTGTCTTCTGTGCCAATTGAAAACATTAGGCCTCTTTAAAAAAATTATGGGTACAATAAGTGCTCTGGGCATTTGCTTTGCTAAAGTGAAATGAAGATGGAGGAGCCTATGTAAAAATATTTTAATTACTTTTCAACAATGTTTTCCTTCTTTATTTTCTGTTTAATGTTCTTAAATTAATATATGTCCAACCACATTGCACATTTCCTGACACAAGTACTTAAGGGTTTGTAGTTTAGGATTATATGTTAGCAGAGCTTTGCAGTAGCAATTGCAGAATTTTGTTTACAGTGCTTTCAAGAGTTCAAAGAAGGTGTTGTTTTAAAGTGCACAGTTATCATGTTTGTTAGCTCAGTTTTGTTTTTGTTCTATTTTGGTTTTTGCATACACAGCAGGAAATGTAGTGCTGTTAAAGTAGACTAAGCAAAAGGGAATCCCACTGGGTTTCTCAGAAGGTATATCTTCTCTTTTGTGTCTTAAGCCCTGCCTCCTTCCCTTTTACCTTCCCCACCCCATACAAAACAAGCTTAGCTGACAGCCAATAAATATTCAACTGAATGAAACAGACACTTAAAATACCTTCTAGGTCACAAAGTCTGTTAATGATAAACTAGTGTTTTATGTTCTACCACACCATCATGTTGACTAGCTACATATTGTTCACAAGGAGAGGATATGTGTCTGGAACTTTAGCTATAATAGTTGTTCTGTAGCACCAGCCTCATTTATAATATGTAGCAATTGGGCAGTAACTGTGTGTCAGAGCGCATACTTCACCTACAGACCACATCAGATGAAAGTTTCAGAATGTCTTCACTTTAAAGGCTCAGGTAGAAGGGGATGGAAAGAAGGTCAGAATTCTAGTCAGTTTTTCTTCTGCTTCCTGTGTTAGAATTCACAAAACAGAGCTACAAGGGCCTGCACAGTCAAAACATCACAGATCACAGCTGTGTCTTAAATCAGCAAAGGGGTGTGAAATTTTTCAGTTGTTGTAGGAAAACAAATCCAAGCAGTTTTCATACAGGGAGAACTGTGAAGTCATCAAGCCATTTTTCCTCTTTCCTTTTCCCAGATCTATGAGCATGCAGAAGTCTGAAGATGAAGTGAGTAACCCAGCCAATGAATAAAGTGACTGCCCAAAACCTTTGTAGAGCTTTATTACTATAAACCAGTGGTTCACAACCTTTTCATGGACCCCTTTAAATACCTTTTGTGGCTACAGACCAGGGCCACAGACCTCCAAGACCTAACTCAATATTTAAATCATCACATTTCTTTAAGGTTTCATGGACACCTGATGATGACACTGCAGCACCCCCCCAGCACAGGTTGCTTGTAAACATATTTTGACTGGTAGATCAATTTTGCTGTTTTGGATTGCACAGCTGAGACACAAATAAATCAGCAAAATGGCTACAGGTGACAGTGCACAAACATCTGATCTGTTATTTCATTTGGAACACTGCAAAGACTGTGTGGAAGTATCCCAAGAATAAAGAGCTGCCACTCTCAGTTTTCTACTTGAAAGAACAAATACCAATGAAATAAGTTTTTGTAGTCATCTATACATAGATTCCTCTTGTGAGCAAATGACCAGCTGAAGTGATTCCCCAAATCTCAGTAGCCCTGTTTGATAGAAAAGCTTACAAATGTTGCAGGACTGGTAGCCTAGCATATTTTCAGTTGTGCAGCAATGCACATTACCATTTAAAGATCTCCCACTGTTCATAAAACCTATGAGTCCAGAATCTAAATATATCTAACTGAGAGAACTATTTTTTCTAGCATTATTGTTATGCATGAAATCATGAAATTAGGCAGTAACACACAGCTTTCTATAATTTTCAGCCTGCTTCAACTTATTTTTTACATTATGTACTAATACACTGGCAAATATTGTTAGTTAATGAACAATCTAGCAAATATAGTATATGGTACTGACCCAAGAATAGAGTTTTTTGGTCCCATAAGCACACAGGCTGGGGAAATTGATCCTGTCTAATTAAACTGACCTCTTGTTCATTATTTATAAAATTTGATATTAAGCAAATTCAGCACATTGGATATTATATTTGAGCTAGGGTTATGTTGCATTTCTGAATCAGTCTACATATTAACTCAATGTTTCTCAATCTCAACTTTAAGATGGACTTTCAGAGTTGGCTGGCTGGGGAATTCTGGGAGTTGAAATCTGCACATCTTAAAGTTGACAAGGTTAAGATACACTGTGGTAAGCCATTACCTTCCCAGTTTGCATCCTGACACTGAAGTGCAGTAAAAACATTTGTTAAAAGTTCTGTGTTACCATGATGTAGATCCAAAGCATTTTCTTTTCTCAAAGAGGAAGTTCTAGATCAGGAGTTCCCGATCTTTTCTATACCCCACACCCTTAGAACACTTCTGATATATTCTCGCACCTTTTACAAAAGCAAATAATTATATGCATATAATTATGAATATACACCATAATTTTGAAACTTCTAAAGCCAAGTTTTCGCACCCCCTGTAATATTGTCTCACAACCCCAGGAGGTGTGAGCACCCCTGGATGGGAACCCCTGTCCTAGATAGAAGATATAAAATTATAGGATATCAGATGGTTCCAGGCTGGAAACCTATTGTAGTTATCTTTTACTGGCAAACTTGTATCAGTGGTGTTTTAAAGGATCCTTCCGCCTTGAGTTAAAAATACTGTTAAATGTTCTAGCTTTATGTCTATGGAAACAGATGACCACTAATTGAATTGCATTGTGAAGCCAAACAACTCTTTGTCATATATTTTGAAACCGCCAAAGGAAGGATTTGGGAATGACTAAATAAACTTTGTGCTAGCAATTGCAATTATAAATTATGTACAATCAAATTAATACAAGGGACTAAATTGAAAGTTATCATTATTCTATTCTTATCAAATAGTACATCATATCATTCATGGCACACCAATATTAATGCTTTTTAAAGTTTTACAAAATAATTATGTGTTTACATTCTTGAAAGGTAGATATAAAATTCAGACAAATTTATTTATTTTATTTATTTATTTATTTGATTTGTCAATTGTTTACAAGATAATAAGTACAAGTGTATACATAGTTGTGAATATATGAAATGGGTACATATAAGAAAAATAAAAGAATAAGAGAAACAATAGGACAGGGACGGTAGGCACGTTGGTGCGCTTATGCACGCCCCTACAGACCTCTTAGGAAAGGGGTGAGGTCAATAGTAGACAGTCTAAGGTTAAAGTTTTTGGGGTTTGGGGAAGAGACTACAGAGTCGGGTAGAGTATTCCAGACATTGACCACTCTATTGCTGAAGTCGTATTTCCTGCAATCAAGTTTGGTGCGGTTTACTTTGAGTTTGTATCTGTTGTGTGCTCTTGTGTTGTTATGGTTGAAGCTGAAGTATTCATTGACAGGTAGGACATTGCAATGTATGATTTTATATACCATGCTTAAGTCGGACCGAAGACGGCGTAATTCAAGGTTTTCTAGTTTTAGAATTTCGAGTCTGGTGGCATAAGGTATTCTACAACGAGTAGAAGAGTGGAGAACTCTTCTTGTGAAATACTTCTGGACTTTCTCAATTGTGCTAATATCACATACGTAATAAGGATTCCAGACTGATGAACTGTATTCGAGTATTGGTCTAGCAAATGTTTTGTATGCTCTGGTTAGTAGTGAGATATTACCAGAGAAAAAGCAACGTAGGATTAGGTTAACAACTCTTAATGCCTTTTTGGCTATGTTCAAACAATTTCAAACAATTTCATTCAGTACATATATTCAGAAAAATGGATAACTGCATTACAGCATATATATCCATTTAGATAAGGTGATGTTCTTGCACATTAAGAAAAATAGATAAATGAAAGTAGGTAATCCCCTTGATATCTCTTTCTATTTTAATATGATTTATAGGACTTAATTACAAATATGAATGGATCCAATGCTTGAATCTTACTCCATAAAGACTGTAATAAAGTTTTATGGATAATTCCATAGTCTCTTGCTGGATGCTGTAAAGGCTAGTGATATTAACATTTTTTGAATTACATGGTACAAAGGTAAAAGACATGATGATGATTAGAACTTTTATATTTTGAAACCTTATTGTGTGTATATCTTTGATAAAACAAATTTAAAATACCATGCAAGTAGAACCACATACAATTTCGTTCACACTGTCCACCTCCCCATTATAGCAGCTACACATAATGTGGCTAATGCTCCATGTATTTTGCTAGGCAATAGCAATTGTTGGGTTCTCCAGCCTTTCTAAGCATACATGAAATACACCAATGCAATATTTCCATTTTTGTTTACTCAGGCTGGTGATGGATTCCAGCACTTGGCTTTACTGTTGTTATTTTTCTTCACAATTCCTTCCCATCTGAATTTTATTTTAGATCCAAGAAACCCTTCGTGCTCTTTTTTTGCATCAGGGAGAATTACCTTCCATTTTTTTTCCTCTGCAGCACTACCAATCAGCATGCAGTTTGACAGAGGAACAGATTGTTACTTCCAAGTTACAAAAAATGTGAAGTAGAAGTTTGGAGCAGGAAGATTGGTAAAAAGAATATTACATATTACAAAACACATTGTTTCTGGAACAAGATAGGTAGTATGGGAGGAGACTGCAAAGTCTCTCTTACTCCCACTCATTGATTGTGAATGTTCCTGACTAGCATTATATGTAGCCCATAGATGTATTGGACAACCCACCTGGGGAGAAAATCCTGTTTTATAATGCTGCTTTATAACTTCTTGTACTTTGATCAGAGTAACTTATTTCTAAGATGGATAGGTATATAAGTTTGATAAGTGATAGATGAATTATAGATGATAGATAAATAGGTAGATAGATACAGGGGGATGCAGCCTTTTACTACTGGTTCTATGAGAGAGTGCTTTGTGTGTGTGCTCAGCGGTCAAAAACCAGCGAGCTGAGGCACGGCAATCCACTCTGCCGTGTGAACCAACTGAGCTCAAAACCAAGGAAATAAAGGACAGGAAAGGGTGGGGGTAGGTGGGTGGGACCAACTGCTCATTGGCGCTACCGGTTCACTAGAATCTGTGCGAACCAGCAGTATCCCACCACTGGATAGATACATAGATTAGATAATTAAGTAAATAAATAATGAAATTGTGTAAATGTTGGGAGGAAGTTCCAGGAAAAAAATGCTTTACACAAAACAAGTAACAAGTGCTTAGGTAAGTTTTGCATCCTGCTACATGCAAATAAATGGCTGCCTGAGTAAGTTCAGAAAGGAAACAGCTTCTATTATTTAGCCCAATAAAATGTGCCAGAGAACCTGATGAAAAGAAAGATAATTATACATATTGATGTCATATTCTTGATACTCTGTAGAAATTAAATCTGCTTTTAAATACATATCTGGCTTTTTAAAAAAAACAAGATAAAAATACATTTGCCTAAAATGGAGCAAAAAAACAACAACCAATGTTGTCTTAGTCTCTTGCATTTATTGAAGTTTCCTGGCAGGTTCTTCTTTCTCTATCACATGTAAATGGCTCATTATTCCAGGTAATGAAAGGGCATAGTTTGTCTTTAATTGTTAGTTCAGGTAGGTATTTTAACCCTACTATTAAAGCAAAGCAAATTTAATAATATAGCTGTCTTAGTAAAAATAAGCAACTTTTCAATATTCAAAAATAACACTCTAGACTACTTATTGAGGAATTGAGATACCTTACAATACTATTTATTAACAAAACAAAACGTTAAAATTGAGAAACAAATACAGGAATGATTCAACAGGAGGCAAGTTCTTGTTTAATTTCTTGTGGTGTGTTACAAAAGTATGTAACCAAATTTCTATGCTTATCCTTGATATTTTTCACTAAGAATCTGTGTGGGAGAGCTGTTAATTACCAGAATCTTTAAAAAAAAAAAAAAAAAGGTCAGGAGATGATGAAATTTAAGACTTCAACTCTTTTTCTTTAAGGTATATATTCTGCCTGCTAGATAACATTTTTTTGGTATATATAGCTACAGTAGTAATATACATCCAGGTTTTTTTATACCAGTTTTCATCATATCCTAAAACTAGAAAAACAAATAGCTAAGGCATTGTACTTTTCTTTCAATAAAACATTTATAGATTTCTGTTATTTTGCCTGCACTATGTTATGACCAGAAACACATTCTATTCCAGATAAGATAAATATGAACCCTCATAGTTGGTGAAGTGCAATTTTGGAAGAACCGCGCAGTGGTTAGAATGCAGTACTGAAGCCTAGTTCTGCTGACTGCCGGTTGCCTGCAATTTGACAGTTCAAATCTCACCAGGCTCAAGATTGACTCAGCCTTCCATCCTTCTGAAGTTGGTAAAATGAGAACCTATATTGTTGGGGGCAATATGCTGACTCTGTAAATCACTTAGAGAAGGCTGTAAAGCACTGTGAAGCTGTACATAAGTTTAAGTGCTATTGCTATAATATCAAACACCATTTCTGTAATTTTAAATATTTAACTATTTTACTAAATGGAAACATAGGAATATATTTACACTTAACTGAAAAATATTGGTTTTATGTTGAGTTTCAAAAATGGACCAAAATATGCAGATATAAAACTAGAAGGCTGTTGTCATCATTTGCTTTGCACAGATTTTGCAATATAGATCAAAATAATATTTAATTGCCTGACATTTAGCCATGGGTCTAGAACAGGAAGTATATGTGAGCAGAAGTTTGTGTCAGTCATTTTGGTTGCCACTCTTGATTTTGGTCTTGAAGCCAAAAAGTTCTTCTTTAAGTACTGGCAGATTTGAAAAAAACGTTTAAGCAAAAATTTGCTCTTAAATGGCAAATCTAAAAAGTAACTTTGATGATAAATGACTAGTCACAATTATATAGAAACCTCATATAAATTCTTATGCATTAAACCATAAAAATACCAGTTAAGCCAAGGGGTTAATCTTTTATTGAGCAAGAGGGGTCACCTAACCAAGTATTTGCTATTCCAGGCTGATCTGCATTAATTTGGAACCCTACACATGCCTTTAAGTGAAATTCTCATCCCTAATTTATTATGGCTAGATGGACAGGCTAATGAAATTGACAATTCTAGACATTTAGAATTGCCTAGATCAGGAGTTTCAATTTCAATTTCATTGAGGACCACATCAGGTTGTGTTTGACCTTGGGGGACGGGTTGGGTGTGGCCAGGGTGGGCATGGCCAGCTTGACATCACTAATGTTAAGGGTGCCTATGGTGGCCCGCTCTGCCAGGGAAAAAGGGCTCCTAAGCTCCATTTTCAGCTGCAACAGCCTCCTGCAGCCTCTGCCAGTGAAAACAGAGCTCAGGTAGGCAACATGTGCCCACCAGGTCCCATTTTTACTGGCAGAGGCATGGCAGGCCAGTCCTTCACTGTTTCTAGTGTGGCTCCACAGGCCAGATCTAAGCACCCCAGGGGCCGGATCCAGGCCCTGGGCCTTGAATTTGACACCCGTAGTCTAGATGCAAAAACATCATAAAACATTGCAAATAAGCTGCTTTATTATTTTTATTCAATTCTAAATATATCTACAGCTTGATATTTTGATTGTCATTAGAAGAATTTAGCAAGCAGCCTTGATTTTTTTAATTGAGTGGGACAAGAAGATATGCATTACTGGCTTTATATCAGTGTCATGCCAACAATATAATTTAGTGTAATTTAATTTGTTAAATGTATTATAGCTGCCCACTCTATTATACTCTGGGTGGTTTACAAAATCCAGAAACAATAAAAAATATTAAATGTACACATAAACTCACATCTACAGGCACCCAAATGATAACATCTACAGGTATAAGAGGTGCTCCACAAATACCTCAAACTCCAGCCCTGGGGAGGACAGGTGACAAGGGCTTTATAGAATGCCAGGAAAGGAGACATTCTTTGTGATAATCACTTAACGAACCAATCAGAAAAACCATATTCTCTTGGCTGTCCCAAAGATGCCTTTTCAAAACGTAACTGGACTTTATTGTTCCTTGGAGATGTTTTACTTCCCATCCAAGAAGCTTCTTGAGTTCTGAAGAACTGAATTGAAGAAGCTTTTTAGAATGTGATAGACTGCGTATTCTATTTATCTATTATTAAAATTTATATATCTCTTATCTCACCATCTAAGTGACTAGCTACCCCCAGGATTGCATGTCACTCTTAAATCTCAATACTCCATATTAGAGCCATATTTTTCACTCTTCCAGAAAATGAGCAGAATGGGGGCCAACCTCACTTCATGGGAAAAATATTTTATAGGATGAGGTTAATGGCAAAAAAAAGTGTCTTCTCTTAGATACCATTGAAATGCTTTAACTGACAGAGTCTGCATCATGTCCCTCCATCTGAAGTACTATTTGTACTGTACAAATTAAACAACCAAAATAAAGAACAAAAGGGAATTTTTGTAAAAGAAAGAAGTCTAAAGAAATAAAGGGCTTTCTTTTATAATAAAGTATGTATGGTGACTGTATTCAAATCATAATGTATAAAGTAGCTTGAATTCAGCCCCTCATTTCATACAATACCATATGCCTATGCAATAATATTGAAAGCAATGTCTAAATCTACTGTTGAAAATATCATGCAAGTAGTAATTCAATTTATTATTATTTTTAATGGCTACCCAGTCTATTATACCCTGGGCAGTTTACAAATCTTTTAAAAAAACCATTTTAAACACACATAAATAGGCAGCCTGGATTAAAATAACTAGGACAATAAACAGTACACATATGAAAAGGGCTCCACAAATATATTCAGAAACTCCAGGACTAGGAACAGAGCCAGATGTTGAGGGCTTTCCAGAACCCCAGGAAACTAGGCGTCATCCATATCTCAAAGGCAGGAGATGCTGTTCCAGGGTGTGGGTGGAGAGATAGAGAAGTCAGTAGTGTATTTTCAAAATAAAAAAGATATTTAAATCTAAAAGCTTTCATGAATCTCTAAAACCGGAAATATTTCCTTTTCTGACTTCTTGAAAAAACAGCCTTTATAACTGTAGCTTCATTAGCCACTTATATAGACACAGAATAAAGAATAGGAATCCTAAATATAGAAATAGAGGAAATATTTCCCAGTGGAAAAAAAAACCTGATGATTCATAATTGTTAATTGTCTGTAATTATGCAAGTTTTCTTTGACTTGGTGACATGTATTTTTCATTTCTCTTTATCCAAGGTGCTGTTAACTAATATACATTGAAAGCTGGCTGATGACAGGTTTTAACGCTTCAAAGGCCTATTGTTAGCAGGAAGCACCTCACTGTTTTTAATTAAAAGTCCCACCCCCCCTCATAACAAGGAGGATCCACTTATCATCAAATACTACTGTTGTGAATTGTTACTGTTCTAATGTGGAATATATTGAGGGTTTGCTCAGAAATGTGACAGACAACAGTTTTGGTATGTGGGTTACTGAATCAGCTGAAGATAGCATTTGGTGCACTTGACAAAGTAATCTCTGATTACAAAAACTCTCTGGTTTCAGTTGACTTTGGCCCCTGACCTGAAATATTCTGCCAGTCGAAAGCTAGAGTATTACGATAATACAATGAAAATAATACAGAAAGCAGAATATGGTTTTCTGAGCTCCTTATTTTGTTTTGAAAAAATGTTTCCATCCTACTGGAAGCAGTGAAAGAGAAACTATTTAGACTACCCAAACAGGATAGAAAGAAGGGGAAGAAGAGATAAAAGTTTAAAAGTCTGTATCATAAGAGAATTCAACTCTGTTATGGCTTCAGATTCTTAGTTGTTTGCATATTACAAAGCAACAGATTAAGGATGAGGAAGTGGAACTGCACTGTCAAGTTTTTTCTCCCCACCCATTTCTAATTAATTAAAGAGTTACAGAAGATAACTTTGAAAATTGTTGTTTAATATAGTTAATTTACAAGCAACTATGTGCAGTTTCCTTGAAAAAAAATATCCCATTGGCTGGAGATATTTTTGTCCTGAATTTGCTATTCCAGAATTTTTGAGTTTGAAATTTCAAATGGGACTAAGCAATATCCATACTCTTTCACATATAATTTTTTCTGTAATACGGTGTTACAGCTGATAAAAAATGAGCCATTTATTAAATCATAATTAATATTCAACTGTATACACATGGCATTTCTCAAAATAATAGAACTTGATACTTTGAACTACAGAAATGTTCCTATTTGGCTCTTGAGGTTTCACATTCTGGAAATGTTGAAATTCCAACTTAAAATCCAAATAGGACTGATCTGTACAATAAGATTATAAACTTAACATTTTCCAGTCTCTTCCCTCTCCCTTACTCCTTCTCCCTATCCCTTACTCAATTCATTTGAATCTATGATTACAAACATTGATAATTTTTCAACTTTGCACACGAATTAGGGGAAAAAATACATTTTCTCTCTTCCCAATGTTCTTTAGGTATTCAAGCTTCCCAATATGTTAGAAGTGGAGATCTGATGATTTTGCTGGCTTACTGGATGATTGAAATATTAATTGCCTTAAATATAGCATGGAAAACAGGATAATAGCATTCCTGAACACTGATGTAAAGCTAAGCAGAAAGTGGGTTTAAAAGCATCCGTCATCACTATGCTATGTCTTTATCTGAGTGATTAGGCTTCAGGTCAATAGGTCAACACAAATTTATAAAAGAGAATCGTTTATGATTTAATGAGCGAAGATGGTTCATTTCTCCTAACAGATGGCAATGGAGATGAATCATGAGGCTCTCCAGACAACCTTTTATTATTACTAAAATGCTATCTGGGGAAAAGACTCTACTTGGATATATAATGTCTTTCTTTCTTTTAACTCTTCTGTATGTTTATTTTTATCATTCTGCAGATTTAGACACTCTTTGCAATAATTAACCCCTTAGGAAATAGTTAAAACAATTATTTCACAAAAAATGTGGAAAGGAGTGCAATCTAAGTAGCACATGTTGTATCATTACAGGAATATTGAAATGTATTAGTTTTGAAATTCAGGAAAAACTGAACAAAGTCTCTACAACCCAGTAGGCCTTTGAGGAATTAGCAATAGTCTATAAGACTATTCTGAATGAAACTGTGTAAAATGTTGAAATGACTGATGATAATCTCATAGGCATTGCAACTTCATGCCTAATAAACTTCATGCCTAACAAACAATGGTTTATTTTGCTGATTTATTTGGATATTTAAAGCTTACTTAAAGCTCAAGTTTCCAGAGGCTTTCAAACTAAAACAGACAGTACAATTGTAGTTAATGTTTGATTAATTTATAAGTAATCCCATAATACTATAAACCATAGTTTGCAAACAGGTTTCAAATGATCGTTTTTATAATAAAGGTAGGGTAATACCTGTAATCATAATTACAAATTGCAGTTACCTAAGCATTATGGAGCCTTTGTGGCGCAGTGGTTAGAATGCAGTACTACAACTGCAATTTGGCAGATCGAATCCCACCAGGCTCAAGATTGACTTGGCTTCCCATCCTTCCAAGGTGGGTAAAATAGGACCCAAATTGTTGGGGGCAATATGCTGACTCTGTATACCACTTTGAGAGGGTTGTAAAGCACTATAAAGTGGTATATAAGTCTAAGTGCTATTACTATTGCTATTAGTTAGGCTAATTAGTTTGTCAGTCATATCCTGAGACTCTGTGAATTGAGTTATATGAGATGTTGGACAAATATTAAAATGTATAGAAAGTATGTCTATTGTATTATATATGTCTGCCTACTACATTCAGATATGACTTTACACCAAGTTATGAAAAAGATATGGCTAATAAAAATACAATTAAAGCTTTTTATAAATGTCTAAAATAAAACATTAGCTCATTTATATTTATCAGTGTTGTTATTATTATTTATTGCATCCTTTACTTTCCTGCTCAAAAAACTAAGTTGCTGCTATAAGTTAAAACATGACACAGAAGATTAAAAGCTAATGCTATTAATATTAAACCCAATTAACAGTTTAAAATCTTGACCAAATAAAAATGTATTATAGGTTTCCAAAATGCATTCAATAAGAGTACATTCCTTAACTTGGAAACAACTAAATAAATGGATATGATCAATATTGGAGTTGAGATTGGACTCAGGGCACTGTCTTTTGCTTAGAATATAGTTCTTTTCAAATCAATTTTCATTAGCATGAGCATTCAGAAAGTTAATTAAAAACACTACTTTAGAATGGGACATGACATAACTGAATCTTAAATAATTTGGCACATAATACTGTACAATTCCATCACCTGAAATAGAAGGAAATATAGTGACTAAAGAAATGGCTCTCTGTTGGAATTTGAGTATCCATCCCAATTTCTGAATAAATTTACCAAGTTATTATAACAGGGGAAAAATAATCATGGTTAGCATGTTGGACTGGAACTGAAGAGACCACAACTGAATTCTACTCTTAGACATGAAAACTGAAGTGATTTTGAGCCAGTCACTTCCTCAAAATCTAACCTATTTCACAGGAATCTTATATGAAAAATTGAAGGAAAAACTTTTCTGGTGCTGCCATGAATTCCCGGAAAAAAGGCAAAATAATTCTAAAATAAAACAAAATAATAAAATATCTCCCTCTACCTCAGTCTTAGAAGTGGCTTCAGAAAACACTATTTCAGGATAGATTTAATCACTTCATTTATTTATAATATTTCTCTCTTGCTTTCCTCTGATAGACACTAGTGTATCATTCTGTATTATAACTATCTTTTTGTAGCTAAAAGTAGCTGAGAGGCAGCTTGAAATTGTGGCTGGCCTTTTTTCTTTCTTCCTTTCTTTTTTTAAAAAAAGAATGTTGTCATTTCATCAATAAATTTAATTCTCCAGTGTGTTTGGTCTTAAGAAGTAAAAGCCAATCCATGGGAGGTATTTTGTCCCCCAAATTTATAAAAATCATTGATTTTTCACACTTCAGCCTAACACCATTACAAGATAGATTAAATATCTCAGTAGTGATAGTGCCCAACTCCTGGCTTTCAATGCCACATTATTAAACAGGCTCCCTAAAGCTTCCCTATGACAAATCCTCACCCAAATCAAAATTTTGCATTCATGATTTCCTTCTTTTCTCTTCTTCCTTACATTTCAAACTTCTCCAATTTTCTCCAGGCATCAAAGATGACAAATGCACACGGCACTTGTCAGATCAGACTGACATTACCCAAAGCAGATAAAAACACACAAGGTAAGTGACTGTACTTCGGCCAATTTTAATGTGATTGAGAGTTGCTCTCTCTTTTTTAAATGCTGAGAGCCTGATACTCTCTTGGGTCCAAATTAATTCCCAAAGTGTGAGAAAATAACCTCCCAAAATACCACATAGCTTTGAATCTTTGTCTGACACCTTTGGATCTTAACTACAGACGTGGCAAGAATTTGTTCTTTTGTAAAATTAACTATGAGCTACACTGAACACAAAGTGCTATATTCCTCCTTCTCCTGGGATTTAGGTCAACTGAATGCACATACCAGGGAAGATGTCATGTCCCATACTTAACTGATTATTTCTGTTTTAATGAAATAAAACGCCCAAAGCTGTGTGTGTGTGCAAATTCTACAAGCAAGAAGCTTCTTCTATTATTAGATCAGCACAATCCATTTAACCAGGGTACTAGGATGGTAGATAAGGGTCTTTCTCCACTGACCTGCCCTCCCCACTATTTTTAGTAGTGTATTGTATGGGCCATGTATGAAGAATTTGGAGCTCAATACTCAAGTGCCATTTACTTGTACCTGGATAACACCCTTATATCCTTCTTCTCCCTCCTCCTCCTCTTCTCTAGAATCATGAAGTGCTATTGTTTTTGTAGCAAAATGTATTCCTGTCTTTTTTTGGTATTCCTGTTTTTTTTACTTCGGAAGCCTGAGATGAATGGAGTATCTTGTACATGAAAACGTAGGCTCTGGTTTTTTTTGGCCATAGTCAATATGTCAGCATAGTTGCTGCAGAATTGATAAATCTATTGATCTCCTATATAAAGAAAAAATATTGGGAAATAGTTGGGGATCACAAAATTATTGCATTCTAAAGAGTTCCTTTGATGACCAGTGTCCTGTACTTCAGATTGAAAACTTTTGTTGTCATTTCTACAAAAACTTTCTGCAAGGGACAGCATATGTTTTGTATCTGGAAGGTCTCAGTTATAATTCTAGCCAATCCATGTAGAGCTAGAAGAAATTGTCAGAAATCCTGAATGTCAGTTGCTAATGAGTTGCTAATGAATGTCAATATTACTGTAATAGATAAATGAGTGGTAGAAGCATCTTCTGACATTCCTGGTTGGAGAAAGTAAAAATATTTGTAGATGAAAGAAGACAGCACTCCAATAACATCCTAAATTGAATTTAAGTTAGAATTTTGTTATGCTCAAAGCAGTCAGTCCTTACATTCCTTTTCATTTCTGTTGGCCTACCTGGTCTACCCTTTATTTTTGTTTCTTGAAATAAAGATATGTTCAACAGGTCTTGCAAGTCTAATTTTTGGAGACCTATAGCTGTCCCTCTTTACCATCCCTCACTTCCCAATATGCAATTGAATCTCTACAGAATGAAGTAAAGTATAGAAAAGAAAGAGAACAAAGAGGGAATCCCCCCCAGAACCCTGTCAAGAAAATTTCTAATTCAAAGCTGCCTTTGTTCAATCAAATGTTTGTTTGATTGTGCTCAATTTAAATTATTTATATTTATTACATATTTTCTCAAACCCTACATACTGATATGGATTAACATACTGTGAGTGTGTGTGATAAACTGACCTCAGCTAGAAAGTCTGGACTTAATAGGAAAAGCAGTAAATACAAAAGGAATATATTGTGATTTGGTGTTTAGAAAGAATGTCCAAGGATCAACTTGCCAAGAAGAATGAGAGGGTGAAAGAGATGGCAAGTCATAGTTATGTGAAGTTGATGATTGCTGGAAAAGATACCTGTGTGAAGTTTAAAGAATAAAAGTGATATATGAAAAAGAGTACAAATTTTGCGGAAGCAAGATGGTTGGTATGAGAGAAAGGGATGGAAAGAGTGTTTTTTTTTTAATGTTGGTGTGAATTAGTTGTAATGTATTTCCTTTTCTTTTCTCATGCCTTTGTCTAGCTTCTGATTTTCCTTTCTGAGCTTTGCAACACTTATACTATCTCCCAAGCTTTAGGGGATTGAATAATTCCCCTGTTCCTAATAGTTAGATTTGAAAGAAATCAAAACCAAGGAGATTCAATCAGGACAATTGTTAAAACAATAACTTGAACTAGCAATCTAAGAATCCAAAATTTGTAGACGAACATTGAAGCGAAAGCTGAAAATGCAGCAGGAAGAGAAAGTTAGAGAGAAAGAGAAGAGAAAAAGCTGCCTAGAATTGTCTTGTTTTTTTTTTTTTTTTGAAATCACAAATTAGTTGATTAGGAACAAAATAAAACAGAATATTCACAGAATGTTTGTGTAGAATATTTTTCTACAGACCAAATGGACATAAAACACATCCAGAGTACTGTTAACTAAAAGTACATTCAATTGTTGAAGAAGTCAGGATAGCTGCCAACAGCAATTCTCATGCCTCCCTGGATTCTCAGATATTTCACACGGAGGCCATTTTAGCAACTCTCAATGCTGAATATTGATTTAAACCATTTCATTATTTTAAATGTACCCCGTTGACCCAATTCAAAGGAGGGCAGGTAAAATCTACTTTTTGTCTCTTAACAATTTTTGTGTATGCAAGCACTAAGGACTTCATGTGTAAGCAGAGCTGGTATAGAAGTCAAATGAGATGGACTCTTCTTAAACTTTGGACCAAACGGGCAATAGAAAAGAATATGTGAGGTTCAGAGTTGATTTTGGAGTCCTTGGTGCTCTCTGAGCTTGGAGGTTTGGACCAAATCTATTGCTGAGCATGTTTGCTTTTTTGTAACCAGGGACCAAGAAAATGGCTGAGTGACTGGTAGAACTGCTTAGTTTTGTGACACATGAAGCCTGAAATGCCCACCTCTGGAGCTGCATATTCCAGAGCTCTGGTGCTACCAGAATAGTCACAGAATCTAGATGGGAATGTACAAAGACAGCAATATTCCACTTATTTTGGCTGTTTTTAACCTGGCCTTTAGATGGATCTGGTAGACTTTTTCTCCTATTTATCAACCTTGCAAAATATGACTATATAGAGTAAGGTGTTGAATATGAAGAATAGAACGGACGACCTGAATATGATATGACATATGAGTTTGCAAATATATAGTCAGTTCTTTCTAGCTGATAACAGAAGCTGACAGTAGATGAGATAGCCAACATTCTCAGAGAGCATTTTTTTTAATAGGGAAAGAAAGTCTGTTGCTTTGTTGGCAATGGTGAAGAAAGAACTGGAGATTTCTAGGAAGAAGAATGGAAGGGAGTTTATTCCTTGTTTCGCAAACCACACCTGGATTCAGGTGTGTTGGTTCCAAGAGGTTCTGGTTCCAACTAGGCAAAGAACTAGGTGAAGAAGATCACCTGAATAAAGAAGAGGAACAATGAGGGAATGGCTTTGGTAGGAAGCTAAAGGAAGCAAGAAAGAGATTGCCAGACAGTAGTAATTAACACCCTTCTTAACTTTATATAGGTTAACTTTATATATTGGCAATGCATTTATTTTAAAATGTTTGGCAAATACTAATGTATTAAGCTTCTGTTTTTATTCTTCTGTTCTTTGAAAGAAAAGTAGATAAGTGAGGGGAAAGTAATTTGACATATGTAACTGCTGTTAAGGAAGCTCAGCTCAGTTGGCTGGTTTGATATGAATGTTCAGACAGCACTATGAGTGCATGCCTGAGTGTAATGCTATTATGTAATGTTACTATGTAGGGGGTACAATGGTTCAGTGGTTAAAGATGTTGAGCTTGTCAGTTGGAAAGCTGAACACTTGGGTTCAAGACCTAAGTGTTATGAGATGGGATGAGGTCATATTACTTGCCCCAGCTCCTGTCCATCTAGCAGTTTGAAAGCATGCAAATGCAAGTAGATAAATAAGTACCACTTTGAACTGGTGGAGTTAATGCTGAGTGAAGTAATGGCGTCACAGCTCGCAGAAGAACAAAGGAAGCTCAGAGACAATGAAAATAACAGCCTTGATGAGCACGAAGAACAAGGACCATTGTCAAAGGATATAAAAGGACTTAAAACAGAGACATTGACATTGGAGACAATAAACAAAAGAGATAAGACACTCAAGATTAAGAAGAAGAAGGAAATATGTAAGAAAAATCCCCAAAAGTGGGGGAATGGCTGACAGGCAGAGGGAAATAAAAACAAAATTAGAAGGGAAAAAGAAGGAAGATTGGGGAAACTTAGAAAAGGGAAACCTAGCCAAAATTAAAAGGAATGATAAAGTTACGAGATTTAGAGATAAGCGTTAGGGATTGTATAAGGCGGATTCCACATGGGAATGTATACTGGCACTTAGTTTAAAATTGCTGGAAATTATTTTAGGATTATATAACTATATATATAATTGTATGTGAATTATGCTGTTATGAACCCTTATATTGGAGGATTAAAAATGAGATATATTAAGAAGTTATTTTAGCAACTTCGGGAGGGGGGAATACCTTAAAATATATATTATTTAATGTTAATATGTTTAAAGTTGGGAATGAATTATTAAATCAGATAGATTGAGGGGATATACCATGTGGATCCTAAATATATTGGTTTTTATTTTTATTCTTTCTAGGTTGTTGCTTATATAATTGGCCTAGGAAAACTTTAGGATAATAATGATGTGTAATGTTGAATAAAATAGGTGGTAAGCTGAAAATGGAAATAATATGAGATAAAGAACTGGGAATCTATATGTGGATGAAATGATATTGATATTGAATTAATGAATTGAAATATGAAATGGAACCTTATTTAAAAATGAGTGAAATGGACAACGATTTGAGATGATATTATATAAGATTGGTGGAAATGAAAGTATGATTATGTACAAGTGTTATAATCTGGAACCACATTGCAGATGTGTAAAAGTTAAAAAAATTAAAAACTTTTTGGAAAAAAAAAAAAGGTACCACTTTGGTGTGAAGGTAACAGTGTTCTGTGCACCCTGTCATATAGTCATGCTGTCCACATCACCACAGAAATGTCTTCAGACAATATTGACTCCCTTGGCTTAAGAAATGGAATTAAGATTCCCCACAGGCCAACACAACCGGACAGGGGAAATCCTAACCTAACCCTAATATTTTATTTAATGCTACTAGACTTTTTGTAGATGTCAGTTAGTGGCTGGTTTGATATATAACGTCTGAAAAACTTTTGAAAACTATTTTCTATCAAAACTGTAAAACCAAGACCGTAATTATGGAATCTACAGTTATATGTGATTGTACAGGAAAAAGGTATGTCTACTATGCTGTCCACACTCTCAGTTTAACACTGAATAGTGGAATGTCAATTTTTTCCAGTAATGAAATTTTTGTTGAGAGTTGTAGCATGTCTTTATGGTTACTTTGTACACAATATTAGATGAGGGTCACTCTATATATGACATATAAGTTCAAAATTATGCTGAAAGCACTTTGTGCAACAAGAGCGTCCCTGTGTTCTGAAATCTATGCCCATTTGTTTCTGCTTCAGTGATACCCACAAGATGTTGACTGATATGATTCTCGTGGGAAAAAACACAATCAAGTTGACAGAAGCTTGAGTTTTGAAATCCCAATGGATTCCCAGTTTTTCATTTTGACTGCGCTGCTGGCAAAATTTTGAAAACTATCAATTACATTTCAACCACAAACTAAAGCAAAGCTACAGGGTTCTCTAGACATCTTTAAAACTTTTCAAGATGTCAATAGTCAACATGATATTATATTTGATAGCATAGGTTGAGCCTTGGAATATAGCTCAGAAATTTCAAGACTGATATGTGCAATGGGAAAAGCAGTTTCATGGTGACCTTTGCCAGATTCAATATCTGCATAGGATCAAATCAAGAGAGGAAGCATTCTTTTATGCCCTAGATGTAGCAGTCCTTCACATAAAATATAGATTTGCAAACTTAAATAAAGCAGTTTCTACCCATATGCCCTGCTAATGTTAACCCTGATGTCAGCAATTGTTAAGGATTCATACTGACATATAACATTCACTGACACATAACATTCAATTAAAAAGCATGATAGCAACTTACCTGACTAACTTCCTGAGCATCTGTTCTTATTCAGATAATTACTGAAAGTGACAGAATAATAGAATAACAGTTGGAAGGGACCTTGGAGGTCTTCTAGTCCAACCCTCTGCTCAAGCAGGAAAACCTATACCATTTCAGACAGAAGGTTGTCCAATATCTTCTGAAAATGTCATGTTATTGACATTGCTAAAAAAATAATAATACAAGGAAGTTCTTGAACTTAAGAAAATTGGGTGTGTTCAGAGGTTTCCGGTTTGTCGGCTTCGCGGCGGTAGGGATTCGCGAAGCTGCGCGATCCCCGCGCTAGCCGTTTTGGGGCTCCGACCCGGACGGAGTGCGGAGCAAGGCTGCCCTGCAGGGGTAGCTGAAGGTAAGGGGATCCGGAGGAAGGGTTTGGGGTGTTGCAGACCCCCTCCCTGGCCGGCAGAACCCCCTGTTACCAGGACGGTGCAGCGGCGGTCCGTAATGGCCGCCACAAAGAAGATTGACAGCCGGGCAAGTATGCGCAGGAGGAAGAAGAAAAGTTATTGAAAGTGAAAGTTCTTCTTGGTTGACCCAGGGCTTTGAGATTTATCTAATTTAATTCCTGGAAAAGATGGTTTTTGATGATTTTTCCACAAGAGAAAAAAAAAAGCGGCTATTTTGAGGTGCTGAAGGGAAAGTTTACTCTCCCTCCCGACGAATTAAGCCGGAAGGGAGAGGATAAAGAAAATATATAAATTTGGATCTTGTTGGAGGAGATGCCTTGAAGACTTGAGGACAGAAATATAATCTTAATAAGGCTTTAAAATATAGATTTGGACTCTTTTTTTTATTTGTTTGATACCACCCCTGGAAGAGGAAGGGGAATTTTGGCTTGCTTGGATTTATTGAGGATTGTGGATTTTGGGATTGTTTTGCCTTTCTCTCGGAATATTTGGTTGGTGTAAGAAGGAAGAGGAATAAAGAAAAGAAAAGATTTATTTATAATGGCTTTCCTTTTTGAAGACCTGAGGGATGAATATGAGCAAACAAAGCAGCCTGCAAAGATGGCATGGAAAAGCTTTTCTAAGAAGTTGAGCTTGTCAGTTGGAAAGCTGAACACTTGGGTTCAAGACCTAAGTGTTATGAGATGGGATGAGGTCATATTACTTGCCCCAGCTCCTGTCCATCTAGCAGTTTGAAAGCATGCAAATGCAAGTAGATAAATAAGTACCACTTTGAACTGGTGGAGTTAATGCTGAGTGAAGTAATGGCGTCACAGCTCGCAGAAGAACAAAGGAAGCTCAGAGACAATGAAAATAACAGCCTTGATGAGCACGAAGAACAAGGACCATTGTCAAAGGATATAAAAGGACTTAAAACAGAGACATTGACATTGGAGACAATAAACAAAAGAGATAAGACACTCAAGATTAAGAAGAAGAAGGAAATATGTAAGAAAAATCCCCAAAAGTGGGGGAATGGCTGACAGGCAGAGGAAATAAAAACAAAATTAGAAGGGAAAAAGAAGGAAGATTGGGGAAACTTAGAAAAGGGAAACCTAGCCAAAATTAAAAGGAATGATAAAGTTACGAGATTTAGAGATAAGCGTTAGGGATTGTATAAGGCGGATTCCACATGGGAATGTATACTGGCACTTAGTTTAAAATTGCTGGAAATTATTTTAGGATTATATAACTATATATATAATTGTATGTGAATTATGCTGTTATGAACCCTTATATTGGAGGATTAAAAATGAGATATATTAAGAAGTTATTTTAGCAACTTCGGGAGGGGGAATACCTTAAAATATATATTATTTAATGTTAATATGTTTAAAGTTGGGAATGAATTATTAAATCAGATAGATTGAGGGGATATACCATGTGGATCCTAAATATATTGGTTTTTATTTTTATTCTTTCTAGGTTGTTATATAATTGGCCTAGGAAAACTTTAGGATAATAATGATGTGTAATGTTGAATAAAATAGGTGGTAAGCTGAAAATGGAAATAATATGAGATAAAGAACTGGGAATCTATATGTGGATGAAATGATATTGATATTGAATTAATGAATTGAAATATGAAATGGAACCTTATTTAAAAATGAGTGAAATGGACAACGATTTGAGATGATATTATATAAGATTGGTGGAAATGAAAGTATGATTATGTACAAGTGTTATAATCTGGAACCACATTGCAGATGTGTAAAAGTTAAAAAATTAAAAACTTTTTGGAAAAAAAAAAAAGGTACCACTTTGGTGTGAAGGTAACAGTGTTCTGTGCACCCTGGCATATAGTCATGCTGTCCACATCACCACAGAAATGTCTTCAGACAATATTGACTCCTTGGCTTAAGAAATGGAATTAAGATTCCCCACAGGCCAACACAACCGGACAGGGAAATCCTAACCTAACCCTAATATTTTATTTAATGCTACTAGACTTTTGTAGATGTCAGTTAGTGGCTGGTTTGATATATAACGCCTGAAAAACTTTTGAAAACTATTTTCTATCAAAACTGTAAAACCAAGACCGCAATTATGGAATCTACAGTTATATGTGATTGTACAGGAAAAAGGTATGTCTACTATGCTGTCCACACTCTCAGTTTAACACTGAATAGTGGAATGTCAATTTTTTCCAGTAATGAAATTTTTGTTGAGGGTTGTAGCATGTCTTTATGGTTACTTTGTACACAATATTAGATGAGGGTCACTCTATATATGACATATAAGTTCAAAATTATGCTGAAAGCACTTTGTGCAACAAGAGGGTCCCTGTGTTCTGAAATCTATGCCCATTTGTTTCTGCTTCAGTGATACCCACAAGATGTTGACTGATATGATTCTCGTGGGAAAAACACAATCAAGTTGACAGAAGCTTGAGTTTTGAAATCCCAATGGATTCCCAGTTTTCATTTTGACTGCGCTGCTGGCAAAATTTTGAAAACTATCAATTACATTTCAACCACAAACTAAAGCAAAGCTACAGGGTTCTCTAGACATCTTTAAAACTTTTCAAGATGTCAATAGTCAACATGATATTATATTTGATAGCATAGGTTGAGCCTTGGAATATAGCTCAGAAATTTCAAGACTGATATGTGCAATGGGAAAAGCAGTTTCATGGTGACCTTTGCCAGATTCAATATCTGCATAGGATCAAATCAAGAGAGGAAGCATTCTTTTATGCCCTAGATGTAGCAGTCCTTCACATAAAATATAGATTTGCAAACTTAAATAAAGCAGTTTCTACCCATATGCCCTGCTAATGTTAACCCTGATGTCAGCAATTGTTAAGGATTCATACTGACATATAACATTCACTGACACATAACATTCAATTAAAAAGCATGATAGCAACTTACCTGACTAACTTCCTGAGCATCTGTTCTTATTCAGATAATTACTGAAAGTGACAGAATAATAGAATAACAGTTGGAAGGGACCTTGGAGGTCTTCTAGTCCAACCCTCTGCTCAAGCAGGAAAACCTATACCATTTCAGACAGAAGGTTGTCCAATATCTTCTGAAAATGTCATGTTATTGACATTGCTAAAAAAATAATAATACAAGGAAGTTCTTGAACTTAAGAAAATTGGGTGTGTTTTTGTAGTTGCAAAGATATAATTTTCTTAAATTTATAAAGCGACCTGCCATAAAAGTATCAAGATAACTCCGCTCAATTCATTTACCTAGTTGAATGTTTTTGTACAAGGCACAGTCACTCTAAAATTGCACCATTTGTATATACAAATGTGTATGCTCTGGCCAGCGGACTACTCCTATGATTGATCTGGATAGCATTCTATAAAATCTAGACCATAGGGATCAAACTCAAGGTCCATGGGCCAGATCTGTGGGGTGCTTAGATCTGGCCCACAGGGCTGGTCTGGAAATAGCAAAGAACTGGCCTGCGGTGCCTCTTCTAGCAAAAATGTAGCGCGGGCAGGGTGCTTTTGGCTACCGGAGTCCTCCAGGAGGCTTTCCAGGCCCAAAATGGGATCTCTGGAGTACTCCAGGAGGCCTTCTAGGCACAAGGTGCGGTCCCATGTCATGTCCACCATGGCCATGCCCACCATGGTCTCAGCCCCCCACTGGCCCTCAATGAAATTGTGTTTGGCACCCCTGACTTAGAGAGTGCTGTAAAGCACTTTGAAGTGGTATATAAATATAAATGCTATTGCAATGTGGCACACTAAGAAAATGACAATAAAGAGAGTTTCAGCTGAGCAGATCTATTTGGAGAAAAACATTATTTCAGATTCCAAGTTGTTTACAAACTGAAATGTGTGAGCTAAAGACTGTAGGGCTACAATCAAAGAACCTGACATCATACAATATCGTTATCTAAATATTGCAGTGCCCTTAATTTGTAAGGCTGAAAAAGCTCTTTATATAAAAATGAGAGCATAAAAGGTGGGGTTTAAACTCTGGAGTTGCCAAGCATATAAGAAGCTAAATTTCTAGATTCCTTCAGTAGCTGATCAATTTTTTAAAAAGATCATATTTCTCATCAGCAATAAAAGCAGCCCTTCTGAGCATGTCCTTGAGTTTTCCACCATTATGTTCAGGAGCATGTGTTTGTATTGTTATGGAGAATTTATTGCCATGCTCAGGGCAAATCACTAACATTAAGGCTCGGTCCTGTGAATGTGCTTGTTTAGCAGTACAAGTAAAATCCAGCACATCTTTGGTCCAACACTTTGTCAGCAGCTGGAAAGATCCAATTACAAGAATCTTAAAGGAACCCTTTGCAGCAGCACACACACACACACACACACACACACACACACACACACACTTGACATTTGAACTCTTTTTGCATGTATGCTTATGGAACTTTGTAATAAAAGGAATGGAGGATTAAGCTATATTTTGAGTTTATA
Source organism: Notechis scutatus (assembly GCF_049901735.1). Classification (NCBI taxonomy): domain Eukaryota; kingdom Metazoa; phylum Chordata; class Lepidosauria; order Squamata; family Elapidae; genus Notechis; species Notechis scutatus. Next base: position 164,947,604 of record NC_142011.1, read on the forward strand.
AAACAGTCTGTGTTTTCACAACACTAGACTAAACTAAAATGGGTTGGCAATTATGTAGTCCAGCATTTGTAGAAATCCAGGCATTGTGTTAAAATTGTGTGTACTAGACCATGCTAAATTCTTAGTTTATTTAGGCAGAACAAGATATAAGGATAGCAACAGTGGCTTATTAAACTTCATTTAGGATTTAGCGTGCTGTATGAACCCAGGTATTATTTAATATTGGATTTTTTATATTATATTTGCATCATCCTGGTACTGATTTTCAGGCACTCTAAGGACATTTAATAAAACTATGAGTACCACTAAAACCTTTCTTACTTTGAATGAATTATTCCCTAGGCTTCGGTTTTTCCAAATGTACTTTTCAAGCTTCGCTGTCACCACTATTGAGACACTGGCTTGGCCATGTTTTAGGCTTATAAAAATTGTCAGGGAAAAATACAGATGTAGATAGTCCTTGTTTAGCAACCATTCATTAAGGGAAGAGGTCACTAAGTGAAGCCATGACTGTGCTTATGATCTTACGTCAGCTTTCCTTTGCTTTATAGACCTGACAGGTTAAAAAAAAGGGGGGGGGGCGGGATATAGTAATTGTGAACAGTTGCTAAATGAGCCGGTCACTAAACAAGGAGCACCTGCAAATGAAAACAATGCTAAAGAGATCTTGGTTGAGTTGTTCTGCAAAGACATTTATTCCCAATTTAAGTAAGAATTTTTCATACTTTCAGTGTCCATATGCTGTGGTGGGAGAGAGAAAGGGCTCTCAAAAATGACAAGTCCAAACTTGATTTAATTGCAGACAGGATAACTGATTTCTCACATATATGACTATTATATAGCTCTCTTCAGATCTTTATAGGAAGTTTCACTGGGGAGAAGCCACATTTATGCAAAAAGAGAAATATCATCTATTGGATTCTTAGTAGGCCAATCTACATATCTTGCTAGCTTTGTTCATTTGATAAAGCACTATATGCTCCATCATATCCTTTACCAGTAAAGCATCAATTATGTTATAATAATGATCATTTTAAAAAAAAACATAGCACTTTTCCTAGTGTGACACAAAATGATCTGCTTCTTGATAGCAGATTTTGTGATTAGTTTTATGTTGTTGTTTTTTTCACTCACTAGTATTTCACACTGAAATGAAAAATGTATTGCAGAGTACATAAGCTTTTATGATTACACTATATCATAAAAAGAATGTGGCTGTAGATGTAGGTTTTATGGTATGAGATAAATTTGGAGTAACTGTTTTAAAACTTGTCTGCCATTGTCTTGAACCCCTTAATACACCACAGATAACAGTTTTAGGCAAAACTGATTAGATTTCCTGTTTCAAAATGAACATGCAAATTCTGAAGGCTGCAAACTAGTATATAGATGATTTAGAGAATATAATATGTTTATGTGTTCATTCTAGTCAAAAGCTGTAGTTTATATTATAATTTGTATAAATTAATAATACCAATGAATTTCAGATAGACAGATTGATACACTCTAATGTTTTATATTAGGTTTCATATTATGTATTAGTTGTGGTTTTGAAATGATGAGGTACTTTCCTTGTGAGATGTGAGTAATCATTACAAAAGTTCCTTAAGTTGAGCCAATATAATCACACCATCATCTGACTATGATGGATATTTATTTTCCTATTTGTTATTTGTCAGAGTTTTATCTACTGCAAGATGCAAAGCACACCTACTCAAGGCAAGCTAAACACTTTGCATGTCCCTGGTATTTCTCTTGCTTTGAAGGCTTGAAGATTCACCTTGTTTTTTACTTTAATTATTTCTATTTTGTCTTTGTTATCTTTACAAATAACCTAAGGCAACGATCATATCCAACATGCCTTCTTCCTCCTATTTTCTACACAACAACAATCCTGTGAGGTGGTTTGGCCACCTCCTGGCCCAACTGGCTGTCCTGCCTGGTTGGCAAGATTTGAATTCACTGTCTTCTGCTTTTCTAGCACGGTACCTTACCTCTAGACCAAACTGTCTCTCAAACTGTTATCCCTGACAAGGATCATTTAGTATATATGTAACAGGTCTTTACTTCATGATAAATGCAAAAAGATCTTTTCTATGGAAGAATCCCAACTGGAAGAATTCTGTGCTTATCATAGAACATGCATGAGAACCACTATATGTGTGAAAAATTTATGATTTATTAGTTAATTTATTTAAAGAAATACACATATCTTCCCAGATCAAACAAGTGTAAGTCCAGGTGGCATGCAATCAACAAACAGGTAAACAATAACAAAACAGTACATTTAAAAAAAACCCACAAAAATGTCAATTGGGAAGCCAATTTCATAGTAGTAGGTTTTCTAGGTAGGAACACAACTCCAACATCTGAGAAAACATTTAGAGTCTTTCCAATGACCAACGAGATTGTGGCCAATTGTATAGGGTGAGGAGCATCATTCCAGAGCTCAGATTTTGTAACAGAAAAGGTATGTCTGCTGGGTCCCACCAGATGACTACTTCAAGAAGAGACCTGAATTGTGCCCATACTTCTAGAACAGGTGGGACTGGCTGATACCATAGGGGACAGACAGTCCCTCAAATAAGGGGTTAGTTAGTGGGGTGAGCCGCCTGGATTCCAGTATTACCAGTAGTCTTTCCTGGATATTAATGATGCTTCACTGCAATAACAGAGAAGTGGGAATTTCTCTACCACACCTTCTTCCTTTTATGTTTAGAATGTCCTTTATCCTTTTGTTGCTTAGGAGGCTTTGATCTTCTTGGGATGCTGTAGACTAGGCTGGGTTATATGTTGTCCAGGGACTGTATGGGATTATTAATGTGATGGGTGATTGTATACATTTCAATTGTCATATGTTTATAATTTCTGTTTTCTTTTAGTTTGTGCAGAGTTATCTTATTGTATTTCTTATGGTATTGTAAACAGCCTTAAGTCAGGGACGGAGGTGGTATATTGATTTGTAAATAGATGCCTAATTAAAAATTCTGTACTCCCCAACAACTAGTTATCATATAATCAAATAATAATTGGTAAATGCCCTACCCATAAAGGGAATTTGATTTAGGATTTTGTTTGCTTTGTTTAGCTTTGTTTTAATGGCAAAATGATAGATCCTCAGTCTGAGAGGTAGAGTTCATAGTAATAATGGAGGAAGAAATAAAAGAAAAGGGAAACCTGGAACACTTGCAAGAGAAAGTGCCATGTATATCTGTGCATTTACTATCTTCTAAAAAAAGTTATTCATACATCCCTGTGATGGGCAATTCCCACTCAGTGTGGAAAAGGTAATAGTGGGTGTTAAGAAGACACATTGCCTAATTAAGGGTATTCAACTACATAGCTTGCTGTGAATAGAGTAACCTTTCTGGGAGAAAAAAAGAAGAAGGCCCATTATGCACACATCAGAGAAGGAAAAGAACAATAAATCTTTAAATACAAGGTCCTGCATTACTCCGATAAAAATCTGCATTTAATCAAGTTATTTTAGCAGACAAAGATGCTGGTGCTTCCACTCATGTATTATCTTTTCATATATACTTTTTCTCATAAGATTTGTTCCTTGTTCTTCAGGAATTGTGCTCTATTTAAGAAATACTTGCTAAGAGCGGAATGGAGCTGTCAGAGGAGGGTAGAAAGAACAGACAGTTCACAACTGGTTTGAATAGTGAAAAACAAACTCACAGCATTCCCAGACAGCACAGTTGATCTGCTGTCCATGCACTACAGAGGCATACTGCATCCACAATGTTTCTAGCGGTTTCTGCATGTCTTAAGATATAATGTGGTTTATTCGATTTTGATTTAGCATAATGTTGAAGCCCAGCAATTATGATTTGTAAACCGCAGCCTATGGATTTATGGTATGTCAGAACTAAATTGCTATGACTTGTACAACAAACCCTTGTTAAAACAAACCATGAGTCCCTGTGGTGTACAGATTTAATATGTGTCCATCCAGTTCATCTCTGTCTGCTTTAGCTGGCAGTAGCTTGCCAGCAAATTTGCAGAAATCTTTTGTATTACTGTACTTTGCTTTTTTTTTTTTTTGAAAGAACTTGCTTATTGAACTGGAATGCCAAACATGCAGACTACAACTGTGCTGCAAGGCTCTTTGCAAAGGGAAACATCACGTCTACTTGTTCCCTTACTCATATTATACTCCAGACTCTCTGAAGAACTTCTCCACTTAATCCTGCTAATTTTAGAATTCCTGACAGTGAAGAATATCAGCTTATCTATTGCCTTCTGATAGACTCTAACAAGTGTACATAATATAAAAAGTATGCTTTGTACATACTTTACTATCAGTTCCCCAACCTGGTATCCTTCATGTATGATAGGAGTATAATCCCCATATTTCTAATCAGAAACACTCATTAGCTGGGAATTTTAGAGTTTATTTGCAGAATGTGTGTTTGAAAAGCTTTTTACTGAGGTGTGAATCTGATTCTTCATAGCTCTAATACTTTTTTGTTCATTGCCTCATTCTGCTTTTCTTCTGCTTCTAAACTTGAAATCAGAACTCGTAAAAAAAAAACCATAGATAAACTAAAAGTTACACATAGCAAACCAGCAAGAAGCAGACTGGAATCACCATTATATGTGACTTGCAATATACTAAATTTGGATGTATTTCTGTTGTGACTCCGGGATTTGAATCTGGTCCATTAGCAGATGTGAGCTCGACTGAAGAGGATCTGGCACTGAGATTCGAACCTGCATTATTAAGTGATTTTGAAGGTAGCCAGGATGAGGAAGTGTACTTAGCTATGAGAGACGAACCTAATTTATTGGAGGTGTCGGAGTCCTCTCCCTCTCCCTCCCCCGAATCTCCCTCTCTGATTACGCAGCAGCCGGTAACAGATAATCAGGAAAACGTGCGAGAGGTTTCAAGCGAGGAGGAGAACTTTGAGGGATCCTGGCTTGACGTGAGAAATAGACGGAGATTGAGACGTCAATCTCAATTGGGAAAGAAGCGTCAAGCCAGTGATTAATTAATGAGGCTAACACGCCCCCTTAGGGGATAAAAGGAAATGGATTGGCTTGAGAAATTTGCCAGAAGCAAAGTGTCTTGTTAGAGCGAAAGTACTGTGAAGATTATCTGAGGCATTGTGATTTATAGGCACTTCAGGAATGCCAAACAGATTTCAGAACTACTGCTGAGGACTGGAAAAACCTCAGCAGTTATCTTTGTTGGGGTTTGTTTTTGGTTGCTTATATTTTTGGAACTTTGGAATTTTGATTGCTCACCTGTGGATACAGGTGAGACATAACATATTTCATTGTATTGTATAAACCCATTACATTGTATAAACCACATTTTTTTAATCATAATGTATTATTTAGTTTATGTGTAACTAAAACTAAATTATGTGAAGTTTGTGTTTTGCTTAACAAACCATATTTAAACCAAATGACAGTTTACAACTATTTATGGACCAAACCATTGTCTTTATGTATTTTATTGATTATTATTTCACAGATTTAAATAATACCTTGCTCCAACCAACTCTGAATGCTTTGTCTAATACAAAATTGGAAAAAACAACAAAACAAAAAATTATGAAGTGGTATAGAAGTCTCAAAAGTATTCAGCTACCCTTTGTCCATGCTCTGAGAAATTAGCCAATTTTTCAATGCCTTTTGGAACTTCACCAAGGTGGGAGCCATACCAATCTCTGGGCAATACTATCCCAAGGGTCAGGTGCTGTGACAGAGAATGTGCATCTCCTAATAGGCATCATTGTTTAACTGAGGAGAGCAAAAGCATGCACACACAACCTACCAAATCTTACTGGGCAAGAAATTATTGGGGATAAGTGGTGCCTTAAATAACTAGATCCTATGCCATGGAGGGCTTAATAGGTGGTAACCAGAACCTTGAATTACACCTGGAAGCCAATTGGCAACCAGTGAAATGCATGGAGCAGCGGTGTCCAGTGGGCTCAGTGTCGTGCTCATTACTGTCCATGCACTTGCTTTCTGGAGCAGTTGTAGTTTCCAAGTGATTCTCAAGGCAATGTGATAAAATGTGCATCTGCAGCAACAAAGGGAAAGGATTTTGCCAACTCAGAACTTTCCCAAAATGAGACCTGGATCAAAACACTGTGCAGTCCCCGACTGAATTGGGGAGATGGAAAGAGATTCAGGGTAACCACCCTGCAGAATCTGTCAGGAATTATCTAATAGTTTAGAAAGTTAGCTTGGCAAGACTCTTTCTATTAAGTGTAAGCAAATAAAGGATGGGCTCAAATGGATCTCTTTGTCTTGATTCTGGGCTTGAGCCTGACAGGCAGCTTCATGGAGAATGCATTGCAATATGTAGTCCTTTTGTGAGGGGCATGTGATTGTCAGAAGGGCCTCCTGATTCAAGAATGGGTTTAACTAAGCACACCAATTTTGCTTGTGAAAAAAGCCATCTTGTGCAGGAACTGTGAGTCAAGTCTGCACTAATGTTAAAAGAGGAAGTGCTAAACTTCATATCTGTGGCCACAGTGAGTTGTTATAAGGTTCTTATGTATTTAATTGGAGGCTATGTAAAAGGCTGGGCTGCTGCACTGTACTCCTTAGTGCAGATTGAAGAACCTGCCTCCAACTGTTGCTGGACTACACACCCCACAGTTTGTTTTTATTGGCAGTTGTTGCCAATAATGGTAGTGGAATTACAACAAGATTGGCAAATTGGTCAGTAAATTGCCAAACACAGCTACTTAAAAATATGCTTAAGAACCTTTTTGCTGCTACATAATTAGAAACAAGAAAATAATGTTTTACTCACCCATCAGTAACTTAACAAGCTCGCTTTATCTTTGATACCTCCGAAAACTTTTAGGCAATCTAGCTCTGAGTCACACTGTTTGATGTTAGGAAATAGAATATTCCTGGCTATGCTTTTTCTGTTTATAATGAAAATGAACAATAGTGCAGCTTATTCATCATCAGCTCTAAACAGTGAAAGCCGTTACCTTCTAGCAATGCCCTATTTAAATCTGAGCTTTGAAAGCAGGAGATCAAGCTGAGTAGTTTTGTTTCAATTAAATAGAATAAGTATGTATAGCTTTGGAAGAAAAGAAAGGAGGTTTATGGCAAGGAAGGAGGAACAGGGGAGGGAGTCCCTGGAAACAGAAAAGGAAGTTATTTTACCAATTACCTTGTTCACAGTATTTTTTTTTAAAAAAGGTCATGATTTATCTGTTTGAACACTCAGCAGCCCAAAGAACAATGTTAAATTCCTGCAGATGTCTCTTGAAAGCTCTCCCTGTAGTATAAGGCAGCCATCAACCCAATTAGGGTAGATTTACTGTTGTTTTGCATCATTGAAACAGCAAAGTAGCAGGAACCCTTTCCCATGACAATCAAGGCAATTCATAAAAATATGAGTTCTGAATATTTATTTCAACTCGTACGATACCTGGGCAAGGGCTGCTTGGATCCTTTTGCACTTTTAGAGTTCATTTTCAGGAAATGGCTGCCTAGATGATGTTGGTGTTTCATTTGAAGCTGAGATATTTTATACAGTCATATATATCTTGATAGCCTATTGCTTAATGTTATAGAAGACAATGCTTGATATATAGCAAAGTTGATAACAAGCTAGTCATGGCTGTGCATTTTTTTTTTTTTTTGCAAATAGTTGACTGTTGTTCCTTTTCTGCTTAAGCCGATGTATCTGTTTTATCTGGGTTTTACAGCTGAGCAGGTTTTGGATTAATGATTCTAAACCACATTTGTTCAATGGTCCTGGGAGAAACCAGAGCTCTCTGGAGCAAGACCTTCAGACAGTAACACATTTCTTTTGAATTGTTTCGTTGTTCTTTAGTAACTTCCTTTCACCTTTTCTTTGGGCTCTTGCTTGCTCATACTCATGACATCAATAATAGTCTCTAGCCACCTTGTCTTTGAAGGGGCTTTTATTCAATTCTTCAGGGACTGTTCCTTTCATGCCAAGTATCCATAATATCTAAATATTAGCTTTATTATTAGTGCTCCCTAGTGAACAGCCAGGTTTTACTTCATCCAATATAAAAGTATTTGTTGTTCGTCTAGTCCAAAATATTCTCAGCAATTTTCTCCAGCACCATTGGCAAAGGAATCAAATGTTCTTTATTCAACCTTTCTGAACATCCACCATTCACAACTATGTATTACAACTAGGAAATCATGGTCCTGAGAATGCATGCTTTTATTATCGATGTGAAGTTTCTGCACTTTAATATTTTGTCTAGATCTATTGCAGTCTTTCTTCCAAATAACAGATGTCTCTTTCTTTCACAGTCACTATTCCTGTGAGTTTTTGATCCCAGACAGACATAGCCTGTTACTACTTTTGCATCTAAGAACTTGCAAATTGAATCCTCATTCCCCGGCTTGTATAGTTAAAAAGCTGCAAATTGGCTTCCAGCCTGCAAGGTGGTGATAAAATCAAGTGTGAGAGGATAGGCACAAAGTGTCAAAGAGAAATGGAGAGCTGAGCCTTAAGGTGTCTGCAAAAGGTTTGCTGCCTACCCCAAAGAGCGTTGGTCCCAGGCTCTTTATCAATGATGCTGAAAACTCTCCTCCTGCTGCCGTTTATAAAGTTCATTTATCAGGTTCCTTGAGGATTAATCTGTTCTATTATAAGGTGGCAGCACTGTAGTGTTTTGTTATAAGATCAAAAAACACAACACCCCCAAAAAAAAAACCCATCAGTATTGTTCGGATTGTGCTAGGGAAGCACTTGACTGAATTAATAAAAGACACCTTATTTCAGTTTTATATGGAGCTCCTTACAAAGTAATTATCACAGATACAGGTGGAAAAGAATATTTATAGCTCAGGGTTGAATCAGGTCTTGGTGGTCTCTGAGCTTGGTTATTTTCTTGCAGATGTTTCATTATTAAACTAGGTAACATCAGCAGTGCTATTAGGGAATGGGGACTGCTCTCAGGGCAAACCCACTGCCTACTAGCACTGATGATGTTACTTAGTTTGATAACAAAACATCTGCAAGAAAACTACTAAGTTCAGGGAGCACCAAATGGATGGCAATTATCATGGGGGTTAAAACAATTGTTTTGGAAGCTAGGAAAAAAACTTGGCTTTGTTTATTCCTGTTTGTCTGACTGACAGCTGTCATTTTCTCTCCTGTGCAGTACAGGTAGTTCTTGACTTATGACCATTTCATAAGCAATGATTTGAAGTTATGACAGTGCTGAATGAATGGTGGTCATGTCCAGTCCTCAGAGTTCGGCCCATCCTTGTGTCCTGTAGTGACATGGTTGCAATCTGAGCACTTGGCAACCTATTTGCACTTGTGAGTTATTGTACAATTGAAAATAAGTTATGACCATGGTATTTATTCTTATACGGTGAACTCTATGAATGGAATACACTTTCCAAGTCCCAATGAATATGCCTGAATCTGATTCATCCAAGAGCCTTTATTTGGGACTGTGTTGTTATAATCGTGAATAGCTGAATTAGATATTGTTTTATCCCTGACAATTTCTGCTAATTCTTCCATCTTTACAATCTACTCTTCCATTGTGGGTATTTCAATATTTCTCCATCTTTGCATATAATAATCTTGCTGCAGTTATGCCATTAATAAAATCAATCTTCTATTAGTCTTTTTAAATTGAATATCCATAAGCCCCAGTAAGAAAAGTTTTGGTTTCCTCTCACTATTAATTTTCACAGCTCTTTATATCATCAAATGTTCCCAAACTTTTTTGTGTGTGCTTTTTCACAAATTCACCATGTCTGGTAAAATGTTCCTTCATTACCATCTTTGATAGATGTACTTTTATATATCTTAGATATTTTCTCTGGTGTCATATACCAATGGTACATCATATAAAATGAAGTTCTCTCTTAATTTATAACACAACACAAATATCCATCCTTTTATGCACATTCCTTCCCACAGATCCATCTCTGTGTTATAACAAAGTTCTTAGCCCATTTTATAATGCAATCTTTAACTTGTTCTTCCACCTGACACCTCAGCAAAAGTTTATACATGTTTGCCATCCTATGTTCATCCTTTGTACATAATGAAAAGATGCGTCATCTGTACCTTTAACAAAGCAAAGCATCCCCTATAAAATGCAAAGAATAAGAACAGGGAAATAATATCTTTATCAGCCCAATCAACATTTAAAATTTAGAAATGGCAGAAGTGGGAAAACCACCACTACATTATTTTTTTTTTTAAAGATATCACAATTTCATATGGATTCTATTCATATTAAGGGACCTTCAATTTGAAGGGTTACATAAAGACCACATGCAAGCTCCAAGAAGATGGCTTGATATTCATGATTCCCCAATATGTCCTTGGAACCTGTTTGTTTGTTTTTTAACGAATATTCTTTTTATTTGAATGCTTCCAATACTGATTCCCTGTTTCCATTCACAAGAAGCCATTAAAATTGTTTTTTAAATCAAGGATTCAGATGAAGACTAATGCATTTGAGTGAGGGTGAAGTATTACAAAAGCAGAAACAAATTAAGTGCTCTTCTTTAGGTAGCAGTAACATCGTGCTTATTATATTTTGATGTAAGGGTGCAATCCGTGCTTGATGGCAATTTTTTGTTTTAAAAAGTATTAATGTGCAGTTCTATGGGATTTTGTGCTCTCTTCCGTGCAAAAGAAATGCTGTAGTTATTTAAAAATTTATGACAGCATAAACACATTAGCAATCCTAAATTAACGAGCCATGTGGCAGGCGACCCTCATTCTGCATACGGCTTAGTGTTGTGGATTGTATAGGACAGCTTATCACCTGTAATTTGGACCTCTGTGGCTTCATGGCAGGTGCTGAAGTTCTAGCTGTGCCCACAGGCAAAAAAGGGAGTAGAGATAAATGTTGGTGCTCCATTGTTTTGTGTTATTTTTGAGGTTGATGTTTTAAAGTGAGTTTTCAATTTGTTGTAAACCACTATGTTGTTTTGATTTGGGATGCTGTATAAATTGAATAAACAAACAAGTGTTTTCTTCTCGCCTCATGTTTACATTTCCATGTTTTTTTCTTTTGCCCATGCAAACATCCACACAGATGTAAGAAAGCATATTATTTCATGCATATGACGAAATCAATTCCAAACTAAGAAAATTCATAACATCATATTGAGGTATCCTTCTTATGGTCCTTCCCCTTCAAAATAGATATATTAAGTACTTTAGCGAAATACATTACTTCTCCTTATCTGTCATTTGACTTGTCCTGTTTTTTCTTTCTCTTGTGCATTGAGGGTTATCCTCCCCTTTCTTCAGATATAGCAAGAATCCCAATGTTATGTTTTCCATGGCTATCCATTTACCTAGTGCTTGTTAGAAAAATGAACGATGTATTGAATTGCATGCTACTAAACTCCTTTTTGGTGCTGCAGAAGTGTTTTCTGCATTATTTTGTCTTTTCTTTGTCTCTCTGCCATGTTCCCCATGTCAAAACCTGGCATATTTCTTACTCTGCTGTATGTAAAAATAATGGTATTTTTGAGTCTAAAACATCTGTTTTTCAGAGGTTGAGAAGAAGAGAGGCAAAAGAACAAAGGTAGAATAAAGAAAATGGAACCAGTATGGAGGTTCCTTTTCACTGAGCATGGCTGTTAGGGGAACTCACAATAAGTAAGATAAGATGGCACTCAGAAGTACCTTTATGTCCACATCGTCTTGCATTTCTCACATTCCATTCTCATACATGTTATTTGTTTTTATTTGAGGGAAGAGATAGTGTCTGGAAATGGTTTGGAGTGTTATCCTGTTATTAGGATAATAAAATCAAAATCAAAACCCGAGAACTAGGTCCATTATAACAACACTGCATGGATGTCAACTCCCTTCAGACAGAGAAATACAAATTCGCCTTGATTTCTTTCCAGGATTCCTCTCCAACCAGAAAGGATGAGTGGATGAGTTATGGAGTTATGGAGAGAGAAGCTTTTAGGTGATGGCTCGAATTATGATTTGTTTACTATTTGCAATCAAAGTAGCTTGTCAAAAGTGGTATCTTGAATTTATGCTTGCTTGCCTTTGTATATGAATAACAGACTGGCTGTAGCCCAACAATAAAACCAGAAACTTCTACACCTACTGTTATAGGAAGAAAAATAATGTTCAGTTCCTACACTCTGACCATAGCAACCAGCATACTTGCAAGTTTGTTGACTGTGGACCAAGTCACTAGCATCTTTTTACAGTATTCCAGCATCCAAGTGGCTCAGATGGACTAATTATCCCAAGCAGCAAACCCATTAGCAGACAGATGAGTCAGAATAGGCCCCTGTCTGCTTCTGCAGAATCTCTTCTTGGTCAAGAGCGTGATGCCATAGCAACAACAATTGTAGCTACTCACCCAGGCCTTGCTTGACAGGTATGATGGAAATTCTGGAGTGTTTATGACTTTCATCACTCAATGCAAATTATACATCTCCTTAAGTTGGCAGTTTTTTTTCATAAATAGCTCCGGGATAGAATTTATGGTTGGTCATTTGACCAAAGGAGCTGTATCACTTTACATTGGTCCCTGTTCTGCAACTGAACAGCTCAGACACAGATTATTACACAAACTTCATAGCCAGCCTGAGGGCTGCTTGTTGATGATTTTGCCAAGTGGATGACAGCTAATCATGCGATCCAGCATTTACAACACTGTAAACATTGAGCCAGCATATGTGGCTGACTATCATTTGCAAAGGATGCAGGCTAAAACAAACTAACCGTAGTCAGCCAGTTTAAAAAGAACCCTTCTCCTAAAATATGAGACAAACTAATTCAACAGGATGGAAGATTTGCAGAAGTATCTCTTCTGCAAATAACCCATGGTTATTCATCAGAGACTTGAATGCCCAGCCCATTGACTTAAGAGCCAGCAAAGCTATGCTGTTGACCAGCAGATGCAAACACAGTTTGGGTTTATATCACAGAGACTTCAGTGATTTTCTCCCAGGATTGCCTTATAAACTTCCATCTCAAGCAATTGCTTACTGCTGTCATTTTGAAAAATTGAGGCATTTTCCAAAAGCTGCTGCTTTAAATGTCCTAGAACTATTGGAAAATGAGATTGTACCCCTCCCCCATTCTTAAAAGCTGAGTTTGGATGGGGGCATTTGAAATTAAGAGGGGTTATGGTGCTAAGCATTGACGTTTGGTCAATCCAGTTATTCTTCGCACCTGGATTGATTTTATAAGGTACTTTTAGGCATTTATTTAATGTATTGATTTCATCATTTTATATAGTTGTCCATCACAGCAAGTGGCTTTGGGCAGCAAACAAAATTAAAATTAAAGGCAATTACAAATAATAATATAAAAATTTTTTTAAAAAATAGTAGTACAGATATCAAATAAACAGTCGCTAAAAACTAGGAGAGACGCTTCACACACTTGGAGCAGGGATGGGTTTCTACCGGTTCTGATCGGTTCTATAGAACCTCTTGTTAACTTTCTAAGCAGTTCGGAGAACCGGTAGTTAGAAGAAATCTCCCCCCTTTTTTCCCCACCCTTATTACATTCTTGGCAGACAGCCTAGACCTAGTATCTCTGAAGGATGTTTTTTTTTCTTAAAGGGGAAGGGTTGTTTTTACACTGCTGTTGGGAGGAAATACTCCCCTGAAAATACTTCTTCTTGGCTAGCTAGAAAGATTGGCATTCAAACGTGAGTTTACATACCCTTTCTGAGTTTTGGTCTAAAACTGATTTTTGGTGAAGTTTGATACTGTGCTTGGTGATGTTTAATCTTGTGTTTATTGATGGGATAATTTTTCCTGTTCAGCTTTGTTTGGAAGGAAAAAGATTAATCTCTGTTCCTGAAAAGAAACTGGTTTGAGAAATCTGCTAGTTCCTGTGTCTATTTGTTCTGGTAATTGGTTTAACAAGCAACAGCTACTGTTATGGTTTAATTATTTGTATTGTGTTTGAATTTTTTCCTGCTTTGTGGTTTCTTTTTCTATCTAGGGAGGGGGGTCTTCCTTCACTGCTTTAGTGGTATCTGGCACTGTCCTTTGAGGGTGTACTTCCAAGAGGCAGGATGCAAGCTTGGTACTGATTTTTTTACTGGCTTTCTGGGGGGCATGTGACTTTTCCTTAAATCTGGATGATTTCCTTAGGATATCTTGTGAGATGAGTGAGACCAGCTGGTATCTTTAAGTGGTGCAAATGGATCTAAGGATTGCTTCTCCTGGGTGTGCTCTTTCTGGAAAGCTTAAATGACCTCTCTGCTAAAGGGTTTCACTTTATGAGCAAGAGTTGGCTGCTGATAGTTATCATTGCATTTTAACTCTTTTAATTCCTCAAGGTGCTTTGGCACCCTGCCTGATTTGTAAAGCTTTTTGCAAGCAAAGAAGCTTTTTGTATTTTTGTACAATCCTTGACTTACAAGAGTAAGTATAATCCTTGACTTACAAGAGTTCATTTAGTGACCTTTCAAAGTTAAAATGGCACTGAAAAAAGTGACTTATGACTGTTTTTCACACTTATGACCATTGCAGCATCCCCCACTGTCATGAGGCCAGGTGAAGAGAACGTAAGTGACATTGACGTAAGTGACATTGAGTTGGCTACGCCCACCTAGTCACATGACCACCAAGCCACACCCATCACCTAAGCCACGCCCACAGAACTGGTTGTTAAAAAAATTGAATCCCTGGAGCAAAAGGGCTTTAGTATCTTACAAAAGACCAGCATTCATCTTAATCTCCAAAGGGATAATATTTTTCAGGGTGCTGCTGCAAAAAAGGCATACCTACTATCCTAATGGATTCTTCATAGATTCTTCCCCATGTACTGAGGTGCAGACAGCCTGTAAAGACCCATTAAGAGCTAAAAACACAGAGAGCAAGTTCCTGTGATCTGTGCCAATTTCTGACTACAGTTCCTCTTCTCACCCTCTATGATCACCAATGATCTTTGCTATTTTTTCTGGTCTCCTGTTTGCATTTTCATATATTATTGGGTCAGATTGGCTTGAGATCCACAGTCCATGTATTCAGTGGGGCCAGTTTGACTCACTGCTTCCAAAACCTGACCATGCTTCCCTTTCTCCTTGAAGTTCAGCAGGCCAAATGTCTGAATTGCTATCTGACCTGTCAAATCACCACATTGCCCAGCTTCTACAATTGGTAGTCATACACATTTGAACAGCCTGATATTGAACATCGTAATATTCTGTCCTAAAGGTGCTTTTTCAAGAAGACCAGGCTTTCTAGTCTTTCTCTGAAGACATTTCACTTCTCACCCATGAATCTTCTTCAGCTTTGTCCAGTTGCCTCTTGAAAAAGTACCTTTGGGACGACCATGACCTGGATGACTGAGAATCTCCATAGATTTTTAATATTCTGTTTTTTCAACTATCAGTTCTTTAAATACCGAGGAGAAAGGAACTAGACTCGGGGAGTGTTGTTATTGTTGTTGTTGTAGTTGTTGTAGTACTTTCAATGAACATGTGGGTTCCTCCTTCCTGAAGCTGCAAAGAAAATCTTTGAACAGAAGAGAATACCTGAAGGGAAAAAAAAAGATGGAATGTCCCTCTTGCCTGTTCTTTGTTCTTGTTCTGACCCAAGCTTCATCAAACATAATTAAACACAAACTTGTTTCAAAAGCAAAACCTATTTTATTGCCATGCTGGGAATTACTTTCATTCCCAGCCAGAACTAATTCATAAAGAGTTCCCCAAGATAAGTATATGCCTTTCAGTGCTGTGGAATGTTGCCAAAAACAGAAATATCCAAATTAATCATAACAGAAATCAAACGAATTACCAGAGAAAACCAACCAGAGTACACAGAGCTTCAAGGAGGTCTGGGAATCTATCAAACTATTTTGCTTCCTGCAAAGCTTTTGTCATTGAGGTCTGACTTTTATCCCTTGTGGGAGGGGCCACCACCTCCCAGCCTTACTCCTGAGTCACCCCTTCTGTTTCAGCTGCTCTGGCCTTCTAGCAGCTCTGCACACATGTGCACTGGGAATAGGCTCTCCTGGGTCCTCTGCTTCGCTGCTGCCAGACTCTGAAGGCTCCGAAGGCACCACCCCACTCCCAGATGGTCCTGGCCCCATTGCTGCATCAGATGCAGGACCCTGGTCCATGTCCTCTCCAGACTCCCTGACTGATCCCCTTTCTTCCTCACTGTTCGACTCCTCTGCCACCGGCTGCCAGCGAACCACAACAGTTCTTAGGAATACTTTTTCAGTCCTCTGACCAAAAGTTGAGGATTGAGGGTAGTTGTAAGTGATGCTCTGATTAGGACGGAAGATGCAACCTTGCTGTCTCTTTACAAGAAGATACAAAAATTCCCCTTTTCTCTATTCCTTCATTTTTTTGGAGTGGGAAAATCTGTTCAACAGGATGCACCTGCTTTGGAGTTTTGCTTTCTGGAGGAAAGAAATTGTGATTTCTTGTCCCACCTTATTTCTTTGGGATGGAAGGAGAGAGAAAATAATCACAAGCCAACACAGATATACAACCCCATGCCTGAGAGTATGTGAGAAGTCCAAAGCTCCTGGCATTTCCATGGCCAATAGAGAGGTATAAGGAGGCAATAGAGAAAGAGGTAATGTGAATGATAGAAGGCCATGGTCAGATCCAAAGGGTAAAAATCAGACAGTCCTGATATTATAATGATGCACAGGGGTCAACTACAGTGGTGCTATTCTACTGGTTCGGCCCAGTTCTGATGTATTGGTAGTGCCGAAGATTGGCGGAAGCTGAACCGGTTGTCTCTGAGGAGCTGCTGTTGGGCCCATCCACCCGTCTGGGCTGCCATACGGACCTTTATTCCCTGCTTTTGAAGTGCAGCTGCTTTGCATGTCACAGCAGATTGCCATGCGTCAGCTGCTGCAGCTACAGGGAGAATGCAGGATTGCAGGAGGTGAGTAGGAAAGCCTCTGTGTCTGCACAAAGTGTGCGTTTGGCACGCATGTGTGCATTAAGTGTGTACACGGGCACAAAGCGTGCCCACCAAGCCACACTCACCAAACCGGTGGTAACCGGCTTTGAAACCCACCACTTGACCCACCAAGTGTCAACTACCCTTCCCTCTTCTCTTCACAGTTCTTTAGCAAGCATAAATAGGAGAAAGAATCATAGGAGCCGAACCTTGGGATTATGTATGTATGCTTATTTTGTTGTTGAATTGTTAGTTTTGTGATAATTACATCTTTTATGGCACCTACAATAAAACTAGCTTTTCTAAGACTAGTATCCTTGTATCCTTGTTTATTAGACTTAGTTTTATAATAACACTGGTGTTTTAAGTGTTATTCCAACTGTTATTCTAGTTTGGTATTTTAAGTACAGTATATTCTATCATGATTCCACAGAATGCACTTAGGTTCCACAGAAACTTAACTACTTTCTTGGTTTTTGTAGTCTTTTCCCCCCCTTCCTTTTCTTCCTTTACTTCTTTTACTCTTCATGTTAGTTTTTACAATCGTTCTGTGCATAAAATGTAAAATATGACAGAGAGAGAGGAGAAAGAGAGAGGGAGGGAGGGAGAGGGAGAGGGAGAGAGAAACAATACTAACTGGATAATTGGTGACAACAGGGAAAGAGTGTGAGTGCTGCAACAATGTGTTTACACTATCAATGAGTTTAAGGATCTTGTGATTGTATTCACACAAATACTAAGTTTGCAGTCTTATCCTTGGTTGTTTTCTTGTGGCTTAGATCTTGATATGAACCCCCAAAATATATTCAGTAAAAAATATATGTACATTGTGAATGTAGCCAGTAAAGGATAACAAAAAGACAGTATTGAGGCTTAACTGGGAAAAGGAAATGATATGGAGAGCTCCAGGGAATATTATAGGAAATGAAGCAATCCCTGTGATGAGAGTCAGTGCTTTTGTGCTGTGTGTGCAATTTTGGGATGACTTTGTACCTATCTGCAAAATGATATATAGCCATGATGCTTTTGAATATATTCAAGGGCAGACATTTTGTGATGTTAGCTGCTA
This sequence comes from Notechis scutatus, assembly GCF_049901735.1. Taxonomy (NCBI): domain Eukaryota; kingdom Metazoa; phylum Chordata; class Lepidosauria; order Squamata; family Elapidae; genus Notechis; species Notechis scutatus. Next base: position 164,965,542 of record NC_142011.1, read on the forward strand.
GATATATCTGGATTTCTTTATTAAGAAAGACTTGAAACTCAGAAAAACAACAGAGAGTGAAATGCATAGAATGACTCATTGACTCATGCTTTGCACATATGATGGAACATTTAACAGCTGTTTTGCCATTGGCATATAACTGTTTGGGCAGCTAAAAGCCTTGAGCACAAAAGACACTGAATAATTAGTCAAGTAGGAAATACATTTGAAGTCTCTGGACATTTTAACAATGCCATGAATTAGGTAATTTTCTGGAGACATATAAATACAGCATAAAAAGCAGCTGCAATTATTGTATTGCCTATTAAATGATATGGGCATCATCCAGATGATCAGTAAATTGTGTACAAATGGGACATTCAGAGGCATGAAACAGTCACTCACAAAAACTCAATAGAACATAAGCATTATTTATTTCATTGGACTGACAAACAAGCTTTGAGTTTTTAGGTCACTTTAGCATTGAACAAACCTTGAATTGCACCTGTAATTCCTACAGTGAAGATAGGGAACACTACTCTGGGCTGATTAGCTTCTAGGCATGATTCTGCTTAACCAAATGCAGCAGAGAGAAAAAAGAGCACCGATGCTACATTGCTAACATAACAAAATGTATATCTTTTTGATGGGAAAGAATTCTCTGCATCTCTAGATGGCAATAAAATGACACAGCCATTATTTTAATATATACTACTTTCAGAATTATACCTACCTGGGAAAAAAAATTCCTTCCAGTAAATAACTTCTGAATCAGGAGCAGGAAAAGACTAAAGTCATGTGGTGTTTTTCCTTCATCAGATGCCTCTGTAAGACTTATAAGCAACGTACTAGCAGGATAGTTTATTTATTTATTTATTTATTTATTTGATTTGCCAATTGTTTACAAGATAATAAGTATAAGTGTATACATAGTTGTGAATACATGAAATGGGTACATATAAGAAAAATAAAAGAATAAGAGAAACAATAGGACAGGGACGGTAGACACGATGGTGCGCTTATGCACGCCCCCTACAGACCTCTTAGGAAAGGGGTGAGGTCAATAGTAGACAGTCTAAGGTTAAAGTTTTTGGGGTTTGGGGAAGAGACTACAGAGTCGGGTAGAGTATTCCAGACATTGACCACTCTATTGCTGAAGTCGTATTTCCTGCAATCAAGTTTGGTGCGGTTTACTTTGAGTTTGTATCTATTGTGTGCTCTTGTGTTGTTATGGTTGAAGCTGAAGTATTCATTGACAGGTAGGACATTGCAATGTATGATTTTATATACCATGCTTAAGTCAGACCGAAGACGGCGTAATTCAAGGTTTTCTAGTTTTAGAATTTCAAGTCTGGTGGCATAAGGTATTCTACAACGAGTAGAAGAGTGGAGAACTCTTCTTGTGAAATATTTCTGGACTTTCTCAATTGTGCTAATATCAGATACGTAATGAGGGTTCCAGACTGATGAACTGTATTCGAGTATTGGTCTAGCAAATGTTTTGTATGCTCTGGTTAGTAGTGTGATATTACCAGAGAAAAAACTACGTAGGATTAGGTTAACAACTCTTAATGCCTTTTTGGCTATGTAGTTGCAGTGGGCTCTAGCACTTAGATCATTAGAGGTGAGTATTCCAAGGTCCTTTACAGAGCTTGGATCATCAACAAGATCTTGACTATTCAGCTTGTATTTTATTTTCTGATTTTTTTTGCCAATATGTAAGACAGAGCATTTATTTGTTGAGATTTGAAGTTGCCATTTGTTTGACCATTCAGATACATAGTCAAGATCTTTTTGTAGGGTAGCAGTATTGTCTGTGGTATTGAACAGCTTTACATCATCAGCGAAGAGAACGCAATTGCTCTTAATATGATCACAGAGGTCGTTTATGTAGAGTATGAAGAGAGTTGGTCCTAGAACACTGCCCTGGGGGACTATTGACAGGTACTGGATTTGATAGGATGCTCCCGATTTTGACCATTTGTTGTCTGTTTGACAGGAATGCTTCTATCCAGTTATTCAGTTGTCCAGAGATACCATAGGATTTTATTTTTAGGAGTAGTTTGTCGTGTACCACTGAATCAAAGGCTTTACAGAAGTCTATGTAGATTGCGTTGTAGATTGCTTTGCCCTGGTCGAGTTGTGTCGTCCATATGTTTTTGCAGTGTAAGAGTTGCAGATTACAGGATAGTTTTTTTCTGAAACCAAATTGTTTATTGGAGAGTAGGTTGTTTGACTCTAAGTGGAGGATGATGGATTGGTTAATGATTGATTCCATGACTTACAGGTGATGCAGCATAAGGAGATTGGCCTGTAATTTTCAACTAGGCTGGGGTCTCCCTTTTTGAAGATGGGGATGACTGTGGCTTGTGACCATAGGTTAGGCAGGAGCTGGTCCTGAAAGATTTTTCAAAGATTATGCTTAGAGGTTTGGCTATGGCAGTGGATAGCTTTCTTAAGAAGTAGGCACATATTCCATCCGGTCCAATAGATAGAGATGGTTTTAGATTGCGTAGTGATTTTTCGACATTGTCTTCTGTGAAATCGATATGTATTAGATCATTGTTGTTATCTGTGGTACGGCTAGGAAATACTGGGCATGATCCATTGCTGTTTACAAATACTGAGCCGAAGAATGTGTTAAAGATGTTGGCTTTAATGGTGTCATCGTTGCAGTCTTTACCATCAGGTCCTATCAAGGGAGGGATGGACCTTGAGTCTTTTAGTTTGTTGTTTACAAAATTGTAAAAAGCACGGGTGGAATTGGTGCTTAGAAGGTTTTCCTCTTGTTTAATGTGATAATTGGTGCATTCGGTCTTTATCTGGTGGCATAAATTTTTGTATCGGTTTTTGAAATTGGCAACGTGACCAGATTTGTTTTTCCGCCAGAGTGAACTCTTTTTGGATTGAAGTTTCCTTATTGATATGGGTAATCTGCTTTTTTGTTTTGTTTTGGGAGTTGTTGTTGGAACATATAGTTTGATGACTCTTTTGACTTCAAGTAAAAATATGTTGTAATGGTCTTCAACGGTATTGCATCCAGTGAATAGAGATTGCCAATCAAGGGATGAGAGATCGTTGTCTATAAGATCATAGTTGCCTTTTTTGAAGTTACAATAGGGGATTACATCATTGTGGTGATTTTTGTGTGGACGTATGTTGAGACAAAAGTCAATCATATTGTGGTCACTACTGGAAAAGGGTTCTTTAGTTTGTATTCCGTAAATTAAGTCCAAACTGTTGCAGAAGATGAGATCGAGGCAGTTGTTTAGTCTAGTGTTGTTGATTACTAGTTGTTCCAGTCCCAGATTTGTAATAGCATTGTAGAAGGTTGTGTGTATGATTTCAGTTGTACAATCATTTAGGGTCCAGTCAATATGAGGTAGATTGAAATCACCAAGAAGGATAAAAGGGTATGGGCAGGATGCAGCCCATGTTAGTAATGTATTTAGCTTGTTTACATGTTCGATGTCATAATCAGGTGCTCTGTAACATAGTAAGAATCCAATTGTGATATTTGAGGATAGTTCACAGATGATGGTTTCAGGAAGGGCAAGCTCCTGGGTAACTTGGATATTTTTTAGATGCAAGGATTTTTTATAGAATATAGCAACACCACCTCCTCGATGATTTTCACGATCTGATCGGTAAACATGATAGTCTCTTACTGTGGTAATGGAGTCGGGGAGAGATGCATTGAGCCATGTTTCACAGACAAATATAATGTCGAAGTTAGCCATATTTAGGAGGAAGAGAAATTCAGGTATTTTATTCACGAGGCTTCTTGCATTGAGTAGTTTGCATTTAAGGCTGGCAGTAGTTGGAATTGAGGTAGTTGGGGGCGTGCGTGCCTAGTCTTGGGTGATGGTGGATGGGTTGAGGTAGGGTTGTGGTTGAGGGTAAAAGCTGAGTATTGGGTTGCGTGGCTTACTTTTGATACAGTCAGCATGGTAGTCAATGTACAGGTCCTTCTCTCCATTGTCTAGATGGTTTTTGAGTTCGATGCGGAGTACACGGGAGCGGCACGTTGCTGTATGGTTAGGTCAGGGCGGCAACGGAGGTTCTTATGGTTGGTGTTGGTTTTGGCGAGTGAGTTTATAGTATAAATGAATTTACGTTTGCTTGATTCATTTTTGCAAATGACCCTGCACAAGCGTGGGGCCACAGAGCCGTCTCTATTTTTGAGCTCTCGGTCGATGCGGGAAATGTCAAGTATTTCATCAGCGGAGATGGTTGATGCTTGATAATCTCTGATGATGTTTCGGACAGTTGTGATGTCATCATTGACATTGATGTCTTCTAGACCAAATAAGATGGCGTTTGGACGTTTCCGTTCACGCTCAACGGCTTCTCTGATGAGGATTGGGATATCAATATTTGTCTGGGTTGTGTTTATTTGTGGATTGGGTTTTGGATTGGATTGTGGTTGTTTGGTAGAGATGTGGTTTGTAGCTATTGGATGTTCAGGTTTTTGCGTTGTGTCTTTTTTTTTCAAGGTTGGATATTCTTTCTTTTACGGCGTCCAGGGATGCTACTATGATGTTGAGGGATGTTTCAATGGTTTCGATGGTATCAACTCTTTCAGACAGATCCAGTTTGGGTCTGCATGATTTGCAGAAATATGGAAACTCATTGGATGATTTTAGGTATTGAATCATCTGCTCAGGTAATCCCAAGCAGTCATGATGAGTGTATTTTTTACACAGAGAACATTTGATGGAGTTTTCATTATCCTTTAGATTTTTGTAGCATTTAAGGCATGTGCAGGAGTCTTGTGGTTCATTGGTGGGGATCATCTTCTCTTTAGGTTGTGGTTTGACGTAGGATTTTCTTTTTGGCATGGTAGGATTGTTAAAATAGTACGTTGATTGAATTAATTAAAGGAACAATTTTGGGTAATCTATATAGCCAATATTACATCAAACAATCAATTGCAGTAATCTCTCAAGTCAGATAATATTCCTGAGCAACAATCAGCCTGATCAATTAATTACTCTAATCATTAATCAATTAATTACACTAATCATTAATCACACTGTTCATTTAAATTCACTAAATCAATGATTTTGCTATTCAATTAAATTACATGAATTTTGATCTTTTAAACTAGTCAGTAATCACACTATTTGCACTAAACACTCTAATCACACTAATCAATTAAAAACAATAAATCAGTTAAACCATTAATAAAATATTTTATAGAAATTGATTATCTAATCGTTGATATAGGTGATGAGGTAGAAAAGTTGTAAGATTTGAGGTAATGAGGTAGTATTAAGAGTCTGCAAGGAACGGGTTAATTGTTTAACTGGCAGCTGAATGGGAGGAATTTATCGCTGTTTGAATAGCAGATCGCTATTACTCTGTAAACAGGAAGTTGTAACACAATGTTCCAAGGGTTTTTATCTGAGTGAAGGAAAGATTGAACAGCTCACAGGAAACTATTTGTTTTTGTTTTCCCTTGATGAATGAGATTTCTGGGCCCCTCCTAGTTAACTGAATACTCTTTCAAAGTTTGTTGCTTTTAAGAGAGAGAGGCACGTCTTGCACTGGTAAATTCAAACAGTTTATATTTTACTGTGTAGACTCAGATTTGTATTGAGCATTCACTCCTGGCTTTAATATACCTCTGCTTCTATCACTCTTGGAGTCCGGATTAGCAATTTGGCGAGGAGAAAAGAGGGAAGAGGGAAATGGGGGCGGCAGGGTAGCAGCGGCAGCGGCAGCGGTGTCACCTCCGACTTTTCCCCTCCCTCGCTGCTCGTCGTCTCCCCAACCAACTTTGGGACAGAAAATCCTAACTCCTAAGATGCCAAGTTCCTGGGATCTTGGATTCCCAGCGGATCCCTTGCAAGATCAAGCCCTGCTTTTCTGCGGATCCGCCGCTCGGATTCTTCTTTGCCTGCGAGGCTCATCCCGGTTAAAAAGGCGTCCCCCCTCCACTCCCGGCCCTCGCCCGCTTGCCTTTGCGCCTCCGGGCTGTCTGTTTGCGCTCTTTCGCGGGTCATGAGAACGCTCGCTCCGTGCCCCGAACGAATCTTTGTATCTTTGTCTTCTCTTACTTTTACCTTCTCTTACTTCTCTTACTTATCTATCTATCTATCTATCTATCTATCTATCTATCTATCTATCTATCTATCTATCTATCTATCTATCTATCTATCTATCATCTATCTATTTATCTACCTATCATCTCTCTCTGTCTCTCTCTCTGTCTCTCTCTCTGTCTCATTTTTCTATTTTTCTCATAGTTCTATTCCAAGATATAAAACTGATGAGCTTTCAAAAGACAGAAGTGAGAAAGAACAAAAAGAGAAAGCCTGAAAGTAAAGAACTTTTAATAACAGTAACCTGGTACTTTTAATGTTGCTGTTTCTTATACATCTGCTCACTGTTTCTTCTAGAATATTAATCTCATATCATCCATGGACTTCAAAGTCAGAGCTTTATGCATTCAAAACAGTATTTTGAAAGTAGGAAATATAATATGCAAACATTGCTATCATTTTATAAATACTGTTAGAAGTGTAAGCCTTCAAAAAACTTATTCAGGTGCTTCAAAAAGGAGAGAAATACAGAGAACTGCAGAGTGGATACAGTATAGCTCATTGAAAACCTAATAACAGATGTTGTAACAGTTAGTGTATGGGTCTGCTGTAGTACTGGTGTAAATTTCAAAATATGGGGATCCATCATTTGGGTGTTACCCTACAGTCAAAGACCTGTAGCTTTGGATATATCAAAGATCACATCCATGCTGTTACAATTTTATTTTTGTGCTTCAGGTTGTTTATTGATATTTTATTATTGGGAAGTTCCCATGAATGGGAAGTTTTGATTTTTTTTTTTTAAAAAATAAATATTTATCTCTATGTGTATTTATACTGTGTTTCTCATAAAATAAGGCTGGGTCTTTTTTTTTTTTTTTTGAGCCCCGAAAAAATGGCTAGGACGTCTTTTCAGGGGTGACTTAATTTCTTCCCCCACGCACACCTCCACCTAGAGTGCCCCATGCGCACTCACCTCTCCATGAGGCTGCCACTGGAAGTTCCCCAAAGGTAGAGTCACCAGCTGCTTCTATCGGCCAGTAGAAGCGGCCTCGGGGCAAGCACCCACGCGCACTCACCTCACCACGAAGCTGTTTCTATCAGCTGATGGAAGCTCCCCAAAGGCAGAGTCACCAGCCACTTTGGGGTGAGGTGTGGCTGTCCACAGGGTGCTCCAGAGAGGAGTGCCCCACGCACACTCTCCTCGAGGCCGTTTCTATCGGCCGATGGAAGCTCACAAAAGGCAGAGTCACCAGCCGCTTCCATCGGCCAATAGAAATGGCTTCATGGCGAGGGGAGTGCGCATGGGAGAGCAGCTGCAAACTTTTCTTAGCAGAAGGGAAGCAAGCTGAGTTTCTCTCTCTCTCTCTCTCTCTCTCTCTCTCCACCTGAAAGAGCACCCGTCATTAACCAATTAACCAACGCCAGCCTTGGAATCCCTTATTTCGGCATAATTCGGGACAAGAGAGGAGCCGTAAAACCAGGGACTTGGAGACGAGGTGCAGGTTCTTTTTTGGGGGGGAGATTGAGTTCAATCGCGAGACATTTCTTGATTTCATCGGACGTCGGAGGCGTTCAGAAGAACTTTTGAAAAACTTGTGGGTCTAACTATGAGAAGCAATGAATTTGGTCCTCTCAAATGGCGGAGGTTCAGGATGGTCTTTGGAGACCTCCCCTCTCTTTTAGCTGAGGGAGACCTGGGCGATTTTAGGCTAAAAGCTGCCCTGGAGAGATTGATCAGAGAATGGGCAAGAAAGCAAAACAAGAATACATTTGGGCTAAGGCGTTTTCTCCCATTCCCTCTGTAGCAATCTCACAATTTTCATCCAGACACAGATAAGCGTGTGCTTTCTCTCCTGCCCTGCTGGTAGATTCAAAGACAACTAATGCGAGCTCCCCTCACGAGGCCATTTCTATCGGCCGATGGAAGCTCCCCAAAGGCAGAGTCGGCAGCCGCTTCTACTGGCCAATAGAAGCAGCTGGTCACTCTGCCTTTGGGGACCTTCTATCGGCTGATGTTCTATCGGTAGTAGATCAGGGTATTCTAGCCTAGGCTACCTGCATGGCACTCCTAAAGGCAAGTTTTCTCCCCCCCCTTCCCATTTCTCTTCATCTCATGTAGTTCTAACGAATGATGTGAGAAATGGTGGGGAAATGCATGGTTTAAATAGGCCTAAATTTTGGGGGTGGGGCTTAATTTCACCTCATGCCTATAAATCATGCTGGGCCTTCCTATTGGTGGAGGCCGTATTGTTGGAGAAACACGGTATCTACATTTCTCATTAATTTACTGTAAGAAATTATTCTCTTCCTTAAAAATATAAAATTTCAGTGAACAGATATAAGTCTGCAGAGATTCTTAGTCATCAATATCATGGTTGTCCCAAAGGTGCTTTTTCAGGAGGCAACTGGACTTTCTTTTGAAGATGTTTTGCTTCTCATCCAAGAAGCTTCTTCAGCTCTGACAGGATAGTAGAGAATGGAAGGATTTATACTCCTTGCAGACAGCTGTTAATTTGCATCCCTTTAGAGGGTTGTTGAAGCCTTTGGAAGTTTATCTGTGTCCTCAGGGTCACCTGAAGCAATGTTCAGGTGACCCTGAGGACACAGATAAACCTCCAAGGGCTTCAACAATCCTCTAAACAGGAGTGTCCAACTGGCAGCTTGAGGGTGCCAGCTCAGTGAAGGGAAAAAAACATCACAATATGTTATGTGATGGCAACATGACACAGCAAGTTTGACACCCATGCTCTAAAAGGATGCAAATTACCAGCTGTCTGCAAGGAATATAAATCCTTCCATTTCCTACTATTTTGTCAGAGCTGAAGAAGCTTCTTGGATGAGAAGTGAAACATCTTCAAAAGAAAAAACAAGAAAGTCCAGTTGCCTCCTGAAAAAGCACCTTTGGGACAATGAATGTTCGCAATGTTTGCTATGTTGAATGTACTCAGATACATTGTTCAAGTATTAGATATATTCCTAAATTAAGTGAACATTTACTTGCAGATGTGCAAAAACTTGCAAAAATAAGTTAACTTCTGTGTAATCAAATTAACACAGGTCTGACCTGAAGGTTCTCCTAAAGTGAAACTTTATAGTCCCCGAGAAAGTATCCAAAGTCTAAAAAATCTGAGTAGGCTCCCCAGTGTTGGATTCCATATATTACTTCCTACTAGCTTTTGAAAACGCAAGTTAGGGTATGAGGGCAAAGATCTACTGTAACCTCTGAGATATTTAGTCTCCTCTTATGTCATCAAATGCCAAAGTGGACTTCAGAGTGTGATTCCTTTTCCATAATTGCCCCAACTGGTTAATAGTCATTTATGTGTCAGTTATGGCACTGGTGCACTTAGGAAGGTCTGTAGCAGCTGAATACTACGAACACAACTAGAGATCTCTAAAGTGAGGGAAGAAAACATTCCATTTGTTTAACTTGCTTCGAGATTATGGTAACCATACTTTCCATATGAAGCTGAAGAATGCAATTAATTTGACATTTGGCACTGAAATAAGTGAAAAGCTCTAAAATCAATTACAATCAGGCTACATGAAAGTCATATGAGACGAGTTTTCAACTGCCTTGGGAATCTGGGTCACTTGCTGACTTCAGAAATAATTGTTTCATATCCACCTAATCATTTAGCCTTGTGAACTAAGTGTGTAGGTAGGAAGTGAAACTGCTTGCTCATGTTTCCTCTTTTATTCCCCTAAAATACCCTTTAGCACTGCGCCTTGAGTGTAATATTTCAAAATATTGGAAAGAAAAGCAACATAGAAAGACTTATGTGACCCCAGACAGTCACTCCAAGTGAGATCCTTTGTTCCTTCAGAATGATAAATGCAACTATTTTCTTACTGCATAATTGGGTAAGAAATGACAGATGTGAAAATCAGGCAGTGCAAGAAATTGGATCATCTAAGGTTATTTAGGCTTCTTGGTTTTAGGAAACTGGCAATGTGCATAGCTCCTAATGTGGCCTCTTAAACTCCAAACGCACAGCGAACACATAAAGTGAATGGTATTGAATTGCAAGGAATACTTATGAAGCTGAAAAATAATGGCAATTTTAACAGAAGTAAAACAGCCACTTAAATTGGTTGTCAAATCGGTGACTTCTCACCTTTTAACCTCATAATGCATATTTTTAAAGCTACAATTTGCATAACCTGGTTTATAAGCAGGACAGACTCACTCCCCAAAAGTTGTTTTAGACCAGTGTTTTTCAAATAGGAAAATTTTAAGATGTGTGGACTTCAGCTGGCTATGCAATTCTGGGGATTGAAGTACATACTCAAACTTGCCAATAGTGAAAATGCTATTTCTCTTGTTTAAGAGAAAGTCTTGTTGATTTCCATTTTTTCAAACACACAGTGTCCAAGTCCTTGAAAGGTATATGATTTCTATTATTTAACATTTTCTTTACAACTGATGCCAGCAATGCTGATCTTTGTGAAATCAAACAGTATTGACAAAGCAGTAATTAATGAACCTGAAAATAACTTTCCTTCCCTGATTTGCTCAAATCCTGAAAGTGTAATATCATCTAACCGTATAGTGCTAGACACACTGATGGGTATATCTTATAAAATTCAATGAGCCATAAGCAAAGAACCTGTAAATAGTAGGAAATATCCAGACAGTGTAAAAGATTTGCAGTGTAATATTCTTCTCCTTTTGTTGTCTGGATGTTTCCTACTATTTACAGGTTTGTTATTGCCAGTTTCAAATAACAATAGAATTCAAAATTTGGTCTTTGTAGCACTTTTGAAATAAATAGGAAAAGTTGTTTTAAAGATTATGTCACTTCTCTGGGGAACATTTAAGGCAGCTTCATCTTTTCCCAGCCTGATGTGGCTGTTCCCTAATCTCAAGAAACAAAGAGGGTATTTTAAAGAGCTGCAGACAGGTGTAACATCTTTATGCAGTCCTGAGGGCTCAGTTCCTGACTTATATGGAATAAATTTTAGGGTTACAGTTACAGGAAACACATACTCAACTCACATATGTGGATAGCTAACAATATAGCTTTTACAGACACATTACGTAGTCTCCATAGATTTTGGCTATAAGCCACAACAACATGAAAATGATTGTTGCATGTGTAGGGTGTCATGATATATGACACCACTTGTCTCCTTAGGGGCAGCCACCTTTTTCTGCTTTTTAACTTCTCTTCAGGAAAGTTTTTGAAAACTAAAAAGTTGGCAAATGTCTTCGCTTTTTTTCCTTTCAATCATTATTCCATTATTTCCTTAATGACAGTAGCAGCATTTTCTGAGAATAGATCTGTAAAAATCAAGTCATTTTAGGAAAAAGTAGTAAAAAAAGAAAAGAAATAACTTGGTGCATGAGATTTCTGTGAATTAAAAACAGCGGTGCCATTTGGTTTTTAAGAGGTGATAGTGTTATATTTCCATCAAGGGCATTTTAGTTTATTTTTGCAGCTTGTATGTTTTTTTTTAACAAAAGACAACATATAAAAGGTCAAAGATCATCTTTAAGAGAGCATCAAAAAAGAAACCAACAGAAAGGAACTAGATTGCTAAAAGTTGGTTTTATCTTCATTTTCTTTTTTTAAAAAAAGACATCAACATAATGCACCCTTCATTTCAGGGATAAAACTTTCTACATTAGTGTCACACAAGAAAAAAAGCTTCTTTGAATCTGTCAAAGGTGCATGACATCTATTTCTGGATCTAAGTACTAAGAATGTTTGAACTTTGTATTCACTGGTCAGTGTTGATCACTTATGTTCTAATGATAAATATCTAAAAGAGAGAGACAATCCATTAATCTTATCCTTTTTCCTTTTATTCCAGCCTCTGGCATATTAAGGAACATGAACTCTCCCCTCCATTTTTGCCCCTTAGGGATATCATTCCTAGTAGAAACTCATCTTCTAAATAGCCTTGTAATAGAAACAATGCCTCTGTGAGCAGTCTTGGAATCAGAGATATTTGCCACAGAACAGCAAAATCCAAGAGACACATACATCCCTTGGTCTATTATATTGTATGTGGTCCTCAGTCTAATTTGAAAAGTTACATATTGCATTTGAGTTTAGACCTCTGTTAAGAGAAATTTGTCTTTCACTTGCCAACCTGTTTAATGATAAGGAAAACACAGGTAGAAAAAGTTGTTGGAAAGAGAAAGCAAAAAAGGCAAGAGATAAAGGAAGAGAAGGGTGTCAGAAGTGGGAGTAAGCAGAAAAAGATGTGTTAGAGAATGAATTATTCATCCAATCTTTGTTGGCTTTAATTTCATACTCAATTGATATAATCCTCCTAAGCTACCTTCCAGAAATGTCTTCAGTAAGAAAAGGTTGTCCTAAAGTTTCTGTGTGCCTGTGTAATCCAACAGGAAAGAAAGAAAGATATATATGCATTTCATTATTCCTCCAATTAACAGAGACCTTACTTGTGGGAAGAAGGTAAATTATGGTCAGTTAGGAAGCTTCTGCCCATCCTAAGAAGCTCCTGACTTTTATATCAAACATTAGCTGCAGCTAGTGGGTGGGATTCAGAGCATATTGCTGAAGAAAATATTTCCAAGGATAAGATGATAGAGGATAACTGACACCTTGCTACCTAAGGTGCAACGTTTCATAGATGCTTCACAACTGTTTCTACAAACAGATTTGATAGTGATGTTCTAGGGGCCAAAACTTTCCCATGCTGGGATCAATGTCATTCTTTTTTTAACTCACACAGTTACTGACAAAAATCAATCATCCTGGAGTTGAGCAATAAAGTCTAATAAAAATAAACAGGACATTCCCAATACCTTAATATTTGTTTTTCAATAATAATGTTATTATTAAAAGATATTTTAGTTGCAAATAAACTAAAAATAAAAAACAAAGAAGAAATTGAAAATACAAAAAAGAAAGAAAAAATAGAAACAGAATAAAAAAATTAGTATATAGAAATTATTAGTTAAATTATTAAGTTATGAACTGGTTTCATTTGTATATCCAGTACAACAACTCCATATCATTCTTATAGCTTGTCATTTATAAATCCACTTTCCAATTGTTTGAGTCTTGTTTGGTAAAACTTATTTTATTTTTATTTTATTTATTTTATTTGTCAATCGCTTACAAAGTAATAGATATAAGTATAAACATGAGTAAGAATACAGGAAATAGGTACAAATAAATGGGGACAATAGGACAGGGATGGTAGGCATGATGGTGCACTTATGCACGCCCCTTACAGATCTATTAGGAATGGGGTAAGGTCAATAGTGGTTAGTTTGAGGTTAAAGGAGTGGGGATTAGAGGATGTAACAACAGAGTCAGGTAGTGCATTCCAGACATTGACCACTCAGTGGTGCAGAAGTCGTACTTTCTGCAATCAAGTTTGAAGCAGTTTACATGGAGTTTGTATCTATTGTGTGCTCTTGTATTGTTATGGTTGAAGCTGACGTAGTCATTGATAGGTAGGATATTGAAATAGATAATTTTATGTGCTACACTTAAGTCTAACCGTAGGTGGCGTAATTCAAGGTTGTCCAAGCCCCAGATCTCAAGTCTGGTGATATAGGGTATTCTGTTGTGAGCAGAGGAGTGTAGTACTCTTCTTGTGAAATACTTCTGGACTAGCTTGATTGTATTAATGTCTGTTATGCAGTGCGGATTCCAGACTGATGAGCTGTATTTGAGTATTGGTCTGGCAAAAGTTTTGTATTTTCTAGATAGAAATTCGATATTTCCGGACGAGAAGCTTCGTAAGATTAGATTTACAACTCTTAATGCCTTTTTGCCAATGCTGTTATAGTGAGCTCTGGTGCTTAGGTCATTTGATATGAGAACTCCAAGGACAGAGTGAGGATCATCAATGAGGTCATATCCACCTAGTTTGTATTTGGTGTACTGATTTTTTTTACCAATGTGTAGGACAGAGCATTTGTTGGACAAAATTTGGAGTTGCCAGATGTTTAACCATTCAGACACATAATCAAGGTCGCTTTGAAGGGTAATAGCATTGTCAGTGGTGTTGAATAGTTTTACGTCATCCGCAAAGAGGACGCAGTTGCTTATAAGGTGATCACAAAGGTCATTTATATAGAGTATAAAGAGTGTGGGTCCTAGAACGCTGCCTTGGGGCACACCGCTGTTAACTGGAGCAGGGTTTGATATAGCGCTCCCTATTTTTACTACTTGTTGCATATTTGACAGGAACGCAGTAATCCACTTATGGAGGGATCTGGAAATGCCGTAAGAGTTTAGTTTTAACAGTAGTTTGTCGTGTACCACTGAATCTAAGGCTTTGCAGAAGTCTATGTAAATTGCATCTATAGCTTTACCCTGGTCAAGTAGTGTAGTCCATATGTTTTTGCAGTGTAGGAGTTGTAGATTTCAGGACAATTTTTTCCTAAAACCAAATTGTTTTTTGGAGAATAAATGTTGTTTGACTCTAAGTGGAGAGTGATGAATTGGTTAATGATTGATTCCATGACTTTGCACGTGACACAACACGGTGAGATTGGTCTGTAGTTTTCAACCAGGCTGGGGTCACCTTTTTTGAAGATAGGGATGACCGTAGCTAAGGACAATAGGTTTGGTAAGGAGCTGGTTGTGAATGATATCTCATATATAATGCTTAGGGGTTCCGCTATGGCAAAGGAGAGCTTTTTTAAGAAGTATGTACATAATCCATTGAGGCCAATAGATAGGGATAGTTTTAGGTTTCGTAGTGCCTTTTCTACATTATCTTCTGTAAAATCAATATGTAGTAGGTCATTACAGTTAGTTGTGGTATGACTAGGAAATGTGGGGCATGAACCATTGCTGTTTACAAAGACAGAAGAATGTGTTGAAGAGATTGGCCTTAACAGCTTCATTGTTGCAGTCTTTCCCATTTGGTCCTTTTAGGGATGGGATGGTTCTTGATTCTTTAAGTTTGGTGTTAACAAAATTGTAGAAAGCGTTGGTGGATTTTGTACATAGGAGGTTTTCCTCTTGCTTGCAGTGGTAATATATGCATTCTGCCTTTATCTGTCAGCATAAGGTGTTGTATTGGTTTTTAAAGTTTGTTACGTAGTTAGTTTTGTTTTTACGCCATAGCAATCTCTTTTTTTGATTGAAGTTTCCTTATTGTTATGTTCCCTTTTGATAATTAAAAAAAACACTATAATAGCAGAGATTTATAAAATTAATATCTCAGTACAATGTTTACAGATATCCTTCAATACAATACAAATCAGTGTTTTGCTTCATTCTGTATTAGTAAATTTATTTAAGTTATTATTTCTTTTCCTTTAGTGATAATTCTTCTGGTTCATTCTGGTGTTCAAGCTTCAGAGTTCCACACTTTCATGTTTTTTAAGAATTTAAACAGCAGCATTTTACCACAGCAAGAATTCTTCTAATTAATTTTAAAATCTTATTTCAAAACCTTCCTTCCTTCCTTCCTTCCTTCCTTCCTTCCTTCCTTCCTTCCTTCCTTCCTTCCTTCCTTCCGTCCGTCTGTCTGTCTGTATCATCTATCTATCTATCTATCTATCTATCTATCTATCTATCTATCTATCTATCTATCTATCTATCCATCCATCCTTCTATCTATCTGTCTGTCTGTCTGTAATCTATCTATCTATCTATCTATCTATCTATCTATCTATCTATCTATCTATCTATCTATCCATCCATCCATCCATCCATCCATCTATCTATCTATCTATCTATCTATCTATCTATCTATCTATCTATCTATCTATCTATCTATCTATCTATCTATCTATCTATCTATCTATCTATCTATCCCTGCCTGCCTACTGCCTGCCTTCTTATCTATCTATCTGTCTATCTATCTGTCTATCAATCTTTCCATCCACCCATCCATTAATATCTCTCTCTATCTATCTATCTTTTATCTATCTAAATATACATCCATCCACGCCACGCCAAGCAGCAACAGAAAAGGCGGGCGCCGCCTTTGCTGCTTCTGCCCCTGCCACCGCCGCTGCTTCTGCCCCCGCCGCCGCTTCTGCCCCCGCTGCCGCCGCCGCTTCCGCCCCCGCCGCTGCTTCTGCCCCCCCCCACCGCCGCCGCTGCTGTTTCTGCCCCCGCCGCCACTGCCGCTGCCGCTTCTGCCCCCTTGCCGCCGCCGCTGCTGCCGCTTCTGCCCCCGCCACCGCCGCTTCTGCCCCTGCCGCCGCCACCGCCGCCACTTCTGCCCCCCGCCGCCACCGCTTCTGCCCCCGCCGCTGCTGCCGCCGCCGCCGCTGCTGCTGCTGCACCGAGCCTCCCGGTCCTTGCCTTCCAGTTCTGCCGCATCCAGCCAGGCCATTTGCAGGAGGAGAGGTAGGCGCGAGGCGGGCGAGCTTTCTTCCCCCCCCCCCACCCCGCAAAATTTGGCCGGAAAATTAATAAAAAATAAATAATTTTTAATAAATAATTAATAATAAATAATAAAAATAATTTATAATTTATTATATAATTTTATAATATAATTATTTTATAATAATTTATTATATGTGCGGCCCAAACCAAATTTTCATCTTCTAATGTGGCCCAGGGAAGGTGAAAGGTTGGACACCCCTGATCTAAACCAACAATTGATTCAATTGAACTAATTGCAGTAACCAAAGAAGACATAACATCACAAATACCCTTAAGTCCACTTATCTTTTTTTTAAAAAAATTCTAGATGTGTAGGAAACACTCTGTCAATAGTTGTCAATAGGGAAAGAAAACCCAGTGAATCTGAGCATGCTTCTGAAAAAGACCGTGAACAAGGTTTGAAGAAATAAAGCATTTAAAACCTCCTTCAAAATGTGTGCTGACTTGAGAACTTTGGGAAAAACTGATACAATTGTAAGCAGAAGTTACAGTTCTGGTTGTTACTAAAATATATGACAAATTATCAGGTTGACTGTCATACAATAGGTAATGATAGTTTAGAAGAAACAAGAAAAAACAACAACAATCCAGCTTTTCTTTCAGGAACAATTTCTGGTCTCACTAACTGCTGAGAATGCAAGCATGGACATGTTTGTAACATAATTAAGATTAAAAAAAAATCATAGACTGTGATTTGTGATGCAGAAGCCTTGGTGTAGTATGATAAAACTGTGTTCACTGCCAGAGGGATCAAAGTGAAAAAATGCCTTTTGAAAAATCTCACATTCAGCCAAGCTATGGATTTCTGCAAAACAAGAGCCATAGGGATCAGCCACAAGCCATGTTGGGAAACTTGCTTGATCCTCTCCTACACGTCGAGGCCAAGTAAAAACATCTTGACACCACCAAATTAAAGGCAACACACATGCATTAAGTGCACAAGGTGCACCCATAGGATTTGCGGGCAAGTTTGAGTTTTCCCAGATTATGGTAATATACGCAAGGAGAACGAAGTCTACTTCTCTATTGAAAGACTGTAGTGTACTTGCAGTAGAACCCTTGAATGGAGAGTCATATACACATTTAGCATATGAACAAGCCTTTTACTGATATTGTAAAAAATCTGATTAATATGGCTCCATATGGTCAAAGATTAATTTGTTATATAAAACCTGAAGATGTGTGAGAGAGGGGTGTGTGTGTTTCTGTTTACAAATTAAAAAACAATGACAATTTTAGTAAAAAAGTAAAGATTTTTTACTAAATCTTTAGTAAAAAAAGTAAACATTTTTCCAGAGGAACAACATGCTCCCTGTTTATGCAGCTGTGGCTCAATGAGAGCATGTACTCTCGAAAGTATAGGCCAGGGATTCAAGGATCATTATTATGAGTTCTTCAGAGTGGACAGTGTCATTCCAGTGCACAGCATGATACATAATATTATTGACTAACTAAATTAATACATAAGCTACCTATCACATTGACAGATGATGTTTGGACACAAAAAGAAGGGCATTCAGACATCTTAAACAAAGATGGGGTATGGACATAAACAGACCCAAACATAATTTCAGCTGGACATCTTAGACCAAACTAAATCTAAAACCACTAAGGAATTCTTGAAAGCTTGGCACTTGGGCACATCAGCCATCAATAGATGCATCAATAGATAAACCACATTTACATATTGTTTCAAAAAGACAACAAAAAACCTAAGAAGGAAACAAAAAGACCAGAACACATCAGCTTCAGCAGCCAACACCCAAAGCAGATAAGTAGAGATTAACACCAGACAAACAAGCAAGCAAGCAGACAAGTAGCTTATAGTGGACTATAGAAGGAACAGATCAGACATCCAGCCCTTGCTTATCAATGGAGACTGAGTGGAACAATCGGCCATTTTTAAGTTTCTGGGTGCTACCATGAAAGAGGACGTAACCTGGGTGCTCACATTGCAGCACTGGTCAAAAGGGCCCAGCAGATATTATACTACTGAGACTTCTCAGAAAACAATAAATGAATGAAAAACTATGGTGACCTTCTACCGCTGCACCATAGAGAATATCTTAACTTACTGCACCTCTGTGTGGTTTGCCAATTGCACAGTGGCAGATAGGAAAGCACTTCTAGAGGGTTAACTTCATTGCTTAGAAGATCATTGGTTGCCCTCTCCCCTCTTTGGAAGAGCTTTATAGCTCCCGCTGCCTTAAGAAAGTTCAAAATATTCTCAAAGACCCATCTCATCCTGGGAATCCTTTTTTTTTTTTTTTGAACTATTACCATCTGGCAGATGGTACAGAATATTAAAAACAAGCACAAATAGGCTGAAAAACAGCTTCTTATCCCAGGGCAGTAGCTCTTTTGAATTCTACTGTATAGTGCAGTGTTGGTGCATTTTTGTGGATTTTCAGTTCAATGTGTGGAGTGTGAAGGATGTGTGTTTGTGTTTATTTTCATGGGCATGATGTGCACTGAAGATGGTGTTTGATTTCGTTGTATGAGGTGCAATGACAATAAACTAAACTAAACTAAACTAAACAAGTAGAAAACAATACCTTACTGAAGGAACTAGAAAAGTTCCTTTTCTAGGTATGAAAATCATACCTCCATCAATACTGCCAAAACACTGTATATAAACAGGGAGCAAACACAACATTCACTAGCACTGATGATATTACATCATCATATAATAGAACTTTTGCAAGCCAACATCTTAGCACAGAGAACATTAGGACTCCACATTTCAACACTGAGCTTTTATTATCTTTTAAAGATGAGGTCTTCATAACTGGTATTAATTAGCCACCATTATCTGATTGGCACACTTGCTTTGCCATAAGATTTATATGCAGGATATACATGTTTCCAAATCCTCAAAATCAAATAAATTTAGGTGTACATTTGAAAAAGCAATTTGTCTATTTAAATTCTGAAATATTACCATTCATTCATGGATGCACAAAATTCCTTATGCTGTCATTGACCATCTGTTTTCCTGAGCATATCTGAACCTCATATTATCTGAGCATCACTTATGCTCACAGTCACTTACAATTTAAACTTATCCAAAATGAATATGGTTGGTCAGAAATCTTTATTTACAGCCTCCATTTGTTAATAGTTGACAAACTCTTGTGTACTTAATTTAGTAAAAGAGTCTTGAATACTTAATTTAGAATAAGTTCAAATATACAGTATTCCTGTTAAGAGGTCATCCTGAAGAAGCCTTTCCTTTCTTGTTCATAATGGCCTTAATGGTTGGACAATCAGACATGGAATGTGGACACCAGCTGCGTTTGGCATAAAACCAATTTACATTGGAAGTATTTCTTGGATCCAGTTCAACCCCTATTAGATACAATCCATTATAAATCAGTTCACTTGTAGAAAGGGGTTGGGGAAATTAGCATTCCTAAATATATTTTCATTATTTACCCTATGCTTTCCAGTAATGATGACCTCCTCAAAATTCATTTTTAATTCCTTTTGACATGAGATCAGTTCAGTAAACAATAATATGGTTTTGGAATCTAATTATTTCAATATTAATTTATTACTGTCAGTTAGGTAGAATGCTAATTATTATTCAAATAGATAACCATGTGGCTGTCACAAGTTTTAAGAAACGATTTCAATTTGAACTTGACATCAATAAAAACATGACAATAGCATTTTGTCATTACACATTGCCATTGAGTATTTTTTTTTCTCATGGGAACTGACAGAATATGATCCATAATGATATCTTCAACATACAGCCATGCATAAAAATAAGGATTTATAATATTATTAATATAGATGATATCTGTATTGCATCTGCCAACATTAATAACAAGGATTCTTTTCTTTACATGGCACACATTTTCATGTGTTTATAATTATCTTCATTAATATACATTTATCATTACTATTAAGTCCCTGTGCCAAGCCCCTTTTATTAAGCAAATGAAAACTAAAGCATACTCAAAGGCTGTGACTCTCGGTACATCATTTTTATATTTTAATAAGTCTTATAAAAACTAAGTTAGTAAAAAAAAACTTAAACTATTAATTAAATTTGGTTTCACACTGCTGAACTAAAAATGATTCTGTTACAGAGTTTCCATAAAGCTTTGGGTTATGTATTCCTCTGATTTATCTATATAATATCTCTTGGCAAAAGCCATACAGAAGGATTATCTGTCTCTGCTGGCAAGTAATGAAATGAAGGAAATGCACATCCCAGAGTGGAAACCTACTTTGTCTCTCTTGACAGGAGGGCACATTTTGGCTCCTTGAGTTGCTCATACTGGCCCTTCCAAATAATGCATAGGAGTTGAGAGGCATGTGGCAAATTTCACTCTGCGCTGAGAGTTTCTGCACATGTATTGTTTCATGTCGGAAGCATAACAGCTTTTTGTTTTTGAATCAAGTTTTCTATTTACAGTGCAGTCATTTCAAGTGAGAGCAAAGAAAACGATGTCGCTGACATCTGTGAAAATCTGCAAAGTGACAAAGGTGTTGACTTGTGATAAGATCTAAAGCAATGACAACGTGCCCCCCCCCAGGGAGATTTTCATAGGCTGTACATCTACTGTTGACTTGACTCATCAAGGATGTTACTCATTTTATGTCAGAGTACAGTATCCTGGATTTTGTTCTTTTTAAACAAACCAGAAAGAAAGAAAAATAAGAATCGGAACAAATTGGGACAACAATTCTCTCAAGCTGAAACCACCAGGACCAAAGGATACTGCAGAACTTGTAATTCTGAGAAAAATGATATTATGACTATGCTTTATATTCAAAGGGCTATTGCAAATAGGGCAACTTCTTTTGTTCTTTTCTCTAGAAGGAGGGATATTCCTGTAAAACAGCTCCACACCTGAATTAGCATGCTTTGCCTAGGGAAGAGATAGAAATGTGCGTCATTCCTCCTTTAAAACAGGAATTCTTTAAGCAATTTACAGAGAGAGACAGGCAGAAAAGTGGAGATCATGCTCCATGCTGCGATCCTAGGGTTTCATAGCTCTCAGTCTAGAAGTGTGTGTTCTTTATGCTTTGCAAACAGAAACAGGAGAACTTACTGTATATTCTGCAACACTGCTCACGAAAGAAACATTGTTCTCCCTTGCCCTGATTTTGGCTGAGTGCAAGGTTACTTCTATTTTGCATAGTGATAAACAGACCTGGCAGATCTGCTTCACTGAATTCCAAGCTTCGAGGGAAATTTACTGATTCTGCAAATTTTTACAACTATTATTTAACTAGAAATCCATGGAAGAAAGCATTGGATCAGATCCAATATGATGTCCACACTGTAAAGCTATAATTTAGCTTTCCTGAAGATTTAGAAAAATTATAGAGGCTGATTCAATGATACTTTACAGAAAAGGTTTAACAATTTTATATAAGAGTTCTTCAGTAACTACTGGTTGGATGCTACTTCTGCTACTTCTAAAGAACTTCTGGTTCTTTATCAATTTATAATTTATCAATTAATACAACAGGTTATTTCTGAGTTGCCTTTAACTGTGCTACCCATTCCATTACTCTCTTACCCAAGTTTGTTCGATGTTGGTCTTATTCACACTCATCCACATTAAAAATAAATGCAAAGAATTGGTTTCGACAATACATTTTTGCAATCTCATTAGCTTTTTTACCATTTTTAATTTTTTTTGTTTTCTAAATATATTGCCTCATGATGCATTTAAAATGCTTCTTTGATCTACCTCTTGATCTAGCTCTGTCTTCTTATGAATTTATACTTTTTAATGTTAGACTTCATGTTATTTTTTTCCTTATATGATATTTGCTTTTTCAAGGAGCGAGATGGGAATGGCGATAATGGTGCCCAAGGAATGCAATGGCAGCGATTCTGGTGGCATCGGGGCTTCCAGGACCAGCTTCCCACCCTGCCATTCGTCAGCTATTCGTGTGGGCAAGAAGGGGCGGGGCTGACAGGTAGGGGTGGGGCCAGCCAGGGGCACGATTTGCCAGTTCTCCAAACTGCGCAGAATCATAACATCCGGTTCTATAGAACCGGACAGAACCGGTAGAAACCCACCCCTGGGCTCAGGCCCAGAGAGCTTCTTTTCATCTATTTCATGGAAAAGCCTCACTCTGGAAAATACACTGCTCAAAAAAAATAAAGGGAACACTTAAACAACACAATGTAACTCCAAATCAATCACACTTCTGTGAAATCAAACTGTCCACTTAGGTAGCAACACTGATTGACAATCAATTTCACATGCTGTTGTGCAAATGGAATAGACAAGAGGTGGAAAGCATAGGCAGTTAGCAAGACATCCCCAATAAAGGAGTGGTTCTGCAGGTGGTGACCACAGACCACTTCTCAGTTCCTATGTTTTCTGGCTGATGATTTGGTCACCTTTGAATGCTGGTGGTGCTTTCACTCTAATGGTAGCATGAGACGGAGTCTACAACCCACACAAGTGGCTCAGGTAGTGCAGCTCATCCAGGATGGCACATCAATGTGAGCTGTGGCAAGAAGGTTTGCTGTGTCTGTCAGCGTAGTGTCCAGAGCATGGAGGCGCTACCAGGAGACAGGCCAGTACATCAGGAGACATGGAGGAGGCCATAGAAGGGTAACAACCCAGCATCAGGACCACTACCTCCGCCTTTGTGCAAGGAGGGACAGGAGGAGCACTGCCAGAGCCCTGCAAAATGACCTCCAGCAGGCCACAAATGTGCATGTGGCTGCTCAAACGGTCAGAAACAGACTCCATGAGGGTGGTATGAGGGCCCGACGTCCACAGGTGGGGGTTGTGCTTACAGCCCAACACCGTGCAGGACGTTTGGCATTTGCCAGAGAACACCAAGATTGGCAAATTTGCCACTGGCGCCCTGTGCTCTTCAGAGATGAAAGCAGGTTCACACTGAGCACATGTGACAGACGTGACAGGGTCTGGAGATGCCGTGGAGAACGTTCTGCTGCCTGCAACATCCTCCAGCATGACCGGTTTGGCAGTGGGTCAGTAATGGTTTGGGGTGGCATTTCTTTAGGGGGCCGCACAGCCCTCCATGTGCTCGCCAGAGGTAGATTGACTGCCATTAGGTACCGAGATGAGATCCTCAGACCCCTTGTGAGACCATATGCTGGTGTAGTTGGCCCTGGGTTCCTCCTAATGCATGACAATGCTAGACCTCATGTGGCTGGAGTGTGTCAGCAGTTCCTGCAAGATGAAGGCATTGATGCTATGGACTAGCCCGCCCATTCCCCAGACCTGAATCCAATTGAGCACATCTGGGACATCATGTCTCGCTCCATCCACCAATGCCACGTTGCACCACAGGAGTTGGGGGATGCTTTAGTCCAGGTGTGGGAGGAGATCCCCCAGGAGACCATCCGCCACCTCATCAGGAGCATGCCCAGGCATTGTAGGGAGGTCATACAGGCACATGGAGGCCACATCTGAGTCTCATTTTGACTTGTTTTAAGGACATTACATCAAAATTGGATCAGCCTGTAGTGTTTTTTTCCACTTTAATTTTGAGTGTAACTCCAAATGCAGACCTCCATGGGTTGCTAAATTTGATTTCCATTGATAATTTTTTGTGTGATTTTGTTGTCAGCACATTCAACTATGTAATGAACATAGTATTTAATAAGAATATTTCATTCATTCAGATCTAGGATGTCTTATTTTTGTGTTCCCTTTATTTTTTTGAGTAGTGTAGATTATCACTTACCAGGAATGAGTTAGGTCTTTTTCAGAAGGCATTTATAATTCATGAGGTGTGGCTGTCTTGTCTTCTGGTTCCAGACTATTTTTTTTTAACTTCCATGAATATTTTAGTATTTCTTACTCAGGATATTTATTTTTGTTAACAAGCTGGACTCATTGAAGATAGCAGTGATATGCAAATTTAATAAATTTAATAAATAAATATTAGGTGTCTTGCTTTGAACCTTTAAAATATTGCTTTCTTTAATGAGATGCAATGTGGTGTAGTGTTA
Organism: Notechis scutatus; assembly: GCF_049901735.1. NCBI lineage: Eukaryota > Metazoa > Chordata > Lepidosauria > Squamata > Elapidae > Notechis > Notechis scutatus. The sequence goes on from NC_142011.1 coordinate 164,989,877, forward strand.
AGATATCAGGAAACACTTGAGAGATCCAGGAAAGTTTGTCTTCATATACAGAAACTCATGGGCTTATTTTGACTGGCTACCCTTTCTCAGCACAACCTACTCACAGGGTTATTCTATTGCAGAAAATGGCAGGAACAATTGCTGTGAATGTCCCCTTGAGCTCCTGAATGAAAGGTGTGATATAAATTTAACAAACACATGTAACCTTTCAGAAGAATTTCAAGGTCTGCTTCTCTGAGGAATTCAACCATTGCAAAATCTAATATGAAGTAACCTGAGCCTATTATAGCCTTCTCCAATATGTACTGTTCTGATGTACTGGATTTTATTTTCTATAATTCACAACCAGCAAGCTGCTTGAAAAATCTGTAATTTGAATTCAACATATTGGAAGGTGCCAGAATGGAGAAGAGTAATTTATTTAGGGAAGGGCAATAGTCACCTCTGGCATTTTCTTAAAAGTAAATAAACAATAATCAAGTAAATTCTGAATAAAATATGTATTTGAGAGATATGATTATATTTATGATTTATGTTTATTTCAAGTGAAAATCTTTTAGATATATAGTACATGTCTTTTGGAAGAAAAGATGTTTAAAACTAAGCAGATTGTGCAGAAATGAGATGAACATGGATTAGATTTGGCTTTTTTTCCCACAAACCTGGTCCCATTGTGTGACTGGCATTTAATATTATGGCAACATTTTGAGCCTCATGGATATTATTGCAGAATTTTATGGTTGCAATTGTTTTATTATTGTATTTGCTGTTAGCCATCTTGATTTTTGGGTGGACAGATATAAATATAATATAAAGATAACTAAAATAACAGGATTTTTTTGTATGATTTTGTTGTCAGCACATTCAACTATGTAATGAACAACATATTTAATAAGAATATTTCATTCATTCAGATCTAGGATGTCTTATTTTTGTGTTCCCTTTATTTTTTTGAGCACTGTATTTGGACTCTCTCTCTCTCTTTATATATGGCTTGAGGTAACAACATCAAATGCTATACTCTCTAGCCTTGTTCCATTCAATATTGTATGCAAAACTGGAGATGAGGCAGGATTTGCAGATTAAGAAAGAAATCTGTGCCAATTATTTTAAAAGATTTTTGAAGCAGATCTCCATAGGCATTCATTCAATTGTTATCATCTATTATCAAATTTCAAAATTATAAAGAAACTATGTGAAAAATAGTTAATATAAAATCATATTAGACTCACACCTGCATATTGATAGATGTGATATATCTATATATCATATATCTATTCACACACATATATCTACACACACACACACACACAAATATACGGCAAATATAAGAGCTAGTATATCTAGCTCTTCCATGGAAGCAAATAAAGTATATTTTGTCATTTATTTATTTTAAAGAGTATATATATATTCCCATGTCTAAGTGCTATAGAAAGTTGGTTGTACTGGACATTAATCTCCAATGGCAAAAAGGAAATGTTGTGATGAAATCTAGTGAATAGGTATTTTAAACAAAGCAAATCGGTTTATTTATTTCCCAAACCCCAAAGTCTAATTCATTATAACAAGAAATACATATTAAACATAATAGACAAGCTAATCATTATTTCCTTGGATTAAACATTTGGCCAAGTGGTTTTCTAAATCATTGACTACCCAGATCACAGCTCATGATCTTAACTATAAAATTATGTACCAGCTCTTTTACTTACAAATTTGTAACAAGTTACGCTGAGAGTACGCTCCTGAGAATATTTTGGGGGATAAAAATGGAACCATTTGAATAGATAAAAATATATGCAGAAGCTCATTTAGTCACTATTCCCAACCCAGCTGGATCAATACAAATCTTCATCTCTTCACAGTCCTAGGTTTTGTCCTAGGAATGTACTGCTGGTCTCTAACTATTTTTTTTTCTGCAACAGTGCTTTCCATTCCCATTCTCTCTCATTCCCTTTTCTTACACAGCGTGAACAGCTCTTTATTCTACATTCTTGGCTCAATTTTTAACTAACAACTCTAGTCCTATGTAGACAGAATTCCCCACTCCCTCCCCAACCTTGAACAGTCAGGCCTGTGGACATCCTAAGTTTCTGTTTCTTCTTAATTGTGAGTTTTCTAGACTGCAGTTTTGATTGACCCATGAGCATTATTCTTCTTTAATGATTACTTGCTAGGTTGAACATTTGCCCTTCGTGTGAACTCATCTTTTAATGTGAAAGGCCTGGTGTTGAATTTTTAACCCCTTTTAATGTACCCTATCCAAAGCATACCAAAAGCCAAATACAAACTGGATAAAAAGAATCAGTTCTTCAGATTTCCATTTTGGTACAGTATAAATCTGAATAAAAGTGACTAAAAATACAAAATAGTTATTATTCAAATTAGTCAAGTGAGCAGCTTATCTCAGTCCCTTAATTCTTCAGCAATTTCAGATGCTTAAATTCAGAACCATCTATGTTTCACTTGTACACATAATTCTTATTAGGATGCTTTACTTATTTCAATGCAGAGAATGACTATTTGATCAAAAGCAAAGGGATATAATCTTTCAAAACCCTGCTAGATGAAATCAAATTGGCCCTTGCTACCGATCTTGAGCATCTTTCATAAAAGGTTGAAAACATGGTGGTATATAATCATATTTATAGCTATATGAGATAATCCATTGCTGCAATATCCTTCCTGTATCATCCCCACATTTCTCTGAAAATGAAAAAATTACTGGCATAATTTTGTGCGCTGTCTCATTGTCATCTAAAGGGAAAGCTCAATCTGAGGTAGAGGTGACAAATCTGGATGCAAAAATATTATGGTTGCTAGACAGTAGAAAAAAAAGAGATTTTTCTATCTTTGCTATTATGGACTAATCGCAAAAATCTGGACTTTTGCAAGATAGATATGAAATCCATAGGCAAGTAGACAACACTATTTTATAAAAGCTGGTTCTTATTTGTCATATCATCAAATGTTAATGTTGGTTAGCATTAGACTCAGTTTCTCATTTTCCATTTTTTAAAGAATAATATTTTAATTTAAAAGTGGAGGGTAATAAAAAAAGAATAAGATAGTCCTCTAGAAAATAATAATCAGGGTGCATCAATGGGAACTCTTTTTCTTTACTTATTGTTTTAAAAAGATCTAACTGAGACATTAACAAGGAACATACATTAACTATTCACTACTTTATATTCTATATAAAATATAACATAAAAATATTCTATAACCACTGCAGAGATGGTATTCAACAGGTTCTGACCTGCTCTGGAGAACCGGTAGCAGAAATTTTGAGTATTTCGGAGAACTGGCTGTTAGGGTTCCAGAAATTATCCATTCCAATCAGTAACATTGGCAGCTTTTAATAAGGATTCCAAAGCTGACAACCACCTCTGACTGGAGATTTTATAGTATCCTTCCCCTGCCATGCCCACCAAGCCATGGCCACAGAACCGGTAGAAATTTTTTTTGAATCCCACCACTGAACCACCGGTATTGATAAATCCAGACATTAGAGAAATAGCTTAAGGGAATATGTTTGAGTTTAAGAAATAGCAATCTCTGGACTCATCTCATATGCACTTTCCAATATTCTGTTCTGTATTTTATCCCATTACATGTATGGCTGTGCATTTTTTAAAAAAATCTTTTTTTTGGGGGGGTAAGCATTTTTTTATAACATGTTTTTTTTTTTTTTTTACAATTTGTCCTTAACATGCATCCTTGGCCACACTCTTCATTAGCAACACTATCCTTTAATTCTAGCATGTTGGAAGGTCTTACAAAGTTGGGAGAAATAGTAATTCAAGTATGAAAGTTTGAAATCAATTCTTCTTCTCCCCAATGCCCCCACCAGCCTACAATTTTATTTATGCTGCACTTTTCTAGTAGATAACTCTAGCTTTCTTTGCATGGCATCTCTTGGATAGGCTTATTTATTTATTTTATTTAGTTTGGCACAGCAAAATGCAGCATAGTGCAAAAAATTCATAGAAATGACATATAACATGCGTATCAAAATATAAAACACCAGAACAGTGAATAATTTTAAAAACACAGTTTGAGTGATGAAGAGAATAGAATTCTTTATTGGCCAAGTGTGATTGGATACACAAGGAATTTGTCTCAGATGCATAAACTCTCAGTGTACATACAAACAAAAAAAGTGATAAGTCATATATCCTAAATCATAAGATGCAGTCATAAATCTTCAAAAATCATAAGATACAAATAACAATTGATAAATCATAATATAGCTATAGGAGAAGATAGTAGGAAAATAAGATGAGAAGATGGCAAGGATAATAGCAATATGGTCAACTATATGAGTCTTTAGGCATAAGACAGGAAGTAGGTGGTTAGCAGAGTGATGGCATGGGGAAATAAACTATCCTTGTGTCTAGTAGTTTTGGAATGCAATTCCCTATAATGGCATCTTGAGGAGAAAAATTGAAACAATTTATGTGAGCGGTCTGTAGATATTTTCTCAGCCCTTTTACTGGCTCATGCAATATACAGGTCCTCAATGGAAGGTAGGATGGTTGCAATTGTTTTTTCTGCAGTCTTAACTATCTGTTGAATTCTGTACTTGTCCTATTTGGTTACTGTGCCAAGCCAGACAGTTTATAGAGGTAAAAATGACTGACTCAATAATTCCTCTGTAGAGCTGTACCAGCAGATTCTTAGGCAACCTGATCTTTCTGAATTGATGCAGGAAGAACATTAATTGTTCTGCCTTTTTAATGATGGTTCTAATGTTTGGTGTCTATTTCAAGTTCTGGTGGATAATAGCACTCAGAAACTTGAAGGTCTCTACTGTTGATATTATGTTGTCTGTGTCATCTGCAAACTTCAATACTTTGACAGAGGGATCCTTTGAGATGCAGTCATTGGTATAAAGAGAGAAGAGTAATGGAGATAGAGTGTTAATTGAACTGATACTCAATGTGATTTTACCTAGCTTCACCTGCTTCCTATCTATCGAAAAACTTATAATACAAGTGTGATCAGGCACAGTTGGTTGAATCAATGTGGAGAGAAGGATTTCTGGAATGATGGTATTGAATGCTGAACTGAAATCTACGAAAAGGACTCTTGCATAGGGGATTCAAGATGTTGTAAGATGTGGTGTAGTGCCATATTGATATAATTAAATTATGAATAAAATAAAATTATGTACGAGCAGTTACTGGTCTGGCTGAACCCATGGCCAGATATCTAGATCATTTAGCCATTGGACAGCAGACTCCTTGAGATGATATATTTTGTGCAGGGATCCAAGGGGCTTTTCTGAGGGGCTTTCCATCATTGGATAGGCTGAAAGCAGATTCTTGATAATGAAAATTTGAACCCAAGTGTTCCTGGCCTCAATTAAATAACCTTCTCCCTATATGCCAGTCACTTTTCAACTACAGTGCTATTTCCCATTAGCTGATTTGTTATACAAAAGCCACAATCTGTTATTACATTTTTTTAATGGAGACATAATTTTAAACCAGACTTGATAAGAAACACTTCCTTACAAGGCTTTTCTGAACTACTGGGCATAGGTTTATCGCCTCTGACTTACGCAATTGCAGTTTAAATTACGGTCTTAAACTGAAAGGGCAAAATATTAATAAATATAATTCTGCTGCTATATTAAAAAGACCCCAATGTTGAGACACCAATTTATACACAGAAAGTCTGGTTTATTGAGAATAGGGAATGAATAGCCAGTCTGACATTTAATTCTTAAATCATATAATTGTGAATAACACAAATGAGGTCTTATCCTCATCAAAATGGGAAAGGGATCCTTTGCTCCTAGCCTTTTCCTCACTCTCACTTCAATATTTCTAAATGACACGAATTCTCATTTACAGCACATGGCTAAGAGAAAGACATGACAAAACCGGTCATTAGGAAAAAAAGGCAGGGGCCTTACATAGTTGACGCTGGGTGAGCTAAATACAATATTACACAAATTGTTGTAGTCTTTGACTTACAACAGTTCATTCAGTGAGTGTTCAAAGTTACAATGGCACTGAAAAAAGTGAATTAGGACCGTTTTTCACTTATGACCATTGCAACATTCCAGGGGTGGGCTTCAAAATTTTTAGTAAAGGGTTCTCTGCCCAGTTGCTGGGTGGGCGTGGCCATAGTGGGCATGGCCTATCGGCCTCCTGAACTATGGTGGGGCGTTTTTGCCCTCCCTGGGCTCAGGAGGGTGAAAACAGCCTTCCCGGGCTCCAGAGGTTCTTTGGAAGCAGAAATGGGCCCATTTCTGGTCTTCCCAAACTTCTGAGAGGCCCGTTTTTCACCCTCGAGCCTCTGTGGGCACCCTGCACTTACCTGCATCCAAAACAGGCCGCGTGGGGACTCCTAGGAGGGGAGGGGTGGGGTGGGCGTGGCCAACCAGGAGTGGGATTTGGGGTTTTTTTCGAACTGCACAGAATCTTAGCTAGGGGCTCTTCCGAACCTCTGCGAACCCCCAGCAGCCCATCCCTGCAGCATCCCCATGGTCATATGATCAAAATTCAGATGCTTGGCAACCCCGACTCATATTTATGATGATTGCAATGTCCCACTGGTGATTACTTCTGACAAGCAAAGTCAATGGGAGAGCCAGGTTTACTTAACAGTCATGTCACTAACAACTGAAGGGATTCACTTAACAACTGGGGCAAGAAAGATTGTAAAACGGGGCAAAACCTGGTTGTTTTAGCAACAGAGATTTTGAGCCCAACTGTGGTTGTAAGCCAAGGAGTATCTGTATTGTGTTATTAATATGAAATAGACATATTTATGGGGTTTAATTATCTCAATTGGCTCATAATTTTGGTCCTTCCCTTTTGAATATTTGCAACAAGCCTTATATCGGTCAACGTGAAACCTGAATTTGTCTCTATCAAAATAAATGGTAAAATATCTTCATGATACCAATTTTTTTGATATATATATATGTATGTATGTATGTATGTATGTATGTATGTATGTATGTATATGTATATGTATATGTATATGTATACGTGTTTCTCATATAATAAGGCCGGGTCTTATTTTTTTTTGAGCCCCGAAAAAATGGCTAGGCTGTCTTTTCAGGGGTGACTTAATTCCCCCCCTTGCATCTTTGGGTGGGCAGGCAGCGACGGCTTGGATGTTGACCTTGGCATTGGCAGGGCACTTCGTATCGGGGTCAACGCAGGCAGCACCATATCCGAGTGTGCAACAAAAGTACTTCCTAATGGCAAGCCCCCCCACCATTCCCCCCCATTTCGCATGTTTTAATATAGGCCTTAATTTTGGGGGAGGAGCTTAATTTCATTTCATGCCTATAAAACATGCTGGGACTTCCTATTGCTGGAGGCCGTATTGTTGGAGAAACAGGGTATGTATATGTATAGATATATGTATATGTATATGTATATGTATATGTATATGTATATGTATATGTATGTATGTATGTATGTATGTATGTATATATATATATATATATATATGTATGTATGTATGTATGTATATATATATATATATATATATATATAACTGCCATGGGCTACTTTTGTTGCACCTGCTGTTTAAAACATACCCACTGCAGCATGAAAAAATGATTTTCAGTAGTAGCTAGGAAGACAAACAAGAAGTTGTTTTAGTCTCTTGGCTTAAAAAAAAAAACCTATTGTCATGCCCCTGTCAGAATCTGATTCAGAGGGGGAGGTCGAGCAGCTGACAGCAAGTGGGAGTGTGGCTCTGTTGGCCATGGAAGAAACTGGGGAAGGGCAAAGGCCGGTTGGGCAGAGCAGGGGAGAGTTAGAGCAAGAGGGAGGAAATTCGGAGAAAGAACCAGGCCCACCCCCTCTTCATGCTAGGGCACACAGGGAGGAATGGAGAAGGGAACAGTGTGAGTTGCATGGCTTACATGGGAGGAAAGGGCCCTGATTCCCTTCATTAGTTGCAGCTGGGAAAACAGTGTTTAAAAAGGGGAGCTGCACACAGCAAAGCTGTTGGGAGCAAATCGTGAATTATCTGGTATTGTTGAGGCTTATCTGGGTTTCTGGCATCTTCCCAACTGTGTTTTTTTTTTTGCTGGGCTTTCAAGTCTACAATTCCTTCTCCTGTCCTGTCAAGTTAATTACTGCAGCGTGGTTTGTGTGGATTTTTATTTACAGTTTGTATGTACTTTGTTTTCGGACTGAATTTCCTCCATTTAAAGACTGTTCTTGGGAGACTTTTTTCTCCAGCCAAAGGTAACCTGTACATTGGGGGCAAAGTTGGAGGTATTAAAGGGATATTTCTTGCTTATTTGACTATGTTACCATGTGCCATGCCCCAGGTCATCACAACTATTTTGATTTTAGATTCCTATAGTGATGATTGCAGGATTTGTGCCACTTGAATGTTAAAGGTAAATGTTTCCCCTGTCCAGTCATGTCCAACTCTAGGGGGTGGTTTTCATCTCCATTTCTCAGCTGAAGGAGCCAGCGCTGTTTGAAGACACTTCTAGGATAAACATGTCCAGTATCACTATATGCTGAGGTGCGTGGAATGCTGTTACCTTCCCACTGAACTGGTCCCTATTTATTTACTCGCATTTGCATGCTTTCAAATTGCTAAGCGGGCAGGAGGCAAGTAATGGGATCTTACCCCTTTGCGTGATGCTTGGTTCTTGAACTGGACTGTCAGCTTTCCAGCTGACAAGATCAGCATCTTTAACTGATGAGCCATCACGCCTGTTAATTAAATGGACAAAAACCTTATATAGCAAATAAGTAAACCATTACAAGCATACAACTAGGCTGTCTCATGACCACAGTTGGGAGCAGCATTCCCATTGATAAACAAAGTGAGCATAAAGTGCTCAATTTTACAACCTTTTTTGGCCACTGTTGTTAAGAGAATCACTGCAGATGTTAAGTGAATCATGCAGTGATTAATCGAATCCACCTTGCCCCATTGACTTTGCATGTTAGAAGCCATCTGGGAAGGCCACAAATGGCAATTGCAGGACCTTCTGGAATGCTGCAACCATCATAAACAGATGCTGGTTGCTAAGCACCTGATTTTTTATTGTGTGATTGTGAGTTTGCTGCAACAGTTGTAGTGACTGGTTGTAAGTCACTTTTTTTCAGTACTGTTGTAACTTTGAATGATTGCTAAATCTTGTATGTTGTATGTTAAGGACTACCTCTATAAGTCTTTACATTTTTTTTTCTGCATAAATAAAATTAATCTAAATTCTTAAGCACTAAAAAATAAAGGTGAGCATAGATGGGATATAAATCCTAGCTGACAGAGTTGAAGGAGGTAAGCTTCAAGTCAATTTTTAAGGATAACAACTATCAAGGACAAACAAAGTTCCTTGTCTAGCATCCATAGGCAGCAATTCTGTTACAAGTTATGTAACAAATCCCAGGGGCAAACTTTATATCAGCAAAAGAGAGTTTGTGAGGATAAAGTTGGTCTCAGCAACAACCTCCATGGTTTCAAGGTTTCAACTGCACAAAAGTTTCTTGAGTAAACTTCTTAAAATGAACTTGTGAACCTCAATTTTCATCAGAGACAGATAGTACCATTGAAGCACCACATAAAAATTTACAGGCTGTTTTGCAGAAAGGATGTGAGGAGATTGAGACCAGAGTGATATGCTGAATAGACATTAAATATTTATTATGACTATTACAAATGCAGTAAAGTGTAGCTTACCACATTTTGAAATTAAAAAGAAAAACAACAACACACACAAGTAGAATTAATGAAGAATCAGTTATCTAGTTGCTCTATTTTCAATCTAAAACTGTGACAGCAGGCTATTCATATTCAGAGCTATACGAACATCTCAAAATAGAGACAATTTAGACAAAAATCAATAGTACCTTCATTCTCAAGATGTGTTCCTCAGATCAACAAGAAATAATAATCATTGTATTGCTCATTGGAAATCTCAGCAGATTCATGTTTCCTTTCTACTGATTTAACTTCCATTTCAGATAAGGATTGCTCCATTGTTCTAAACACAGAGGCAATAACATCATTTTTCAAATCTTTTACCACAACTATTATTTAAGAAGCCACAGCTTTACAAATTATCATACTATCAAAACATTTTTGCAATTATAAAGCGAATCAAACTTGCTTGTTGATCTTAGCATATGATGCAATTAGAGATCTAAGAGCAACATGCAGATTTGCAGCCAAGGATTTAGTGGCTGAAACAGCAATTTGTGACAATTTGAAATTTTCTTTTCATGTTCCATTTAATGTTTCTAGAAAAAGGGACCTTTATTTTACAACCAATAGTTTCTTACTATCACATTCAGTTAGACATGCATCATTTATTTATATTGTGCTCCATCTCAAAGGCACAACCCAGAGGCATTATAACTATTTGTCATTTTGCATCTGAGAGTATGAAATCACATAGTTGATGTTTTAGTTAAAAGAGCTTTCGAAAATATTATCAGCAGATAATTTTGCTCTCTAAAAGAGGAATTCAAAGAGTGTGCACAATGAGAGCGCAAACAACACAATGCACAATTATGCAAAACCAGCTACATAAATGTGCAACAATAGAAGCATTAGGCTATGGAGATAAAGGCTTATCTTTTGACTTAGTACAATATGACTATGTACAATAGTCAAAACTGCTTTGAGTCTAAATTGTAAAAAAATCCTAGTCTTTTGCAAGATAAACATCCCAGCTCTGAACAAAAGTGGTAGAAATCTTAATAGGTCAAATCTAACGGAAGTTGACACAATCTTAATTCTCAAGAAGTAAAGAGCTACATTATCCATAAGTTACAGTTTAATTTCATCTTTTTTTTTTTTTTGCTTGCACAAATAACTTTTCAGCCTTTCTAAAAGAAAGCCTGGTTTTCAGAATTTTACTGTGTGTTTGTGCATGATATAGTATGAGCATAAATTATCTAGATTAGGATGGTGCATGTTTTGAACATGATTCAGAAAAAAATGCTTTGGATTTTACATGATCATAGCAGCATTTTCCTACTTGGGTTAATTGGAGTAAACATGAAAAAGATATGTCCGCTTTTAGAGTCATATTAATTTGAAGGACTCTGCTTTTTTCTTTTACAGACTAATGCAGGAGCCTGAAGAAAAAAAAAGATGCACTGGTGAATAGCAGACAGGTGCACTTCATGTGAACCCTGCTTGAAGTCTGCATAGCACTAATCTGCCTTGTTTTTCTATGTATCCTCGTGGTATTTCTAAGCACTGTATTATCCCTTCTGCAAAAGAACAAAATTGTCAAACTACCCTTAAGCTCCCCCTCCCTTTTATTCTAAGGGTTTTCGTAAAAAGCAGTTCATAGATTGAAACAAATATTTCATGAACTCCAAAGAATTATGCCTCAATGAAAAAAAAAATATTGATTGAAAACTGAGTTTGGGATTTAATCCAAAATGTTTCAACCACATAATATATCTAGCTATATTGTTTCATTTCATTTCATGTAGTCATTATATTCTGTTTACAAGCCCCACCATTTCTCCCAAGACAGTTTTAGCTTTAATATGCTAGTCCAAAGTTCATTTTGTCATGGTCTATGCAACCTCAGCTAGGCCCGCTAAAGAATATTTAATGCCACACACTGTGCTATACACTGATAGGGGGTGACGACTCCGAAATCAGATGTTTTTTTTTTTAAATATAATCACCAAATGTAATAAATTGTGAAGTTTGTGACTGTCCATGAGTTTGTTCTGATAGCAAATTAATCTTCCCTCTTTTTGAGAGGGAAAGGGGTAAACCTGCAATCAGGATGGAACAGTAGCATTGGTTAAAAAAAAAGCATGCAGTGTTCCAGCTGTTTTCAGATAGGGAGTCCTATGTGGTAGCAATGCAGCATTTTCTGGTGTTTTGAAATAAACTACACTGCAGATAGGGCTTGCCAAGCTGTGCTCAGAACTAAAAGCTGATAAAGAAAAAAAGAATATAGAGGAAATTTATTCTCAGGACCTATCACGGTTTGCATAAGCTACATATAGAAACGCCGTCAACTGCTCTAGCAAGAAAGCAGAAACCAGTTTATTACATTTCATCTATCCAGAGAAATCTATTTTCCACTTGGATCTGATTGTGGAGCTTTGCAGTAATTGTCTTCTTCTCATACTTTGTGCTGTGAAACACTCACCCATAGGAATATATTAACTCACAGGCTCCAGCATTTCTTTGGCATATCAACCCCGAACTAATCATTTCAAACAAACAGATAGATTCAGAATCCAGTCATTCTTGAGAGTTAATTCATGCACTATATTTATCATGAGAGAATGGCAATGGCAATACAATATATGTTATGCTAAAATATGGATTATTTAACTGGATTTTTTAAAGCTTGGTTGACACAATATATTATATCAAAATCAGACCAAGGGGCTAGCTATATGGAAAAGCTTATTTATGATAATATAACAGTGGAGATGAGAGCTACTGAAGTGTAGTGGTTAGAGGTACCAGGCTAGTAGGAATCAGGGTAGGATGAGTTCTAATCCTGCCTGAAGCTTGAAAATCAATTGGCTGACTTAGAGTCAATTGATCTCTTAGCCTTAGGAAGAAGGCAGTGGTAAATACTACCACACATGCACGTGCACAGACACACACACACACACACACAGACACAGACACACACACACACACACACACACACACACACACACACACACACAATAAAAGCAAAGAGGCAATGACCACTTGAATATTTGATTCTAAGGTCTTCTACTCTAGAACTTGTTCAAATAAGAGCATTAACTTGGCTGCTGAATTAATTTGTTTTTTCTGGGTTTTCACAATATAGTAAATCAAATAACATAGGTTTGCACACCAAATTCATCACATATGGGGTGGGAAAGGGGGACGGAGGAATTTAACCAGCTTGAGAAGTAATCAATTTTAGTATTGTCACTATGCAAATGATGCAAATCATAATGGGATATATTGCATACAGAGTCCATTATACAGCTAAATTAAGGTTTCACTGTAATCTGGAAAGATTCAACAGATATAACATCAAGTTGTTTGGCTCACATTGGCAAGATACCCCTAAAGTTTGGTATGATATCTCTAAGGATTTGAGAATGTAAGTTAAATAAAATGTTATTGTTGAAAAATAGGCTAGGTTTCTCTTGGAAATTTTGTATACCACACAGCCCAGCTCCACTAACCAGCAGCCTGATTGATAGTTATGTTGATCATTATAGTGTATATTCTGAAATAATAGAAAAGGAATCCAAGTATTGATCCCACCTCACAAAGACACATAAAATACAAATTTGAACTTCCATTTCAAAATAGAAGATTGTAGCCTCTAAGAATCTTTGGGGAGTGTTTTTTTTTCTCAACTGCTATGCAAAAGTCAGTATTTCTGCTTCACTTTCTGAATATAACTTTATCACTATTAAAAAGGGGAGTAGAAATCAGATGTGCATCAGGTGTCAGAATAACTGGGGTGGGGGGACAAAAAAAGAACTCCAAGATGAGGCATTCTGACATATAACCAGATTAAGCGGATAATTCATTAGCAATTCTAATCTTCAGAAAATCCCTAGCAACAGGAGGTCAATCCAAGGTTAACTTGGTGATGAGGGATTCAAACAACTCTTTCATGAGGGTTTTTCTTTCTTGCATTTGTTTGGGAATATAATCCTTTGACATTAGACATTTATAATTCTTCTGATTGTTTGTTTTTCATTGCTGCTTAGATTGGAGAGTGGAAAAAAAACCTTGATTAGTAAGTGAAAAGAGAATCTTATTTTGAGTGATCAAAATCAAGATTCTCTCACAATTCCCAATTTCCATGGAAACACAACTGGAATTCTATTTACCTATATTGTCCAGCTATTTGCATTATTCTTTAGCTTGTCAAACAACACAAAATGTGTTTCTCTGTGAGTGTACAAGTATATTGCCCTATAATATTCTGAGATTGCAACTGAAATTCATCCTTAGATGCATTAAGAATAAGCCTATATTTTTGTGGACAGTGGAACAGATATGAAAAGAATAAGTATTAGCCTTTAGCTGGGAATTCGGTAGCCCTCTCTGACTCACATCCTGCCCTTTGTTCCTCTGTGATTACGGTTCTTACCCTTTGCAGTAATCTTAGTTTGAAGGACAGGTATGGATCAGATAATAGAAATTCTAGCACTTGATGCATATGAACCAACAGTGTTCAAAGCAATGTTTCAGAGTCATTGGTTACTCGCATATGATTTAGTGCTGGCGCCAAAGGCTTTTCACTGTTTTGAAATAATATAAAAGGAGCACACAACACTGCTTGAAACAGCAGCTTATTTTGAGTGGCTGGTGAGCCTGCGGAAGTCTAGATCTGCCTGGATTATTTGGAGAAAGAAGACAAAAGCATAGTACAGGTGAGTCAGAGGAAATACAGAACCCCACAATGCAAACACAATGACGAGTAGAAAAGAATTTGCGTGTCTGGCTTTATTTTCAAAGGCCCAGCACTAGATTCCTCTTACGGGAAAATGCCACAGTTAAAAAGGAAGGAAAGCAGACAGTGATTTTCTGTTTGAAAAAGGACTAGTGATTTCAACAAAATAAGATCTTTGGTGATGAAACTATCCGAATTCAACACAAGGGTTCTTGTATTGCACATGCTTAGGGTGTAGTGCATCAGCTCTATTAAATTGGTGAGCCAACCAAGGTGAACATAACACATCATTTATAAACTTCTGACTGCAATTGATTTGGCTGTCTCCTTGTAAAATGGATAAATAAGAATAAATGAAATACAGATAGCAATCATAATGGTTATTCAGGGCTGCAAAATATTTCTAGAAATATTTTGTTTATAAATATTGTTCTTTGCATAGTGCAATCCAACACATTCTTATTCAAATGTGAGTTTTAATTGTTCCAAAGTAAGAAAGTAGTTGGGCTGCAGCCTCCTCTATTACCTATAACTATTTTATGACATATTAAAAAGTATCAACCTGAAAAAGGACTTTTTGAATTATTCCTCACGTTGCATGTATTGGCACATGCTAAATTAGTTCATACAACTCAGTGCTGATCAAGAAAGTAAGTCCTACATTCAAAAATGGGTAATATATGACCGTGCTCAGAAGAAATAACTGAAGAGAGAGCAAAATAAAATAAGCAGGATAAAGAACTTAAAAATAAATTGTGATTTCAGCTGTTAAGGAGATAAAAAACAATCTGGTTTTGGATTTCTTTGTTATGCAAGAAAGAGGATTGGAAATAAGAAAATTATGTCAAATATAATGAACATTGCATGTAAAAAAAATCTGCCTGGCATGATGTTTCTTTTATATCATCTTTCTTTCCCCCTCACTCCCCGTCCCATTTAATGCATTTGGTGTATGCAGTATTCGGAACACAACACCTTGTCTTAAGAAGAAGGTGAAAAGAAAGATTTTAGGTTTGGAATTCAAGATTATCACAGTTACAGGCTTTGTCTTGAGTTTGAGAAGTCAAGCTGAACTGTATTTCTGGGATTTTAAGGGAAAAAAAGGTATTGCTTTGACAAGGGGACATATTTCATAAGAAAATCACTGAGGCTAATAAATGTCAAACATACAGGTATCTTTTTTTTAATGCATCACTTTTCGGATAGTACTTAGATAATTATCATAATAACAGTACTTTACAAGAAGCACAGCTTCACATATAACTTGATTCATTGGTTTATTGTGCTCTAACTGAGGCAAGAAAGGGAATAATAATAATTCCCTTTTCCAGTTTTATTGTTTTCTGTTTTTACCTTTTGTATGTATTGTTTTATTTTTTATTTATGAGCTCCCTAGAGTTTTGCTTGTAAGATGGACATTGGACAACCAGATAAACATCTTAAATAAATCAATACAAAATTGTAAAACAAGTATTATTTTGCAAATGTGACTCATTCAAAACTAGATTTTGACACATTGCTTTGCTTCTGTCTAATTAATTAAAATATCACAATGCCCCAGAAAGGTTCCAAAGTGAGGATATTTTAAGGAACAGAACAGTTCCTCCTGAGAAAATAGGAAACACGCTGTGACTTCTTGTAAAGTATTCTGATACTATTTTGTGTGTGCATGTGTGCAGTCTACTGCTGATAAATGATTGTATACCACTTCCTGAACAATTCAGAGAAAAAATTGTACCTCATTAAAGAGGACACAATTTTGATGATATTCTTGTACTCATAATTTGTCCCACCAGAAATTTCATACTATTCCTCTTCCTAATTATCATCTCTATTTTCTTTGTTGTTGAGATTTTACTTAAAATATACTACTGTGTCATTGCATTTTATAGACCTGATACAGAGAGTCAGGTTCACCAAGTAACTAAGGGCTCTTTCTCAGGGCCACATTAAATTGCTAACCACCAATTCAGAAAACTTCATCGGCATAAAATTTGCTACCCATGGTGAGAATCCATATTTTACCCCAAGCACAATGGCAGTAAACTGTGCTTATTTAGTGTACTATACTACAGTATAGTGAGGTGTAAAGTACAGGAGCTGACTTCATTTATTTGAATCCCATCAAAAGTTATCAACTGGTGGAAAAGATATAGCAAACATTCTTTTTAATATGATTTGGGGATAGGTGGAAGGGGTAATTTGATAGATTGCTGGACCAGCAGGTTAGCCATCTGTCAAAACTTGCTCTGTTTTTCAGAAGTGCTTTCTGCTGATGTTTTCAAAGAGAAGTTGACTACCGGCTGTCATCAGTTGACATCAGCTGGTAGTCTGGGTCTCTTGGGACTTGTTTCAGTGCTATTCCAGGAAAGTGCTAAATCCATGTTCAAAAGCAGATTGAACAACATTTGTTAAGTTCAGGGAACTTACTTTATAATATAGCAGGAGAGAAGCAGCTCTTTTCCTAGCTTGACAGTGTTGTCCTTCACTATCATCCTGGGCCAACTGCTGTTTCAGCACATGATGTAAAAAAAATGGCAACCCAAAGTAAGTAAAGAAATAGCTGGGAAACGCCTACCTAGCATGATTAGGCATTTCTGGGACCGTAACAGCAGTGGGATCCTACCTGTTCCAGTACCAGTTTGGTGAGCATGCAGTTTTCCACACACCAACTGAGGCCTGCAGCTGAGAGGATAAAGAAGAGAAAAGCTCAGGGGTGGGTGAGAAGGCTCTCAGCTGATTGTTGAGACTTTTTTCCTCCTTTCAGCTGATGGTAGGAGGCTTTTTTTTACTACAGGTTCAGCCGAACTAGGCCGAATTGGTAGCATACGACCACTGGACCATAATACTGATTCCTACGCTTGACAGGTTGTTGATGTAGATGATCTTCCAGGGTCTATTCCGTTTCTTAAATTTTTCTTCCTTTTAAAATATTAAAAGTGATTTTGTTTAATTTTCGTCTGTCTTTCATTCACATGCTGCCTTTTGGTGTTGCTATGTAGATTATTAAATCTGTGTATTTTATATTCTGATTATCATATAATTACATACCACAGTGGAAACTCACTGGGAAATCTTGGGCTAGTCTTATTTAGGGCAACCTATCAAGATTCACACCTGGCAGGAAATCATTTGTCACAGCTTTGATATCAGGTGGTTGTAAGACTTGGTGACCATCTTACCTGGAAATTGCTAGTTCCCATCTAGCCAGGCTCAATTCTTACACCATCACTTTATTTTCTTCTTCCTCTTCTGAGTTTGCAAGTATTGGACTTTCTTATTTTTGGAGTACCAATAACTAGATTGTTTTATAACAACAATATAAAAAAGATTTCTTTGTTTAATAAATAATGATAAATATATCTTAGCAAATTAGATAAAACAAGTAAGTTTATATTTCTCACCCTTCCATTTAAGCTTCTGTGTTAAGTTCAGCTTTTTTGCCAATTCCATTATTCTCTGCAATAGTGTGATTAATTATGATTCTCTCAAATGATAGCGAATACATCTCAACATTCTTCTGTATATCTTTCAGGTACTCATACCTTTCTTAGAATTATCTTCTTAAGGCCGAACATTTCTATATCTTTCATTTTCTCTTCATAGTTTCTTGTCCCTGATCATTTTATTACTCATTTCTGAATTTGTTCCAATTTGTCTGAATACTTCTTAAAATGTTCTGATCTGATCATTTCAGAATAATAGTTTCCTTGATTATATGCAATAATAACAGAATACACCTCTATTCATGCAGTCTAATAATACTCAGTATACAGTTATCTCCCATTCTATAAAAACTGCATCATATGTGATTCCATCATGCCTCTAATGATGTACAACATGGAACAATTAGAAATCGAAATATAAAAACTACACAGAAAAAGAATGCCAACACTATCTGATCAAACATCACACAAGGAATCTATCAGCCATTCTAACTCAAAGCATGGGGGAAAGCCAGCTTTAAGGACTTGATTTAATAGGGTGGTAAGTGTTCCATATTAGCAGGCTCGAAACCCTGCAATCCTATTGGTCCAGACAGACTGGATCGTGATTGGATGATTCGAACGTTCCTGATTGGCTCATAAAGGGTTTGCCGCGATTGGCTGAAACCAAGCGCGGCAAACTCAAATAGTTGTCATTGGTTGCCTAGCTGCGGCCAGCTCTATAAAAAGAGCTGCCGCGCGCTAGACTTTTGTCTCAGAATCTATCTGTAAAATAAAGAGCTGCTGTTCACTACTCATGCCTCATCTATTCCTGGGACCCACCAACCGAACTTAACAGTAAGCATTTTATACACATTTTTACCACCTCCACATCCAAATTATTGACAGAATATTAAAAAAAACCAAAGAGCCAAGAAACCAGCTCCTGGCACTCTACTATAGAGAATGTAACATTAATATAAGCTTTTTCTGAATAAAGAGAAAAATTCTGGGTGCTTGTTTCCAAGAATAAAAGGAAATATAAATGAAAAAAGCATGATTATTCATATGTACATGTATGTGTGAGTGCAGATAGATATATAGACAGAGATAGAGGTATGGATAGAGATATGTATCTTTCCCTTTTTCCAATCAGGCCTTCCTTTCTACAGTATAAAAACTGATAGTGATCATATACTTAAAGCAAATCTTGATTTGGGTATATGTATGTTAAAATTATTCTGCTACTAACATACAAGTTTTCTACTATTATTTTCAAATGGCTGGTGTAAACCTCCCCTCCATTTTTTTGGGGTTTGATTTAAGTTTATATTGACTTATCGAAATGGACTGGACAAGTCTCTGCAATTTTCTTGACAAGATTTCAGAAGTGGTTTAGCATTATTTTCTTCTTAGGGCTAAGAAAGAGTGAGTGGTTCAAAGTTATTCAGTTGATTTCATTCCTATAGCATGAGTAGAACTCAAGATCTCCTACTTTGTAGCTTAGTTCTACATCAGACTGGCTCTCATTTGATGTCCCCACTGCTCTTTCTGAATAAATTATTTTTATTCTCCAGCTCTTTCTTACTATTTACTGCTGCTCTTTTTCAGATGTTTAATTTATTTTTCTGTCCTTGCTACACATTAGTCTGTGTGCAGCTTGACATGCAACTAAACCCACCTATCCTCCTATAAAACAGACCATGTGTGTGGATCTGAATGTTTTATTGAAAGAAACGGATATGGTGAAACTGGGGAAAATAGGAATACATACAAAGAGAACCAAATACAAAATAGACAGTATTGAGTTACTGAACATAACAATTAATAAATACAAGCAATTTAAAACTCACCAGCAATGCTCTGGTGTGGGATGTGGGTTTGTCCTTGAATGGCCATGTGCCACAGATTAAGAGGGATTCTTCCTTGTGCATCTGCCTTCTCCAAAGGCTAAAGGAAACAGAATCTGGCTTCCCAGCTTACACTTGTTTTTAAAGTGTGGGCTGATGGGTAATGGGGTAGAGTCAGCTATTTGTTTCTCTGGCCACTAGATGGGGCTAGAGAGCAACAACAGTTTTTCAAGATTGTATGTTGGGCATATTTGTCCTTCCAGCCACTAGATGTGGCTAGAAAGTACCAACAGTATATAAAAGTTATATGCTGGGGCATGACACTTGTATTTTTTTTCTTAAATCTTGTTGCTTTTTTAAAACCTGGGTTGTCTCTCTTCCTTGCCTACACCTTTTAAGAATTTTTCCATCTAGGTTATAATGTTAAGTAATACAGAATTCTATAACAGCTTCCTGATATGGTGTATTTGTTTATAGTTTCATGAATCATTATTAATGTTTTTTTAAGCCTTAAAAACATTAAAGCACCAGTCTTTTAATTTATTTGTTATGTCTTCCTGCCTTTAAGATGTAAATGACTTAACTTCCGCAACATTGATTTGATATGTATCTAATTATATCCACCTGGACTGTTAAATCAACCATAGAGCAATCACTTCCTACAGCTGCCTTTAGTTGAATGCTCTTCTATACCATGCTGGAGATCTATGGCATTAGACTCTGAAGAGGAAAGTTACTTGTATTTATTTGAATAAGGGAAGACTGACATTTTTTTTGACCTTACTGAAAGGAGCCTACTCAATGTCAGTGATGCTGCTGCTTCACATTGTTTTGATTGATTAGGGCTGGTGAATAAAGGAAGATAACCTTCATTACCAACCACTTACTAAGAAGAGGCATGCATATGCCACTTTGTGGGAAAATGAGTTAGTATAGAAGAGCAATAGGATTTTTTAAAAATTGATTGTCATATTCTCAACACATCCCAAAGAAAATTCTTTTTGAGAAATCAATCTTTTCTTCCTCATTTGTTTAATTCTTGATAGCTTGCTTTTCTCATCTTTAGTGACAACAGAATCATCTAATCAACTAATCAGCTACTCTTGTCAAACTCTAAGAACATCTGATTTTCCTCCATCTAACTTTTTTCTCTGTTTTTATCCAAGGAGTATCTAGTTTACTTGTTTGTGTTTGTTTTGCTCACATGCAATGATGTGACTAATATCTTTCTGCTTATCTGCTTCTGGTATAGTTTCCTGGCTTATGAAGCCTATGTGCTGATCCTGCTCATAACCTTATCAATTGTGCTTCCTCAGAAGAAAATATCTGAGGTTATAATAGGAGTTAACTAAGAAGTGTCTGTAAATACTAATGTGCTCCCAGATATCTAACCTCCCCTTTTTTGGGAAAACAATGGAGAAGGTAGTCGTGCAGATGGTTCAGAGGTTTAGAGAAAGCAGATTATCTGGATGAATCAGTGCTTTCTTCTCTCCTTTTTAACATCTATATGAGGTTGCTGAGTGAGCTCATCTGTCTCCATGGAGTGAGGTATCATTAGAATGCTGATGATACTCAACTGTACACCTCTAGCCTGGGCAAATTAATTGTTACCCTCATGTCTTATCCTGGTGTCTTGTCTGGACTCTGTGAGGGTCTGAATAGGAAACAACAGGCTTCAGCTGAACTCTGCTAAGACTGAGCGTGTCTAGTTTTTCAGACTTTCTGATTCAAGGACTATACCACCCATCTTTTATACTGGATGGGGTTGCACTATGCCAGACAAACCCAGTGCATAACCTCAGGGTTTTCCCAGACTCAAGACTACTGCTCAATGAGCAGGTGGCAGTCACATCTAGGAGGATCTTTGCACTGCTTCGTCTTGTATACCAGTTGTCCTGCCTACAGTCACCCTTAGTCACCCCCAGATTGGACTATTGAACTGTGCTCTATGTTAGGGCTGTCCTCAAAGAATATCCAGAAGTTTTAATTGATACAGAATGCATCAATTGTGCGCTCCTGGAGAAGCACATACTACCTACATTTGTTCTATGCAACTGCACTGGTTGCCAGTTTGCTTCTGGATCCAATTTAAGGTTCTGGTTTTAATGCTTCTTGGCCTGGTACTGGGCTGTCTAAGGGACTGTCTTTCTCTATTTACATTAGCTCACTTCATTAGGTCTTGCAAAGAAGGCATGTTGTAGATACCGTTGGCAAGGGATCTACATGTGGATTCCAGGAGATATGACTTCTCTGCTATGGTACCTGCCTTATGGAACATCCTTTCTCCCAAAATTAGATTGGCCTCATATCTTTTGTAAGATTCTCAAAATTTGGTTATGTGAGCAAGCCTAAGGCTGCCTTGGAAGGCTTTATTGTTGAGGGTACAATTTCTTATTCTTCTTCCACTTTGATGGTATTTTGGTTTTTAAAGGATATTATTATTAGGATCTTTTATATTTGTCTTTTTTAAATCTATTTTTTTATCTATTGTGCATTGTCCAAAGTTACCTTGATAAGATGATTGGTTATATAAATTTGGTAAATAAATTTTAAAAACTGCACCGAAGCCATTATCCAAGTTTGTCTGGCAGATTTGTGTACCTTGAGCTATTCATCTTCTCTCAGAAGATTGCTGAAGTGAATCATACTCACTTTTTTGTGAATTATAATTTAGAAATATGTAAAAAGGCCAATATATATATAATTACTTTATAAAGTACAAAATAATTAAAAAATTCAGACCTGGTCTTACATGGGTTAGGTTTCCATGGAAGGAATGGCTGAAAGTTTATGGCATTATTTCTGTAATATTTGCAGTAGATAGTTTAGATACAGTAATCTTTCTGAGCAGATGGGTACATTTCAAATTTGGAAACATGTCACAAATATCCACACAGAAAGGTTATTAAGGAGGTTATGATCAGTCTGGTATCTGAAAGCAATCTGGTATTCAAGAAATTTTCAGCACTTTTAGATAGGGCAAAAGCCACTAATACTTTATTTTAAGTTCCAGTAATAGGAAACAGAATATATAGGCATCTCTCTATTTTGTTACATCCTCCTTTCAGAATTATTAGATACATACTTTTTATACATTCCTTAAATAAACAGGGCAATGCAAACATAGGAAATCATAGAGACAGTGATGGTGGGATGAGCTTTCATGGCTAAGAAACTGAACTATTAATATTGGTCAGGGATTGGGCTAGATACAATTAATCTCTTAATTGAGATGAAGAAAGGTGTTAAAAGTCTGAATGATTGTAAACAGGAAAAATTTTAAACTATGTATTCTTGTAAATTTATTATGTAAACATCAGTTTTAGCTGACAAGCTTGATCTCTTCAGCTGTCA
This sequence comes from Notechis scutatus, assembly GCF_049901735.1. Lineage (NCBI taxonomy): Eukaryota > Metazoa > Chordata > Lepidosauria > Squamata > Elapidae > Notechis > Notechis scutatus. Next base: position 165,012,889 of record NC_142011.1, read on the forward strand.
GAAACAGATCCAATAATGCTGAGTGTGCATTGGAATAACAGTGGAAAAGCAGATATGGAGGAACATAATGGAGAAAGAAAATCCAGTTGCCTTTTGAAAAACCACCTTTGGGACATAATGGAGAAAGGCTTGTCCTTTTCTAAAATCCAAGGGGAAATGAGAAGAGACTACAGAAGAGTACTTTGGAACTGAAACAAAGCAGATAATGACTGACACAAAATGCTATATTGGACATCCTCAATTATCTATATATGTGTTTTTATAAATGAAGCATAATGTGTTCACCTGATCATTAGCATAACTAGCCTTTCTTTTCCCATTTCATCTCACATATTTTTTAAAGTACTTTGAGGGGCTCTGTATTACTAAGAATTAATTATTTTTACAAAAATACAGTGCATTTTCTAGTAGATCATAAAATACTCCAATAAATAATTAGATGTAAGCTAAAGTTGTCAAAATGAATATCATTTTATGGTGCAATATCTTTTCTTAATTCACTGCATTCCTTCAATTACTAATCAAAAAGATTCATTAACTTGAAATGGGCAAATTAACAAAGATCTGTAGAGCTACTTATTCATATTGCTAAACCTTAGTGCTCTTAAATTTAGTTGAATACCTTTTTATCAAAAGCTATCAAAAATTAGTGCATTTCACAGTGCAGAATTTGGAAAATATATTAAGACAGAACCATAATATAGCTCCTAGGCAGCAATGCTTCTTAGATTCATTCATAGATCATGTAGACAATTAGTGGAAAGATGGTGTGGAAAGGAGTATATTTCTGAAGCATGAAAATGAATTTAAGAACATCACCAATAAGAAAAAACAAACCTCTAGATTAGGAAGTTTTTCCTGGATCATCAGACTGAGAAATGGACAAAAAGAAAGTCATATTATCAGTTTTGGCTAATATCCAACCATGCTGAAAAAAGATGAATTTGTCCACTTTAATTTATGTCCTGTTAATTCCTATTTGATTATAACCATCTACTGGATAAGAAGGTTCCCTTGAAGTGTTCTATATAAACCATAGCCAGATCGATTGTGTCTTACTTGCAAGAAGCATATAATGCTGACTTTCAAAAATATATTGGCAGAATATATTAGTAGAATTTGTGCCAACAAAATTAATAAAGTTTTGTTGGCACAAATTACACAATGGGAGGTTTGATTCCAAACATTTACCTTTTTTGCATGGGATATTAACATTTTCTCAAAGATACATGTGTTTAATGTGTATATGCAAATGTGGTAATATTGTGTTTAGTGCTCTCAATATACTTATTTTTCTAATTAATTTTTGAGCTGAGGAAAGTGGAAGCTAGGAGACTTCACGAATCTTCCATGTTAATGCCATGTAAATTCTGCTTTGGCAAATCACATTATTTTACTTGCAAAAAAATATACGAACAGTTTATTTTATATGTTTTATCACATAGAAAAGCAGCCTAAAATATCCAAAATAAATAAATATTGTACAAACAGGCTAAGATATTTTTGTTTACATTGTGTCAAGGAATAGATGCATCTAACTTAAATAATGTATAGAGTTATATAGAGTTTGAAATAGTCCTTTTAAAAACAATTGTTTATACTAATTATGGAAAGATTGTATTTTGATTTGTATCAATAGAAACATAGAAAACTGATGGCAGAAAAAATGTAGCAGTTCATCGAGTCTGCCCTTTGACAGGGTTTTATTTTATTTTTAAAATTTTTGTCAAATTATGAAATGTGTTTATCTAAAGCATATTTAAATTCAGTTACTGAAATTACTCCATTACTAACTACTTCTGCTGAAAGTTGTTTCCAAGCTTCCACTACTCTTTCTGTGAAATAATACTTTCTAAAATGATTTTTAAACTTCATTCCTGTCAGTCTGAGATCCCTGTCAAGGCATTCTTGATTTTTACTTAATTTTGAAAATACTACCTTTGAGAAGCTTATTCACCCTCTTAATGTATTTAAAGGTTTCAATCATGTCCCCTTTTCTGTCCTCCAGGCTGTACATATTCAGTTCCTCCAATCCCCCTAATACTTTATGTTTTATCCCTCACCATTTTTTTTAA